>NC_091256.1:66505000-67130000 GCF_042477335.2 Ovis canadensis
CTTATATTCCTAATAAAGTCTGAAGTTTAAAATAGGTATTTTAGAGTATACATTTTATAATAATAAATAGCCTCTTCACAATTATTTGATTTACTCCTCCACAGGTTTTGTGATTAAAAATGGTATTTGTAAAATTGATACTATAAATGATAGGTTTTGCCAAGGTTAAAAGATAATTTGTGAGCAATTGGTTAAAAATATCCTAAAGTTCTTGTTTTAATATTTTAACAAGTTAAATTGTATTTGGGTTTTTCTTGTGATTATTTTGGCAAGAAAAAGTTTCAAAATTCTGCCTTTAGAATTCCTTGCCAATTACAAATTACAATTTCTTATTTGTAAGAAAACAGCTTCTGTGTAATGTATATCTAGGTTTTTGGGAAATGTTCTTGCCATAAATTAGATTTTCAAATTTAAGGAAAATTACAAATAAATCTGCATTTAACTTCTTGCTCTCCAAGATCTCAAAAGATTACTGGATTTTTAGGTATATTTACTTGGAGATAACCGTGGAAAAGTACATTTTGAAGATTTATATTTAGAATGTATTATTATTAAATGGGTTTTGTAATGGCTTCTGTTATTTCAGTCATCAGCATGACTTATCAGCTCTATCTTCTCAGTTTCTATATGTGATTTAATACTTAAAATTGAACAAAAAATTTAAATTTATTAGAGGGCTATACCTTGATATATGTTTATAGATTTTGAAGTCCAGAACATCTTGTGGTAGCATTTATTTATGGGACAAGGTAAAAAGGTCTGTGGATGTGGATATAGGTGTATTTGTTATAATGCTTAAAAATCATGTTTGACTCTTTTGCAACCCCATGGACTGTAGCCCACCAGACTCCTTTGTCCATGGGAATCCCAGGGGAGAATACTGAAGTGGATTGCCATTACCTTCTCCAGGGGATCTTCCTGATCCAGGGATCAAAACCCATGTCTCCTGCGTTGGCAGGCAGATTCTTTCCACCAGGGAAGCACCTGTTACAGACTGAGAAAAAACCCCTCTGCTTTCAATTTGCAGTCATTGTAGAGTGTTTACTTTTACTATAAAGGTACACATATTTTTTAAAATAGAAAACTTATTAGGATTTGAGGTAACATTCTTTGTTGAGGTTACCAGTGATGTCTTAGTTTGGGAAAGTTAATATGGGATATATTCAAATGATTTCTGTGTGCATAGAGGAAATTGGAGACAAGTACTTGCCTCTCCTGTCATATGTTAAGAAATTATTATAAAATACTGCATATTAAGTTTTGAAAAAGCTTAAAATGCTTTTGAACATGTATAATGTCCTTGGCATTATGAATTAAATGTATTCTAAAAGCTTCTGTGAGTAAACCCTATCTCATTTTACATGTAGAAATCTGAGATAAGATTTTTAAGTGACCTTCACAAGATCACATAGCCAGACAAAGATACTACTGACCATATACCTTCTGCAGCAACGTTTTTGCCTGTGATAAAGTTCTTGAATAATGTATTTATGGATGGCTGGTCGTTGAGGGATCTGAGTCTTTTTCATTGAGTAGGAAATGAGAACTGACTTAGTTAATCCAGGAAAAATTCCATATAAAGTTTTAATTGTATATTGAAGGTGGAATTTTGAGGTCATGGAAAATTGTAATGAGATGTATTCTCAGCACTGCTAATTTCTTAAAGAAATTTCTTATCCATAGAGGGTTATAAAATTTACCTATCTTTTTAAAAACACAACAGTTTAAAAACATTTGCTGAATTTATTGAGAGATGCATAGAATGAATTGAGCAGTGTTAGTTATATATTTAAAAACTATAACTTTAATGATGATGATGTTGTTCAGTCACTAAATCATGTCCAACTTTTTGTGACTTCATGGACTGTGGTACGTCAGGCTTCCCTGTACTTCAGTATCTCCTGGAGTTTGTTCAAACTCACATCCATGGAGTTGATCATGCCATCCATCCATCTTGTCCTCTGTTGCCCCCTTCTCCTTAATGATGAAGTAGTGTCAAAAACACTAGTACATATACATATATACATATACATATATATATATATATATATGCTTTTGAAAAGTACACATGTCATAGCTGTTCACTTTATGTTCTGAATATTCTTTATAATGGATTTGCAGTGTTGTTGAAGTCATAATAGGGTGGTTTTTTCTGAACCTAATGATAGAAAAGGTCTTGACATTTCTGGCTACCGTGCTTTATGAAGTGCTATGTTGTGTATAGTCTAAAAAATTTTACTCAGGGAATCAGAGAGAGCAGTCTGAATTAGTGATATTTTTACATAAAACCCTGTGAATGTATAATTCAATTTTCTTTGAGTGAAATAATATGGTTATAGAAAAATTAAAGGAACTCTAATTAGGCTAACACAGGATTGCCTTATAAATGTCCTTAGATGAACTGTTCCCTTAGTTTCTAGTGTATAAACTGAACGTAACTGAATTCTACTGAATTGTATGAAAAGTTTGTTGTCTTAAACATTTAAGGTTTTTGTGAAAATTTTGTCATTTAACTTATGGTACCCATTAAAAAGATTTTCAAGATGAGTCATTGCAAAATTCAGATTATTAAAATCTGAATTAGCTGGATATGTTTGCATTTTTGTATCAATAAATTAGGACAGTAAATATTTGTTTATGTTTTATGTGACATAAATTGTGGTTCTGCAGATACTCCTGGATGCTTTTAAGTCCAGAGAGTAATTTAATGAATTGTGGGATGGAAGCTAAGGGGCAGACTATGTAATTTCTAGAATTTGAGGGAGAGATTGCAAAACAATTTTAGGAGCAATGGGATAGATTGAAGAATTAGAGAACTTGATGCATTTTAAAGATGGCAGTTTAGTTGCTAAGTTATGTCCAACTCTTGAAACCCCATGAACTGTAGCCTACCAGGCTGTCAGTCCATTGAATTCTCCAGGCAAGGATACTGGAGTGGGTTGCCAATTTTAAAGATGAATTGACCTAAATATTTAGCTATATGTTTGGATGCTTTAGTCTCAGAGGATACCTTGGGATATTTGAAAAGTTATTAAAGTGAAAGGGAAGGAAATGTTCAGTGTTCAACATAGTACAAAAGTGTCATTGAGTTTAGTTAGGACCCATTTGTTTGTTTTTAATTTCCATTATTCTGGGAGGCAGAGTGAATAGTATCTTGCTGCGATTATGTCAGAGAGTGTTCTGCCTATGTTTTCCTATAAAAGTGTTTTAATGTCCAGTCTCACATTTAGGTCTTTAATCCATTTTGAGCTTATTTTTGCGTCAGGTATTAAAGAATGATCTAATTTCACTTATTTACATGTAGCTGTCCAGTTTTGCCAGTGCCATTTGTTGAAGAGGCTATCTTTCCAACATTTGTCATGGATTAGTTGACCATAGGTACATGGGTTTATTTCTGGATTTTCTGTCCTGTTCCATTGATCTGTATTTCTATTTTTCTGCCAGTATCATACTGTTATAGCTTTGTAGTACAATCTGAAGTTGGGAAGTCTTGATTTCTCCAGCTCCATTTTTCTTTCCCAGGATTGCTTTGGCTATTTGGGGTGCTCTGTGTCTCCATAAAAATTGTAAAACTTTTCTTCTAGTTCTGTGAAAAATGCCATTGGTAATTTGATAGGAATTACATTGACTCTGTAGATTGCTTTGAGGAGTATAGTCATTTTTACAATATTAATTTTTTAGATCCAAGAACATTATATATATATATATATTATATACATATATAATATATATATATATCCATCTGTTTGTGTCATCTTTGATTTCTTTCATCAGTGTCCTGTAGTTTTCTGCATACAGATCTTTCGTCTCCTAAGATAAGTTTATTCCTAGGTATTTTACTCTTTTTGTTGCAATGGTGAATGGGATTGTTTCCTTAATTTTTCTTTCTGATTTTTCATTGCTAGTGTATAAGAATACAAGGGATTTCTGTATATTAATTTTATATCCTGCCACTTTACAGATTTCATTGATTAACTCTGGTGATTTTCGGGTGGTATCTTTAGGGTTTTCTATGTATAGTATCATGTTTTCTGCAAACAGTGTTTTATTTCTTCTTTTCCAGTCTGGATCTTTTTCTTCTCTGCTTGCCCTGCTGGGACTTCCAAAACTATGTTGGATAATAGTCTGCCTCTTCTAATTCTCATAGCTATTTCCCCTTTTTCATTCTCAGTCAGAATGCATTTTAGTTTTTATTTTTGATCTTTAAACAAGTATTATTCCTTAAGGAAATATTTGTGTGTTAGTTTCTCAGTTGTGTCTGACTCTTTGCGACCCCATAAGGTATAGCCCACCAGGCTCTTCCTTCTGTCCATGGGATTTTCCAGGCAAGAATACTGGAATGGGTTGCCATTTCTTTCTACAGGGGGTCTTCCTTACACAGGGATTGAACCCGGGTCTCCTGGATTGCAGGCAAACTCTTTATGGTCTGAGCCAGCAGGAAATATAAGGAGTATTTAAAAGGATAAAAAAGAAAGTAAATTATCCATAATTCTATATAATATTAACACATAAATATAAAAACTCTTCATTTGTTTCCCCTCCCCTATCATTTTCTACCATGGACCAGGATTTTTTTGTAAAGGGTTTTTAATGTAGTTGTTTATATCTTAAGCAGTTTTCTATGTTATTGCATGCTCTTTATGAACATTTTATAAATAAGCTTTAGTATTTAGTATTATTTTGTTTGAATTTTTAAGAAAGAGAAGTACTTAATATTATTAAAATGATTATTTATACATGGTAACAAATTTTCTAAAAGAAGAGAGCCAGTTTACATTCACACTAACAACTAATAGCTTACCTTTAGGGCTTCCCTGGTGGTTCAGATAGTAACAAATCTACCTGCTTCAGCACAAACTTTCCAGCAGCTATTCTACATTATCAAGTAAATTAAGAGAATTGACTTTCATGTTATCTCCTCTGAGCCCCTAAAGAGGTTGCTTTGTTTGATGTGTTTTTTGTGGTATTTATCTTCCATGTGCTGAAAAACAACACTGAAACCCTTAAAACTGGGATGGGTCTGCTGAGTCTCATTTCAACTATGGTACTCAAATTCTTTCTTTCTTTCTTTTGGTGGGAATCATGTTGTGTGTGTCACACAGCCACCTATCTTAGAGTTTGAGAAAGACTTAGAACATTTTCTCTCTTGTATTCTTCTGCCTCTGTTATAGCTGTGGGGGAGGATCTTTTCTCAAGCAGACACTTTGGAGGCTTGTGTCTTTGGGGGTGCACCTTAAGACATAAGTTGTTAATGGTTGAGAACCCCAGGCCTGGTTTTGATACTTGGGATTTTTCTAACCTTCAGAACCATCATTCCCACAGTGGTGACTGGAGCTGTGGTAAGCAAATGAGAGGCTTTACCACTGTGGAGCTGTGACACCTGGTATGAATGTCTAAGGAGCCAGGGAATGCTTGTAACTCCAGCTTTTCTCCCCATTCTTTTACATTGCCCTGGCTCCTCAGAGTGCTTTGTACATGGTGGCTACTCGGTTCTTTGTTGAGCTGAATGTAAAGGGCTCTCTATTATAGTACATCATTTTATTTGTTGAGTTGAATTGAATAATTTGGCTTAACTGTATTTTGAGGTCTTATCATTTTTCTCTCCAACTCAGTTAAGGGTGCAGTGGGACTGAAGATTACTTCAAAATCCTTACCCCCTGCCTTTCTAGTAGTGTATACATGAAGGAGCTATGGAAAAGAGTATTTAGAAGAAATGAAAGATTATTTAAGTTATATTTAATATAGCTATCTACCTAATTGAATTCTTCCTTCCAAAACCCACATTAAGTGGACATTTAGGCTTCAAATATGTGTTTTAAAGGAGGGTAAATGATCTTTGGGGTAGCTTTGAATTTTAGATAATTTTTTTATTTATATGCAACTTGAGTGAATGTCTTCCTGATTTCTTTTCCTTGTGATTATATGGAAAAAATTAAAATTTTGATTTTACCTAATAACTTTGTATACATGTTAGTAGAACCATTGTGCCTGTCTCCAGTCTTCTTTTAGTCTTGAGCTGTTCCTTGTGAAATATGGTTTTGGAGCTCGTCACCAGCTTTGCCATGAATGTGCTGTAATATATTCTTCTTTAAATGGATAAATATAATTTTCTATATATGATATGACCAGTAACAGGAGAATTGGGCTATTATTTACTCTCGGTTTGTATACAGTATGCTTTTTATTTAGCACAGAAGTAAATTAGGAATCTTTGATAGTTATATCTTACCATTTAATATATGGGTTTATATTAATTATATAATATATATTAATTTAATTATATATTATATTAATATATGGGTTTATTTTCAGTAAACCCTGAAGTCTTTTTCATACCTACTTAATTATAAGTTCCTTCTTCCTACATGTATAGTAGCTTGTGTTATTTTTTCCCCCTCCCTCTTTTTAAAAATTTTATTTATTTTTTAGTTGAAGGTATTTCATGGACAGAGTAGCCTGGTGGGCTGCATCCCATGGGGTTGCAAAGAGTTGGACACACCTGAGCAAGTAACATACACAATTGCTTTACAGAATTTTGTTGGTTTCTGCCAAACATAAATATGGGTTAGCCATAGGTATACATATGTTATGTTGTTTTTTAAAAACATAATCCTAGACCGTCTTATCTCACTTAATTTCATTTTGTTAGAATCGGCTCAGTTGTTTAAGCCTTTTGGATACTTCACTGTATCTTCCAATACATTCATTAAGCTTTTGCCATCTGCATATGTGATAAGCATCTTTAATGTGTAAATCAGTGTTCAGTAATCAGAGCGTCTCAAACTGTCTTTATCATTGATCCTGAGATCATCCTCAGGCTTGGTGTTCTGTTGGAAGAACTCATAAGATTTAGTAAATTGTACTCATGGTTAAGGTTTATTACAGCAAAAGGATATAAAGCAAAATGAGCAAAGAAACTCAGAAGGTTGTGAGAGTCCTCTCCCAGTGGAGTCACATAGTAGGCACTTAATTCCTCCAGTGAGTTGTGACAACATGTACAAAATGTTGTCTATTAATGAAACTAATTAAAGACTCAACTCTCAGGGATTTTACCCGGGGCTAGTCGTGTAGGCATTCTCTCCTTGCACCTACCAAAGTCCCAGACTCCCAGAGGAAAACATATTTAACTTAAACCATATTATTTGCACATACAGTCCAGGCATAATGAGGTCCTTATCATTTAGGGGAAGTTTTATATGATTGTAGGGAACTGTTTATCCACCATGTTCCCAGAAGCTAGCCAAAGGACAGCCTCACAAGGAGGCTGTTCAAAGGGTAAGTAGTCTTAGGCTAGCTATATTAACTTTTTTTACACATTATGTTATGTTGATATTTACTTATATAAATGTCATACACATATATATATAGTATAAATGTTTTAGGATAGCGATAGAGTATGGTTTCCTACAGTATACACCAAGGGAGACATTCAGTTCTTTTTATGCTCATAGAAATAACTGAATATAGGCCTCTTCAATTAGGTTAGACCTTTTTTTCCTTTTTTTAATAGCAGTAGACCTTTTATTTGAAATACACCTTTCCTTACTACTTATATTCATTTCTTCTAAACAACAGTTTTAGTGATATAGTATTTTGATAAGAATTTGCCTCTCCTTTCTCTTCCTGATTACTAATTACAATATACTTACTAATTTTGTAGTTTCCAGTCTTCCAATTGGGGCTAAATTACAAAGATGCTCTACAGTTTTTAAAACCTAGTTTTCCTGTAATTTTTATTATTATGTTAACCTTGTTTATGATTAAGTAAGATTGAGAAAAGAATTAACAATAACAACAACAAAAATCACAGTTTGGAAAAAAAACTAGATCTTTATAATTAAATTTCATTAATTATAATGTCTCAATTTGATGCAGAAAGATACTATTTTAGAACATTGGGGCATGTATGGAAATGCAGAAACCTTTTTTCACCATTTGAGAAGTACTTAATTTGATACAATACAGATAGATATTTTGGACTTGTTAGAAGATAATATGTTATTTTCTAAACTTATGTGTTGAACTAAAATTCAGGAAAAAAGTGTTTTAAGTCCTTCTGCTTATCTGTTTAGCAAATCAATTATAATTTAATATGCAATTATTTGATAGCATTTGCTAAAAGAAAATTTGCCATTTGTATTCCATAACTACATTTAAAATGTAGAAAGATTTTAATACAAATATCTTTACTGTTTGGAATATATTTTGCAGGGGGATTTTTAAGAATGCATTTTGGTGCAGGTTTTTACAAAGATGGACTGACCTTTGGGATTTTTAAGTGAACTTCTACCCAAGGACAAATGAACAATTAGTTGGCCTTTAAAAATGGTCCTTCCAGAGCTATAATTTTGATGTTCTCCCTTTTTTAAATTAATTGCTCTCTTTGAATATTTCTGCAGAAAGCTCATCCATTCTCAGGGCTTGAAGTACAATTCTTTGACAAATAGTTTCAAATGATGCTCTCCAAATTGGGCCTTCTACCTTTATCTTGTCACACATATTTTGCCATTTTATTCTGGATTTCTCAGAAAAATTTAAACCCAAACAATTACAGAAGGAATTCATTGTTGCCAACCGATTCCTTATACTGACCATCTCCTTTTGTTGTGTTTTGTTTTCTTATTAATTTTATTGGTACCTTCCTAGTGTCTTCCTAGACCTCCAGCTCACAACTCTGTATTTAGTAAATGCTCATTGGACAAATGTCTGTCAGAACTTTTTCTTCTCCCTCACTCTCCATTTCATTCAGAATCCAATTTGTACTGATTTTTTTCTATACTGTCTTTCAAGATACCATCTCTGAGCAATCACTTAGATCACTTTCTTTCAGTCTTCATGTATCTATCATCTTATTATATTCTTAATGTACTCTAAATCATAGATTTAAGTTAACTGATAACTTATGGACACAGCCTCCTACCCCTAGGAATTGTTTTGTGGCTGGTAAGATTGCCCTTTCAATTGTTAGACAGCTGTATGACTTAGAAGATGTTTCTTAATTATGAGCCCAAATCTTTTTTTCTTGAAATGTCTATCATTTAATCCTATGTCATCTTTCAAGGACTTCCCTGGTGGCTTACTTGGTAAGGTGTCTGCCTTACCAAGGGTTCGATCTCTGGGTCTGGAAGATCCTCTGGAGGAGGAAATGGCAACCCATTCCAGTACTCTTGCCTGGAAAATCCCATGGACGTCACAAAGAGTCATACATGACTGGTGACTAAACTTTCACTTTCATCTTTCTGCAGAAAACATAAATAGGTCTTCTCCTTTTTTGATATAGGTCTTTTGATATGTGATAACTGGACTTAATATCTTCCTCCTCTTCCCAGATTAAATGTCTTTATTTCCCCTCTCTTTGCTCATTTGTTCATTCAATAGATATTTGTTGAGTACCTCTTAGACGCAAGTCGGTTTGAAATACTTGGAATATGGTGGTGATTAAGAATGACTAACTCTCTTCTCTCATAGGGCTTCTGTGCAAATAGAAGTAAACAAAAAGTATTCCAAGTTAAGACTTTGAGAAGTGAAATGTAAGGTAATTTTGGATTATAATAAATGTCATGAAGAAAATAAAACAAGGTAGCTCAGCTGGTAAAGAATCCACCTGCAATGCAGGAGACCCCAGTTTGATTCCTGGGTTGAAAAGTTCCCCTGGAGAAGGGAGAGGCTACCCACTGCAGTATATGGGAGCTTCCCTCGTGGCTCAGATGGTGCAACGCAGGAGACCTGGGTTTGATCCCTGGGTTGGGAAGATCCTGGAGAAGGGAATGGCTACCAACTCCAGCATTCTTGCCTGGAGAATCCCCATGGACAGAGGAGCCTGGCGGGCTACATTTGCAGGATTGCAAAGAATCAGACATGACTGAGCAACTAAGCACAGCATAGCACAGGGATTGGTTTATTCATAGCAGTAATGCCTTGTTTCACCAACTATAGTTTCAAATGAATTGGTAATTCCAGTTTACAAAAAACATATGTATACCAGATATATCCCAAGTATACTTAGCTGTTTCAACAACAGAGTCATCCTAAGTTTATAGTTAACTTTTTAAGGTCTGTCATTTTAAACTATTCGTCAACCAGATTTTTCATATTCAGAACTTGGAAAGTTAATTTATTGAGCTTAATTGCAGGGCTTTAAAGTCATCCATGTAAAATTTAATCTTACTAGCTTTTCCTTCTAGTTTTATGTGATATTTTTGAATCTTGTTATAGATTGAAAAGCTTATGTTTTCTGTTGTCCTTCAAGTCAGCAGTCGTGATGTAAACAGAATACCAAGAACAGAACTTAACTATAAAGGTTCCTTCTAAATGCTTTTTTCAATTAGCACTTTTTGAGCATAGATGTGTATCTATCTCTTAACTCTGCCCAATATCTAGTTCCCATTTTATCTAGTGTTAAGATATAATTCACATTTTTTCCTTCTTATTGTCATTTCATGAAATGTTTGCTAATGAGAGCGAAGCATAGTCATTCAGTCATTCCAGAGTCAAACCAATCTGGGTTTTAGTTTTTCATTTTGTCTCATTATCTGTGTAGTACTGGGCATGCTACCTAACCTCTCGGAACCTTGATTAATAACCTGCTTCATGGGAGTACATGCAATAATGAATATGAATCACCTGTCATAAGGCCTGGCATGTGAAAGCGTCCAGTAAATAAATATTGGCAACAGCAGCTGTCATCATTGTTGTCAGTCCTACAGAATTTAAATATGTTCTGTCCCAGGTTTTCCTAATCGAAATCGTTTAAATGCACGTGCATGTACACAAAGATAAACACAGTTAAGTTGTTGCTATTTTTTTTCCAGGGGTAAACACAGTGAAACATCTTTGTTTCTTAAATTTTATAAGCCATCTGCCTAGAATTTTACCAGATTAAGCATAGAACTTAGTATATCTGAAATCTGTATTTTTGTATTGACAGCTTAAACTTTGTCTTCCTTTAGTCATCATCTTTCTGCTGGTCCACAATTTCTCAAAGATTAATCTGATCTTTTAATAGGTACCTTAGTTTTTCTTTGTTCAAGCCTAGTTGAAAGTGAGACATGGGCACAGGATGCTGAAACTAAAATTGCAAGTTGCTTGGATATTTCACTTAGCCATGGTTCTCATCTTTTTAAACACAGAAAATAAAATTATAGCAGGGAGCATAACATTGTAAGTCAACTTTATAAATCAACACTTCAATAAAAAATATATTGAGGATGAGAAATAATACTTATAACACAGCTACTCTGTAACAAGCATTATGAAAATGTCTTCACGTATATTATTTTATTCAACTATTTAGTAAGTCTGTTTCACAGGCAGGTATATCAAGCCTTGAAATTTAAATGCCTACATCATCTCATATCTACTAAGTAGCAGAATCTACAGAATTTAAATCCAGTTTTGTCTGACTCCAGAACCGTTTCCCTCCAACTCCAATAGATGCTGCCTCTGTTTCCCCTTTATTTAGCAGTTATCCTGAAGCTGCTGTTCCTTCCTTTGGTTTGTCATCTCTCCTTGGGAAACTAATAGAGGGTTGCTATAGAGGAGATTTTCAAAGTCAGAGAATTGAGGAGAATCATGACTAAAGTTGGCAAATTTTCCTCGATAAGAAAATGTTAGCATTTTATAAATACTGTAAAATCATGGAATCTTAAGAGTTAGAAGCGACTTTTCTGGTCATGTGTTTTGTTTTCTGGCCATTTCACAGTTATAAATGTGGGATATGTATATTATAAAGAGGTTATTTTAATGTTTTGTGTCAGAAATATTTTGATTGTCATGTAAGGTCAGCTTTTGTCTTCCTTTCTGATATTTCTCTACAATACATGTATTTTAAAAGTTTTTTCTGTGTTTCGGGGCTTCCCTGGTGTCTCAGCTGGTAAAGAATCTGTCCCCAGTGTGGGAGACCAGGGTAGGATCTTTGGGTTTGGAATATCCCCTGGAGAAGGGAACGGCTGCCCACTCTAGTATTCTGGCCTGGAGAATTCCGTGGACTGTATAGTCCAGGGGATCTCAAAGGGCCAGGCACAATGGAGCGACTTTCCATTTTCACTCAGTCACTCTGTGTTTCTAAATCTAAAGGTTACATAAAGATACATATGAATAAGGATAAATGAATAGAAATTTTAGTATTCTTATTTTGTGTGTGAGAGATACCATCGTGCTCCAGTTTATCTAATGACTTAATGATGACATTATGTAAGAGAGTTTATATACCAAAAAAATAAGTAGACTGATTTTATATTAAATAATTCTGCTTTTTATGTGTGTGTGTAGGGTACATCAGAGCTTCTATTAGTAGTTTATTTCATCTTTCTGTCAGCCATATTTACAAAAATTATATTGTTGTAATTTTTAATTAAAAAATAAATTAGCAATTTTATTTTAAACATAAAAATTACTTTAAAATATTAAAATGCAAATAGTCATTATCCTTATGCTCTGATATCCCAATTTTACCATCTTTTCACCTCTAGCTTTTGTAAAAAAGCAATTCAATGCACAAAAAGTTGTATTTGCAAGCACACAGAGTTAGAACAAGTTGGGCTCCCCCCTTAACAATCATTTGCCCATTACCTCCAGCTTTATTGATCTATAATTTTATTGAGATATAATTGACAAAATTGTATCCATTTAAAATGTGCTTTAGTTTTTTATGAGCACTCATCCTGATTGTTATTCAACGATGAATTCACATTCTACATTGGTTTTATAATATCAGGGACGGAGGAGCCTGGTGGCCTGCCATCTATGGGGTCGCACAGAGTCGGACACGACTGAAGTGACTTAGCAGCAGCAGCAGCAGTGTTATAGCAGAGTATACACTTACTATTTTGAGTTTAAACAGGTATTATTGATGAGGTAAAATTAAACAGGATCCATATGATGGAATTGACATATATTTGGTATAAGTATTACACAGTGAATTTCAAATAGTGGTTAGTTTTTTAGGCTAGCATTGGACATTGGACATTAAATAATCTAAAAAAATAAAATAAAAAACCCAGAGGAGAAGGACTGGACATTGACATATATATGTAAAAATCATTCCAGTTTCCTCTTTCTAGAACCTTCCATCCCAGGGGGACAGGGACTTTGTCACATTCATCACTGTATTCCTGTCACACAGAGTAGCACCTTACATGTGATAGGTATTCAACAGGTATTTGTAGGCAATCTATCCTGGATTTCTAGGTGAGCACTATACAAAAATGAGAGTATTTTTGCTTTTGAGTAGATTATACTGATAATCATTTTAGAGCTTTGCTTGAACATTTCTAAGAATATATGATTGTTTCCCCAGAATTTCTAGATGCTGCAAAGTGCTTTATACAAAAGCTAAGAACAGGGCATGCGTATTTGAGGTAGCTGTACCAAACACATGGTTGTGTGTGTTTATGCTCATGTCTTTTTAACTCATATTAGAAAAATGACAGTTGTAACTGTGTAAGAGCCTCTCATAAATTGCTGATTGTCAGATAAGTGCTGCTTTGATTTATTGTCCTCAATAGTAGGCTCCAATATGTGTGTGTATATGTAATTTTACGTGAATATATTGGTGATAAGGGGTATTATTTTGGTTACCAAATATCAGAAAGTTGTATTGCCTATATCTTTCTAGCAAAGATGTCTTTACTACTTTATAATGAATGAGGTCTTTTCTGATATGAATTAATCACTGATCTAGCATTTTGCAGAAATGTGGGCTATGAACAGTTTCCATCAGATTTTCTGATAGTGCTTACTAGACCTGAGCATGACCTGAAACCACCTTAGATCCACTGCATCAGAATATTTGGTATGTGGGTCTCTGGAACCTGATTTTTTTTTTAATTGAATTTAGTTGATTTACAATGTTGTGTTAGTTTCAGGTGTACAGCATAGTGATTCATTTATACATATACATATATTCATTCTTTTTCAGGTTCTTTTCCTATATAAGTTATTAGAGAATATTGAGTAGAGTCCTTGTGCTATACAGTAGATCCTTTTAATCTGTTTTATATATAGCAATGTGTGTATGTCAATCCTGTTCTCCCAATTTACACTTCCTTCTTCCTCCCCCAGCCCCCCACTCCTGGTAACCATGTTTGTTTTCTATATATATGTGTATGTGTGTGTGTGTGTGTGTGTGACTCTGTTTGTTTTGTAAATAAGTTCATTTGTGCCATTTTTTTTAGATTCCATGTATAGGCAATATCATATGATATTTGTCTTTCTCTGTCTGACTTCATACAGTATGACAATCTCTAGGTCCGCCTGTATCGCTGCAATGGCATTATTTCGTTTTTTCATGGCTGAGTGATATTCCATTGTGTATATGTACCATGTTGTCTTCATCCGTTCCTTCATTAATGGACATTTAGGTTGCTTTCATGTCTTGACTGTTGTAAATAGTGCTGCAGTGAACCTTGGGGTGAGTGTATTTTTCGAATTTGGTTTTCCCCAGTATATGCCCAGGAGTGTGATTGCTAGGTCATATGTTAGCTCTGGTTGTAGTTTTCTAAGATATTTATCTTTCTCTACCTGACTGACTTCACTTAATGTGATAATTTCTAGGTTCATCTATGTTGTTGCAGATGGCAATATTTCATTCCTTTTTATGGCTGAGTAACATTTAATCATATATATATATTCCTAGTATATGCCCAGGAGTAGGATTACTGGATGATATAGTAGCTCTTATTTTTCATTTTTTAAGGAACGTCCATACTATTCTCCATAGTGATTGTGCCACCATAGGTGTAGAAAGGTTCCCTTTTCTCTGCAGCTCTCCAGGTTTTATTGTTCATAGACTTTTTGATGATGACTGCTGTGAGCTGATAACTTCATTTTAGTTTTGATCTGCATTTCTCTAATAATTAGCAATGTTGAACATCTTTTCATGTGCTGTTTTGGAACCTAAATTTTTAACTAAGTATTTCTCTCTGCACTCAAAAGATTGAGAGTCACTGTATTAAATATTGCTGAAAGTATCTGCCTTGGGGAGAGGCTAGATCTTAGAGGCTCTGCAGAAAGAACTCCTCATCATAAATGCTCTGTCCCACTGAAGCTCCAAACTAATCAGTTTTAAGACACTGATTATTTCAGTGTGAGTTGGAACCAAACATACACTGTTTCCTAAACCCTTTGGACTGGAACAGAACAGGTACATCACAATTGTTCACTAGACCAATACTGAAGGGAAACAAATTTCACTCAGTTCCAATTTCTGACAGCATCCTGGGAAGTGGCTCAGCTGTCTTCACTGGGGATTGTCACTGCCAGACAGACCTTACTTAGCCTCCTGAAGCCCAGGAGGGCCAGGTACTATAGAACTAAGCTGCCTTGAGAAGGAAAAAACAAGCTCTGGTTATTTCACAGCTACAAGAGCAGAGTTCTCAGTGGTACTGAGAACTTTTGCCCAAACATGCCTTGTGTGTTTGATTATTTCTTGACAACGGTTGCATGATCAAGTTCTCTCTATGACCATGACCCACCTCCATGATCTTACTGGTTGCACAAAATGACTAGTGCATTTGGCAGTTACCTACCAAAATGTCCTGGCTCAGCATCACCCTCTCTCACACAGTAGATTGATATACTTTATTTTTTCACCTCTCTTTCATCAACTAGGAATTGATTCTGAATTTCACGGATTGTTTGGTACTTTTTTTTTTAATCCCCTCAAGACTCAGTTAAAAAATGTAAATTGACATATGCGCAATCTATGTAAACTTAATTATGTTGCCAAAGTAAATGGTAATGCTGCTGCCTTTTATATGCAAAGGTGTTGATTAATTTTCCAGAAGTAAAGACAGATTTTTAGTTTTTATGTCCGTGTTATAATGCCTGACCCTCCCTTGCATTCAAGGGAATTCTAGAATGTAGTGTTTAGTTGTCATAGATTAAACCAATGACTTCATTAACATTGTGTGCTAGCCAAGTTAACTGAAAGTTGGGTTTTGCCTTTTTATTTTATTTTCCTAGTCAGGAGTTAAGAGGGCTGACACTATGTATTATGCTTTTATAATTCCACTGAAGTAACTGGTTAGCATAGCAGAATTTTATGGTTTATGCATAGCAGAAATTTAGAAAAAACTCTTGATGTATTGATACTGATTATGTTTCAATAGAAGCACATTTTAGCCACTTTGCATGAATTTCTTTGAGAAGGATTCACTAGGATTTTAAAAATGTATCCCTTTTTTATGTAGTTTTTTGTCTTTAAGTTCAGTTATACTTAGCACTTAGCTGGGGTTTTTTTTGGTGAAGCTCCTTTCTGTTTGAATGTGATTATTGCACTGATGGTATATTAGTTATTTTGAAGAATTAACATTCCTTTCTAGTTCAGTTTAAAAAGTTAATAGTAAGACAACGATGTGAAGATACAAAATTGAGTGGCTTGGGGATACAAAATTGATATTGACAGTATTTACCTTCTTTAATAGGGAGGGAAGGTAAAATATGCAGCTTGCTTTCAGCTTGCTTTACTTATTAGGGAGTAATTTGTTTACGAAGATGATACTTTCCTCATATATTAGAAATTTTGCAAATTGGACAATACCATAGAAAAGTAGATGCTTATTAGAATTTAACACTAGGCAATTAATATTTTTAAAAGAGCTTGAACATATCCAAATCAGAACTAAATGCTTTTCAAACCACTCTATTAACTTCCAAAGTAAATCCCATTCAGATGTCAGATACTGACTCTGTGGTCACCAGGTTAAAGTACTTGTTTTGTATACCGTAGGTGTTGGAGATCCCTGCTTGGTGACTACAATCCTCCCAGAAAGCTTAATCTGGCTGCAGAATTCAGAATTTATTACAGAAGTCAGACCAGATAGGAGACTGTTATGTTCTCAAAGTTTAACACCCCCCCCCCCCAAATCCATGTGTTCAAACTCTTAACACCCGGTGTGACTGTTTTTAGAAATAAACCTGTGAGAAAATGGTAAAGGTTAAGTGAGGATATAAGGGTGAGACCCTAATATGATACAGCTAGTCCTCTTATAAGAAGAGGGAGAGATAGCAGAGTGCTTTCCTGTCTGGTGTGTGAAGGCACTCCAAGAAGGTAACTGTCTGCAGACCAGGAAGAGAGCTCTCAGCAGGAAGTAAATTGGTCAGCACCTTGATCTTGAACTTCCTGGCCTCCAGAACTGTGAGAAATAAATTTCTGTTGTTTCAGCCACTTCATCTATAGTATTTTGTTGGAGCAGAATGAGAGAGACTGTTGTCATAATCTGCGCTTGAGGTGATCAGGAGAGTGGTAACTGGAAAGAAATCAAGGAGATTGGTCTGGTGGAAATGGAAAGAAAGTAATATTATCAAAAAAGAGAGTCTGCAGGACCTTGTGGCTGACCACATATAAGGGGCAAAGGATGAGGTTAGAGATTGCTGATGAGTCTTCAAGTGGATAGTTTATCCACTTTTCCTACAGTGGGCAGAAGTGTTATCATGGTGAGAGTTCCTAAGACCACTGCCACTTTGGGGATTTGCTATAAGGACTCACAGGATTCTGCATATAGTCACATTCATGGCTATGATTTATTACAGTAAAAGGGATACAAGAATATTAGCAAGAGGAAAAGGCACAAAGTCTGAAGGAAACCAGGCACGAGCTTCCAAGAGTCCTCTCTCAGCTGAGTCCTCCAAGACGGGCTCACCTGAGCCTAGAAGTTCAGGGTTTTTTATCAAGTCACATAGACATACTTTATCTGGTGTGTACAGAAACAGCAGACTCCTAGAAGGAAAGTAGGTGTTCAGTATAAAATGCATGTCTGTACAAATAATTTAGGTATACTTATCAGTTAGAGAGTGGTGGGACCCCTCTCCAAATTCAGGTTCCCAGATGCCAGCAAATGGCCAGCCTTGTAAGCTGGCCCTTCTAAGGACAACAGTCTCAGGCTTGCTGTGTTAACTGATTTTTGTACTGTAATATTTTAAACTAGAAAGAGAAAATTACATTTATGTCTTTCTGTTTTCATTAACAAAGTTTATACATAATAGGAACCGATTTTAACCCATCATTGTCCTCAGTTGGTCATACATATGATAAGGATACTTTTGAAAAGTATTAGGAGGAAAAAACAATTTTGAATACAGTGAAATACTGCCATACATTTAAAGTCAAAGCATGGAGCAATATTTTAGGTTGTATCTGCTTATATAGTAAGAATATCTTTACAGTATCTTTAGTAATAAATACCTAGACAGGTACAAAGAGGTATGGCCACTTTATAATAAATGTCTGCGTTCTTTATCTACATTTCTCTTAGAGTGTTTTCTTCATTATCATTTAGCAGAAGAATTCCTTATGAGGTAGGAATATTAACCCACGTCATATATAGTATATTGTTACCTTCTCTCCCCACCCCTGCCAGAATATTATTAAGTCAAAGAACTGAAATCTCTGCAAAAGAAATGACAAACTAATTTATTCCCTCCAAAAAATCAGTACAGTAAACAAAGTTGGTCAGTCATGTGTCTTTCTTTCTTCAGCATGCTATTTCATCTATAACCTTCCAGCCATAAAATTGTGTTTCCTAACCATAACAGGGGCAAAAACTAGGGTATAGGAATATTTGCATAGTCGTTCTGATTTACCATATCAGCATTCTCCCCATTGTTTGTATATTCAAGAGCCGAGTTGCTATTAGCTACCTTGGTTTGATGATGTCCACTTCTGCCTCTTGGTAGGCCACTGCTGTTTGGTGTTTGTGCTGTGAGTTCTGTCCCTTGACAACATAGGACCTCTGTGAAGCATGCTGGTGTGCAGAATTCCTCATATGCCAAGTGGTGTTGCTTTCTCTGGGGTTCTGCAGAAGCAGGCTGCATTCTCTGTTACTTTAGTAAAGCCAGCTCTCTTCCTGCTGCCCCGCCCTTGCCACCAAAGCCTTCCACCTTGTACTCTCAGAGTCTCGAACATACATTTTGAACAACATCTTGTTTTCTTTTTCTTGGTATGGCATCTGCCATCTCGAGCTGGGGGACAAATCCCAATTAGAACTTGGAGGTGAACATCGCATAGGCTCAAGACGCCATGATGATGTTTTCCCTTCTTACTGTACCTGCGGCCCTTTTTTCCCCTTAGGTTGATTTCTTACTTTAGAGGCTCCTTAGCAAGTAATTGAGATAGTCTCCTGGCAGACTAGACTTGCTTTCAGTTAAGCATAATTTGGCAGGTATAATTCCACAGTGCTAAAGTGTTTTAAATTATTTTTTTCTCACCAAAAGACCAAATTTATTTATTTTAATTGGAGGTTAATTACTTTACAATATTGTATTGGTTTTTTAAACTTTCTCTTGGCATTGTAGAATTATATATGCCATATTATGCTTACCTCAAAGCATATCTAGTCTGCCAGGAGACTGGATGTAGAATTCAGACTAAAGGTTAGGGGAGGGATAAGTGGGTAGATTGGGACTGACATATACACACTACTATATATAAAATAGATATCTAATAAGAACCTGCTGTATAGCACAGGGAATTCTGCTCAGTACTCTGTAATGGCCTATATGGGAAAATAATCTAAAAAAAAAACAGAAGAATGGGTATATTTATAACTGATTCACTTTGCTGTACACCTGAAACTAATACAACTAATATAGTTGTAGATCAACTATACTGTAATTTTAAAAAAAACTTTCTTTTAAAGCCAGTAAAACCTCCTTTAGATGCATATACAGAACTTAAGATGGCTGAGCTGCTCTGTGTGAAGCAGGTTGAGGAGGCCTACAGTCAGCCATTTCCCTGAGGCTCCTGCATAGAATGTTACAGGTTCTTGGCGATTTCTCATCTCTAACTCCCTTGTTTTACAGACAAGAAAATGAATGCACATGAAATTAATCCATATCAACCAGTTCTTCTAGGGCCTTACCGAACTTTCTTTAGACAGTCTTTGACTAACCCCACTTTGCTGTTTGTGAGGCATGGTGGAGTGGGATTAGCTGTCCCTCTGGCATTTTGTATACATTTATCTTGTAATGGTTATCATTTTTTCTTTTATACTTAAATGTTTATACTGTCAGCTTCACAGTCCCTAAGCTCAGAGAATCTATTTAAAAAAAATTAATTTTAGATCCTCATTACATTCTAATGTAATCCTGTCATATATTAAGTAATTAATAAATGTTACATTAAAATGAATAAACTTATTCAGTACTTTTCTTGGAAGTTATGTACTCAATTTGTAAAGTGTCATTTTGCATTTGTTGATATTTTAATTTCTTATGGGTATTCTGTTAGTTTATGTGAGCTACCGCTATTCTTCAACTGGATTACCTCTCTTTTCAAACTTTCTGTGTCTACCCCTCACCATAACACTCAGTATAAGAGAAGCGTTTTGATAAACCCAAGAGACTCTGATAAAAAGATGTCAGTGTCACGGTACTTTGGTTTATTCCCATGTTATTGTTTAGTTGCTTATTGCTTAGTTGTTCCCAGCTCTTTTGTGACCCCATGGACTGTAGCCCACCATACTTCTTTGTCCATGGGATTCTCCAGGTAGGAATACTCGATTCCCATTCCCTTATCCAGGGGATCTTCCCAACCCAGGGATCAAACCTGTATCTCCTGTATCTCTGGGGGTTGGGGCGGGGGGGAGGGTTCCTTGCCCTTGAGCCACCCTGGGAAGCCCTTTCCCTTCTTAGTTCCTCTTAAAATATTTCAGACGTTGACAAGTAACAGTTAAGAGTGATTCTTCTTTCACTAGACCAGCGGTTAGAGAGGCAGTGTATAACTGCAGTAACCTGGATGCTATCCGAGGTCTATCACCATTGACTTTTGACCATGGCCATCAGGTGGTGCTAGTGGTAAAGAACCTGCCAACGCATAGAAGACGGGTTCCACTCCTGGGTCAGGAAGATCTGCCAAAAGAGGGCATGGCAGTCCACTCCGGTATTCTTGCTTGGAGATTCCCATAGACAGAGGAGCCTGACAGTCTACAATCCATGGGGTCACAAAGAGTTGGACATGACTGAAGCAACTGAACACATGTTACTTAATCTCTGTGACCCCTAATTCTGTCATCTATAAAACAGGGAAAATAATATCTATCATATTGTAGTAAGTAAATGAAATAACACATGAAGTATCTAGGAGTACCATGTTTGCCATAGTTAATGAATATTTAAAATGATAGTTGCTGTCATATTCAAGCAGGTAAAATGAACCTACTAGTTGAGTAGTGTTTAAATTTTAATGTGGGTACAAATCACCTGGGGATCTTGTTAAATTGCAGGTTCATATTAAATATTAACAGGTCTGAGGTGGTACCTCAGATCTTCATTTCTGATAAACTCTTAGGTAATGCTGGTGCTCTGATATGGAGACCACACTTGAAATAGCAATGTGCTAGATTATTTGAGATTCCTATTGTGCATTTTTTTTCTATTTATATATGTTGAATGGTTGGTTGGATTATCTTTTTCAGTCATTGTGTGTCTTGTTGGACATTGTTACTGTATTTTTTGTTCAATTTGTTTCAACTTTATATTGAAGTATAGCCAATTAACAATGTTGTGATAGTTTCAGATGAACAACAAAAGTACTCAGACATATATATACACATGTATCTATTCTCCCCCACACTCCCCTTACATCCAGGCTGCCTCATAACATTGAGAAGAGTCCCTTCTGCTATACAGTAGGTCCTTGTGGGTTATCCATTTTAAATATAGCAGTGTGTACATGTCCATCCCAGACTCCCTAACTATTCTTTCCGTCCATGCTTTCCCCCTTTTAATCATAAGTTCATGTTCTAAGTCTGTTTCTGTTTTATAAATAAGTTGGTTTGTATCATTTCTTTTTAGATTCAGCCTATTAGGGATGCCATCTGATATTTCTTCTTCTTTGTCTGAATTCATTCAGTATGATAAAAAAGTACAAAGGAGAAAAGATAGATTCCTCAATAAATGGTGCTGGGAAAACTGGACAGCTACTTGTGAAAGAATGAAACTAGAAAATTTCCTAACACCATGTGAAAAATAAACTCAAAATGGATTTAAGGCTAAAATTAAGTGTAAGGCCAGAAATTATAAAGCTTTTAGAGGAAAACAGGCGATACACTCTTTGACATAAATCACAGCAAAGTCCTCTTTGACCTACCTTCTAGAATAATGGAAATAAAACCAAAAAGTTTGCAGTGCTGAGTATCAAGAAGTTAAGGGCAGACAATTAAGGTAAACGTGATGATCCTGTCTATTTTTGGAGATTTTGAATTTGAAAGGATATCAATTGAGGACTTCTAGCACATTAAGGCAGATAAGTCTCTTGCTTTAAATGCATTACTTTCAGGCCAAGAAACTACAAGTGTAAACCTAAATATCCCATGTAAGATAAACTTTATAAATCTTCCTAAATTGAAACTGAAAGAGCACTAGGTTGGGAGTCATGCATGCATGCTAAGTCTCCTCCGTTGTTTTAGACTCTTGGCGACTCTATGGACTGTAACCACCAGGCTCCTTTCGCTGTGGGATTCTCCAGGCAAGAATACTGGAGTGGGTTGCCATGCCCTCCTTCAGGGGCTCTTCCCGACCTAGGGATGAAACCCAGGTCTCTTATGTGTCCTGCATTGGTAGGCAGGTTCTTTACCACTGGCATCATGTCAGGAAGAATTCTGGCTTGGGGTCCAACAAAGTTTAGCAGAAGAACCTTGAAAAGGTCAGAATTAATTCTAATTTTTTATGCATTTATGATACTTGATAAGAAAACTTTTCAACAAAGCTCCCAGTCTTCCGTGTAAGAAAAGATCTCACCTACAACAATTTTCTAGTATTCTGAATTTAAAATGTTGAGTACTTTAAAGATTAGTTAATTATGCCTATACTACTTTTATTTTAGTTATATTCATTTTGTTAATAAAATTTAAATAAAATTTGGAGCAATTTACTGACCAATCAAATATTTCAGCTGTTTCACCAAAATTTGAATACATGTTAATAAAAATATAAATTAAAGGAAATATAAACAGTTTAAATAACTATTTTCAGGTTATTTTTCTTCTCATATGTACAAAACTATCTATTGATGTAAAAGGCAAACACAAGAGATTTATGAATTTCTTAATATTGTAAAATAGTCTTCTGCTGCTGTGTGCAACTTTTGCAAACACCGTGTTCATTTGCAAGTACTTCCAGAACCATAAATTAAAAAATCAAATAAGAAAATGGCCCTTGGCACTCTTGGGAAATGATACGTGGTTAAGCAGGGATTTATTGCATTCATGATGTCTGAGAGGAAGGATTTGACAAGTTAATTAATTTGTCTTTTCTTGTACCTAAGTGCTTTCATCGCTCAAATCTTCCCAAAGCTCCAGAGCAAAATCTGTCTCTGTCTTCTGCAGCAGCACACCTTCAGGGCGTTCTGACATAATCTCCTTATATTTTGAGGAGGAAGGATAAGAGATGGATAGATGCTTTTCCTTGGCGCTAAAGGAGTATTACTTGTGAGAATAGATGTTCAGGGTTAGGGTCACACTGTGTCAGCTGTGAGCCCCAGATCCAAGTGGCAGAAGGCATCCCAATGTTCATCAGTAGATTTGGTTTGGGCTATTGGCGACACTAGGATCCTCTGCAACACAGGGTCTGTGGTAGTGTCTCATCTTTCCTGGACCTGAAGATGGTACTGTTTGAGTACCAGAGGTGCAGGAGCAGAACTGGATGTGCTGAGATACCAAAGCTCTGCATGTGGTCTCTGCCAGGTTATTGTAATTAAAGTATTATTATTAAAGATCAAATGCAGAAGTTATTGCTAGGTAGGCTTCTTTCACAAATCTTTGCAGCTAATCTATATGTATGAGTGGCAGCCAGACTTTGGAAATGTATGAACAAATAGCATCACAAACTAAAATTATGCTGTTCATAAGCAAATAACCTCCACTGAGCTACTAAGCATCTTGTGGAGTGATTTCCTTGGCTGTAGGCATTGCCATGCTGTTTACATATAGTAATTATCATTGTCTAATATTTAGGACTTACGATCAATGAACTAAGCACTGTTAGTATAGCAAGTAGAAAAGGGTGTAATGTGACTTTGGAATTTAGTGTTGATTCTGGATCAACCAATATGTGACAGCAGTTTCGCTTGATTTTCTGGTATTTGCTTCCGGTAACATGTAACATTATTTTCAAATTCAGTTCTAAGTTATTAAGATGGAGCAAAGGTACTAGACATTTGGATACATTTCTTTCTCTAGGGCTTCCCTGATGGCTCAGTGATAAAAGAATATGCCTGTAATGCAGGAGATGCGGGTCTATGGGTTCAGTCTCTGGGTCAGGAAGATCCCTTGAAGAAGGAAATGGCAACCCACTCCAGTATTCTTGCCTGGGAAATCCCACAGACAGAAGGAGCCTCCAGACTACAGTCCCTGGGGTTGCAAAAGAGGTAGACAAGACTTAACGACAAGACAGCAACAACATACAACAGAGACCCTGACATAATGCATGAAAATAGCAAAATTATGTTTTATTATCATTTGACATTTACTTTGTACTTGACTTTACATAAAACTTAACTCTTCTTGTACCCACATTACTAAAATTTTTCCCAAATGCTATGAAATCAGTTAGTACTTAAATGGGGGGAGAACAATAGAATGGGAAAGACTAGCCTCTTCAAGAAAATTAGAGATACCAAGGGAACATTTCATGCAAAGATGGACTTGATAAAGGACAGAAATGGTAGGGACCTAACAGAAGCAGAAGATATTAAGACGAGGTGGCAAGAATACACAGAAGAACTGTACAAAAAATATCTTCATGACAAACGTAATCACGATGGTGTGATCACTCACCTAGACCAGACATCCTGGAATGTGAAGTCAAGTGGGCCTTAGAAAGCATCACTACAAACAAAGCTAGTGGAGGTGATGGAATACCGGTTGAGCTCTTTCAAATCCTGAAAGATGATGCTGTGAAAGTGCTGCACTCAATATGCCAGCAAGTTTGGAAAACTCAGCAGTGGCCACAGGACTGGAAAAGGTCAGTTTTCATTCCAATCCCAAAGAAAGGCAATGCCAAAGAATGCTCAAACTACCGCACAGTTGCACTCATGTCACACGCTAGTAAAGAAATGCTCAAAATTCTCCAAGCCAGGCTTCAGCAATACGTGAACCGTGAACTTCGTGATGTTCAAGCTGGTTTTAGAAAAGGCAGAGGAACCAGAGATCAAATTGCCAACATCTGCTGGATCATGGAAAAAGGAAGAGAGTTCCAGAAAAACATCTGTTTTTGCTTTCTTGACTTTGCCAAAGCCTTTGACTGTGTGGATCACAATAAACTGTGGAAAATTCTGCAAGAGATGGGCATACCAGACCACCTGACCTGCCTCTTGAGAAACCTATATGCAGGTCAGGAAGCAACAGTTAGAACTGGACATGGAACAACAGACTGGTTCCAAATAAGAAAAAGAGTACGTCAAGGCTGTATATTGTTATCCTGCTTATTTAACTTATATGCAGAGTACATCATGAGAAACACTTGGCTGGAAGAAGCACAAGCTGGAATCAAGATTGCTGGGAGAAATATCAATAACCTCAGATATGCAGATGACACCACCCTTATGGCAGAAAGTGAAGAGGATCTAAAAAGCCTCTTGATGAAAGTGAAAGTGGAGAGTGAAAATGCTGGCTTAAAGCTCAACATTCAGAAAACTAAGATCATGGCATCCGGTCCCACCACTTCATGGCAAATAGATGGGGAAACACTGGAAACTGTCAGACTTTATTGTTTTGGCCTCCAAAATCACTGCAGATGGTGACTGCAGCCATGAAATTAAAACTCTTACTCCTTTGAAGGAAAGTTATGACTAGATAGCATATTAAAAAGCAGAAAGATTACTTTGACAACAAAGGTCCGTCTAGTCAAGGCTATGGTTTTTCCAGTAGTCATGTATGGATGTGAGAGTTGGACTGTGAAGAAAGCTGAGTGCCGAATAATTGATGCTTTTGAACTGTGGTGTTGGAGAAGACTCTTGAGAGTCCCTTGGAGTGCAAGGAGATCCAGCCAGTCCATTCTAAAGGAGATCAGTCCTGGGTGTTCTTTGGAGGGAATGATGGTAAAGCTCAAACTCCAGTACTTTGGCCACCTCATGCGAAGAGTTGACTCATTGGAAAAAACTGATGCTGGGAGGGATTGGGGGCAGGAGGAGAAGGGGATGACAGGATGAGATGGCTGGATGGCATCACCTACTCGATGGACGTGAGTTTGAGTGAACTCCGGGAGTTGGTGATGGACAGCGAGGCCTGGCTTGCTGTGATTCATGGGGTCGCAAAGAGTTGGGCATGACTGAAGGACTGAACTGAACTGAAGCACCAACGGATTTCAAGGCACTTCCTAAAAATCTTAGTAATGTGGGTACTGTAAGAGTAAGTTTGGAGACTTCCCTGGTGGTCCAGTGGCTAAGACATCTTGTTCTCGACACAGGGGGCTCAGGTTTGGTCCCTGGCCAGGGAGCTAGATCCCACATGCTACAGCAAAGAGCCTGCATGCTACAACTAAGACCCTGACCAGCCAAATAAATAAATAATTTTTTTTAAAGAGTAAGTTTTATGTAGAGTCAAGTACAAAGTAAATGTCAAATTATAATAAATATAATTTTACCATTATTAAGTGCTTAAATGAGTGCTTGGAGATCATTTTTCCAAAGATATGTTTTAAAGTATTTATATCAAACCTGCATAGTACCTTTTATAATAAGCTGAATATGTAGATAGTATTGCCATAGTTGAGTGGTAATGTTGTCCTTACCTAGTAATAAATTTTATAACAACTTAATGTGCTTCTGTGATTAAGAAGATAAGTTGTCATTTCTTTGTGGTGTTATGGCAGCATGATATTTTGTCAAGTAGCACAAAATGTATCTTGAATATGCACATTAATTCTTGTTTTTCCTGCCTAGTTTTCAAGTGTATCTTTCTGGACTTTAGTCCTCTGTCTAATTTATGCCCTACTATGTTTAAAAAAAGGTTCTAAGAGAGCTGTCTCTTAACATTCTGTTTCTTATTCTTTTCATCAAATCTTTTATTCAGTAAGAAACTATACCCCAACCAGAAATACATCCATACATGGGAAAACAACTTTTAGAATGTGCTGAATTAAGTGAATAAGGTTTTCCTTATTGTTTATATATTAAGTGGGTCTGAAGTTGGGACCAGGACAGCTCACAAACCCACAAACCATTACTGCTTATCCAGTCTCTCCTTTTCAGCTTTTGTCTGTTCTCAGTTGTAATTTGAATGACTTCTGTCTTCCGTGATTAATAAAATGCTTGGTAGAAAGGAATGGAGAGGATATTATCACGAACATTTAAAAATTCAATGAAACATACTCAGAATCATCCCTCAGTGGTTTCAGCAAGGCCTTAGCTTTGATTGCCTTTTTCACTATAAAGTATATTTTGGGTGTTTACCATAGTATCCCTAATATACTTTGCCGTTTACTGATAGGAAGTGCCCCAGGACACCTACCTTCAAGAATAATACTGCCCTAGACAGTACAGCTGTCTAGGGCAGTAATATTAAAGTACACCTCGGGCTTTAATGTAAATATGAATCACCTGGGGAGCTCACCTGGAGCAAATTTTGATTTAGCAGAACTGGAACAGGGCTGATTTCCTGCATTTGTAGCAAGTTCCCTGGTGCTGCTACTGCTCCTGACCTAGGGATCATACCTTGAAAGTGTAGGTTATATGTGTATGTCCAGTGCTTCTTAATGCATGTACGAAATGTCACAGGAATAGCTTGTTCTTAGGCAGAGGATCTCAAAGTTGAGCATGCACCAGAATCTTATGGGAGAATGTTTGCAAAAAGTTGGGCTCCGCTTTTCTGAGTTCATTTTGGTGGGGCTTTGGAGCCCAGAAATCTGCAATTTTCAGACCTTCTCAGATTTTGGTGCAGGTGGTTTAAGACCACACTTTTGAGAAATAGTACTTTAAAATTTGGAGATTCTGTGGAAATTCTGAAACCTTTCCGGAATGACAGCTTTTTAAGACAGAGATGCAATGAAAAGCCCATCTGAAAGGTGGGCTTAAAATGCCAATGTAGAATTTGGTTAATGAGGAAGCAGTGGTATGCTTTTGTATGTTTCTCTGTCTAGCTGATTACCTCAGGCAGAAGGTTCTTAATTTATTATAGTACATCAGTGGTGAAGATCATAGCTTTCTTTACTCCCTACTTAGCCCTGAAAGTGAAAGTGAAATGGAAGCCACTCAGTCATGTCCGACTCTTTGTGAACCCTTGGACTATAGCCTACCAGGCTCCTCTGTCCATGAGATTTTCCAGGCGAGGGTACTGGAGTGGGTTGCCCCTTCTCCAGGGGATCTTCCCAACCCAGGGATTGAACCCAGGCCTCCCGCATTGTAGGCAGACGCTTTACTATCTGAGCCACCAGGGAAATTAGACTTAGCTCTGAAGGGGTCTTCAATTGGGTAGTTGGTTAGAGGTAATAGGTGGGTGGGTAGGTATATTAAATGATGGTGAATGGTTGCCAGTATTTGTTCTGCTCCTGGATATTCTGACCAGGATATTTACGCTCTCTGGAGTACATTTATATCTCTAATATTGCTATCATATATACCTAGTGTCACAAGTCTAGCCTGTTCTGTATATAAAATATAGAGTTAGTTTTCATGTTAAAAAATAGGAATTCAGATAACTAATGAGTTATTTGTAATTTTAGTTTAAGGCAGCAGTTAAAATTTAAAAGTATGTCACTCAAAAGTGAATTTTTAAAAATGACATCGTTTCATAACTTTAAAATCAGTTCTTCATCTGCTCATGTCTCTGTTTTAAGGAAGTGGGTGGTATTTATATAATACTTAATTGATTCTATATAGATTATTTAAAACAAAAGGGAGTTACACAGAGGTTGCAGAAACAGTGAGTGCCATTTAGAATACTCTGATCAGCAATCTATGTAATGTTAACCAAAGTGACTTAGAAGGTTTATTTAGGATTAATCCATTATATGGTTAAATTTGTTATCTCATTTATTCCTTAATTTGCATGTGATTCTGCAATTCAGAAACCTTAAGCAAACAGAGGTGTACCCAACAACGACCTACAGGATGAATTGAAATAAAGCAGATTGTAACCAAGACCAGCCCTGGACAGCAGCGTGGGATGAGTGAGCCGTGATTACATTTCTCTTCTTCTGCTCCTCTGCTCTAGAGAGCAAGCTCCTTTGTGCCATTTCTGGATGGTTTTGTTCCACTGCCACAGTCCCCTCCAAGGTCTCTCCTGCCCTTGAGAGTTTCAAGGTGTAGAGCAGAGGCAGTTTTGAAAACCATCATGACCTAGTACAGTAAGTTCTGTGTGAGAAGGAGATCTATCACACAGAGTACTTTATGATCACAGAGATTAATTCTGCCTGAAGGGAAAGGGGAGAAGAAGATAGACAAATGTGAGCATATAAACTGCATGACCTTTTTGAGATACCTTTCTGTTGTGAGTTTTCTGATTTATTAATAACCTAAGAACTGTGCTTTACTATCCATATTTGTACCTCTTGACACGAAGGTCATTAACATTGGGGAGGAAAAACATCTACTAGTTTTTAAAGCAGAGCAAAAAAAGTTTCATTGCATGTTAAGAAGTCATTTTATTGAAATTTGAGTACAAATTTTGCTTTAATATTCTCCAGTGTGGGTCAGTTGTTAATGCATAGAATGGCATTATACTTTCCTAGATAGTCCTTTGTATATTCCAGCAGCTCTGAGTTAAGAGGCATATGAATGGAGAAGTGTGAAAACTATTTAAATCCTATCACATTTTTAAGAGCAGCTGATTTCAAATTAAGATGAAATTCAGGATAATTTTTTGTACGAAAGTAGAAAGTGTGTGTTTTAGACCCATTGTCAAATTGTCTGCATCTTCACAACTAACATATTCCAAGTTTCGATAGGCATAGCTCAAGGTAATCATAATAACATTACTCTGTTGTTGTTTAGTCGTTAAGTCGTGTCCAACTCTTTGTGACCCCATGAACTACAACATGCCACGCTTCCCTGTCCTTCACTAACTCCTGGAGTTTGCTGAAACTCATGTCCGTTGAGTTGGTGATGCTATGTTATCCTCTACCACCCTCTTCTCTTTTTGCCCTCAGTCTTTCCCCAGGATTAGGGTCTTTTCCTGTGAGTTGGCTTTTCGCATCAGTTGGGCAAAGTACTGGAGCTTCAGCTTCAGCATCAGTCCTTCCAATGAATATTCAGGGTTGATTTCCTGTAGGATTGACTGGTTTGATCTTCTTGCTGTCCACAGGACTCTCAAGAGTCTTCTCTAGCACCGAAGTTCAAAAGCATCAATTCTTCACTGCTCAGCCTTCTTGATGATCCAACTCTCGCATCCATATATGATTACTAGAAAAACCATAATAACTGTAAAGACCTTTGTTGGCAAAGTGATGTCTCTGCTTTTTAATACACTGTCTAGGTTTGTCATAGCTTTCCTTCCAAGAAACAAGCATCTTATAATTTCATGACTGCAGTCACCATCCGCAGTGATTTTGGAGCCCAAGAAAATTAAGTCTGTCACTGTTTCCATTGTTTCCCCATCTGTTTGCCATGAAGTGATGGGACCGGATGCCATGATCTTAGTTTTCTAATGTTGAGTTTTAAGCCAGCTTTTTTACTCTCCTCTTTCATCGTCATCAAGAGGCTTTTTAGTTCTTCACTTTCTGCCATTAGGATGGTATCATCTGCATATCTGAGGTTATTGATATTTCTCCTGGCAATCTTGATTCCCACTTATGACTCATCCAGCCTGGCATTTTGCATAATGTACATTGCATATAAGTTAAATAAGCAGGGTGACAATATACATTACTGTAGCAAAGTATAGGTATAGGCATGTTTCTATTAAAATGATGTTTGCAGTTTTACTGTATTGTTTTATAAATTAGGGAGAAGTTTTATATTGTTTAAAATTAGCTAAATTACAGTTTTGATGTTTTTTTTTAATACCTAGAGCTGTGCTTTCCAATACAATAGCCACTGGCCATATGTGGCTATTTAAATTTAAATTAATTGAAATTAAGTAAAATGTAAAATTCAGTTTTAAATGTTGAAAAACATTTCAGTTTCTCAATAATCACACATGGCTAGCAACTACTTGATTGAACAACAAAGACACAGAATATTTCTGTCACTCTCTTAGATAGCATTGGTCTACACTTTTGAGTTTATGTTGTGTGTGGAATTGTTAGGATATGCACATTGTATCAGGATTAGGTTCACTTTTGTCCTTTAGTCATTAAGTCGTGTCTGACTGTCTTGGGACCCCTATGGTCTGTAGCCCACTAGGCTCCTCTATCCATGGGATTCCATGGGCAAGAATACTAGAGTGAGTTGCCATTTTCTTCTCCAGGGAAACTTCCTGACCCACAGATCAAACTCACATCTCCTGCATTGGCAGGTAGATTCTTTACCACTGAGCCACCTGGGAAGCCAAGAGAGGATGGGAAATGTCTTTTAGCTGGGCAGCTATGTGTTTCTTTGAGAGGACTTGCTGTTGTCAAGTTCTTCAGAAGAACCAATGACAAATTAGGTTTAATATTTAGAAATTAATTTAAATGAATAATTTTTCTATGAATAAAACTCATTTGTAGTGTCTTCTAAACCCTAGCAGTTCAATAAGAAGCAAATATTACTTCATTTAACGGAGGCAAAGAGATTATTCAGACATCATAAATTTAATTAAATAATCTGTATTGTGCCCATTTTTTATGCTCCTGGAGTTCAGTGCTGAGCTTTTTTTAAAGTAATAGTTCATCAGATTATCTGGGAAATATTATTATTGAGTTAAGGCTTCAGTTGTGTGAGATTTTGCTCAGATATATAACGAGAACTGTCCAAATTAAACTTTTTTGAGGTTATTGAAATGAGCCAATTAATTAGTCAGAGATGGTCATTTTCAGAAGAATAGTATTCTTCATTTTATAATTTAATATTTTCTAAGATTTTGTCTATGTTTGTTAATAGGTAGTATAATATACAGTTGATTCCACTGAAAAATGAAAAGTTGCCAGTAATATTTTCAATATTTATTGTTTTTCTTTATGTTTTTTGTTCTGTTGGAATAAAATTTTTCTTTTTGCCTTTTTCTTAATTTTTCTTTGTTTCACTATTACTGGTGCTTTCAGTAATTCACTTTTCAGATGTCTATCTGCAGCATCAGGAAATTTAGGAAAGAGTATGAGAAAATATCATAGGAGGGCACATTCAGCTGCCATTCTGCTTTTTGATCACCGGTTCTTGAATGACAGATCTTGATCACCACTGTTCTTATCATTCCTTCGGGGCTAGTGTTATTCCATGTCTCGTAGGGGATGTAGAAACAGACCAGAGTGGTCTTAGAACATGCTGTAGGCTTGTGTTTTAAGTCAAATGTAGTTCCTTAGTGCTACACAATTGAATATTTAATTGTATTCTTAAGGGTTTTTGTTTTTAAACAGAGGCATTAAAGGACTACATTATCAGAAGGAGATAGACATAAAATAGCTGTGACTTATACTGTAAAAAAAGAGCTTCCCTGGTGGCTCAGATGGTAAAGAATACGCCTGCAATACAGGAGACCTGGTTTTACTCACTGGGTTGGGAAGATCTGCTGGAGGAGGGCATGACAACCCACTCCAGTATGCTTGCTTGGAAAATCCCCATGGACAGAGGGGCCTGGCAGGCAACAGAGGGGGTCTGTTGGGGTCGCAGAGTCGGATACGACTGAGTGACTAAGCACTGCACAGCCTATGGCTTGGTTTATGTCCAGTTTCATTGATTTCTTCCTCTTGGCATACTGTGTACTACTGAACCTTTTACCTTGTCTTCTCAACCTTCTTTTTAAAAAGATTTTGCTGTTTGAAACTAGGTTTATCAAAAGAATCATTTACACTTGCACCAGCCCGCTTCTGTAAGAGCTGCAACATCGCTCCTGCCACCAGCACTTGGCTGAGTGCTCATTTGAAGTTCACCAGTCATCCACTAATTAAAACTCCAGTGACTTCTCTGTCTTTCCATTACTTTATCTCTGCAACATTTTAATAATTTTTGACCATTCTCTCCTTGGAATTTTCCTTTCCCATTGCATCCCATTGAGTGTTCTTCACTCCATCCTATTGGGACTTGTTACATATGTCTTCCTTTTTCTTTTTTCTAAGTCTTCCTTCTATTTAGTCACACAAAGCCACCACCTGAAATAGCACCCATTCTCATCTCTACCTGTTACGTGGATCTTACCTGTGCTTTAAGACCTACTTTATATTTCATTCTCCCTTAAGCTTTTAAAAGTGTTCTTTCTCATTTCTGTAGTCACCTAGTTACTACTTAGTGTACTCTTAGGATGCATTTTTTCCCTTGACAGTATGATGTTGTACACATTTTTAAATTTACCCTAGCAGATAAAAATCACAGAAGTATAAAGGCCACCACTGCAACTTCTTCAATGTTGAATTAAATATACATTGAGTGTGCTGTGGTAGGCAGAGTAATGACTCCCCAGGCATTCCGAATTCCCAGAACCTCTGAATATGTTGGGTTACATGGCAAAGGAGAGTTAAGGTTACAGATGAAATTAAAGTTGTAATCAATTAACTTTAAAATACAGAGAGATTATCCTGGATTATACTAGTGGGCTCAGTATAATCATAAGAGTCCTTAAAAATGCAAAAGAGAGGCAGAAAAGAGATTTAGAGTGATGCAGACTTGATTAACCCTTAATTTAAAGATGGAGGAAGAGAGCCAAAAGCAAGGGATGTGAATGGCCCTTAAAAAATCATGAAAACAGATTTCTCCTCTTGGAGACTCCAGCAGAAATTCAGTCCTGTCAGCCCTTGATTTCATCCCAGGGAGACCTCGGTCAGATTTCTGACCTACTGAACTGTGAGATGTACATATTATGAAAATTCAGAGGCAGTGGGATAAGAAAAATGGGAAAACAGGTAAAACAGTTATTTGAAGACTTAATTCCTTCTCAGAGAGTTTATCAATTTGACAATAATTACTTTTTGATTCTTTTTCAAAGGAATTGTGTGTAAGGTCATCCTAAGATAAAGAGCCCTTATATGGAGTATTGGTTTCCTTTTATTTGGGCTTTATAATTTGAAAAAGATAACGGAACCTTGCCCTTTGGATGGGGCAGCTGATAATAGAAGCTGTACAATGACAAAACTAAAACAACTGAACTAAAACTAAAATGACTAAAACAACTAATAAATTTGATATCCTTTGTTGAAGGGAAAATGATCCATGCACTGGGGGAGTACAATGTCTTACAAATAGTAGAGCTTTGTTCTGGAAGGATTTGCGGCAAAAGCAAGTTTTATAGAGCATTAGAAGAGGCAAGTCAGAAGTAGGGTGTGATTGACCAAGAGCTCAGGGACTTCCTTATCAGGCAAGCAGGTCCTAGTTTCTAGGGTAAGGTAAGTTAGCTAAAGCTGAGTTGGCGGATTGCAATTAGTATATGTTAGATTTCCTTGACAGTGAGGTGTTTCCTGTAAGTGTAGGCTGACTTAAGTTTAGATATGTGATGAGGACTGGGCCATTGGGGTGGCCTCTGTTTTGAAGGTCCTGATATATGGACTAACTTTGTCAGAGTTCAGTAAATTTTAATTGAATGAATGACTAAGTAGAATTGAGGAGTGAAGGGAGAGTGTTTTCACTCATTTACCTGAGAAATGAATTAAGTACTTTTAGTTTCTCAAATGCCCTGCCTTTTACCTCCCTACCCTACCCTGTGCCTCTCCTCTCTTATATAGATAATTTTTCCTTTATTGAAGCCTTCTTCCTCTTTCCCTTTGAATAAGTCCTAGTGACCCTTAAAGTCCTACTTTACATGTGAAAACTTTTTAGGAAGGTTCCTAAATTCCTTCACCACTCTTTACTCCTCCTGCTCTTCCATACTGGTCAGATGTTGGGCAGATGAACCTGCTCTGCGGCCCCACTGCATCTTGTACTTCCAACTTAGCCTTAATTCACTGCAATATTATTACCCATTTAATTCTTTCTCATTGTCATTGTCAGAGACTGTCTTTTTTTTCTTTTTCCTGACTGTTGAATTCCCAGAGCCTGGCATAATGTGTATTTGAGAAATATTTATTGAATGACATTCATGAAATATAGTAACAATCTCAGATGTGCCCAAAATAGCACACATGATTAAATATGTGTATAAAGTATCATTTTCAAGTTTATTTACTTACCTGTTGAAGTTCATAACCCACTGAACATTAAACTTAATAATAATTTTATAGGCAGAATGCAGTCTATAGCAATAAAAATTACTTTTATTTTTAAATATGACATTGAAATCTATTCAGACTTCAGACTTGACATTTAATCTCAAAGCCTGATCTATTTCATCTTTATATTTGAATTTAAGTATTTCTTGGAAGTTACCATTTTGCACTTAGTCGTTATTTTTTTTTAATAGTCGTTATTTTTTAAGAAATAATTTTATTTTTCTGTGACTTTCCACTGGAGTCTAGCATTTTTAAGAGCATATATTTAGAATATTGCTTGTGTATAAGAATTTTTAGAGAAAAAATGGCATTGATCTGTTTCTTGCCTTTTGAAAATAATACTCTGTTGGAGGCTTGGAAGGGTTTAGGTCAAATTAAGTGGACTTATGTCTGCTGATGCTCTCCTGCAGATAAAGCCACAGCCACCTTCAGCTGGGTTGCTTTTGTGTTGATGTACTGTTTTTCCCTTGGGCCAGTGGATGCTGTTCTTAATAGGAATGTGATAGGAAAGGAAATTCGCTCTGTGTTGTTCCTATGTAAAGCACTGTGGAACTGGCTGGTAGACTGTGACACAGTTCATTTAATCTTCTGTTGAAGTATTATTGTTGTTGTTTTCCTTGAGGAAAAAGTACCTCTGAGATAATTTCTACCAAGTAGTTATAATTTACAAGAGATTATATGGTTTTTTGTGTGATATGAAATGATTCTGTAGAGATTTGGGCTAGTTTGTATAAGGTTTTAGAATCTCAACCTCTCGATGGTTTCAATTCCAGTTTAGATGATTAAAGTTAATAAAGCTAATTTTTCCCTCTGTTTTCATTGTTACTGTGAAATTTTAAGTTGGCCATCAGAAAGAATTCCTAGCAGCCAAAATTTTTAGTCTTTTATGATGCCATTTTAAACTACTGTTAGAGGATATGTGTTGCCAGAGGAAGTTGCTCACTTCTCTGAAGCCCATGGGACTCTCCAGCATGAGTTGTAAGGTTGTGGTGAGTGTTTGCCTGAGTCTTTGAAACTCAGTCTTTCCACCCTGTGAGTGTTTGGTGGAAACTGGTTTCCCTCTGAAATGTATGCCATGAAATGTCATTGTTCCAGTTTACCTTCTTTCAATGTCGCAAACTCATGGGATGGAAATGTGAAAGTTGGCCTAGTTCCCAGGGTGATGTGAAGAATCTTTTGAGGCTATTAAAAGTATATCTTTGTTCCAAGTATTCCCTTGTTCCTGTCCTTCCAAGCCTTCCCCCATCAGTCCATGGAACCATTTATATGCATTGTTTATTTCAGGATGAGGGTAGATGGAGCCTCAAATAAAGGAATCATTTGCTCAGCTTTGAGTTTTATTTTCAATAAATTATTTTCTTAATGTGAAATATATGTATAATAACAAAATTCAAAAGGTGCAAAAGGATATACGTTTATATAAATCTTCTTCCCCTACTTTCTCCCCAACTGGCCTCCACCCTTTCTCTCCCATTCAGTTTTGTGTACACAAAAGATACATAGTTTACACTCTTGTACACCTAGATTTTTTCACATAATATCTCTTGCTGCAGTTCCATATCAGTATGTATGAAACTGCTTCATTCTTACCAGCTATAGTAGCCATATCCAATTGGTAGACAGTTCAGTTCCTAATCTTATGCTTTTATAAATAATGCTACAGTGAATAATTCTGACCATACATCATTTTACATACATATCAGTTTATCAGTATGATAAATTATTAGGATAATTACAGGATCAAAGTCCAATGTTTTAAGTTTTAAATTAATTTTTGTATCTGTACCAAGTCAGGATATTCTGGATTTTATGAGAGAAATAACGATGTTTTAAATTCTAGAAACTCTAGTGTATAAAGAGCAAAATTTGAAAATGTATACATAATTTAACTATAAGCATATATGTATACACATATATATGGTATATAAAAGATTTAGGATGATGTATTTATAGAAGGAAATGGCATCCCACTCAAGTATTCTTGTCTGGAGAATCCCATGGGCAGAGGAGCCTGCTGGGGTCCGTGGGGTCACCAGAGAGTTGGACACTACTGAGCAACTGAACAACAAAATAGGCAATTTCTGCCAGACCGGAAGAAGAAATCTTTGCCAGGGCTGAGAAGAGCCATAGTGTATTTATTCCCCTACCTACCTTTTCAGAGGCTGAAAGTCACAGTAGACGATATGGAGATATGATGATGATGATAAGAATAATCTGTTGTCTTCAGAAGAGAATCTAAGAACAGCAAGAATGCCTGAAAAAGCTGACTGTCTAGTGACAGAGAAATTCTAAGAGTGCTGGTCAGCTGGCCAAAGCCTTTAAACAGAAAGCCGGGACGTTGCAGAGTATCTGGACCTCAAAACCAGAGGGTCTCAAGCCCATAGGCTATAGCAGTATTCAAGGGTGTAAGCCAAGAAATTGGCCAGATCTTACTAGACACAAGCATAGGACATACAGTGATTAGGTGGAATGGCAGATGTCTAAGCGGAAGCCAGTCAGTTACCTGAGCTACATGCAGCACGTGAATTACCAGGCCATAAGACAACTCGATCTACTCCTTTTAACTAGCTGCCATCCCAAGAAAGAAAAGATTGTTGGGGAAATTCCTTAAAGAGGTTGAACTTGTAATTGAATGACACAAGAAAGTTAAGGAATGTCTAAGTGGAATTTGAAGTTAGAGCTCACCCTCAACCAAGGAAGTTGCATTGGGTCACTCCTTGCATTTTTGTCTTCAGCCCTTCCTTCATAACACTACTGTACATTGTGTAAATTGTTTGTCTTCCTGTGCTCCCTTCCTTCTACCCCTTTGATCCACTGGTTTTCTGGGCTCTCTGTGTTGTATGAATTCTCCTTCCCTCCTTTTATAACCTGGAGTCCTCCTGGTGTGCTGCTTTCTGGTTCTCTGAGCCTGTTTTTTACGCACCCTCCCCCTCTTGCCCTTTTGTCATTGGCAGCTTCTTGCAGATTCCCTCGCTCTTTTTTTTCTCTTTCAGTCCGACAAAGACTGCTTATAAAGATCAGCAGCCTTGTCATTTGAACAAAAGATTCCAAGAACCCACTGTAGGTTGGCTATTGATTTGCTTGACTGAAAAAACTGATTAGGCACTTCATCTCTGGTTGAGTATTTCTGTTAATGTCAGAGAGTTGCACATTACATTATTAGTGAGAGTGAAGTCACTCAATTGTGTCCGACTCTTTTGGCACCCCATGGACTGTAGCCTACCAGGCTCCTCTGTCCATGGGATTTTCCAGACAGTAGTACTGGAGTGGATTGCCATTTCCCTCTCCAGGGGATCTTCCCAACCCAGGGATGGAACTGAGGTCTCCCACATTGTAGACAGACGCTTTACTGTCTGAGCTACCAGGGAAGTCAGCTCTGGCCTATACATTAATTTCATTTCTGATATCTGTCTCAGAGGCTGTAACTACACAGTGGTCATTGCAGTATCTCCCAGAAGGGAAAATAGAATCCCTGAAAGCACATTACCTTACAGTCTTGATTTATTTCAAGAGCCTGTAAGTTTTATGGATAAGTTACTCTTATCACATTTGGAAAGCTAGTTTTATGAGTTTATGGATGAATTTAGATAGAAACCTATTTATAGGAATATGTGTACTTTTAGGGCTTAGCTGGTAGCTCAGATGGTAAAGAATCTGCTTGCAGTTTAAGAGACCTGGGTTTGATTCCTGGGTTGGTAAGATCCCATGGAGAAGGGAATGGCCACTCACTCCAGTATTCTTGCCTGGAGAATCCCATGGACAGAAGAGCCTGGTGGACTACACTCTGTGGGGCCACAGAGAGTCAGACACAACTGAGTGACTTTAACTTCACATGTAATAGTCACGTGATGTTGGTTAGGTATATTCGTTTATAAAGAGAGCTTATTGAAATCAAATATATTTTATAATCTTTCTTTTAATAATTTCCTCATATCATGGTATAGACTAATCTGATCAGTCGGTCAAGATTAATTGATCCTATGGATGTGAGGAATAAGCATTTTAACAGAAACAAAATTTTAACTGTGACTATTTAGCATTGCTTTCTTAGAGGCTAAGAATTGGCTCTTTGATCTCTATTATCTAATCCCAGACCATGAAATAAATTTGATATAATGTTTTTAATTGATGTCTATATATTTTATCACTTCAAGAAGTCTCTCTTTCCAGAGGAACAATCTCTAAGTCAATATAAGTTGATGATGTGCTATAGATTTTTATTGCAACAAGAGTGTTTCTTTATATTCTGAATTCCTTTTGAGCAGTATTAGGAATTCATAAATGGAATGTGTTTTCTACACATTAATAAGTTGTAATTGTTCACTCAGAGTTGTTTTTCTTTCAATCTTATGAAAGGCCAAAATATCACAATACAACATGCACAGTAGAACTGGGAAAAACGAGTTCCTTTATGCAAGATCAGTTATCACATATACCACATTATGATCCAGGAAATGGCTTAGATTAGAATGTAGTTCATATATTCTTGATGAAATCTTACAGCACATAGAAACTCAAGTTTGAAACACCTGGTTATATTTTTATGGGAATCAATATTAAAAAGGAATAGCATAGTATAATTATAATCATCAAAGGTTTTAAAATTAGTGTACGCAGTTGGTATGACTTAGAACATTCAGGGGTGCTAGAGGTATATATTAGTATAAGAAAGAGTACCATGTGAGTGATTGCTTTGTTAGTTATTTGTATGAGATCAGTTGTTGTTGTTTAGTTGCTAAAGTCAGGTCCAGCTCTTTGCAACCCCATTAACTGCAGAACGCCAGGCTTCCCTGTCCTTCACTGTCTCCTGGGAGTTTGCTTAAACTCATGTCTGTTGAGTCAGTGATGCCATGCACCCCCTTCTCCTCTTGCCCTCAGCCTTTCCCAGCAACAAGGCCTTTTGCAGTGAGTCGGCTCTTCATATCAGGTGGCCAAAGTATTGGAGCTTCAGCGTCAGATCTTCCAGTGAATATTCAGGGTTGATTTCCTTTAGAATTGACCGGTTTGATCTTCTTGCTGTCCAAGGGACTCTCAAGAGTCTTCTCCAGCACCATAGTTTGAAAACATCAATTCTTTGGGGCTCAGCCTTCCTTATGGTCAGTACTTATATAATTATAAGTGGTGAAATTATTTTCTCTTACATAGCATTAGAAAGCTTATAGGTACTGAGATACGTGTATTCTTTTGTGGGTTTTGGCATCAGACATACTTTGGCTTGAGAGTTCCAGCTCTAATCAACGTGACTTTGGGCTACCACTCTGAGTCTTAGTGTCCTTGGCTCTAATGGCAGTAATTACTTCATCTAATTCTTGTGAAGATGAAATGATAACATTTACATGAAGAGTTTAACACAGTGCCTGGCACATATTGAGACTCAGTAAATGGTAGCTGCTCATAGCAGTAGGGGGCAGCAGTGACAGTTTTGTTGAGTGTAAGAAAATAAAACCTGAAACATGTATTACCTGTCAGTTTCTTGGTTTTCTCTGTGTTTTAAATCTCTATTCTTAGAACTTTTTTAAAGTTTATATTTTTAATACAAAATTTTAGACCCTTTTAACTTCTATACTGTTTAGAGTTACAGTCATTTAATTATAAAATTTTGTAGCTGGAAGGAAGTTTTGGGATCTTTTAGTCCAAACCTCTTATTTTACAAGTGAGAAAATGATGTCCAGAGAGGTTAAGTGATTTACCAGTGTAAATAGCTTGTGGTAAGTTTCCTTATAAGTGGAACAATGTTCATTTTACTATTACTTCCTGATGCTTATGTACCATTCAGTTCAGGTATTAGTGGGTTCTGTTTCTATGGCTGACTCATTTGAGCCCTTACTATGTACTGCATACTATACTAAATGCCCAGATACAAAGATGAGGAATATGGAGTTCCTAATATGCAAACATTCATAGAGAAAGGAACTGATAGACAATCAGGACAATGTGGTAAATATTATGAAAGTGAGGTCCGGTAAGTGCACTTAAAGAGGAAGGAGAGAAACTAAGGTGCATGAAGTGCCTGTGGGACAGGTAGCTCACATGCATTGTCATTTAATGATCACCATAACCTTCTGATACAGGTATTACTATCCATAGTTTTGTTTCTTGGCAAAGTACAGTCTCTGGTTGAGAAGGAGCTAGAAGGTACAATAGCTCTGAATCCCAGTGAAAAAACTCAGTGTTAATCAAGACTTGGGACTTCTATAAAAGATTTGCTCAGTATGCTGTTGTGGCTAAATGGGAGTGATGAATCTTTGTGATGTCACATTTTTTATTTGCATCTAAAATTAAATACCAAGTCACTTTTTCCTGATTTGTTTTCTATAAGCCCTTTGCCATAATTGAATGGAAGACGTGCCTGACTTCTTAGAAAAGCAACTTCAGTGATCTAAAATGAGGAACAAGCATTTCCTATTCTGAACGTTCTCTTATTTTTCTTTATGTTTCCTGAGTCAGAATCCATGGTTGGGGCCAAAGTTTGGGAAAGACACAGAAGCTTTTGTGTCCTTTTGAGATTCTACATTTTCTACACTGCTTGGTCTTTTCACCTTATTACTTGTTTATTTTTCTCCCTATACCTCCATTAAAATCTTTTTAGTTGCTCTTTGGATGGGTGCATAAAGGCACTATGAGAAGATTTAGTTGTTCAGTGACAATTGTAAGTAGTCATTATTGTTGATTATTTAAAATAAAAGCTTTGGGGAGAGCAACTATGTACTAACAATTAGGATACTTCCTCAAAGTATTTCTGTTGCCTAATAATTTCTTTTTTGTAGGTGTTTCTAAAATACTTGGTTGCTCTGATTTCCAAGAAGATTTTCAGTGGTGAAAAAACACATCGATTTAGAAAATATTTATTATATATGCCCCCTTTTTGAGGAGCATACCATTTGGAATTCTTAGAATATCTATTAATTTTTTCTTGACTTAATTTTGAGTGATAATGGAGCAGTTTAGAAAATATTGTTTTTCTTAATCTAAAATTCTGCTGTTTCACTGGAACACTCATTACCTTTGAATACTATTAATTGATATAAAGATGTGCTTCATGTACAGAAACTGAAAATTATAAGTAGAAAATTATGTTTGTAAAAAAGTACCTCAAAACTTGCTACTCTTCATAATTATTGAAATGTAATTTCAAATAAATTTCCTCATGCAGTGAACTTTTTATAAATGAGGTACATAGAAAAGTTCATGTAATTAATATAAGCAGCTAAAATGCCAGACAGAATATTAGCAACTAGACTTACACAGTGAGGAAATTTAAGGATTCCTCTCTGGGGAAACTGACCTTTCCAAAGAAAGGTCTCCTGAAGAACTGGCCAGCTGCCTGGTCCATCTTAGTGCCATGTGCGTATTGCATCGCTCACTAGCACCTGTTATAAGCCGTGGGGTTGGTTGAGGGGTGCACATGCTGTTTAGATGTTTGTATGTAAATATAGGAAGAACTAGCTCAAATAATTGAAAATTAGAATAAAATGGGACAAAACACTGCAGATTTTCACTTTATCCTAAGAATACTATTCTAATATCATGTACATTCATTGCTTTGATAAAAAGTTAAAAAATATAGTGATCAGAATTATGTTTGTTGATAATAGTGTTGCCATGTTATACTGGTGCTTCCATTGTATTACTAAAGATATGCTGAATTCACATACTTAAACAAAAGGCATTGTTGTTTAGTTGCTAAGTCATGTCTGACTTTTGTGATGCTATGAACTATAGCTTGCCAGGCTCCTCTTTCCCAGGCAAGAATACTGGAGTGGGTTGCCATTTCCTTCTCCAGGGTATCTTCCTGACCCAGGGATCAAACTTGCGTCTCCTGCATTGGCAGGCAGATTCTTTATTACTGAGCCACCAGGGAAGTCCCAAACAAAAGGTATACCATGGGAAATATTAATCTATAAACACAAAAGTTATGAGTACCTTCTAGCATCTTTTCTACCAATTTTTATTATCTGTTTTTAGGGGTCAACTGTAGTAGGTAATTGATACTGATAGGTTATTTTCATCTCTTACTTTAATGTTATTTGTAGTTTCAAAACTTCTATGCAGCAACTTCTTTTTACTATAGCTAGAATCAAGAAGCTGAAACAAAGAAGAAAAGAAAACCAAAAACCAAACCAAAACTGATTTGCTCTCATAGGACATTCTTGTGGGGGTGGTGATAGTAAAAAGAAAACAAAACAAAAAAGCACATGGGGGAAAAATATGCAAGAGTTGCAGTAGCCTTGATCCATAGTCCAGTGAATTGGTTCAAATGGGATCACATGAGTAAACACTGTAAGCTAATGGTAGATAATAAGATATCTCTGAATTTTGTTTTACTATTAAATATCTTTAATATACCATATTTTGTACTCACCAAATAGAGCCATTGTTCATGTAGTCAGAAATTCTTTAAAGGCAGAAGCCACACTTTATTCAATATCTGTATTCTTTATAACATAGTGATGCCAATAAAGGCATGCTCTATCTTGAATGAATTTTCACTGCTTATGAAATAGTATGTTGTATCTGCATTTCAAAAGAATTTTAAAGTTGTGAGTACATTGAAATTTTTATGAATATTATGACATCTTGAATAAATAACATTTCTTTTTCCTGATTCATTATATACATTTGTGCTAGTGACAATAAGGACTCTGCCATTTTCCATTCTGTTGGAAGAGGAGCCCATATCTTCCCCACACCACACCAGCTATATGTTCCTATAAAACAAGGCCCAGGATCCCCTATCTACTATTTTTTCCCTTACTTTCACCACCCTGGCAGAAAATATTTTTAACATGGGTTTTTACAGTTTTCTGCAGGGCTTTCAATGTGCCTTGAAATATATTTCAGTTCAGTTCAGTCACTCAGTCGTGTCTGATGCTTTGCGACCCCATGGACTGTAGCATGCCAGGCCTCCCTGTCCATCACCAGCTCCCAGAATTTATTCAAACTCATGTCCATTGAGTCGTTGATGCCATCCAAACATCTCATTCTCTGTTGTCCCCTTCTCCTCTGGCCTTCAGTGTTTCCCAGCATCAGGGTCTTTTCCAGTGACTCAGTTCTTCACATCAGGTGGCCAAAGTAATGAGTTTCAGCATCAACATCAGTCCTTCTAGTGAATATTCAGGACTAATTTCCTTTAGGATGGACTGGTTGGATCTCCTTGCAGTCCAAGGGACTCTCAAGACTCTTTTCCAACTCCACAGTTCAAAGTTATCAATTCTTCAGCGCTCAGCTTTCTTTATAGTCTAACTCTCACATCTACATATGACTACTGGAAAAAGCATAGCTTTCACTAGACAGACCTTTGTTGGCAAAGTAATGTCTCTGCTTTTGAATATGTTACCTAGGTTGGTCATAACTTTCCTCCCAGGGAGCAAGCGTCTTTTAATTTCATGGCTGCAGTCACCATCTGCAGTGACTTTGGAGCCCCCGAAAATAAAGTCCATCACTGTTTCCCCATCTGTATATTTAGTAAATCTTTTATGTATTTTTGTTTCACAGTCCTTTGCTTTTTCTCTGAATCAATACAATTATGCCCTTTACTTTGCTATTGAATCTCAAGGTTATTTTCTTATTATAGTTTTTCATCTTTTCTGCAATGTTCTCGGAAGAATCTTGATTGCTTTTTAGCTAAATGGTACCATAACCAGAGAAAAAGTGGTTAAGATCCGATGACATATGATGAATTGGCATGTCATTTGCAATTGTGTATTTGACCCAACTGTCTATTTGAGGGAGATGTTCTCTCCTGGGAGGGCTAGAGAAATTGTTACAGCTTCATTGCTCAGAAAAGTTGTTCATAGGAATGTGCTTGTGAGAAAAATCTAGTCTGAGTATTTCTCAAGGAAATGATTGTCCTTTCTGAACAAATGTCACATATTTTTATATGAAGATATACTTTCTTCTCACCCTAGAAATAATGTTATTAAGCACATTATATGAATCTAAATAACTGTGACTGATATACAAACAGTGCCTGTTTTATTGCTTCTATGTAACATGCAAGCCCTGTTTAGTTGTGTTCATTTTGTCAGGAATGAAAAAAGAGCACATTTGTGTTTAATTAAATCGGAGTGCTATAGTATTATACCATCTTTCAAGAACTACTGGCAAATTTTAAATGTTCAAAGCACTATATAAATAGGGGTGAGGAGAGTCTATTCAAAGCAAGGTAATTAGAACATCTTTGGCTAGAAAATCTCTGAGTAAAAATAGCTAGTCGCAGATAGTGTTGAAAAAAGATAATTAAAGCTTGAAGAATAATGATGAAAACCTTTTGCTCTGATACTCTTTCTTTATTTTAGGTTTAATGCCTTGTATTCAAAATGGTGAACCCAACCTAGAAATCTCTATGTAATCAAAACTGGCCCAGTGGGTACTACAGAGTAAGATAAATTATAATACCTTATATCATATCCCTGCTGAAGGAGGGAAATGCATGTGGCTCAGTAACGTTAACAGCTTATATAAATTAAAAACATTCATCTTGCCCCTCTTTTGTCGTATTTCAACTCTGTATATGATTGTATAAGTAATCCCCTAACCCCTACTTCCTCCTGCTTCATCCTTTTTCCTCAGGTAATGTACAAGAGTGCATTAATTTTTTAATGCTCTTAACTCCCTGTCAAAGAATTTATCACCCCTTTTTCTCAAACCTTAAACACAGTCATCTTTCAGTCAGTCCTTCCACCACCCCCTACCCCTGCAATCCATTCCTTGGAAGTACTTCATATTTCTACTTTTGAACCCATTGCAATGACTCCCAAATGTATATTTGTGGACTCCAGAAGCTATGTTGCCAGGATATCTATACTCAAAGTATAGTGACATCTCAAAGTAAGTGTCTTAAAAGTCAAAAGTCATTCCCTGTCCTCTCTAAGTGTCTACCCTCTGCTACACAGTGTTCACTGTCTTACTTCATGGCATGGTCAGTCACGCTTGACAACTTTTAAAGTTTTTTATATTCAGTGAGAGGTGTGTCCATTCTACTTACGGTAACTGCCCTCACCTAATTTATTTCCTCCATTCTATTTTTTCCACCCACTGCTGAGGTTAAGGTCCATACATCTTACTGAGAAAGTAGCAATTGTCGCTATTGGTCTTCAGATCCTTTCCTCCTCCCCCACCCCCAACTTAAGTCCATTCTATCCACCGTCCATAGCTCTGGTCTTCGTTAAGCTCTCACTTGATAATGCCATTACCCTGTTTAAAAATTTCCCCTGAGTTTTTACTGCATCTTAAATATAACCTAAGATGATAATTTTCAACCTCACTTTGAAAACCTATCTCAATCTAGTTTTTTAACCTCTTTTTCCACATGTCAAACACAATGAAGTTTTTCCCTCAAATATTTTACATTCTTTTCCACTTCTTTGTCTTTTCATATTATTATGTATGCTTCATAAGTGCAGTGATTTTCTTTGCAGCTGTTTTATTCACAGTTCTGTCCTCAGCTCCTAAGACAATGCCTGGCACATACGAGGTACTCAGTAAATATTGATTGAATGAATAGGCAAGTGAATGAAAGGAGAAATTAGGAGATACCTTTCATGGGATTTAGCTATTCTTTTCTGAATTTGCAAAGATTCTGAGTAAAAGTCCTATATTGTTTCAGTGAATTCCCTTTGCCTATGCTAACTTAAGTGGATCATGTTCCTTCTAATCAAACGATCCTTGACCAAGACAGCATAATAAAGTTGCTGCTGCTGCTAAGTTTCTTCAGTCATGTCCGACTCTGTGTGACCCCATAGACGGCAGCCCACCAGGCTCTGCCGTCCCTGGGATTCTCCAGGCAAGAATACTGGAGTGGGTTGCCATTTCCTTCTGCAGTACATGAAAGTGAAAAGTGAAAGTGAAGTCGCTCAGTCGTGTCTGACAGCTACCCCATGGACTGCAGCCTTCCAGGCTCCTCCGTCCATGGGATTTTCCAGGCAAGAGTACTGGAGCGGGGTGCCATTGCCTTCTCCGATAATAAAGTTAGGAAGCATTATTTCAGAATTCAGATAAAGGAACTTGGTTTGGAGACCTCAGGACTCCTATGGCTCTTCTCACCTTTGCCTTCACAAAGTATAAACAGACAAAATTTTACCCCCAAGGTCAGGTATCCCACAATCCAAGTTTGTGTTGAAAGAGGAAACACCTGCATTTCAGTGAAACTACTCATTGAATGGATGCAGGGTTTTCCCATGACTCTGTATGCCATGTTTTGTTTACATGAGAAAAAAGAAATTTGTCATGTGTTAATTATAATAAAGCTTACCGTAGCTCAACAGACTATTCTGTTAGAATGCTAATTCAGGACATTAATTAGTTGATTTTCAAAGTACACTAAATTGGTTGATGGTCAAACCGCAATAGAAACAATCCCATGTATCAGTATCCACAGATTTTCTTTCTTATTAAATGACCGAAACTTTAGGCAGAAGGAGGAGCAGAATCTTAGTGAAAATGTTCTGTCAAAACTTTGAAGTTTTAACTAGTAATCATGACTTCAGGGACTTCACATTCCTAATCTGTTGTAGAATTTCTTATTTGGATAAAAACTTAGAGCATCACTTAAAGGCACACAGCATGCAAAAGTCAACCACATGGTTTTGGTTGTATGCAAGGATAGGAGAGAAAAGGGGCCACATAGATTTCAAGCACAAAGTCAACAGAGTTATAATGTAAAGAAAGCTACAGATTAAAGGAGAATGAAACCTGTTTCTCTGAATCAGGAGGCTCACATGTAATGCTACGTGTTTACAGTTGAAGTAAGCCTGCTCTTAAAAACACAGATTTAGAACACTGGAACTAAAATAAATTAAGCCATAATTTCCACCTAAGAACATTAGAATTTCATGCCTTTTTTTTCATGGTTCCTGGAATAATTTTAGATATACTGAGCGTGCGTCCTTCCATTTGATTTTATTTTCTGACTCTCCATCAAGTTCCCTGGTTAATTTCTCTCCTGCTGGACTTTTCAATAGCATGTGGCTTATTTACACAACTAATCATGTGTTTTTTAATGAACAGTAAACCAATCTTAATTTTAATTAATCAGAACAAAGGATTTCTCCATGTGTTTATTTATAGCACAAGTATGCTCTTGAGAAGATGAGCCTTAACCATTTGGGACAAATATGTCTTGCCTAGTACTCTAGTCGTGGTAATAGCTAATAGCTGGCATTATTCTTGGAGATAGCAGTAATGGTAGTATTATCACTTTCACTTCTTCCATTCTAGTTACTGATTTCTAGCAAACCTGTTGTGTATTTTCTAACTACCGCTGCATGTAACTTTTGAAATGTATGATAGTACATATTCTAGCTGATTTTACTTTAATGTGGAAGACAGAGAATAGAGATATAGAAGTCCATGCTTAAGTCTGTACTAGATTTTACATTATACTCTAAAACATTTGCTACTTGGAAGCACAACTGAAACTTATTATCATAGATATATATAAGGGCTTTCCTGGTATCTTAGATGGTAAAAAACATCTGCCTGCAGTGTAGTAGACCTAGGTTTGATACCTGGGTCAGAAAAATCCCCTGGAGAAGGGAAAGGCTACCTACTTGCCTGGAGAATTCCATGGACAGAGGAGCCTGTTGGGCTACAGTTCATGGGGTCACATCGAGTCAGACGTGACTGAGCTACTGACACACACCATGTATAAAAATCATGTTTTCAGAGCATAATGACCACATTGTAAGCCTCCAGTTTTTCTCTAACCCCCTCTCAATTTACCTGTTGTAGCAGACCAGGAATTCAAAATGAGGTAGCCAGGTAAATTAGAATCTTTGTGTGACTCACCTGGTGAATTGGAGAGGCCTCTGTGACAGTGATGCTAATGTACTCTTTTCTGGAGTCCACATTGCTGAACACATTGCTTTAGGGTAGATTGTGCTGCTCAGAGAATAGTGAGTATTTAAACATGTACATGTATAAAATACGTTATTCAGGATGGTTATGTTTTAAGTAAGAGATGTATGTAGTACTAGTTTTCTTGATCGTGCTAACATTCTGCACTTAGAGTGACATTGTTTTTGAATCGCTCAATCATGCTTGATTCTTTTGGAACCCCATGGACTGTGGCCCACCAAATTTCCAGGCAGGAATACTGGAACGAATTGCCATTTCCTTCTCCAGGGGATCTTCCTGACCCAAGGATTGAACCCACTTCTCCTGCGCTGCAGGCAAATTCTTTACTGCTAAGCCAGAGGGAATTGTAGTGACATTAAGGCAGTGGAATTAAGTCTCCCTGATAGTCACAATCCTCCTTGAGAATGAGTTCTGTCATAGCACTGCTAGAGAGTCATGCAAATACCTTAAAGGAAGGCTTCGTGACAGATGTTAATATTATAATCAAACTGTCTTTTCATTTCCATTTTAATAGTTCATATAAGGCCCAGATAGTTAGCATTCATTAAGTACTTACAAAGCAATGATTCTACATCACCTCTCAATAATATTTCTCAATATATTTTAAGTACTATTTTCTTTTATCCAGTTTAAAATATATTTAACAGGTCGCTAGAGTCGGACACGACTGAGCGACTTCACTTTCACTTTTCACTTTCATGTATTGGAGAAGGAAATGGCAACCCACTCCAGTGTTCTTGCCTGGAGAATCCCGGGGACAGGGGAGCCTGGTGGGCTTCCGTCTATGAGGTCACACAGAGTCGGACACGACTGAAGTGACTTAGTGGCAGCAGCAGCAGCAGCATCAATCAGTTAAGAGTATTACTGATTTTTTGAATGTGAAAGCTAGGAAGTGATTGTAGGTAAAAATTTTTAGAGGGTGAAATCATTTTATCTTGAAAAACTTTGATACAGATATTGATATTATTAGGCCAGTGATAGTCAATCCTCACTGTATATTAAATCCATGTGGGGAATTGAAAACAAATAAACAAAACATACCAAAACAAAACCAAAGCAATCTATTCTGTTCTCGTCTTATCTTAGGCATGAAATATGCATTTAATTCTGTCATGTTGCACAGCTCTAGGGACAGTATTCATATTGTGTTCTGTGCCTTCTAGAGTTGGCTGCTGATGATGTAAGTAAGCTAACGGCTTCAGTAATTAATGATACAGGAATATCAGGGTTACTAATATAGGAATATACAATATGACTGTTGCCCTATACATTCCTCTTCAATTATAATATCCAAATGACTTCTTTAACAATCATTCTCTATTTTAAAATAGGTGGAATGTATATAATGGCGAGGTTGAGGAAAGGTCTATATCTTACAGTAGCTAAGGATTCAAAATATCCCAAAAGAAATATAGGGAGCTGTGTTGAAATGAAAATTTGCATAGCATTTCAGCCTGGTGGCTCAGACAGTAAAGAATCCTCCTGCAGTGTGGGAAACCTGGGTTCGATCCCTGGATTGGGAAGATCCCCTGGAAAAGGGAACAACTACCCACTCCAGTATTCTGACCTGGGTGAGGATCACATAGAGAGAAGCCTGAGTGAGAATCACACAGAGATGGGCTCGCAAGTACTACAAAAAGTCAGACGTGACTGAGCAACTTTGACTCACTCACTCAGAACTGAGAGTAAGGAAGGGTCAGGCACAGCAAAAGGGCTTTTTCATCATTGAAGAGCTTATCTCTTTAAAACAGAACAGAATAGCCATGATTGTAGAAAGAAATGCTTCATTAAATACCATTAGTATAAAAACTATGTGGGTCAACTATGGAGCCTCTTTCTAACTTGACAAACATAGATTGCTAACCGTACTTAGGTTCTGTACATTTTAATTAGTCTTCAGTGATGTAAAATCAGTGGGCTCCAGCAATAGTTTGGTTTCAAACTCATTTACAAGGCTGAGGCAAAATGTGGCTTTAGGGTGTCTCCACACCATTGTGTATGCTTTATTGTGGTGAATATCAAAATAGCAGTTAATTATAGTAGTACCATTTCTGTTCTTCACTTCATTATCTCTGTCTTGCACTATTATTTTCTGTTGCTGCTGGCGATACAGCATCAGGCCTGGCTCCAGTGAAGTGTGAACACAATGCCAGCACTGCATTCAGCGCAAGAATAGAAAGGCAGATGGCAGGTTTTACTATTTATAGTTGGAGCCAATTTGCCTGAGGTGAGCCCTGCTGAAATGGTTCTTATCAAGAATGTTTTCATGTATTAAGGGGATAAAGAAATGAAAGCCAAATAAAAGACTCAGTCCCCAGGACTCTGAGAGCAAAACTCCTGCTATAGATTGGAAAGCAGTTCTAAATATTGATTAGACATTTATGAGCTGGAAAATTATATAGTTTTCTCCCTATTCTCAAAATAAAGACTTCAGGTCGGCAGCATGCTTCATGGCAGAACTTGAAGAATTTATTTTTCAGTGAAGTTATGTTGCCATAGCAACCTGATATAGAGTGAATTTTAATTATTAAGAATAAAGTAGGTTTATGATAACTATTTAATACCATCAATTATATTATTTAAACTATGACTGTCTTATTTTCTCAGTCATCATTTCTTGACTACCGTAGGAAAAAAGACAAAATAACTGCTTTGCAGTTTATTCTATATATTGTTTTAAAGATTGATTACTTAAGGCACTGGTAAATACATTATTAGTTAGTAATAAAAACTGTTGAAAAAGATTTTATATTCTGAATTAAAATCATATGTGAATTATCTAGGTTTTCTTATGTTCAGTTCAGTTCAGTCGCTCAGTCGTGTCCGACTCTTTGCAACTCCATAAATGGCAGCACTCCAGGCCTCCCTGTCTATCACCAACTCCCGGAGTTTATCCAGACTCATGTTCATCAAGTCGGTGATGCCATCCAGCCATCTTATCCTCTGTTGTCCCCTTCTCCTCCTGCCCCCAATCCCTCCCAGCACCAGGGTATTTTCCAATGAGTCAACTCTTTGCAATGAGGTGGTCAAAGTATTGGAGTTTCAGCCTCAGCATCATTCCTTCCAATGAACACCCAGGACTGATCTCCTTTAGGATGGACTGGTTGGATCTCTTTATAGTCCAAGGGACTCTCAAGAGTCTTCTCCAACACCACAGTTCAAAAACATCAATTCTTCGGCACTCAGCTTTCTTCACAGTCCAACTCTCACATCCATACATGACCACTGGAAAAACCATAGCCTTGACTAGACAGACCTTTGTTGGCAAAGTAATGTCTCTGCTTTTCAACCTACTGTCTAGGTTGGTCATAACTTTTCTTCCAAAGAGTAAGTGTCTTTTAATTTCATGGCTGTAGTCACCATCTGCAGTGATTTTGGAGGCCAAAGAAAGAAAGTCTGACACTGTTTCCACTGTTTCCCCATCTATTTCCCATGAAGTGATGGGACCAGATGCCATGATTTTTGTTTTCTGAATGTTGAGCTTTAAGCCAACTTTTTCACTCTCCTGTTTCACTTTCATCATGAGGCTTTTTAGTTCCTCTTCACTTTCTGCCATAAAGGTGGTGTCATCTGCATATCTGAGGTTATTGATATTTCTCCTGGCAATCTTGATTCCAGCTTGTGCTTCTTCCAGCCCAGCGTTTCTCATGATGTACTCTGCATATAAGTTAAATAAGCATGGTGACAATATACAGCCTTGACGTACTCCTTTTCCTATCTGGAACCAGTCTGTTGTTCCATGTCCAGTTCTAACTATTGCTTCCTGATCTGCATATAGGTTTCTCAAGAGGCAGGTTAGGTGGTCTGGTATTCCCATCTCTTTCAGAGTTTTCTTATGTAGGCATCTGATTTAAAGTGTTTTATTATCAAGAACATAATGTGTTTATAACTAGAAAAACCTATTACTGAATTTAAAATTTAGGTTGCCTAGATTATCTGAAATATAAGCAGTGGCAGATAAAATGTATAGTCCATAGAAAATAAAGAGCCTTTTTTATAGGTTGAAAAAATTCATTTGATTCGATCATAAAAATATTTTAGCTGGATGTGTTATAATTTAGCACGTTAGTCACATTCTAAATTATGCAGAATATCTTACTGTTTTAAATCATGGTAAAATATTTGTCATACGAGTTTATTGGTTTTATTGAAATAAAATAACCAGTGGTCATACTCAGGAAGAAGGAGCTTATATAGAAAGCTAGATTTGGAAAGAAATAGCTGCAGTCTAAATTTAATTATTTGCTTTGTGAATTTTCTATTCATTATTGAAATGTAGTATGAAAAAAGTTAAAAGGATTTCTGGTTAGACCTGACAGATTAAACATACACTGACAGCTCATGTCCTTTCCAAAGCCCCTCTAAGAGGAAACTAAAGGGGCTTAAAAAAATAAACTCAAAAAGACAAAGAAAATGGGAGATAAGTTACAAAATATGAAAGATGAAAAGCAGATGCATGAGTGCAAACTAACTTAGCAGATCTGAGAAAATGCAATTATACGTTGGCAGAGGAGAAAACTGAGAAAGCTGATTTATATACCAGGAATTTGTACTACTCAGAGTTGGAAACACTGGGTACCTCTGGAAATGGAAATTAAAATGGGGTTAAAAACAAGAGAACTGATTTAAAAATCTGTTTTAGCAGTTGGTTTCCAAGATTCTGTCCTTCTCACCATATAGCTGGGTTATAGTGCCTGTCCTACATGACAGGAGTCTAAAGGCAGGTTTTCTGTAAAGGGTAAAATAAAGACACCAGGACCAAACACCACAGAACAGTAAAAAGCAGAAGACAGGTGGGTACTCTGTTGAAATCAGGGATAATAAATGAAAATTTTTCATGTTGAATATTGAGACTTCCAATCTTCTCTGTCAGCCCACAGAATGTAGGTAATCAGACATATATTGTCAGAGCGAGAGACTGGAAGAATTTCTTCTAGTGAATGTAAGAAGTCCAAGAAGGAGAGACTTATGTATAAATTCTTCGGAGGTTCCCCAAAGACATGGCTTAGTCAGATCATTCTTCACTGAGCACCATTGTCAGCAAGCCCCATCCATCCTATTGACCTTTCACTCAGGTCTTTAGTGCCTAACTCTTCCCCACCCCAAGCTTTGTTGAGCTGTAGTTGACCTATAGCATTATGTAAGTTTAAAGTGTAAAATGTGATGTTTTGATGGTCATATATATATATTGTGACATGATTATCAAAGTAAGGTTAATTACCAATTTCATTACATCACACTACTAACTTTATTTTAATGGTGAAGAATTTAAGATTTCTATCTTAGCAACTTTCAAATATATGATAGAATATTGGTAACTATAGTCACCATCAGTTCAGTTCAGTTCAGTTGCTCAGTCGTATCCGACTCTTTGCGACCCCATGAATCACAGCACACCAGGCCTCCCTGTCCATCACCAACTCCTGGAGTTCACTCAGACTCACATCCATCGAGTCAGTGATGCCATCCAGCCATCTCATCCTCGGTCGTCCCCTTTTCCTCCTGCTCCCAGTCCCTCCCAGCATCAGAGTCTTTTCCAATGAGTCAGCTCTTCACATGAGGTGGCCAAAGTACTGGAGTTTCAACTTTAGCAGCATTCCTTCCAAAGAAATCCCAGGGCTGATCTCCTTTAGGATGGACTGGTTGGATCTCCTTGCAGTCCAAGGGACTCTCAAGAGTCTTCTCCAACACCACAGTTCAAAAGCAACAATTCTTCGGTGCTCAGCTTTCTTCACAGTGCAACTCTCACATCCCTACATGACCACTGGAAAAACCATAGCCTTGACTAGATGGACCTTTGTTGGCAAAGTAATGTCTCTGCTTTTGAATATACTGTATAGGATGGTCATAACTTTTCTTCCAAGGAGTAAGTGTCTTTTACTATCACCATCTGCAGTGATTTTGGAGCCCCCCAAAATAAAGTCTGACACTGTTTCCACTGTTTGCCCATCTTATTTCTCATGAAGTGATGGGACCAGATGCCATGATCTTAGTTTTCTGAATGTTGAGCTTTAAGCCAACTTTTTCATTCTCCTCTTTCACTTTCATCAAGAGGCTTTTTTTGGATCTCCCTGGTGGCTCAGATGGTAAAGCGTCTGCGTCCCGTGCAGGAGACCTGGGTTTGATCCCTGGGTTGGGAAGATCCGCTGGAGAAGGAAATGGCAACCCACTCCAGTAATATTGCCTGGAAAATTCCATGGACTGAGGAGCTTGGTAGGCTAGAGTCCATGGGGTCGCAAAGAGTTGGACACGACTGAGCAACTTCACTTTCACTTTCTTTACTTTGTGCCATAAGGGTGGTGTCATCTGCATATCTGAGGTTATTGATATTTCTCCCAGCAATCTTGATTCCAGCTTGTGCTTCTTCTAGCCCAGCGTTTCTCATGATGTACTCTGCATATAAGTTAAATAAGCAGGATGACAGTATACAGCCTTGACGTACTCCTTTTCCTATTTGGAACCAGTCTGTTGTTCCATGTCCAGTTCTAATTGTTGCTTCCTGACCTGCATATAGGTTTCTCAAGAGGCAGGTCAGGTGGTCTGGTATTCCCATCTCTTGAAGTATTTTCCACAGGTTATTGTGATCCACACAATGAAAGGCTTTAGCATAGTCAATAAAGCAGAAATAGATGTTTTTCTGGAACTCTCTTGCTTTTTCCATGGTCCAGCGGATGTTGGCAATTTGATCTCTGGTTCCTCTGCCTTTTCTAAAACCAGCTTGAACATCAGGAAGTTCACGGTTCACATATTGCTGAAGCCTGGCTTGGAGAATTTTGAGCATTACTTTACTAGCGTGTGAGATGCTAGCAATACTAGCAATTGTGCAGTAGTTTGAGCATTCTTTGGTATTGGCTTTCTTTGGCATTGGAATGAAAACTGACCTTTTCCAGTCCTGTGGTCACTGCTGAGTTTTCCAAATGTGCTGGCATATTGAGTGCAGCACTTTCACAGCATCATCTTTCAGGATTTGAAATAGCTCAACTGGAATTCCATCACCACCACTAGCTTTGTTTGTAGTGATGCTTTCTAAGGCCCACTTGACTTCCCATTCCAGATGTCTGGCTCTAGGTGAGTGATCACACCATCGTGATTATCCGGGTCATGAAGATCTTTTTTGTACAGTTCGTCTATGTATTCTTGCCACCTCTTCTTAACATCTTCTGCTTCTATTAGGTCCATACCATTTCTGTCCTTTATCGAGCCCATCTTTGCATGAAATGTTCCCTTGGTATCTCTAATTTTCTTGAAGAGATCTCTAGTCTTTCCCATTCTGTTCTTTTCCTTTATTTCTTTGCATTGATCACTGAAGAAGGCTTTCTTATCTCTTCATGCTATTCTTTGAAACTCTGCATTCAGATGCTTATATCTTTCCTTTTCGCCTCTCTTCTTTTCACAGCTATTTGTAAGGCCTCCCCAGACAGTCATTTTGCTTTTTTGCATTTCTTTTCCATGGGGATGGTCTTGATCCCTCTCTCCTATACGATGTCATGAACCTCTGTCCATAATTAATCAGGCACTCTATCAGATCTAGTCCCTTAAATCTGTTTCTCATTTCCACTGTATAATGATAAGGGATTTGATTTAGGTCGTAGCTGAATGGTCTAGTGGTTCTCCCTACTTTGCTGTACGTTAATTCTCTATAACTTATCTATTTTCTATAATAAATGGAAATTTGTATCTTTTGACCAACATCTCCATTTTCCCCATTCCCCCACCTCTGGCAAACACCATTCCACTCTGCTTTTATGAGTTTGACTCCTTAGTTTCCACATATATGTGAAATCATACTGTATTTGTCTTTCTTGTTCTGACCGATTTTACTTAGCATAATGGCCCCAAGATCCATTCATGTTGTCTCAAATGACAGGATTGCTGTAATAATCCATTGTGGATTATGTCTGTATCAATCTTCTTTATCCATTCATCCATCAGTGGACACTTAGGTTGATTCCATCACTTGGTTATTGTGAGTATTGCTTCAGTAACACTGCAGTAAACATAGGAGTACAGATACCTTTTTAGGGTAACAATTTCATTTTCTTCAGGCATATACAGAAGTGGACTTGCTGACTCTTCTGCTAGTTCTGTGTCTTTTTATTTTTTGAGAAACCTCCATACTGTTTTCCATAGTAGCTGTACCAATTTACAATCCCACCAACAGTATATAATGGTTCTCCTTTCTCCACAGTCTTTTGTCCTTTCTCCACATTCTCACCGACACAATGGACATGGGTTTGGGTGGACTCCGGCAGTTGGTGATGGACAGGAAGGCCTGGCGTGCTGCAGTTCATGGAGTCACAAAGAGTCAGATATGACTCAGCGACTGAACTGAAGTAATAAAAGAAACTTTAGCTGTGGAAAAAAGTTAAGCGATTTGCCCAAGGTCACACAGGTGATGTGACAGGTCTCCATTCTTTATACTAGCAAACAGGAAACAAGATATTTGGCTGCTGTGGCCTTTAAACTGTAATCCTCTACTAGTCTCTTTGGAGTTAGGATCCTGGATTTTCAAGTTTTGATACTGTTTTCATTTGTTCAGAAGGAACTAGATTCAGTAAATGGCAAATACTAAGCATCCAAACCAGTCTCCAGATAAAATAGAGAATTTTTGGTTAAAATTGAATTTTAAATAACAACTCATAATTTTTTAGCATGTGTATGTCTCCAGTATTGCATTGCATACATATGCTAAAAAATTATTTACCATTTATTTGAAATTCAGCTTTAATTGAATATCTTTTAATTTGGTAAATCTGCCAACTCTGCTCATAAAGGTGGCCTAAGGAATCTTTGGGAAAGTTCTGAGGACCCTGTTCACTGTCAAAGAGTAATGTTATTCCTTGAGCATTGTGCAGGATGGCCCTGCCTGCCTTTTTTTGATCCATGGTACAATTTTTCCCCCTTTCCTATTTGCTAGCAGCATGCTCAGTCGTGTCCAACTTTTTTGCGACACCATGGACTGGGGCCCACCATACTCTCTGTCCGTTGGATTTCCCAGGCAGGAATATTGTAGTGGATTGCCATTTCCTTTTCCAGGGAGTCTTCCCAACCCAGGGATTGAACCTGCATCTCCTACTTCTCCTGAATTGGCAGGCGGATTCTTTACCTCTGCACCATCTAGGAAGCCCATTTATAAGCTCAGATTCTTTATATTTATGTAAATGTAGTTCTTTATAATTAATATATAAATGCTTATATATGTGTGAATAAAAAAATTGGAGACTCTAATTTTTGCTTTCGTTTTTAAACTAAGTTCCCTAAATTATGCCTCTTTTTCTGGCTTCATATTTATTATAAGCACCTACTTTTGTAAACCATTGTTCCATCCTCATTCTCCATTAGGCATATTCTTTATTAGACTATAATTGTTTCCCTACCCTTTTGGGGAAAAAGAGGAGCTAGTGTGTTAAATCTCCTGAGGTTTTTGCCATGATTGTGTTTTTACAAATGATGTGAGAAATAAGAAAGAATGAATGGGTTACTTAAATACTTTAAAAGAAACTTATGATTTCATTGGTTCATTTAGGGATAAAAGGAAATAATTAATCATTAATAGGTACAAGTGGGCTTCCCTGGTGACTCAGTTAGTAAAGAATCTGCCTAGAGTGCAGGAGACCCGGATTCAATCCCTGGGTTGGGACAATCCCTTGGTGAAGGAAATGGAAACCCACTCCAGTATTCTTGCCTGGAGAATCCCATGGGCAGAGGAGCCTGGTGGGCTACCGCCCATGAAGTTGCAAGAGTCGCACGCAACGGAGTGACTAAATCACCACACCATGTATAGGTAGAAAATGGAAATATTAGATTATGAGTTTCAAAAAAATGAAGTAAAAAAATGAAATTAATGAGCATAAAACCAAAAATAATCAATACACCCAAAATAATTATCTCCATAGTTTATAGTACCTATTAAAATTATTTTTGAAACTTTTGATTAGAAAGTGATAAGAGCAGGCATTATTGTTAGAAAAAGGTATATGCATCGATATAATCTGGAGGATGTAAGTCAGTATGCTTACATTTGTGACTAATGTGGAAATAGACCAAACATTGTCTGTCCATCCATTCTCATGGATGCTGGCATTCTTATTAGGTATTTGATGTTAAAGTTGGACAGTTCTAAGGAGAGGGTTTACTAGCTTTCTTCGTGATGAAGTTTAAAATATACATGAATTTGGTTTTTCGTCTGTAGAGTTTTTATTTTCACTTGGATTTAAACATTGCTTGATTCTAGATCCAGAATTGGATTTTATTAAGATTAATAAATTTTACTAAATTTATTTTAAAAATTTATTATTCTTCAGATGTTAAAAAGAACTAGGCATAAACACACACAAAGAAATGCTTATTCATTCTCCCTTATAATTTAATTGTATTCAGTTTTGTTAGTCTCTTTGGATAAGTGTGTCCATGTGTGTGTCTTTCAAAGGTTTTAAGATGTCTTAGTTATGTCCCTTGCTTTTAGTAGATCATTACCTTTGTGTATTCCAGTAGACCAAGTGTTTGTGTAAAAATGGGGTCATGATCCTTGGACTTTAAGCTTTCATGATTATTATATGAAATTATGCTAAAATTTTGCTTTCTCACCTTTGGGACTTTGGAACTTTAAAATGCCACTTTCCTGTCATGAATGAATGATATTCATTCTAAAGACCACGACTGTTGTAGTTAGCACTATTCTAGTTTACCTCGAATTTTCTAAATTATTTAGAAAATGAATTTTCTAAATTAGTATTTGTGTTTCATCTCCATAGGATGTGATGTTTACCATGTCTTTCCTCTGTTGCACATATGTCAAGACTAAACAAAATCAAGCAAAATTTCTGTGAGAGCCCCATTTATATACAATTCCTAGGTTTTTCAGGATTGTACCCAGTCATTTTTTTAAAGAAAATCTCCTCTACATATCTTAGGATTTTGGAATGGTCCATGAGGCCCAGAACTTTGCAAGTCCAGATTGTTAGGATCTAAGAGAACTAGTTGCTCTGTGCATTGTAGGTTTTCGGCTTCCCTGGTGGCTCAGAATCTGCCTGCAGTTCAGGTAGACCCAGGTTCGATCCCTGGGCTGGGAAGATCCCCTGGAAAGGAGAATGGCTACCTACTCTGATATTCTTACCTGGAGAAGTCCATGCACAGAGGAGCCTGGGGTTACAGTCCATAGGGACGCTAAGAGTTGGATACGACTGAGTGATTAACATGGCAGTTAATGAATGATTTGCCAGAGAAAGTTTGTCTTTAGTCTGAGTAATGACTATTATGAAAGGACTGTAGAAGTTGTACTTGGTGCCTGTTAGCTGTTCAGAATCCTTTTGGAAGAACAGAGGTGTTTAGTTCAGTGGGAACATCTTAGGTGTTCTTAGTTACAATTTTGTAGCCCTCCACTTCCCAATTTCTTCAACCTTTGTCTTTCTTGAAAGCTGTGTTTTCCTAGTTACGGGGATGTACTTCGTTTTAAGAAACATGCATTTCCTAAATGTTTAAGGATTAATTTCAGAGGAAAATATTTTCATTGTGATTATGAAAAGTGCTCTGACTATCTGATTTCATTTTTCAGAATTGCTTCTCTGGCTTTCATTGAATTAAAACATTTCAATTTTGCCATGGACTTGGTAGAAAAATTGAGTATTTTAAAATTAAATTGGATATGTATAATTTTCTAAGCATCAAAAAGATTCTTGAAAAATTTGTCATTTTATACTTCATTTGTTGTGATGTCTGCACGTGGTAGGCAGTTAATGAATATTGTTAAATGAATACGATAGCCTTGTATTAATGGAATTTATAAAGGCTGAAATAATGTGCATGTGTGTTTTCTGTAGAAAATCTTGTCCTTATTTCACCTCAGGTTTTTATCATGACATTTTCTTCTTCTTTGCTAATATCCTTTCATCAGTATTTTAATTATTGATGAGGTCTGCACTTGGAGAATTTATTCAAATGGATAATTTCAGTGTCAGAGCAAATTTAATATATGACCTGGAAATTTCAGTGTTTATATCACTTTCTTTAAAGGTGCAGTTTGAGAATGAAAAACTCCAAAGCAAAAATAATCTTAACTTTCTGCAACTCTATAGGAGTGTGTGTCTGTGTATGTTTGTGTATATATATACACAAAGGTTGAGAAAGAAGGAGAGAAGAGGGAAGGGTGTGGGGATACAGAGACAGGAAGAATTTACATGTGACTTCTATGAAACTGTGACATATCTCTAGGATGACTGACCATGATAGGTTGAGTATGGGAATAAGTAAACCTTTTTACTTTTCAACAAAAAACTAGTTTTCATCAAAACAAGCATTCATAAGGTTAACAAATGGTAACTTTTAGTTCAAACTGATAATTGCTTTTAGATACTAGAGTAAGTCAATGACTAGAAGAGGGGAAAACTATAGATATCTTTTGGGGAAAGGTATGTATTATGTTAGAAATGTTTTATAGTCACTTTATGGAAATTTGCTAACATTTAGCAAAGAATGTTGTTATTTGTTTTGAGCAGAAGGTAGAGTATCTGAATTATTGCCTGGTATGGTTTTACACTAAGATCTTTTAAATAATTCACATTTTTCTCTTAATAGGCAAAAAAGGCTTAGATGTTACATGTTTATTTTCCACTTTAAAATAATTTTCTTTGTTGATATAAGAAGGAATAGATATAAAGGCAGGGAGATTTTTAAATTGTAGAACATAAATAGATATTGAAATACTATCTTTCTGCTTCTGAAGTTAATTTTTTAACCTAAAAGTCCACAATCTCATTTATTAATTTCTTTGAAATAGAGTTGCCTTTCCTTTCTCCCTCAACAAACCATAAAGATAATTTCAGAAATGCGTTTCCAGCTGAGCTTTTGTATTTTGTCAGTTCTTCTGTGACTTAGATGAAGTTTCAATTAAAAATAGACTAAACTTCTATGTGGGAAGCAGCTGAATGAGTTGCTATGACAGTTCATATTATGAGGTTGAACCAAGTGCAAAGTAGCTTAATAAGATTTGAGAAACATGGAGCTATATCAGTGCTAACAGTCACCCTTCTTTAACCTGGGGTGGGTGTAAAGGCATATGTCTTCCTCTCAGAGGACAAAAGGCTAATTAGGGAGTCAGTGGAGCCTGTAGCCCTGAACACACTGCTTCTAAGAACCTACTTCCTAAGGAACACACCTCTTTCCCATTTGAGAATATGTGTAAAAGATTTTGGGGATCCAGTCATTTCTATATGGCTGTCTCCCTATTCCTCAGCAGAGGTGCTTAGTAAGTACTACATAGCACTAGCAACTCTTGAACTTCCTGATTCTACACCAAGGATATTTAGATTTTTCCTTTCTTTATGGAATTTTCTAAGCCAGATTCTGCTATTTTATATACTATCTATTTATCAGCAGATCTTTGGAGTATTACGAAGTATATCTGTATACCTACAAAGAAATTTTAATATTTCATTATTAATATGCCATTGGACATTAACCTTAGATATTGGGCAGGAAAGCAAACAGCATTTTAACTGGCCTCTATTTTTTTTTTTTGACATAGATTTTATTATTTATTTATTTATTTTTTTTTAAAATTTTAAAATCTTTAATTCTTACATGCGTTCCCAAACATGAACCCCCCTCCCACCTCCCTCCCCATAACATCTCTCTGGGTCATCCCCATGCACCAGCACCAAGTATGCTGTATCCTGCATCAGACATAGACTGGCGATTCAATTCACATGATAGTATACATGTTAGAATGCCATTCTCCCAAATCATCCCACCCTCTCCCTCTCCCTGAGTCCGAAAGTCCGTTATACACATCTGTGTCTTTTTTCCTGTCTTGCATACAGGGTCATCATTGCCATCTTTCTAAATTCCATATATATGTGTTAGTATACTGTATTGGTGTTTTTCTTTCTGGCTTACTTCACTCTGTATAATCGGCTCCAGTTTCATCCATCTCATCAGAACTGATTCAAATGAATTCTTTTTTACGGCTGAGTAATACTCCATTGTGTATATGTACCACAGCTTTCTTATCCATTCATCTGCTGATGGACATCTAGGTTGTTTCCATGTCCTGGCTATTATAAACAGTGCTGCGATGAACACTGGGGTACACGTGTCTCTTTCAATTCTGGTTTCCTCGGTGTGTATGCCCAGCAGTGGGATTGCTGGGTCATAAGGTAGTTCTCTTTTCAATTTTTTAAGGAATCTCCACACTGTTCTCCATAGTGGCTGTACTAGTTTGCATTCCCACCAACAGTGTAGGAGGGTTCCCTTTTCTCCACACCCTCTCCAGCATTTACTGCTTGCAGATTTTTGGATCGCAGACATTCTGACTGGTGTGAAGTGGTACCTCATTGTGGTTTTGATTTGCATTTCTCTAATAATGAGTGATGTTGAGCATCTTTTCATGTGTTTGTTAGCCATCCGTAAGTCTTCTTTGGAGAAATGTCTATTTAGTTCTTTGGCCCATTTTTTGATTGGGTCGTTTATTTTTCTGGAGTTGAGCTGCATAAGTTGCTTGTATATTTTTGAGATTAGTTGTTTGTCAGTTGCTTCATTTGCTATTATTTTCTCCCATTCAGAAGGCTGTCTTTTCAGCTTGCTTATATTTTCCTTTGTTGTGCAGAAGCTTTTAATTTGAATTAGATCCCATTTGTTTATTTTTGCTTTTATTTCCAGAATTCTGGGAGGTGGATCATAGAGGATCCTGCTGTGATTTATGTCGGAGAGTGTTTTGCCTATGTTCTCCTCTAGGAGTTTTATAGTTTCTGATCTTACATTTAGATCTTTAATCGATTTTGAGTTTATTTTTGTGTGCGGTGTTAGAAAGTGATCTAGTTTCATTCTTTTACAAGTGGTTGACCAGTTTTCCCAGCACCACTTGTTAAAGAGATTGTCTTTACTCCATTGTATATTCTTGTTAACTGGCCTCTATTTTAATAAAAGATTTCCATTTATAGAACACTGGCAATTAAAAATGAGGAAAATAAAAGAGAAAAAAGTTTGCAGCTGTATTTCTATGAGGAGATGACTAATGAAATTCATTTGGATAATGAAAATCCAGATATCAGAAAGCATATATGTATCACATTTATTTCCACATTTTTAGACAGAGCTGTGGGTAGATGAAATGGAAAGTTTTTATTCTCCTGCTGATAAAGTGTTGGTTGTTCAGAGCAAAAACAGTCAAAACCAGAGATGGAGAGCCACAGGTTTCACATGAGAAATAGGAAATCTCTTTAATTTTCCTAAATTTCAGGAAAAAGCTCAATTCTTCATGGGGAAAGTAGGGCCACCGTTCTAACTAATCACGTATGTTTTGTGTATGCTCTGCTCTGTTTATAATCTGCTCCTTTAATTTCACTTAACAAATCATTATATATATATTTTTCATGCCATTAAACATTAAATATTTTCCATAATATAATGTTTAAAGAGTTTGTATAATATTTTTTGGTAAGGGTTTTATTGTATATATTAAACTTTTCCTATTGTTGAGTGATCACACCATCATGGTGTGATCCAGATAACCACAACCCAGATAACCATAATGGTGTGATCACTCACCTAGAGCCAGACATCCTGGAGTTTGAAGTCAGGTGGGCCTTAGGAAGCATCACTATGAACAAAGCTGGTGGAGGTGATGGAATTCCAGCTGAGCTATTTCAAATCCTAAAAGATGATGGCTGTTAAAGTGCTGCACTCAACATGCCAGCAATTTGGAAAGCTCAGCAGTGGCCACAGGACTGGAAAAGTTTAGTTTTCATTGTAGTCCCAAAGAAGAGCAATGCCAAAGAATGTTCAAACTACCACACAATTGCACTCATCTCACACACTAGCAAAGTAATGCCCCAAATCCTCCAAGCCAGGCTCTAACAATATGTGAACTGAGAACTTCAAAATGTTTAAGCTGGGTTTAGAAGAGGCAGAGGAACCAGAGATCAAATTGTTAACCTTAGATGGATCAATAGCAAATGAAGCAACTGACAAACAACTAATCTCAAAAATATACAAGCAACTTATGCGGCTCAATTCCAGAAAAATAAACGATCCAATCAAAAAATGGGCCAAAGAACTAAATAGGCATTTCTCCAAAGAAGACATACGGATGGCTAACAAACACATGAAAAGATGCTCAACATCACTCATTATTAGAGAAATGCAAATCAAAACCACATTGAGGTACCGCTTCACACCAGTCAGAATATCTGCGATCCAAAAGTCTGCAAGCAGTAAATGCTGGAGAGGGTGTGAGAAAAGGGAACTCTCCTACACTGTTGGTGGGAATGCAAACTAGTATAGCCACTATGGAGAACAGTGTGGAGATTCCTTAAAAAATTGCAAAGAGAACTACCTTATGACCCAGCAATCCCACTGCTGGGCATACACACCGAGGAAACCAGAATTGAAAGAGACACGTGTACCCCAGTGTTCATCGCAGCACTGTTTATAATAGCCAGGACATGGAAACAACCTAGATGTCCATCAGCAGATGAATGGATAAGAAAGCTGTGGTACATATACACAATGGAGTATTACTCAGCCATTAAAAAGAATACATTTGAATCAGTTCTGATGAGATGGATGAAACTGGAGCCGATTATACAGAGTGAAGTAAGCCAGAAAGAAAAAACACCAATACAGTATACTAACACATATATATGGAATTTAGAAAGATGGCAATGATGACCCTGTATGCAAGACAGTGAAAGAGACACAGATGTGTAGAGCAGACTTTTGGACTCTGAGGGAGAGGGAGAGGGTGGGATGATTTGGGAGAATGGCATTGAAACATGTATACTATCATGTAAGAAATGAATCGCCAGTCTATGTCCAATACAGGATACAGGATGCTTGGGGCTGGTGCATGGGGATGACCCAGAGAGATGTTATGGGGAGGGAGGTGGAAGGGGGGTTCATGTTTGGGAACACATGTACACCTGTGGTGGATTCATGTCAATGTGTGGCAAAACCAATACAGTATTGTAAAGTAAAATAAAGTAAAAATAAAATTTTTAAAAATAAAAAAAATTTAAAAAGAAAAGAAAAAGCGAGAGAGTTTGAGAAAAACATCTGCTCATTAACTACGCTAAAGCCTTTGACTCTGTGGATAATAACTAACAGTGGAAAATTCTTAAAGAGATTTGAATACCAGGCCACCTTACCTGCCTCCTGAGAAGCCTGTATGCAGGTCAAGAAGCAACAGTTAGAACTGGACATGGAACAACAGACTGGTTCCAAATCGGGAAAGGAGTATGTCAAGGCTGTATAATGTCATCCTGCTTATTTAACTTATATGCAGAGTACATCATGTGAAATGCCGAGCTGGATGAAGCACAAGCTGGAATCAAGATAGCTGGGAGAAATATCAATAACCTCAAATATGCAGATGATACCACCCTTATGGCAGAAAGTGAAGAGGAATGACAGAGCCTCTTGATGAAGGTGAAAGAGGAGAGTGAAACAGTTGGCTTAAAACTCAACATTAAAAAACGAAGATCATGGCATCTGGTCCCATCACTTCGTGGCAAATAGATGGGAAAACAATGGAAACAGTGAAAGACTTTATTTTGGGGGGCTCCAAAATCACTGCAGATGGTAACTGCAGCTGTGAAATTAAAAGATGCTTGCTTCTTCAAAGAAAAGCTATGACCAACCTAGACAGCACATTAAAAAGCCGAGACATTACTTTGGCAGCAAAGGTTTGTATAGTCAAGGCTACGGTTTTTCCAGTAGTCATGTATAGATGTGAGAGTTGGACCATAAAGAAGGCTAAGTGCCAAAGAATTGATGGTTTTGTTCTGTGGTATTGGAGAAAAACTCTTGAGATCCCCTTTGACTTCAAGATCTAATGAGTCCATCATAGAGGAAATCAATCCTGAATATTCATTGGAGAGATGGATACTGAAGCTGAAGCTCCAGTACTTTGACCACTTCATGTGAAGAGCTCACTCAGAAAGACCCTGATGCTTGGCAAGAGTGATAGCAGGAGGAGAAGGGGATGACAGAGGATGAGATGGTTGGATGGCATCACCAACTCATTGGACATGAGTTTGAGCAAGCTCCTGGAGATGTCGAAGGACAGGAAAGCCTGGTGTGCTGCAGTCCATGGGGTCGCAAAGAGTTGGACATAACTGAGGGGCTGAACGACAACATCACTGAGTATTTCTGATAGAATTTTAATATTATACCATGGCATACAAAGTGTCCTCTTTTCCTTTGTAAAGTACTATATGCTGGCTTTGTACAGTGACATGCAAAGAAAATATTTCTGTTTTCCCTTTAAATACCTGATGTTGAAGAAAAAGTAGTTTCAGAAGTCCACATTAAGTCGTCCAGTTAGTAAGCTTCTCTTCTTGACAGCTTTCTTGACAAGGCTAGTAGGACTGAATGGGACACTCATATGTAGTTTTTATTTATTTTTAGAAGGTTGCTTGCAACTTTGCCTATTTGTTCTACCACCAGCATTAATCACATCACTAGAACAGGTTTTTGTCTTTGCTTCCTCCCTTTTTCCATGTGCTGAGCTCTATGAAAGTTGTCTTACTTCTCTTCTATGCGTCATTGTCAGCAAGTTTTTTTTTTTTTTTTCTGAAGATTCAGGAAGGGAAATATGTAGGGAAGGAAGGAATGAAGGGAGGGTTATTTCTTGCAGTCTTCTCAATCTCAAAACCTGTGATAATAAAATTTAACTTGAAGAGAAACATTTTCCCCAACTTTATTTATAAATTTAATTCAAGGTCATTAAAGCATTCCTATGTTTTAAGTATTTATGACCCTTATTGTTGAGGCATTTTTCTGAAGTATTTTAAAAATATTTTTATTAAAAGATTCTGTTGAAAATAAATCTTTATTAAAAGATTCTGTTGTGACCCTTAGATTTTGAATATTATAATATTATTTGGAGATACAGATATTAATAGAGTTACAGGTGGTATATCATTACTCCCTTAAGAAATGTTACTTTAAAACCAGGACATCTAAACTAATATCTTATAAGTATGTAAATGTAAAATTTATATTCACTTTCAAATAAAGCTCCTTGGTTCACTAAGTCCAGAGCAAGCCCTATAATATAGCAGCGGTTGTCTTTGCTGTCGCTACATTACATGCACAGAATAACTCTCCCAACCTCCGTGAATGAGCTCCTACTCTGTTCACAACATCAGTACATGTGGCTGCCCTAACTAAGCATTGGTTAGGGAGTTGGTTAGAAATATCAGGACAATCAAGTGGTTACTGTCAAACACTTTTCAAATTTGTTTTGAAACAGTAGGAAGGGTGGTTGAAGGTGTCTCCCAGGCTACCACAGCACACCTCACCTTGGCTGAGAAAACATTCTCATTTCTGGCCTGATTAAATCTTTGTGAAGGGACAGGATTCTCAAGTCAAATGGATAGGTGAGTTCCTTCCCTCTGTGAAAGCACTATATGAATAATTATGATGTGATTTCATCTGTTGCTTCTATTATTATTTAGTCAGCAGACATTTACTGAATACTTACTAGATGCCAGAAGTTGTACAAAGCATTATGAATACATCTGTACCCAGGGTAGTCCCTGATTTGGTATGAATTGAGGTGAAGGGTACACAAACAGGAAAACTGTCAATTTGGTATAATAAATGCTGAGCCGACAGTGTGCAGTGTTCTGTGGAAGTTTGTAGGATGGACACCTAAACCAAATCTGGGCAGAAGGATAAAGAAGGGATGACAGCCATTATCTTACCCCTAATAACTATCCCACCCATTTCCTCCTTGCAGTTTTGCCCATAACTGCCATGTTTTAGACCTTCCTACTTAAATGATTAAAACCTTGTACAGTGTTTGCCAAATATTTTTGACTTAGAACTTTCAACAGCCAGTGAAGGAGAAGGGAGCCTAGTTATTGAGTAGAGAGGAGGTGGGTGGTGTTGCCTTAAAGCACAACCCTAATGATCTGCCACCATGTGAGTTCTACATGTCTTTCTATATTATTTATGATCACGGTACAAAGTATGATTCTAATGCATGTGTAAAGAGCTTTTAAGGGACACAAAAAGTTGTTCTTGTTTCCACCACTCCAGATCTTCCAATAAAATTACATTTTAAGAGATACCTTCAGTGAATATCCAGTGACTTCATATACCCCAGGCACAATATCATTCAACAAGTATGCAGCCAGTTAGTTACTCTCATCCCTAGTTAATCTTCTAAAACTTTTGCCAGAGCAGTCTCCTTGAAGCTCGCAATCTGTTGTCATTTCCTTGTTCTTCTTAGTTTAGAAGAAAGCTCAGTTCCTTAACCTGCTTGAAAATGCCCTCTTTAGTCTGCATCAGGGCTTTCCTGGTGACTCAGTGGTAAGGAATACACCTTCCAATGCAGGAAGCGAGGGTTCGATCCCTGGGTCAGGAAGATCCCCTGGAGAAGGAAATGGCAACCCACTCCAGGTTTCTTGCCTGGGAAATCCCATCGACAAAGGAGCTTCACGGGCTACAGTCCATAGGGGTCACAAATCGGTCAGGACTTAGTGACTAAACAACAGCACAATCTGCGTCAAGCTTTCTTTCCCTCTCTCAGATCTTATTGTTTTCCTCTCTGTAGGTCCCATGGTGCAGCTTCCTCTGAGCTGTTCTTTGGGAAAATCATTTCTTTGTTTATGATGATATAATATTTCTATCTGGAATGCAGTTTTCTCTACCTTTATGTGTGAATATTTTAACTGTTCTTAAAGTGAAGGGAAGTGAAGTCGCTCAGTCATGTCCGACTCTTTGTGACCCCATGGACTGTAGCCTACCAGGCTCCTCTGTCCATTGAATTCTCCAGGAAAGAATACTGGAGTGGGTTGCCATTTCCTTCTCCAGGGGATCTTCCTGACCCAGGGATTGAACCCAGGTCTCCTGAATTGAAGGCAGACGCTTTACTGTCTGAGCTACCAGGGAAAGTTCAGTTCAAATGCTAAGTCACTTTGAAACTTTACCCTGTCTTTCAACCTGAGAGTAATTTTTTCCTGTTTTGGTTTCTTTGTACATATCATAGAGGTTTTTTTTTTTTTTTTTACTAGTAGTTGCCTTATTCTTCCCTTATGGTTCTTCATACATCTGTCTTTTTCTGTAAGATTATTAGCTAAGAATGATTTTTCTTATATTTTCCCAAACCTTACGTTGTCTGCCAGGTGTCCTCTATAGTATATGACCCACAAATGTCTACTGAAGGATGACCTCACAGACTCACCATTGAATTTTCTATGGGTTAGTTATTTTTACCCACAAAGTGGGTGTAATGATATTTCACACTGCATTATAAAATTATTTATCGAAGTATAACCCTTACAGACATACCACTAATCTAGGGCTTCTGTATGCTATTCCCAGTGCTGCCGTTTACTCTTTGAATTGCAGCCTGACATTTAATTTTTCTGTGACTTAGTTTTTTTTTACCCACAAAGTGGGTGTAATGATATTTCACTCTGCGTTATAAAATTATGTTATTTATCGAAGAACTACTTTGAACTCCCTGGGAGGAAAATGGTCAAATTTACAGAAAAAAGTAAGAGGATTTTGCCTTTGAAATATGAAAATTTTGCACGTAATTTACAGATAGTTTTTTGAAATATCAAATAATCTAGAAATAGTTATTAATAGTGCATGTGTATGTATGTGTACACATTTGTACATGTTACAAGCTCATTTAAAATGTGATACCAATAATAGACCACAGTGAATTTGTCTGCTAAATTTTTAGCAGGCTGAAATTGCCACAGAAAAATATATTGCTTTAGTGTAGTGGTTGAGAGTCTGGACTCTGACAGTAGAATGCTTTGGTTTAAATTAATTTTTAGCCTTCTGTGACCTTGGGTAAGTTATTTGACTTTTTAATCCTTTGGTTTCCTCATTTATAAATCAGATTAATAACTGCTTTTAGTTAGAGTATCATTTTCAAGAATAACGCTGACACATAGTAAATACATGTTAAGGTAAGGTAAGGTGAAGTCGCTCAGTCGTGTCCGAATCTTTGCAGCCCCACAGACTGTAGCCTACCAGGCTCTTCCATCCATGGGATTTTCCAGGCAAGAATACTGGAGTGGGTATATTAGTTATTATTATTATGATTTTTTCGTGGAAAAATCAAACCTAGTTTGGCTTAGTTGGTGGTCAGGCTGAGGTAGCTTACCATTAGATAAGCCTGGGTTTTAATTCTTGTTCTTCTTGTGCTTCATGTATAATTTTGTGGAAGTTACCTAATTTTTTCCAATTAGATTTCTTGAGAATTGGGTGAAATAATACCTGTAAAATGTTTAACACATTGCTTGGTGCATGGCAGTTTTTAACAAACATTGCCAGTTGGCTTTATGTTCAATCCCTGGGTCGGGAAGATTCCTTGGAGAAGGAAATGGCAACCCGCTGCAGTATTCTTGCCGAGGAAATGCTATGGACAGAGGAGCCTAGTGGTCTACTGTCCATGGGGTTGCAGAGAGTTGGACAGGAATGAGCAACTAAACAACAAGATGTTCTGCCTTTGTCTCAATCACACAGGCTGCTTCATTCTGTGCAGTATTTACTTTAGCATTAAAAAAAAAAATACAACTTCCAAGTAGAAAAGAGTTGCTGTTGTAAAGAGAAAAAAAAACTTAGAATAGATCTAAGTGTACATATAAAGAAAACAAGGCTTTTTTAGACCTGTCCTGAAAACATTTTGTTTACTATGAGATTGGATCTTCCACTGACCCTCCTGAGTGTTACGAAAAAAGCCTTTGAACTGCTCTAAGGATGGATCTGGTGCCAATTCTAGTGAAATAAGAAGCCAGAAAAAATTCTGCTTCTTTCATTCCATGACCTCCAAACTGAGGGAGGAGTGTGCTGTATAACCCAGTGGGAAGGGGACGTGTAAGACAGTCTATTTACACTTGTTTAATCTCAGAATAGTTACTATATAGGTTGACAGTAATGCATATAGCAAATGTACTAAATATAAATATAGTAAGGTGGGGCTCAGATGTTCATGCACCCACTCACATACACGCACACACACACACTCTCTACACTAAGCTCTCAAGACTCGCTAAATAAAGTAGGAATTCTAGAATAAGCAAATAAACAAAGTTTAGATATTTGCTGGTGGTATAATTTGGATGTTACTCAGTTATCTGAATTCATGAGATCTCTGGTTTCCTATAATGTGCCATCCATAACACGGGGAATAAGAACTTTGCTCTGAGTCCTTTTCTATAGTTGATTCTTTTAAAGATGCCTCTTTTGGTAAAGGTGAGGTGGAGTATTTAGAGTCACTAAAATTGTTTCACAAAAACTGAGGAAAAGGTCTGTTGAGCTGATTTGTCTGATTATTTTTTTCTTAAACTGCCTCTGTTGGATTAAGATAAAGCAGTTAAGTGAAAAAGCCAGTAGATGTTCATTAAATCACTTTTGAAAATTGAGTTTTAACATTGTGATTTAAAGTGAAACAGACTTGGATTTGGATCCTTGCTCTCGATTGTGCTAGCAGTGGTGCTTCTTTGTGGGAAGAGGTGAGAGTAAAATAAGTAGCTTCCTCCTAGATTGATTGTAAATAGTCAGTCTGGCACAGCGTCTGCCACATAGCAAGCAAGCCCTCAGGAGATGCCGGTATTCATTATTGTTATGGTAGTAGAGGTGGTGAAAAAAGTAAACGTTTGTTTTTTTCCTCCCTTCTGATTTATTTATTTATTTTGACATATAGTTATTTTAATGTTGTGTAAGTTTCAAGAGTACAACAAAGTGAGTCAGTTATACATATATATATATTCTTTTTAGATTTTTTTCCCTTTATAAATCTTTACAAGATATTGAGTCTAGTTCCCTGTGCTATACATTGGGTCCCTGTTGTTTGCCTATCTTGTATACAGTCGTGTATTTATATTCATTCCAAACTTGTAATTTTTCTCTCCCTCCAACTCCTGCAACCCCCTTTCATAACCATAAGTTTGCTTTATATGTTTGTGTTTCATCTTCTGTTTTGTTAATAAGTTCACTTATATAATTTTTTTAGATTCTGCATGTAAGTCTTTCTCTGTCTGCTCTGAGTTACTTAATATGATAATCACTAGGTTCATCCATGTTGCTGCAAATGGCATTATTTCATTTGTTTTATGACTGAGTAATATTCCAGTGTGTGTGTATATGTGTGTGTGTGTATGAATGTACACATTACATCTTCTGAAGTAACCATTTGTTATACTATAGAGCTTGATTAACTTTAAAAGAGCAAAAATTGCAGGTAAACTAAGCAGTTTTAGAGATGGAGAATTTCTCTGCAAAGTTTGAATGTGCGGTCATAGTATTTAAGCTGACCTCTGATCCATCAATTTATTGCATACTGTATTTATTTCTTTTTATTAAAGAGGTTATGTGTAGGGGATAATGAAAGTCATGGATATTTTTGTTTATTTTTGGCTGTGTTGGGTGTTCATCGCTGCATGTGGGCTTTCCCTAGTTGCAGCAAGCGGGGGCTACTGCCTAGTTGCAGTCCTCAGATTTCTCATTGCAGTGAGTTCACTTGTTATACAGCATAGGCTCTAGGATGCCTGGATTTCAGTAGTTGTAACATGTGGGCTCACTAGTTGCAGCTACCAGACTCTAGAGCACAGGCTCAGTATTTGTGGTACACAGCCTTAGTTGCTCCTGCGGCATGTGGGATCCTCCTGGAGCAGGGACCAAACTCGTGTCCTCTGCGTTGGCAGGTGGATTCTGAACCACTGGACCACCAGGGAAGTCTAATACTTTATTATATTTGAAAAGGATCATATTTATGTTGTCTTTCAGCAAGATTAAATTTACTTTCACACTGGGAAAAACAATTTACCTAATCAAAGATGATCTTACAGTCTTGGTTAGGTTCTGTGAAGGTCTCTGTGACATCCTGTCACCAATTATCATTTAACATTTGATGAGATGTTCTAATGTCTCACTTTTTCTTTGTTCCAGCTCTTTCCTTGAACCTTAATTGTACAAATATGTCCTGAGATACCAACTTCTTAAGAGACTTGATGCCTGTTAAATTCATCAGCGCTTCTTGACAGCTTGACATGAGCTCTGCTCTCTTTGTGAGGGAGCTTAGAAGTAACTTTATGGATCATTTCCCCGGTTGATGTCACAAAAGTTCACTTTAGAACCTGTATGAATAATCTTTCATGGTGAAGGTAATTCATGGAAAGCATTATCTACAGAATGAAGCCAAACAATCTAGGATTTAGAATTTTTTCCATATAATGTTAATTAAATTGTTTTACCTTCTTAATGTCCTTGTTTGTAAAATTACACTTTCTGTTGTTCAAGTATTTAATACTCCTTAGTTTAAAAGTCCTGTTCACCAATATTCTTAGGACTGTGAATATAAATATTGAAGAAACTCTGAGCTTATTTATAAATGTACCATGTTATATGCTTAGTATTGGAGATAATTATAGGAATAACCTGATTTTCTCATTCTCTTTTACAAATTAAGCTGTTCTCTTAAGTTTCTCAGAAGAGTAAAACCTTTACTCTTCATCTGTTTCTGAGATACACTTTCATCACTTCCAAATAGATTTGCAGGAGTTTTGGTATGCTACTCATCTTCCAATATTTCAGTCCGTGGCTTGAGTTCCCTGATTTTGCTTAACAAATTTATCTTGGTTGGAAGGCTCAATTACTACTGCAAATTCATGTTCTGTCTCCTTGTCACCTTTCTCATTTTTAAGTTTAACATTCACTAACTACTTGGTATTATTTTTGCTGCATATGTTTAAATAACACTAAAAGAATGCCTGAATCTTCAGTTGATATTTTACAAGTTTAGTTAGAAAGTGTCCAAGAGGTTTAAAAAATAATTTAAAGTGGCAACACTGACCTAGATTGAAAAAAGAAAACCATACAACTATAAAAATATATTTCGGTTTAGTCACTCAGTTCTGTCTGGCTCTTAGTGACCCCATGGACTGCAGCATGCCAGGCTTCCTTGTCTATCACCAACCTCTGGAACTTGCTCAAACTCATGTCCCTCGAGTTGGTGATGCCATCCAAGCATCTCATTTTCTGTCATCACCTTCTCCTCCTGCCTTCAATCTTTCCCAGCATCAGGGTCTTTTCTTAGGAGTCAGTTCTTCACATCAGGTGACCTAAGTATTGGAGTTTCAGCTTCAGCATCAGTCCTTCCAATGAATATTCAGTATTGATTTCCTTTAGGGTTGACTGGTTTGATCTCCTTGCAGTCCAAGGGACTCTCAAGAGTCTTCTCCAGTACCACAGTTCAAAAGCATCAATTCTTTGATGCTCAGCTTTCTTTATAGTCCAACTCTCACATCCATATATGACTACTGGAAAAACCATAGCTTTGACTAGACAGACCTTTGTTGGCAAAGTAATGTCTCTGCTTTTTAATACACTGTCTAGGTTTGTCATAGCTTTTCTTTGAAAGAGTAAGTGTCTTTTAATTTCACGGCTGCAGTCTCCATCTGCAGTGATTTTGGAGCCCAAGAAATTAAAGTCTGTCACTGTTTCCCCATCTATTTGCCATGGGATGATGGGGCTGGTTGCCTTGATCTTAAGTTTTCTGAATGTTGAGTTTTAAACCAACTTTTCAGTCTCCTCTTTCACTCTCATGAAGAGGCTCTTTAGGTCTTGGCTTTCTGCACTAAGGGTGGTGTCATCTGCATATCTGAGGTTACTGATATTTCTCCTGGCAATCCTGATTCAGCTTGTGCTTTATCCAGCCTGAGATTAGGATGATGTACTCCTGCATGTAAGTTAAATAAGTAGGGTGACAATATACAGCCTTGATGTACTCCTGAAAGGTTGTTGCTGAACCATGAAAAGATGCCAGGATTCTTGGCCTCCGGAAGAGAAGAATTCAGTCTGGGGCCAGGGGTGAGGCTTGATCACTCAGAGCTTTTGTGTAATAAAGTTTTATTAAAGGATGAAAGAGACAGAGAAAGCTTCTGATATAGACATCAGAAGGGGGCAGAAAGATTACCTCCTTGCTAGTGTTAGCAACGGAGTTATATACCTTGTAATTAGTTATTACAATGAATCAAAAGAATGTCTCAAGTTTGTGAAAATTTTACCAGACCTATTCCCACTAGGATAACAAGATTAGAATTTAACAATAGAAAGATCCTCCAGACCCACTCCCATAATATACATTCTAAGATATCAGGATTAGTCAGAAAGTTTTCAGGAAGGAAAAACTGTCCTCCAGCAATACATTGTTGTTGTATAATCCCTAGTACAGAGTTTAAACTGAGTTGTGTAATTGACTAAGACTAAGGAAATGGCAACCCAATCCAGTGTTCTTGCCTGGAGAATCCCAGGGACGGGGGAGCCTGGTGGGCTGCTGTCTATGGGGTCTTACAGAGTCGGACACGACTGAAGTGACTTAGCAGCAGCAGCAGCAGCAGCAGCAGCAGCAGCAGCAGCAAGGAATGTAGAGGAAAAAAGTTTGTCCTTTTCTCCTTGAGAATTCCAGACCCCCAATCTCCACTTCGAGAGCCCCCGACCCCTTTCTCCTCCTTGCGGACCTTGAACTTATCAATCTGCCTAGGAATTGACTCTCTCACTCTTTTCCAAATTTGGAACCAGTCTGTTGTTCCATGTCTGGTTCTATTGTTGCTTTTTGAGATACACAGATTTCTCAGGAGGCAGGTAAGGTGGTCTGGTATTCCCATCTCTTTAAGAGTTTTCCACAGTTTGTTGTGATCCCACACAGTCAAATTTGGGCTTTGGAGTAGTCAGTAAAGCAGAAGCAAATGGTTTTCTGGAACTCTCTTGCTTTTTCTGTGATCCAGCTGATGTTGGCAATTTGATTTGTCAAAAATGTCTTAATACTGTGCTTATATGATGAAGATTTTAAAATTCAGTGATTGATTCCTCAAATATTAATAATATAGGAGCATGTTGTTTAGCACGTGTGAAGCCATTTTGTCAGTGTACATGAACCCCTGTCTTTGATTCTCCTGTGAACACTGAAGCAAAAAACTAGGTTATTGCCCCGCAATCCATCTGTTTATCACCAACTCTGTGTGTGTGTGTGTTAGTTGCTTAGTTGTGTCCGACTCTTTGCGACCCCATAAACTGCAGCCCACCAGGCTCCTCTGTCCATGGGATTCTCCAGACAAGAACACTGGAGTGGGTTGCCATTTCCTTCTCCAAAAGGAACTATAGAAAGAAAGAAAGTGATGTCCCTCAGTCGTGTCTGACTCTTTGTGACCCCATGGACTGTATCCTGCCAGGCTCCTCCATCCATAGAATTTTCCAGGCAAGAGTACTGGAGTGGGTTGCTATTTCCTTCTCCAATCAATAGCTCTATAAGGGTAGTAAAGCCAAAAGCTACTATGTGAGCAGTTTTTGCTAATATCTCAGCATACTGTACCTCACTTTTCTTAAACATATAACTTTCTGTGTGTGTACATTTGTCGTTGTTCAGTTGCTCAGTCATGTCTGACTCTGTGACCCCATGGACCACAGCATGCCAGGCTTCCCTGTCCTTCACCATCTCCTGGAGTTTGTTCAAACTCAAGTCCATCGAGTCAGTGACGCCATTCAGCCATCTCATCCTCTGTTGCCCCCTTCTCTTCCTGCCCTCAATCTTTCCCAGCATCAGGGTCTTTTCCAGTGAGTCAGTTTTTTGCATTAGGTGGCCAAAGTATTGGAACTTTAGCATCATCAGCAGCTCCAAGTAGTTCTCAGAAGTGGATAGAAGTGGCAGCCTTATTTCCATAGGGTGGTGCATTGTTTTGACTATTTTCTTCATAGTGATAATTATAGGAAGTAAAGCTCTATATTTTCTTGGTGTTTGGAGTTTGTTGGCGTGGTTGCTGGAGATACTTTGTAGAGTAAGAATGCTTTCAAATGGGAGAATGGATTTAAATATTGAGATGTAGTCCTCCATAGGTATTCAAACCTTGAATGCTTGTGAAGAGAAAAGCAAGTTTGTACAAACTTGGTCGCCATTCTCAGCTAAAGTTTAGAATTATGCAGAGATGAAGTGAAAGCTTTCGATGTTTTGGTAATAGCTCTTGAGATCTCAAGAAATGGAAAAAGCTGCAGAAGCAAAACTATTGAAAAGCCAAGCCACCTTGTTCCTGAATCCCTAAAACCAAGAATAATTCCAGAAGCTTAGGTTTTTTTCCTATAAATAGTGTAGAGGAATTAGCCTTGCCATTAAGTAGGAATTGAGCACTATACTAGTCTGAAACACTTGAGACCAAAACTAGCCGGAGACCAAGCTCTGTTTTACTTTACAATCCCTTTCTCTATCCTACCCTGACCTTTGTTTTAAGAAGTACTTTTATAATAATTGAGGGATCTCATTTTTAATATTTCTGCTGGATCTGTTATATTTAAACTAATTGCCTTCCTGTAGTCATTACTTTCTGGAGAAGGCAATGGCACCGCGCTCCAGTACTCTTGCCTGGAAAATCCCATGGACGGAGGAGCATGGTAGGCTGCAGTCCATGGGGTCACTAAGAGTTGGACATGACTGAGCGACTTCACTTTCACTTTTCACTGTCACGCATTGGAGAAGGAAATGGCAAGCCACTCCAGTGTTCTTGCCTGGAGAATCCCAGTGACGGGGGAGCCTGGTGGGCTGCTGTCTATGGGGTCTCACAGAGTCGGACACGACTGAAATGACTTAGCAGGCCGGCAGTAGTCATTACTTTCTAGACTACACCCCCTTCCCTCCTGACCTGTCTGCACATTAATCTAGTCATGTCTTTTGTCCTATTTCAAAAATGTCCATGAAATCCAAAGTCTCTGTCAGGAAACACACATTATCTCACAATTAGAATAGCCACATATCCCATATTTAATGATTCTATTGTGTGTCCTATATTGACTTTATTAGGATGCACTAAATATCGTGTTTATAGCATTTCTAATACAATATCAAAATTCAGCACTTAAAGGTTTTTTATTTTTCCAACACAATAACTGACACTTAAATCTTTTATATGGCAATACTAGTTGAAAATCATACCTGCAGAAGTATAGATCTGTATACTCCTTTATGGTCTCTCCTGTAGGTTATTCTGAAGGGAAATGAGAATTAAAAGTATTCAGTTTTTATATTCAATAAAGGAATAGACTGTTCTTTGCCCGAAGTCCCAAATCATGAATATGTAACCATCATTAATTAGAAACAACACTGGATCAGTGCACATGCTGTGAAAATCAGCCATTCAATGACAGCCTCACTCCAGTGGCCATGCCTCTGCAAATCAGCCAGTCAGTAAGAGCACAGTCCAATACCTGCCCATCTGAAAGGTAACAAATCAGTCATCACCCCTGGTTTCTGAAAGTCAGCCAATCAGTGACTGCTACTGTAAAGTTCAGTATGCTATGCTATGCTAAGTCACTTCAGTTGTGTCCGACTCTGTGCAACCCCATAGACAGCAGCCCACCAGGCTCCCCCATCCCTGGGATTCGCCAGGCAAGAATACTGGAGTGGCTTGCCGTTTCCTTCTCCAGTGCATGAAAGTGAAAAGTGAAAGTGAAGTCACTCAGTCGTGTCCGACCCTTAGCGACCCCATGGACTGCAGCCTACCAGGCTCCTCTACCCATGGGATTTTCCAGGCAAGAGTACTAGAGTGGGTGCCATTGCCTTCTCCAAAGTTCAGTATACCTGTTTAAAATTTATTAATGAATATTCAGTGGACAAAAGATCAAAGTATGTTGGATATAGCCACTCTAGAAATTATGTTAAAATGTAAATGGACCCAGGACTCCCTTCTCAGCTACACATAGAACACATAGTATCCAGAAAATCAACAGATATTCAAAGATCTGAACAATACAGTCAACCAGTAGAATCTATCTGGCACACATAGAACATGCTTCCCAACAACAGGAGAATAGAAGTGGAACATTAGCCAAGTTAGACTATATTCTTGGCCATAAGATGAACCTCAATAAATTTAAAACAATTGAAGTCATAGACAGTATGTGCTAATTTGCTTCAGTTGTGTCCGACTCTGTGCAACCCTATGGACTGTAGCCCCCCAGGCTACTCTGTCCATGGGGATTCTCTAGGCAAGAATACTGGGGTGCATTGCCATTTCCTTCTCCACATAGAGAGTATGGTCTCTGACAACAGATTGAAAGTGGAAATCCATAACAAATATAACAAGAAGAAAAGTGATTTATAGATCAAAGAGGAAGTCTCAAAGGAAATTTTTAGAAATACTTCAAATTGAGTATGCTGCTGCTGCGGCTAAGTCGCTTCAGTCGTGTCTGACTCTGTGCAACCCCATAGATGGCAGCCCACCAGGCTCCACCGTCCCTGGGATTCTCCAGGCAAGAGTACTGGAGTGGGGTGCCATTGCCTTCTCCAGTGCATGAAAGTGAAAAGTGAAAGTGAAGTCGCTCAGTTGTGTCCAACTCTAGTGACCCAATGGACTGCAGCCTACCAGGCTCCGCCGTCCCTGGGATTTTTCAGGCAAGAGTATTGGAGTGGGTTGCCATTGCCGTCTCCCAAATTGAGTATAAGTGAAAATAAAACATATCAAAATATGTCAGAGATAGCTAAACTAGTGCTGACAGGGAAATCTGTAGCCCTAAATGATTACATTAGAAATCAGAAAAGTTTTCAAATCAATAATCGAAATCCCTAACACAAGAAATTACCAAAAAAAAAAAGAGAGAGAAAATAAATCCAAAGCAATAATAAAGATAAAAACAGAAACCAGGAAATTCAAAATAAGAAAACAGTAGAGTGATATCAGCAAATGGCAGACTGGGTGGTTCCAATGCTCAGCCCCTCCACAGAAACAACGAGAACAGTGAATAAGCAACTGCAAATGGATGAAAATATGATGGCTTACAGCAGGGGAGCTGCAAAGCACAGAAACTGAGAATCCTGCATAGAAAAACATAGACAGCATTTTGCCTGTGTCACCTCCACCCCTTGGTCTGACCTTCTCCCACAAAGAAGAGAACAGGAGGGCCCTAGCAATCCTCATCACCCCTGTAGACACTGGTGGCTCCCACCATGGAGGACCCATGCAGTCTTCCTTAACCCTGAACTCAGCTGCCAGAGCTTCCAGAGTCCCTTGTTGCTGTGCTCCCCTGCCACATAAACAAATGAGCCATTGCTGTCTCTACCCTCTCCCAGGAGGAGGACCAGTTAGCCCCACCAGACCCTGACTCCACAGTCACTCAACTCGTGCCCACACCTTCGACACCAGCACTACCACTGCAGCAGGTGTTTCTGTTCCCCAGTCCCAGGCACTGTGGTCATTCTGCGCCCCCAAGCCCTGGACTTCAACTCCATACGTGCCCACACCTTGGACACTGATGCCACTATAAGTGAGTGTGCTTGTGTTTTCATCTGAGGAACTATAGTTGTTCTACAGGATCTGAGCTCCTGGCTGCTTCCTGTGCATCCCATGCCCCAGTCATGTATGCCATTACTGGCACAAGTGCCCCAGATCCTACTGATGAAATCAAGAGGCCTACATGCCACACTCAGTGCCAAGAAAGATTGCTTTGGCCAATACTTCCCCCATATGGGAAGAAAATGAATAAGAGGACGTCAGAAGCCTTTACCACCAAGGATCCAACACCTCTTACCCTGAATAGCCAAAGCAGTCTTGAGAAATAATAACAAAGTTGGAAAAATCACACTTCCTAATTACAAAATATATTGCAAATCTACCTTGATCAAGACAGTATGCTACTGGCACAGGAAAAGGTGGATAGGCCAGTGGAACAGAATAGAGAGTCAAGATAAAAATTTACACTCTTTTGGTCAACCAGTCTTTGACAGTGGTGCCCACACAGAATTGGAAAAGGATCATCTCATCAGTAAATGGTGTTGAAAAAAATGGATATACACATGCAGAAAAATGGAGTTGGATTCTTGTATGTAAAAGTGTTAGTCACTCAGTTGTGTCTGACTCTTGAGACCCCAAGAAATGTAGCTTGCCAGGATCCTGTGTCCATGGATTTCCCAGGCAAGAATACTGGAGTAGGTTGCCATTTCCTTCTCCAGGGGATCTTCCTGAGCCAGGGATCAAACCAGTGTCTCCTGCATTAAGAAGTCTGCATTTTTTCAGGCAGACTTCTTATATCACACTATATATAAAAATCAACTTACAATTGGTTAAAACTCCTAGGGGAAATCTTTGAGGTGGGGGAGGCATGGTGAGCACCTTGAAATTGGTCTAGGCAGTGATTTTTTTGGATATGACACCAAAAACACAAGCAACAGAAGCAAAATAGACAAATTACATCAAAGTATAAAACTTCTACTCAGCAAAGGAAGCAGTTGACAAAATGAAAAGGCAACCTGTGGAATTGGAGAAAATATTTGCAATCCATATAAGGGGTTAATGTCCAAAATATATAAGGAACTCATAAAGCTCAACAGCAAAAAAAAAAAAAAAAAAAAGGCAAATAATCTGTTACAGATGAGCAAAGGGCTTCAGCAGATGTTTTTCTCAAAGACTTACAAATGGCTAGCAGGTACATGAAAAGATCCCCAGCTTCACAAAATGCAAATCAAAGCCACAGTGAGGTATCATCTCACGCCATTTAGAATGGCTATTATCAGAAAGACAAAACAAGTGATGAGGAAGATGTGGGAATAAAGAAACCCTATTCACTGTTTGTTGTAGTGTAAATTACCAATGTAAATTGGTACAGCTGTCAGAGAAAAAGTACAGAGATTGCTCAGTAAAAATATAACTTCCATATGATCAGAAATCTTTTAAGTATATACCCAAAGGAAATCAAATCATAAACTGGAGAGAGAGCTGTACTCCCAAGGTCATTTCACTATTATTCATAATAGCCAAGATATAGAAACAACCCAAGCCTTCACCATCAGATGAGTGAAGAAAGTTTTAAAATATATACATCACTCTGTACATATATGAAGGAAATCCTGTCATTTGTTCATCATAGATGAACCTGAAGGATGTTAGATAATTGAAATAAGCCAGATGCAAAAACACAAACATGGCATGATCTCATTTCAATTAAAAGCTAAAATAGAATCATAGAAGCAGAGAGTAGACTGGTGGTTTCCAGGGCCTGGGAAAAGTGGGAAATTTGATAATGTTAGTTAAGAGGTATAAAGTTTCAATTATCCGAGATGAGTAAGTTCTGGAGATCTAATGTACTGCAATGTGACTATAGTTAACAATACGTTATTACATAATTGAAAATTGCTAAGAGGGTGGCTCTTAAGTGTTCTCACCATAGAAAAAGAAAGTTGTGCTAACTATTGAAAAGATGAATATGTTAATTTTCTTAAATGTGGTGATTATGTAACAATTGTAGTTTCCAAGGCCAGCATACAGGGAATTGTATATGCACGTTAAATCATCAAGTTGTACACCTTAAATATATACAAACCTTAAATATATGCAAACCTTATTTATCAAATATACCTAAATAGTTTAAAAAAAAGGAAAGAAAATTAATGAAACAAAAAACTGATTTCTTGAAAGGATCATTATTGGTAAACCTCTGGCAAGACTGTAAAAACAAATTTAGAAAGATAAAAATTGCCTATATCAGGAGTAAAAAATAAGATATCAGCACAGATCCTGCACACATTAAAAACACAGCAAGAGAATACTTTAAACAACTTTATACCCATAAATGGATAATTTAGAAGAAAAAAATCAATTCTTTGAAAACCACACACTCCCAGAACTCAGCCAAGGTGGAATAATCTAAATATCTCTTTATCCATTAAAGAAATTAGACTTGTAATTTAAAAGGTTCTGAAAAGGAAATCTCCAGTTCTGGGTGTTTCACTGGAGAATTCTACCAAACATTTGAAGAATTAATGCCAATTTTACACAGTTTCTTCTAGGAAAGTGGAGGGAACACCTACTGAGTCATGTTTGAAGCTAGTAGTACTTTGATATTGCAAATAGACAAGGCAGTATAGAAAAAAAAAAAAAGCATAGACCATTATTTCTCACTTGCTTAGATACAGAGATCCTCAACAGGAATCATAGAACCACGGGTAATTACTAGTGTTCCTCCTTATAGAAAGTAACAGAATTCGTCACTTAAGTGAAAATATTAATTCAGCGCTCCTTTAACGATAGCCTCAAAATTCAGTTGATTTATGATCAGATTCAACAGGTTTTTATTGTTTCATTTTGTTCTCTTCATTTATATCCCTAATATGTTTTCAAGTATAATTGCTTTTACAAATTGAACCAAATCCTCTTTTTTATAAATTGAGGCTCTCATTCGTCTTTTCTGAAATAGTTTCGCACCTTTTTAAAAATTTTTCTATATTTTTTGTAGTATTCAGTCTGCTTCATCTGAAGTTCTCCTCCTTTTTAAAGAAGGTATCTAAAATGTTGCAATATGTTCATGATTAGGTTAAGCCTTCCTCTTTTTGACCTGGTAAAACTGAAATCGGTTTGAGTTATAGTAATCTATTCCCTGGGTGGTTCAGCAGTAAATAATCCACCTGCCAACCTGGAGACTTGGGTTCTGTCCCTAGGTCGAGAAGATCCTCTGGAGAAAGAAATGGCAACCGACTCTATTTTTCTTGCCTGGGAAATCCCATGGACAGAGGAGCCTAGGGGGCTGCAGTCCATGGGGTCGCAAAGAGTCGGACATGACTTAGTAACTGAACCACCACCACCAATGTAGTAAATTTCCATGACATTTGCACGTGAACTTCTTGACATTTTCTGATGGTAGGTTTTCAAAAAGCAGTACATTTACGTGGCAGTCAAATATGGAATGGCATGTACCATAGGAGGAAATGTTTAATTTGATTTATACACTGTAATTCCTGTCTTTAAAAAGACACCTTGTACTTGTTTGAAAATAATTTTTTCAGTTTTGAGCATAGTACATTCCTAGAAATTTAACATTTTCCCTCAGAAGTGATGATTCTCTGAAAATAAATCGTTTTAAGGGGGCGGGGGTGTCCTATATCTTACCATGGATATTATCTGTTTTAAAGGAAGAAAATAAGTCTTTAGGTTTATTTGGTGACATGACTCTTTTTGCTTTTTGGTGCTTAATAACTCTTGAGGTCATAATAAACAGTAATAGTTGCATAACCCTTTTCACAGTGTTGTATTTTGCTTACACTTGTAGTTTCCAAGGCCAGCATGTAGGAGATTGTTTATTGCTCCTTAATTAGGTTTCCAGCAGTTAGAAGAAGCAAGAGGGTGCCTGGCTTATGGCATTGCAGTATGTCCTGTTAGGCTTCCCTTGGCTGTAGTTAAAGACAAAAGAGAAAACAGCAAGCATTCTTTTACTTTATACCTTTTACTTTCTCTATATATGAGAACTCTTTGTTTAAAGTTAAGCATTGGGAAGTAATAATATGAACATTAAATAAGTGGAGTATATATTTAGATCCTTTTTTAAAAGGTTGTAATTATGCCAAGGTACGAATTATCTTTCATATTCAATTGTAACTATTTTCCATTGCTGTTTAACTCACCCTTGAGTAATATCTGCATTCTTCAAGCTTTAAAATGCTCCATAATATGTTAGTAATGTAGTTAGGATACCCTTCAATAGCTTTATGGCAAAAGCCCTTGTACTACAGAATCATGTAAATACTGAATGTTTGTCAAGTACCTGGTTTAATTATATGTTAAAGCTTTTGGATTCGTGCAACAAACATTCATTGACCATCTATTATGTGCCAAGAAGAAAAATCCAAGTTGTGTTCCTTTAATGTTTAATGAGATTAGTGAAGGTATAAGTAGTATTTACATAGGAAAACAACTCATAATCTATGACAGTAAATTATCAGTTGGCTCTCAGTTTGCAGAGACATTTTAAGAAAGAGGCAAATTTCACTTTTGGTCTATAGCAGATGTAAGTAACATCAAAGGTGATGTAATCTATGAAGGTGAAGATGATTTGGATAAGGGAAGGGCTAGGGACTGCATTGTGGTAGAGAAGCAAGAACAAACTGCAGGAATGGTAAGACAATGACTTGCACTCAAGAGATATAGATCGTTCAATAAGAGTGTAGGAGTCACTGTGGAAGGTCAAATGAATTGCCAGGATGGGGAGGCATGGGGGCCTGGATGGTGGAAGGCTGTGCATTTAGACTATACTCTGAGAATGAAATAATGAAAGCAGAGTTTTCTTTTGACTGAAAAAAAAAATAATGTCCTTATATATGTCCACCGTAGAAGAACTAGAAGGGGCTTCCCAGGTGATGCAGTTGGGTAAAGAATCTGCCTGCCGGTACATGAGACACAAGAGACGTGAGTTCAGTCTCTGGGTTGGGAAGATCCCCTGGAGAAGGGCAGGACAGTCCACTCCAGTATTCTTGCCTAGAGAATCCCATGGACAGAGGAGCCTGGCAGGCTATAGTCTAGGGAGTTGCAAAGAGTTGGACCCAACTGAGCATGTGCACACATACATAGAATTATAGTGGTAGCAAAAGGAGAAAATAAAAACATGAAATGGGGGTTTTTAGAAATACTAATTTGGTGATATCCAGGATGGATGAAATAAGGGCAGTAATGACTGAAGACAGGAGACCAAGGATACTATTCCCATGGTCCTCTTTCTCTCACTCCTCACTGTGTACCCTTCTTTTTAGTATACCCTTCAACTGGCTCAGTTCAGTTCAGTTCAGTCACTCAGTCGTTTCCAACTCTTTGCGACCCCATGAATCACAGCACGCCAGGCCTCCCTGTCCATCACCAACTCCCGGAGTTCACTCAGACTCACATCCATTGAGTCCGTGATGCCATCCAGCCATCTCATCCTCTGTCGTCCCCTTCTCCTCCTGCCCCAAATCCCTCCCAGCATCAGAGTCTTTTCCAATGAGTCAACTCTTCGCATGAGGTGGCCAAAGTACTGGAGTTTGAGCTTTAGCGTCATTCCTTCCGAAGAACACCCAGGACTGATCTCCTTTAGAATGGACTGATTGGATCTCCTTGCAGTCCAAGGGACTCTCAAGAGTCTTCTCCAACACCACAGTTCAAAAGCATCAGTTCTTTGGTGTTCAGCTTTCTTCACAGTCCAACTCTCATATCCATACATGACCTCTGGGAAAACCATAGCCTTGACTACATGGACCTTAGTTGGCAAAGTAATATCTCTGCTTTCGAATATGCTATCTAGGTTATTCATAACTTTCCTTCCAAGGAGTAAGCGTCTTTTAATTTCATGGCTGCAATCACCATCTGCAGTGATTGTGGCAAAAGCTTGAAATATGAATCAGAGCCTGATAAGAATGCAATCTGAATAGAACTTTCCCTGGTGGCTCAGACGGTAAAGCGTCTGTCTACAATGTGGGAGACCTGGGTTCGATCCCTGGGTCGGGAAGATTCCCTGGAGAAGGAAACGACAACCCACTCCAGTACTCTTGCCTAGAAAATCCCTTGGATGGAGGAGCTTGGCGCAGGCTACTGTCCATGGGGTCGCAAAGAGTCGGGCACAACTGAGCGACTTCACTTCACTTCACTAGGTTTAAAAGTTTGAAATAAAAGGAAACATTGCACGTTAGGTTTCTTTGTTGGTCCTGAGGAAGTTCTTCTTTGAGGGCTTGAGAAATTTGGAATTATTTGTAGATGGATGAAGTAAGCTCAGCTTTGAGAGCACTTTTCTGCTAGTCAGCGGTTGTATTTTTATAAACCTACAAGTAGCATTGCTTCTGGTATGAAAGAGGAGTCTGGAGATTTGTACCAATGACTTAGGGCCGTTTTTGTAAAGGGAGTTTTGTGTCTCTGAATTCTTCAGCCATTTAAAGATTGAGCACATCAAGGAATCTTTATCACTGAAAGTCAGCTATGAGATCATAAAGGCAGGATCATATCTCATGTATATATACTCTTAAATGACATGAATTATTTGGCAAGTACATAAATACTGCATTGGGACTAAATTACATCCACGTTGTATCTAGAAAGGTCAATGTGCAGGACCCTTTGCAGTTGCCCATAGCAAATGATGCCGAGTTGCCCATGATTTCCCTAAGTACTTCGTGAAAAGTTAGCCCAGGCTGAAGCTTGGGGTTCTCTAGTGAATTTTTCGGGGTCATGGCCAGACTAGTATCTTTATTTTGAAAACTGCCAACAGTTTGGAAATTGCTAAAATTATTGTAAATGCCTTGATTGAACTTGGTGGCATGGTATTCATCTGCTGCATCCAACTATCACTTTTGTTTATTTGATAGACATGTGTATCTCTTGCTTAGATGCCAGTTCTTGCCTGAACCAGTGATACACTGTATACCAGAAGACTGTCCTTCAGGAATTCTTCTCTTCACTTCTGTGACCTTATCCCTAACCCCTTCATTCCAGCCTACCACTTTGGGGACCTGTACCTCCGTCATGGCCTTGGTATAAAACTAGGTACTTGTGTCCTGCTAAACAGTTCCTGTCTAGATTAGGTCAGAGGCTGTACTTCAATTACATCATCTTACTGCCCTCTTGGTCATATATGAAGACAGTCGGCCCAAGCTAGGATCCCCATGGTTTCTTTTTCTTTATGTCAAGCTCACATGAACTGGAGATGTTGCCTCAGAATTCTAAGTTTCTCCCTGTAGAATTATGGCGCAAGTTTTAAGGACTAGGTTTTCCTATTCTCTGGTGGCTCAGACAGTAAAGCGTCTGCTCTCAATGTGGGAGACCCAGGTTTGATCCCTGGGTCAGGAAGATTCCTTGGAGAAGGAAATGGCAACCCACTCCAGTACTCTTGCCTAGAAAATTCCATGGTTGGAGGAGCCTGGTGGGCTACAGTCCATGGGGTTGCAAAGAGTCAGACACAACTGAGCGACTTCACTTACTCACTCATTGTCCTTTGCATCAGGATATACACACTGGAAAAAGAGGATTGCTTTTCCAGGAGGGCTGGCTACTTTCTGACTGAGAAAGATCATGGGCCCCTGGGAAGCAAATAGACCACAGCAATTTGGGGTCAGAGAACAGACCCACTGCTATGAACCTCAGCTGGCTTCCTCAGAAGAAAGAGCACTCTAGCTTAATCCCTGCATTTTAACTGTTCCCAGTTCAAAGAGTTACACTGCAGCCTTTTGCTACTGCTTCCACCTAAAGACGGAGAAGGCAATGGCAACCCACTCCAGTACTCTTGCCTGGAAAATCCCATGGACAGAGGAGCCTGGTGGGCTGCAGTCCACGGGGTTGTGAAGAGTCGGACAACTGATGCGACTTAGCAGCAGCAGCAGCAGCCACCTAAAGAAAGATATAAGGATAACATTCTCGTCTCTCCTTAGAGTTTTCTCCGAAAAATTGAAAGAGAAACATTGACATCATGTAAAGACAGGCAAGGTCAGTTTACTCCTGCCACTCTGAGGCTGTGATAATGTCTAAAAAATCTATGTTAATCTCCCTACTGTTCAGTTGCATTGTGACCTCCTTTTTCACACCAAAAGTCCACCCTAGAGCTGCAAGCCTGCCACCCGGTGCTTTCTGTAAAGGCTGTGATGTTTTGCCTCAGCCTAAGGGAACTCCTTATGCTGTTTTATAGTTTTACTGCCAGATGAAGTTAAAATTTCCATCGAATCAAGTCTATATATAGCTTAATCAGTTTGCTTCTTTACCTCATATAACCTTGTCTCACTTTCAAGGTTTGCTAAGAGTTCCCCTAGAGAGAGACAGATTCTGTCTGTGACAGCTATCATTCTGTTGACCTCCATAGTTGATTAGGCTGATCTTTCTGAACAAAGGAGAAACTGTTGTTGGTAGAAGTAGCTGGACTCTATTCCAAATAAATTCTCAGGTTATATTTAGAGATGCTATTCTTAAGTTTTGTTTTAAACCATAATATGTCTCTTAAACCACTGTGCTGCTGCTTACCCATAATTTCCTAATATTTATCATCCCTGATAGCAGAACATTACTGGTACCATGGTGTTGGGAAATAAACTCCTGGAGAAGGAAATGGCAACCCACCGTGCTTGCCCAGAAATCCCATGGATAGAGAAGTCTGGTGGGCTACAGTTCATGGAGTCACATAATTCAGACATGACTTAGCGACTGTAAACAACCACCACCACTCATTGGTGTATTGTTTGAAGTGATAATGAAGTTGGGTGAGAAAGCAGAATAAAGGGAAGGCGAATCTATGAACTTATAACCTAGGCAGGTGTTTTCTTTTGGTTTTATTTCTCAGTCATTGTGAGTCTCCAGTTCTCAACAAATGAAGGTGTTTTTCCCTCAGAGAATTTGATGGAAGGAATCTGAAGATGGCAGCCTAGCTCTCTGTTGACAGTGAAAGACGGACTAACCCATTCAGAAATGGGTCACTTAGGCATCTTTTCAAACTATGCTTTTGTTACCTAATTAAGAATTCACTGAAATTTTAAAAATCACGTTTCATCATTTGTTTTATACTTTTGGAGTATTCATTTTGTAATTTATTATTATTTTAAAATTTTATTTTATTCTCAAATTGTTCTAATATGTTTTTGAAGGAAGCACTATATTTTCTCTTGCTCAGTATTATCATTAACACAGAAGTCTTAGAACTTTTATCTATATATGGCAAAGCATTGGTATAAAAATTTCAAGTTCACTATGTCTGAACAAAAAGAGCTTAGGAAATCAAATACTGGCATAAACAAACAAATACACACACATCAAACTTTTACTTTGTTAAAAAAAATTGCCAGAAATTGCAAATTCAAATTATTTAATACTGAGTGCAAGAGACTTAGACCTGATATAACTGTATCGTCATGGGGCTTTTCCACATCTTTGATAATTCAGGATAGATTGTCTTCCTCTGTGCTGGAGACCAAATTCTTCTGGGCTGATAACACATCAAGAATATACTTAAAGCAGGCTCTAAATTGAAATACTACTTTCTAGTTTATATGTCTCTAGTTTAAAGATGGTAGGAGTCCATTTTCTTGTACTATTGAGTGGGATTGAAGAGAAAAGATAGAATTGGATTGAAGAAATAATTTCATTTGAAATCTAGCAGTATTTCATGTTTTTCTAAACTGGTCAGTTTTTCTGCTTCTAGTTCTGGTGAAATCATTTTGATGAGAGCTAGAGTTAATAGTGGAGAAGGCAATGGCAAGCCACTCCAGTACTCTTGCCTAGAAAATCTCATGGATGGAGGAGCTTGGTAGGCTGCAGTCTATGGGGTCACTACTAGTCAGACATGACTGAGCGACTTCACTTTCACTTTTCGCTTTCATGCATTGGAGAAGGAAATGGCAACCCAGTCCAGTGTTCTTGCCTAGAGAATCCCAGGGACGGGGGGAGCCTGGTGGGCTGCCCTCTATGGGGTCGCACAGAGTCGGACACAACTGAAGTGACTTAGCAGCAGCAGCAGAGTTGATAGAACCAGAAGTACAACCTGGGAGCTCCTGTGGGTACTTAATTCTGCCAAAGTCCACAAACACCAGTGGTTCTGGTACTGTGAGAATGGAGTTGTCATATGTGTTCAAAACGATTCCCTTTGATGGAAGCTATATTTTAGGACAGCTGTTGTCCCATTTAAGTTTCAGTGGAGGGAATACTCTGGAATTTCTTTCTTCCATATTCCCTGATTCTGCAGACTGAAACTACACTTCCATTTCCAACAAAAATGTGCCTCAATATAGTATTCATTGTAGTTCTAGTATTCAGTTCTAAGAAAGGAATTTAAGAACCGTGCTTTGAAAGGGATATTGGGACTGAGAGACAACTCTGTAAATGAGTCAGCAGAGAATAGGAGGGGAGAATCTGCTGTCTGAGTTATGTGTTAATTGTGATAATTCTCTCCTAGGATATTTTTGAAAATTGATTTGACATTTCTAAATTTCCTTTGTACTGTACCTCCCAGAATTGAATCTTATTTTTTTTAATTTCCTGAGGTATTTTTAAAAATTAATTAATTTATTTTAATTGGAGGCTAATTACTTTACAGTATTGTAGTGTTTTTTTGTTATACATTGACATGACTCAGCCACAGGTGTAAATGTGTTACCCTGTCCTGAACCCCCCTTGCACCTCCCTCCCCATCCCATCCCTCTGGGTTGTCCCAGTGCACCAGCTTTGAGTGCCCTGTTTCATGTATCAAACTTGGACTGGTGATCTGTTTCACATATGATAATGTGCATGTTTCAATGCTGTTCTCTCAAATCATCCCACCCTTAACCATCTCCTGAGAGTCCAAATGTCTGTTCTTTACATCTGTGTCTCTTCTGCTGTCTTGCATATAGGGTCATTGTTACCGTCTTTCTAAATTCCATATATGTGCATTAAGATACTGTATTAGTGTTTTTCTTTCTGACTTACTTCACTCTGTATAATAGGCTCCAGTTTCATCTGCCTCATTGGAACTGACTCAAATGCATTCTTTTTTATAGCTGAGTAACAGTCCATTGTGTGTATGTACCACAACTTTCTTATCCATTTGTCTGCTGATGGACATCTAGGTTGCTTCCATGTCCTAGTTATTGTAAACAGTGCTGCTATGAACACCGGGGTACACATGTCTCTTTCAGTCCTGGTTACTTCGGTGTATATGCCCATCAATGGGATTGCTGGGTTATATGGCAGTTCTATTTTCAGTTTTTTAAGGAATCTCCACACTGTTCTCCATAGTGGCTGTACTAGTTTGCATTCCCATCAACAGTGTAAGAGGGCTCTCTTTTCTCCACAACCTCTGCAGCATTTATTGTTAGTAGACTCTTTGAGGGCAGCCAATTCAACAAGACCTAAAATATGGAATTCAGTGTTTTTATTAATAGCTTTATATTTTGACAGTACAATTATAAAAGCATTTTTTCAATTTTATCTGTTATAAGCATGTCTTAAAATCCTATAAAGTAAGGGGGGATGAACCCAGGTTTTAGGATTGAGTGTGAATTTTTGCTCTGATATATAATTGGCTTTGTGAACTGATTTGTATCATTTAGCTTCTCTGAATATTAGTTTTCTTCTGGAGAAAATCAGATAAATGTGCCTACTTTATCTCCTTTACAGGGTTTTTTCAGGACCAAATAGAAAAGCTGTTTTAAGACAGATAGAAAAGATTATTTATATAAATTATTGTTCTTGAAATCAAAGTTCTTCAACTTCAGCACTATTAGCATTTTAGATATGATAATTCTTTGTTGTAGGGGCTGTCCTGTGTAATATAGGATATTTAGTAGCATCCCTGACTTCTGCCTATTAGATGACAGTAACAATCCCCTACTTGTGACAACCCCAGTTGTCTCTAGATGTTGCTCTTGGGGGGAAGAATCACCCCTTGCTGAGAGTCACTGTCTGAACCAGAGAAATTATTTTAAGCAATGTGCTTCTTGTACTTCAGTTGTTCTAATTTTGCCATAGTAAAGCTTTTGTTTATGTGTATATTGTTTTTATTTAGAGTTGAAGTGAGCAAACTAAGACCCTTAAGCAGAATCTGGCCTTCTATTTGTTTTGCAGTAAACTTTGAAATTTGTCATTTACATAATATCTGTGGCTGCTTTTGTGCTACAGAGAAGAGATGAATAGTTCTTACAGAGATGTTTGAGCCACAAGCCTAAAATGTTTTCACTCTGGCCTTTTTACCAAAAAAAAAAATTTGTATGCCCCTTTTTTTTACAGTGTTTTAGAGTGTTTTAACAGAATGCTTTTCCCCCTGCACTGAACCATGAAGGCTAAGACTTAAAATTGTTTGGTTTATGTAAAGGTTTTGGTGAAAAAATATTTTTCAGTTTGTACAAGCATGTAAATTAGGTATAAAATTAAATTTAACAAACAGTTATTGCATATATCTATGCTGGCTGCTATATGGAGATACGATACAGCATATTCAGAGAGCAAAAACTTTAGAGCTAGGCTCTTTTGGCTCAAATCCTGGCTCTGCTCTTCTGTGGGATTTAGAACAAGTGACTCAACCTCTCTGTGCCTCAGTTTCTCATCCATGAAATGAAAATATGAGGAATAAGTAAATTAACATATGCAAAGTATGCAGAACACTGTTTGGCATCTAATAAGCACAATACTTATTGCTGTGATAGCAAAGGGTTCCAAAAATCAACTCAGTTTATATTTAGCCTCTGAGACTCTTTACCTAGCATTGCAGTTTAAAGATATGCATGTGTAGTACTAGTTGTTTTAAAAATAAGGGCAAATAATTTTACTTAATTTATTTCTTCTCCCTAATACCAGCATCCTCAGTGACACAGAATGTACGTAGTCTAGTCTGCTCAATTTACAGAAATGGATGAATAGGGGAAAGTTGTTGAATTGGCATCTAGCCAGGATACTTGTTTAATTCCAGCCAGAGAATTCTTAACTCCGTTTAGAATTCATTCCAAGAAATACAAAGATATCTCAGTGATATTTCCAGTTATTAAATGTCCAATTGATGTATACTTTAGCCTTTATTGCATCCTTTTTCCTCTGGTATGAAGCTTTTAGTATTTCCATGGTTGTTAATCACTTGTACCTTCAATAGAAGCCAAACAAAGAGCAAGAAGAGAAATTCCATGTTTCTGCCCTTGTCAGTAATGGTAAAGGGGATGAACCTGAGTGATGAGAGGTGCGGGAGTTTGGCTAGAGAGCCAGTAGTCTCACTTGAGACAGGGTTTTGGAGCCTCTTCATTAGAATGGGTTCAGGTCACTCTCTTAAAGGACAGATGCTCCCTTTGTTTCTTTTCCCATCATGGTCATTGCTGGGTGGGTAATAATCGGTTACCTCACCTGAGTTATGGTCTTCAAATACTCCCCTTTTAATTTGGAAGGGGTGTTGAATCATGTAGGGGGAAAGCTGGAGGAGGAATGCTGCAGGTGATAATCAGTGTTCACCCTGCTCTGATTTTCCCTCAGGGCCCTGAGGTTCTCTGTTGCTCCAGCAGTTCAGAGTCGGCGTTCCTGCCTCAGGGGCTCAGGCCTGATCTTGGTGCAGCCGCCAGTCTCAGACGCCTGGGGACCCCATGATTTACTCTCTTAGATGAGTGTAACATCATGGGTGATGTTTCGAGGCATTTTTCGAGGTTGTGTGATTCAGTAACTTACAAATGTGAGGCAGCTCTCAGTGTCAGATTTCCAGTTATTGAAATAGTATTGCTTCTCTTCTTCATGCCTTATATTTCCTATTTGTCAAATGGAGATTGTAGAATTTCCCTTGAATCCTGATGAAATCATTGCAAAGATTACTTGTGTATTTGTGTCTTTGAGAGGCTTTGAATATTCTATTTAATTAAGCAAAATTTTATTGAGCACCTTGTTTGTGTATGTGTGTGTGTGCACAAAAATTTTCCTTAAAATACTGTTGATCACATTGGGAAAGCAAGACTTGGTTTTGGATTTACTGTTTAGGTGTTTCATAGAAATGGACATTTTCATTTTCTGTCTGCCACAAATTTTAAAGAACACGAACCAACCATGTAAAAATATCCTAGTGCCTCCTGGCCCTAGAAGGTTTGCATCAGCCTTCAAGAGGCTGTGAAGTGTGACTGTCAAATAATGTGCAGGATATTTCTGATTGTGGTAAAATATATAAAACATAATATATAAAAATATATAAAACAAATGTATACAATATATAATATATAAAAATATATAAAGCATAATTTATAAAATATATAAAAACAATATATAAAACAAAATATTTAAAAAACATAATATTTATCATTTTAACCCTTCAGAAGTAGACAGTTCTCTGTCATTAAATCCGTTCACAGTGTTGTATAAATTTTACCACTATCTATACTCAGAATCTTTTCATCATTCCCAACAAAAGCTCCATACTTTTCAAATAGTAGGTTTCCTTTTCCCCTGCCCCCATCCCTTAGTAACCTCTCTTGTACTTCTAGTCTCTGTGAATTTGCCTATTCTAAGTACCTCATGTAAAGAAATCTTAAAATATTTGTCCTTCTGTGTCTAACTTACTTCACAAAACATAATGTTTTCAATGTCTATCCATGTTGTAGCATGTATCAAAATCCATTCCTTTTTATGGCTGAATAATATTCCACCATGAAAGTATGCCACATTTTCTCTTGTGTGTGATATTTTAATATGTTTAATGGTTATATTGTTTTATAGTATAAGGTTCTATATGACTAAATATCTAAGAAAGAGTTGTGAAATTGAAAGCATTATTTGCTTAGTCATGTCCTATTCTTTGTAACCCCATGGACTGTAGCCCACTAGGCTCCTCTGTCCATGGAATTCTCTAGGCAAGAATACTAGAGTGGCTTGTCATTTCCTTCTCCAGGGGATCTTCCAATCCAGGGATTGAACCCAGGTCTACTGCATTGCAGGCAGATTCTTTACTGTCTGATCCACCAGGGAAGCCCAAAAAAGGGTTATGGGAAGAATATATTTTGTCAGAGAGGAGATAAGGTATAGAAGATAAATGAATGGCAATATGGTTTAGTGGTGAAATGCACAAGATCTGCATCCAGGTGACCTGGGTTAGAATCCTGGCTTTGACATCTACTAGCTATGAGAACTTGGGCAAGTTGTTTAGCCTGTCTCAGCCTCATTTTCTCATTATAAAATGGGGATTGTTACGGTCTAACTCACAGTGTTGTTGTGAGGGTTAAATGAGTTAGTATATGGTGCTGAGAATTGCATGCTGTCATATATAATAGTATAAGTGTGATTTTGGTGTTTATTATCTTTATTATTATAATTACTATAATTATTCTTACATTACACTTGATAAGGGGTCATGGAAGAGATCAGAAATGCGCTAGACCTTAATGACACTCTGCAGGATATGATTAGAAGAAGAACTTTAAAATGACTCTGGTGTGTACAGAGAATGCAGTTGGTAGGTTTGTGCAAGACACCTGTCACACAGTGGTTAAATGAACAGCTCTGAAGTCCAACAAGACCTCTGTTCAAATCACAGCCCTGCCATATACTTACTGTGTGACTTTGGGTATAAACTTTCTAAGCTTTAGTTGTAATTTATAATGTGGGGATAATAATGGGGATAACCTCACAGGATTATTATGAGGGTTAAAAGGGAAAGTTAGCACAGACATAGAGAATAGACTTGTGTTTGCCAAGGGGAAGGGAGATTGGGGAAGGATGAAGTGGGAAGTTGAAGTTAGCAGGTGCAAACTATTACATATAAGATGGATAAACAGCAAGGTCCTACTGGGGTCCCTATTCAGTATAGGAATCTATATTCAGTATTCTGTGATAGACCATAATGGAAAAGAATATTTTAAAAGAATGTGTGTGTGTGTGTGTGTGTGTGTGTGTGTATAACTGGATCACTTTGCTGTACGGCAGAAATTAACATAACATTGTAAATCAATTATAATCTTTAAAAAGGAGAGAGTTCATAAGAAACCATAGCACATTATCTGGTAATGACAAAAACTCAAAAAGTAATATAGCCTCTATTAAGTTAGTACTTTTGATTATTATCAGGTTTGTAGTTGTTACCATTAGTATTGTCTACATTGGATCATAGTGGGGATATTGTTGAAAAGGTGTTGAAGAGTAAGGAAAGAGGAGTTTTAGAGGTTATTGCATAGATTTAGGAGGTTTTTTGCACATGAATTTAGTAACATGCACTAAAGTTCTCTTTGAGAGAGAGAGTGAGAGAGAGAGAGAGAGAGAGAGAGAGAGAGAGAGAGTGTGTGTGTGTGTGTGTGTGTGTGTGTGTTAGGGACATTAGAAAGAGGAGGGGCCTTGATAAAAGCACTGACTTAAGAGGGTCAATCTGTTTATTCCATGTTGATAATATGGGGTTTGGGAAAGATCAATAAACTAAAGGGGACAAAATAGTTTCTAAAATTTTTAGCAATTGAAAGAAAATCAGTAAGCAAAAGAAAATATCTGAAGAAAAATAATTATTTACTTTCTTGAAGATTATGTGCCAGACAGTATGCTAACCCTTCTGTGTTGATTATTACTATTTCACGTTCACAGTAACTTTATGATGGGAGGTTATTATCTTTTTCATTTTAAAGAGAGACATCAGTGGCATAAAGCATTTAAGATCACAAAAAGATAGTGTGATAGATACAGCTAAGTACCCCAATATCTGTTTTTGCCTACTTACAGTAATAACAGCTCCAGCAAGTCATGGGGCCTACATTTTCTAACCTCCCTTGTAGTTAAGTGTGACTTGTTCATTCACTAAGTCATGTCCGACTCTTGGCAACCCCATGGACTGCAGCATGCCAGGCTTCCCTGTCCTTCACTATCTCCTGGAGTTTGCTCAAACTTATGTCCATTCAGTTGGTGATGCATCCAACCATCTCATCGTCCTCTGTTGCTCCCTTCTCCTCCTTCCCACAGTCTTTCCCAGCATCAGTCTTTTCCGATGAGTTGGCTCTTCACATCAGGTGGCCACAGTATTGGAGCTTCAACTTCAGTATCAGTCCTTCCAATGAATATTCAGTGTTGATTTCCTCTAGGAGAGACTGGTTGGATCTCCCTGCTGCCCAAGAGTCTCTCAAGAGTCTTCTCCAGCACCACAGTTCGAAAGCATCAGTTCTTCAGAACTCAGCCTTCTTTATGGTCCAACTCTCACTTCTGTACATGACTACTGGAAAAACCATAGCTTTGATTATATGGACCTTTGTCAGCAAAGTGATGTCTTTGCTTTTTAATACACTGTCTAGGTTTGTCATAGATTTCTCTGGTGGCTCAGATGGTAAAGAGCCTGCCTGCAATGCAGATGACCTGGGTTTGATCCCTGGGTCAGGAAGATCCCTTGGAGAAGGAAATGGCAACCCACTCCAATATTCTTACCTAGAAAATTCCATGGACGAAGGAGCCTGGCAGTCTACACCCCATGGGATTGCAGAGTTGGACACGACTGAGTGAGACACACACACACACAAACACACACACACACACACACGTTTGTCATAGCTTTTCTTCCAGACAGCAAGTATCTTTAAATTTCATGGCTGCAGTCACCGTCCACAGTGATTTTGGAGCCCAAGAAAATAAAATCTGCCACTGTTTCCATTTTTCCCCATCTGTTTACCATTGTGGCAAAAGAAAAAATTGTTGTGGGTAATTTTGGTGAACTTTCTTAAGAGAGACTTGGCTTGGATCATCTATACCTTCTCCTTCCCTTCTCTACTCCTCCTTTCTTTTGTCATAAGCATGTGACAGTTGATGCAGGTCTAAACCAACCAGGGCTGCACCTTAGAAGGATAAAGCAGAAAGCTGGAAGGAACTGGGACCCTGTGGGCTTTGGGAAGCAGAACCTGTACATCAGCCCTGAATGGCCAGTCTTTGAGCATTTACATAAAAGAGACAAATAACTGTCAAGGGTTTCCTATTATTTTTTTCAGCCAACAGAATTCTCACTAACAAAGATCATGAGGGAAGAGCTAGAAGTTGGACCTGACCACTAACTCGGGAGCCTGTTGTAACCACTCTGTACACTGCCTCATTGTATTCTTTACCTTGGCAACCATCAAATGTCTGCTGGTTTTTGTAAGGAATTGTTAAAAACTAACTACTGTTGCAGAGCAGAAAGCCAATTTTATCCATGTTAGGCATTTGTCCAGAAATGGATTTAGGAATCTAGCAATGTTTTCTCTCAGCCAACTAGAGAAACTTAAAAGCTTTGCTACTTCTACCTCCTCATAGATAATATTTCTTCCATTTCTCTTTCCTTTGCATTAATGTGTGTAATCTGGAGAAAGTCACCCTCCCACAAAAGGGAAGAAGTTGAAGAGTATTTTGTTTAATTATTAAGAGCAACAATTTGTAAATGGTTTTTGGAAAACTGACACCTGTCTTTGAGCTAAGAATCAATTGTAGTTGTTATTGTGAAAAAATAAATAAATTCTATAAAATCATTGCTAGAAAGTGAATGTGCTCTTAGGTGCTACAGAAGTATTATTTTCTGATTCTTATTTTGAACAATAACTAAATGATGTTGGAATTGTATCAGTTGATCATTTGCTGATAGATAACCCTGAAGTGTTAACTAGAACTAATGAAAGGTTACCAATGTTACATGTTCATAGAAATTCTCAACTTGAAATACTTTCTAAAGCAAATAATTCAGTTGTTGTCATTGCTTATAGAAGTATCACAGTGGTTGGATAGGTTTGGGCTGGTTTTCGGATATGCTGAGTTTTATTTTCACTTTGAACAGACTGAATGAACACAGAGCTTTGTATCTCAGAGACCACTGGATAAGAATTGTATTTAATAATCAGTGGCAATAAAATGCTTTCTTTGAGGATCTCAAGATTTTTTAGTCTTTCTAAGTAATATATATATACCAGAGCTCTTTGGATAAGAGCTTCTTATACAGTCTAAATTTGAATTCTGTGGAGTATCAAAAGGACATTACAATTTTGAAATATCCCAAATTTATTAAGCATTATGTAATTTCAGTATAGGGAATGAAATGAATTATCACCTGTATTTACATTGTTTCAGCATGTCTCCACTTTAGCTCCTAACAGAAATACTTATTTTTATTTATAAGATTAGTCTCAGTTACTTAATTTTTGAGTTATCCTGAAATGTTTTTCAGGAACAGCTTGCAAATAAAAAATGAAGAAATTTTGATGTTGTATTTTGGACAAGTTTTTGCTTCTTTGGGACTATGACAGTTTACAGTTAAGCGTTTTAAAGCACATTCCCTGCTAAATCAAAGTGAGGTCTGTCTAGGAGGTTTATATGTGCATTTGAGGTAATATGGTGAACTGGACAGAGCATGGACTGTGAACTCTCCCAATCCTCGTGCCATCTTAGAGCTTGACCTTTGCAAAATAGGTGACATAATAGCTCTCCAACTTGTAGAAAAGACTGAATGAGATAACATGTGAAATTTCCTTTTAAACCTTAATGTTCAGTTCAATTCAGTTCAGTTGCTCAGTCGTGTCCGACTCTTTGCGACCCTATGAATCGCAGCATGCCAGGCCTCCCTGTCCATCACCAACTCCCGGAGTTCACTCAGACTCACGTCCATCGAGTCTGTGATGCCATCCAGCCATCTCATCCTCTGTCGTCCCCTTCTCCTCCTGCCCCTAAATCCCTCCCAGCATCAGAGTCTTTTCCAACAAGTCAACTCTTAGCACGAGGTGCCCAAAGTCCTGGAGTTTCAGCTTTAGTATCATTCCTTCCAAAGAAATCCCAGGGCTGATCTCCTTGCAAGGGAGAGTCTCCTCCAGGGGACTCTCAAGAGTCTTCTCTAACACCACAGTTCAAAAGCATCAATTCTTCAGCGCTCTGCCTTCTTCACAGTCCAACTCTCACATCTGTACATGACCACAGGAAAAACCAGAGCCTTGACTAGACGGACCTTAGTCGGCAAAGTAATGTCTCTGCTTTTGAATATACTATCTAGGTTGATCATAACTTTTCTTCCAAGGAGTAACCATCTTTTCATTTCATGGCTGCAGTCACCATCTGCAGTGATTTTGGAGCCCCAAAAAATAAAGTCTGACACTGTTTCCACTGTTTCCCCATCTATTTGCCATGAAGTGATAAGACTGATGCCATGATCTTCGTTTTCTGAATGTTGAGCTTTAAGCCAACTTTTTCACTCTCCTCTTTCACTTTCATCAAGAGGCTTTTTAGTTCCTCTTCACTTTCTGCCATAAGGGTGGTGTCATCGGCATATCTGAGGTTATTGATATTTCTAGATGTTGTTAAACCTAGCCTGTATTTATGTAGCATCTTAAAAATTTCTGTAAAGCCTCTAACCATTGTGTTTTAAATATGCTAAAGTCAGAGCATACAGTTTTTTTAAAAAATTTAAATTTATTTATTTTAATTGGAGGCTAATTACTTTATAATATTGTATTGGTTTGCCATACATCAACATGAATCCGCCACGGGTGTACATGTGTTCCCCATCCTGAACCCCCCTCCCACCTCCCTCCCCGTACCATCCTTCTGGGTCATCCCAGTGCACCAGCCCCAAGCATCCTGTATCCTGCATCAAACCTGGACTGCAATTTGTTTCTTGTATGATATTATACATGTTTCAATGCCATTCTCCCAAATCATCCTACCCTCTCCCTCTCCCACAGAGTCCAAAACACCAATACAGTATACTAACGCATATATATGGAATTTAGAAAGATGGTAAAGATAACCCTGTATGCGAGACAGCAAAAGAGACACAGATGTATAGAACAGTCTGTTAGAACGTACAGTTTTTAAAGGACTTATGCGGTGGTTTAATCGCTAAATCGTACCGATTCTTTGTGACCCCATGGACTGTAGCCCACCAGGCTGTCTCTGTCCATGGGGTTCTCCAGGCAAGAATACTGGAGTGGGTAGCCATTTCCTTCTCCAGGGCATCTTCCCCAGGCAGGTATTGAACATCACAGGCAGGTTCTTTACCATCTGAGCCACCAGGGAAACAAGACTCAGAATGGCCACATTTGGTTGAAGCTTGCTGTACTGATTGGGTAGCAAAGTTTAAGGCAGAACAGTCAGTTGAAGATCTCGCACTGTTGAGTTGCAAAACAAACGGTAGTTTTCTACTTTTAGTCATCGTTGTACAGAATGGGAGCAAGTTGGAACTGGGAGAAACCTTGGTAATTATTTTGTCCAATTCCTTCATTTTGTGGCTAAGTAAACTGAGATCCTGAGATAAACTGATTTTTTAAAAGCTATATAACTAGCAATGTCAGAAAGGAAGAAACTCTTGAATACCAAGCCACTGCCCATTTCACTTTGCCATTATTTAAAAAAATCATTGATTTAGTATATCCAAAACTTCTATTTTTTTTTTTTTTTTTTTTGGCCACACTCTGTGATATGTGGGATTTTAGTTCCCCAACCAGGGATCAAACCCACTTGCTCTGCATTGGAAATGTGGAGTCTTAACTACTGGATCACCAGGAAAGTTCTAGTATATGCAAAACTTTTAAGATCATTTTCTAGTGTCAAGGGCCATTTGAAGTTCAAATTCAGAAGATAATTACCATTCAAAGTAGCTGATAGTTTTCTGTTTTTGATCATATCATGTGGTTATGTAAGAACAGATCCTTGCTCTTAGGATTAAAATTATGATAATTACTGAATACCAATTTTTATGCTAAGTACTGGCATCTATTCTTTTAAAAAAACTTATTCTTAAGGGAGTTGATCTGTCATCTCCCTGTGATACGGTAGACTTTTGTCTCACAATGATTTTTTTCTTCCTTCTTGCTTTTGAAACATAGGTAGAAATGGTAAGAAGTGGCCGCTATTGGTCTCAAACTTGTTTTGCTTCTTTCACCATAATAAACTATTGAATGCAAACAAACAACAACAACAAGAAAACATATGAGGGTAATAAGTTGTCAACAGAGAAAAGTTTAGCAAACGATGAAACCAAACTTAGTGAAGACCTCATTAATTTAAACCCTTAAGGATTGTGAAACAGCTCCTGAAACGAAATTTGCTTTTGCTTCCAGAATTCTTTCTTCATTGCCTATGACTAATAATGTGAACCAGATTAGAAAGGGAATGTTTTAAATGGTTAAAAGAACAGAATGTTTCTGAGCCACCTTCAGTATTAGGGCATCCTGATTAACACAGAGAAGAGGCATGCTAATTACAGCCAGCCTTATCTGGTCATTACAGCAGGTCCCCTAGGACCTTGCTGTTACTGAGTGGAATTTGAAAGTAATAAACTTGCTTTCTCTGTAATTATTCTGTAATTAAGAATTGTACAAATTTAAATCTTTTTCTCATGACATTACCCTCATTAACTGACTTTAAGCAAATAACCATAAATGTCCTGATATGTAGTACAAAATAGATAGTGATGTTTGATAAAGCAAGATGGTGCTTGTTAGAACTCATCATCCTTTCTAGTTTTCCACAGTACCGTTTTGATGAGAAAGTTTAAAATCTCCTTTACATTTTTTAATTGATTCATGTGGTAAGGTTCTTTCTGATCTTGTTCTTAATGAAAATAACCACCTTCTTAGATCTCAGGACTTATCTTTTCATTCTTTGATGGAGCAAAGAAGAAAGAAATTCTTTTCTCCTATTGATGTGAAAACTGAAGCCTTAAACAGAAAGGAAGTATCATCAGTTTCATTTTTCAGAGAATATAGCTGATATTTAAATTGTGTCAGCTTTGCATTCCCACATGTACAACATGTCACATATTGAAATAGTATGGTAATTTTATTACTTAGAAAAAGACATTATGTTGTTGTTATTACTACTGTTATTATTACAGGTATTTATGTGGCATAAATGCCACATAACTGTTGAAATCAGCTGATTGGCTGTTGTACTGTTTAATATGTGGTCATTTTTTCCTATGATATTTAAATAGCACAAACAAGTGAAAATAGCCTAAGGGTTGTACTTCAGTATTCATACCTAAGAAAGCAGTCAGACTTTTTTTGTTAGGTGAAAGGAAGGGTGGAGTGAATTCTCCTAGCTCATTTCTACCTCTCTTTAGAGTTTTTACTGATATGCAAATGTGTTACCTTGAGAAAATATTTGGTACGTGGCTTGTTCCCCACCTCCCTTCTCTGAGCCTTGATGGAATATCGCTTTAATGTCTGTTATGCCCAGAAACATAGTTAAAACACCTTGTTAACACTCTAATAACACACAAGTGAAGAAATAAAAGATTTAAATTGTGGAACACTTGACTATATTTCTTCCATCATGCCACTGGGAACTACTGTCCCTCACCCATATTCTTTAGAGTCAGCCTCAATCTCCTTGTTTTACTTCTTACTTAGACAGATTTGTGACATTTGATATTAAGTATTCTTTCTTGAAACTATCTCCTTTTATGTCCTTACCACTGTTCTCTTTTAGTTTCTATTATTTGTGCAGTCAGTGTTTATGTGCTCTCTGGTAGGTCTTGGGATTTAAGTGATGAACAAAGACACATTCTCTGTCCTCAAAGAGGTAACAGTCTAAAGAAGGAAATGGGTCAGTGAGCAGTTCCATGCACATGCTTTTATCCATCAGAGTCCTTCTAACCTGAGATTTTTCTCTCTCTCCTGCGCTTCCTTCCCCTCTCCTCTCATCCCCTCCCTGTTCTCCCCATCCTGGTTTAGACAAACACACACACTCACACTCACTCCCACAGGCTCCTGTGCTTTTGAATCTTTAAGACACAGCTCAACTATTAGAGAAATACATGCACAAATTCTTTTTAACACAAAGTCTAAATTCTAATCTTGCCCTGCCATTTTCTAGCCATGTAACTGAGCTCTGGAGATTTTGTTTTCTCATCTTTTAATGTAGTTTAGTAATTATCTGTGCTCGCCAGATTGCTATGTGCATTAAGTGAGTAGGAATGTATAGGAAATTCTTAGTAAATTACAAACATTTAAAGTAAAGTGGTTTTATCTCTTTCAGTTGGCTTTCTCCCTTACTATCATCCTGGCTCTCTTTTCTTTTTCAAAGGTCCCTACGGTAAGTTGTTTTTGCCCTAAAAGTAGTGTGTTTATTGGAGAAAATACAGCTATTAATCTAATCAGAAAATATATAGATTCTTTGTGGCTATAAACTATTTTCAAGTCATTTAAAAACCAACCATTGCAACCGGAATTTAATTTGTTTAACACATAAATAAAGCTGTTTCATAAGACCCTGAAACAGATTTATGCTAAGTAGTCTTATAAAATGAAAATGCTGTAGCATCAAATATTAATACTTTGCTAGCAGCAGGCAGCCCAAATGTTAATGGCTGGTATGCATTTGAAGGCCTACTTAACTGTGAGTTTTATTAGGACCATTTCTCAGAGCTAGAGTTATAAATGGGCTTTATAAATGAGAAATTAGCCTCCCCTCTGGGGAGCAGCAGGTTCTTTGAAATCTTAATTAACCAATCACGTTGAGCTTCTCTTTTTTCAGTTTCCAACATTTGGTTAAATGCTGAAGAAAACATTATCTGGTAGGAAACAGCTTAAATAATGGGAACACCATTCTTTCGTATGTTGAAATATATGTAAGCATAAAAAGAAAAATAGATAAAATAAAAACATGGCTCATATATGCCTTTTTGGCTGTTTTCTTTTGTCCACTGTATCTAAAAATCAAACTGTAATATTAGGAAACTTCTTTTAAAATATCAGAAATAAGTATTAAAAAGCATAAACTATTCTGTCTTTATAATAATAATAATTACTTATGATAGGACTTTTGAAGTACCACATTATTTTCTTCCACACAGAAGGTCACAAATTGAGGCAATTTGTGTAAAGAAAGTTAATTTTTTTGTAATGAATAATCAATGAGTTTACTGTACTTGTCATTTCCAAAAAAGAGTGCTTTAATAAGAAGTTTATGAAATAGAGCTTGCATTTTATTTAGCAAAGTCTTTTAATTTGTGATTTTGCTTGAACCTTGATGAAGAGTTGGCCTTTAGCTATGCCCTTACGTGTAATTACCAACATTTTATTTCTTTCTGTCCTTCTGCTTAATACATATCACATACATATTAATACATCCACATTATTGACCCCAGGAATCAAACTGGGATCTCCTGCATTGCAGATGGATTCTTTACCAGCTGAGCTACCTGGGAAGCCCCAAAATAGTAAACTCAGTGAAATGTAACATCACAATCTGTTAATTTATTTGTTAGATTTCTTTAGAAAGAGTTAAAAATGTTAATACCAGTGTTTTATAACTTTTTTCATTAGAGATTTTAGTAAACCTTAAGACTATAAATATAGAAATTTACAAATTTTAGGGGCTTCTCTGATGGCTCAGATGGGAAAGAATCTGCCTGCAATGCAAGTAGACCTGGATTTGGTCCCTGTGTCAAGAAGATCCCTTGGAGCAGGGAATGGCTGCTCACTCTAGCATTCTTGCCTGGATAATTCCATGACAGAGGAGTCTGGTGGGCTGTAGTCCATGGGGTCACAAAGGGGTGGACACTACCGATCAACTAACACTTTCACTTCATAAATTTTAAGAAAAGCCCTCCCAGCTCCCTATAGTTATTTCTTTATTCTTTTGCCTTCCCTTAGTCTTAGTTCCACAGATTTCACGTGCTATTCCCACATAATAATGGCAATACTTGCATACTTTACTTTGATAACTATTTCTCCTTGAATTCACCCAGTTACTCTTTAATTATTTTACATCTGTTTTCCTGAATTTTTCCTCTCAAAGATCTTCAGCTTTTAGAACTAGTTGTCCTATTGTCCTGATTCTTAAGGGTTGATTCTCAGGTGACATTATACTTTTTCCCCTGCCAAGATATTAGGTTCTCCCACTCCAGTTTTATTGAACTGCAGTTGGTGTATAACATTAGCTTAAGGTGGACAGCTTAATGATTTGAAGTGTGCCATGAAATGATTTATTATGAAATGATTGCCATGATAATGTAACATCCATTACCTCATGTAATTATAATTATTTTTCTTTTGATAAGTTTTCAAGAGCTATTTATTCTCTTACCAGCTTTCAAGTACATTGTACAGTATTTAACCATGGCAATCATATAGTATATTACATCCCCAGAACTTATTAATCTTAACTATTGGAAGTATGTACTTTTCCTCACCTTTACCCATCTCACCAACTTTAGGAACCATAGATGTATTATCTGTTTCTATGAGGGTTTTTTTTTTAAGTTTCTACATATATGTGAAATCATACAGTATTTGTCTTTATCTGACTTATTTCACTTAGCATAATTTTCTAAAGGTCCATCTATGGGTTTTTTGCAAATGGCAGAATTTCCTCCTTTTTATGGCTGAAAAATATTCCATTGTATGCATAGGCTCACACACACATATGTCACATTTTCTTTATCTGTTCATTCATTGATGATCACTTAGTGTTTTCCATGTGTTGGCTATTGTAAATCGTGCTGCAGTAAACATGGGGTTGCAGGTATCTCCTCAAGATAATGACTTTGTTTCCCTCAGATATGTATGCAGAAGTGGTAACTTTAATTTTAACAAAATTTAAGTAAATTGATGCATTTTATAGTGATGTCTGGAAAGCATCACTGGTAGTGGAGTAAACATATATAGGTGAAAATTTAGTAACTTTTAAATGAATTTCTTTTTCTGGAGATAGAACATCATATTTTCTGACATTCATTCTTCTATGTTATGCTGCAAATTTTTTCACATGAATACATCAACCAGTATAATCTTCCTTAAAAATTTATAAGAGGAACTTATACAGTGAGTTGGTTTTGTGATCAGTTTACCTCCCCTTAGACTTATTATTGTTACCTGGAAATTGTCTTGTTTTATATGATTTCCATACATAGACATATTTGGATTTCCAATATTAACTATTGAAAGAAGAAATACAGATATAACACTGTTGTTTAAGTCACTCAAATTTCTGGAAATAAAATATGGAGTCATTTCCCAACATGCTAAATCTTTTGTTTTCAAATTTAGCAAACATTATGCCTTATAACTTCCAGTACATTTGCATAGTTATCATCCTTAACGTTTCAAACATTCTTGTGAGATGAGAAATACGTTTTGAGTGAAAAGAATAGCATGCATGTACAAAGAAGTGTGGTGATAATGTAGTATGACATATTGGGTTGACTCAGAGAACTTTTAATGCTAACCTGTGAGAGAGAGTTTGTGGACTGGAAGACAAGGAGGCTAGAATGGTAGGTCAGGATAGATGATGGGGGCGTGGAGTGCCAAAGGAGTGCGAAAGAGTTTAGGCTTTATTCTTTAGGCTGGCGGTCTTTGATGGATTTTAGTGTCTTGCTAATACTCTGAAATTACACACAAGAGTGTGTACGTGTATGTTTTTCTGTGTTAGTGTACACATGCACATATCCTGAGGGGTAGTTTTAATCAGTTACTCTATTCTCACAAAGTTAAATATCACTGCAAAAATATGAAAAGGCCATGTAGAGATTTTAATTATACTTTGATGGCAACAGGAAAAATTGTTTGTTTTCTTTTAAGAAAAATCACTTGAGCAGCAAGACCAAAGGTTGGTAGAGAGGTTAAAAGATTATAATAAAACCCCACCTCATATCAAATTTTAAAATTACCTCAAAGTAGATGAAAGACTTTAAAAGCTAAAACTATAAAACACTTAGGAGAAAACACAGGGGTAGATCTTCATAGCATTTGATTTGACAAGAGATTTTTAGATACAAAGCTAAAAGCACAAATAACAGAAGAAAAAATGATATATTTGACTTTATCAAATTTTAAAGCTTTTATGACACACCCACCAGCACCATGATAGTTCCAACTATGACAAACAAAGATTGAAAAATGGGTGGTAACCCAGTCCCTGAAATCCTCACCCCTTCCCTGGAAATACTTGAAATAAAACTCCCATTCACTAGCCTATGAAATTACCCAGCCCGTAAAAACTAACCACGCCATATTTCCATGATGCCGTCTCCTGCTATGATGGTCCACATTCTGTCTGCGGAGTGTGTTTCTCTCTAAGTAAATCTACTCCTTACCTATGGGGAAAAAAAAAAAAACAACACAACAACACCTAGAACATTTATACATCAAAGGACATTACCAAGAAGATGAAAAGACAACCCATAATGGAGGAAAACATTTGCAAATCATGTATCTGGTAAGGATCTAGTATCCAGAATCTATAAAGAACACTTTCAATTCCATCATAAAATGACACCCCAAGATTTGAATCAATTATTTCTCCAAAAGACATACAAACGGCCGACTAGCATGTGAAAAGATACCCCAGATCATGCAAATCAAAGACACAGTGAGGTACCGCTTCATACCCATTAGGATAGCTATTACAAAAGTTAAGTTTGGAGAAATTGAATCCTTCATACACTGCTGGTGGGAATTTTAAAATGGTGCAGCTGCTTTGTTGAAACTGACTGGCAGTTCTCAAAAGGTTTGGTAGAGAATTGCCATATGACCTAGCCATTTCACTTCTAGGTATATATTTCAAGAGAACTGAGAATATGTTCACACAAAAATTTGTACTCAAATGTTCATAGCAGTATTATTTACGATAGTCAAAAAGTAGAAACATCCCACATGTCTATAAAGTAAGGGATGGATAAATAAAATGTAGTATATCCATATAGTGGAATATTATTCAGGAATAAAAAGTAATGAAGTATTGGTACATGGTTCAGGGTTGATCTTTGAAGATGCTATGCTAAGTAAAAGAAACCAGTCACAAAAAGACCACATATTGTATTATTCTGTTAATATGAAATGTTCAGAACAGGCAGATACATAGAAACATAAAGCAGAGGTTGCCTTGTGCTAAGAGGGATGAGGCTAATACAATGTGATGACTAAATGGCATGAGGTTTATTTAGGGCATATGAAGATGTTCTAAACTTAGATTGTGGTGACAATCACATATACTAAACACCATTGCATATACTGTGCATATACTAAACACCATTGAATTGTGTGTTTTAAATGGTGAATTTTTTTATTTTTGGTAAGTCAATTGTGTTCAAAAAAATTATTTTCAAGGGGAAAGAAGGTTATAATATCCTAGAAAGAGGAAGCTCAATTACTGAAGTAATACTGAAAGATACTGAAATAAGGAGCAATAGTAATGAAATATATGATGATGATCGATTTGAGGGTCAGTTACGAGAAAGAAAAGATAGGGCTTTGTGATTAGTTTTGACAGAAAGTCATATGGGAGGACACATCTGTGAGGACTCCTAGATTTTTGCTCTGAGGCACTAAATATAGAGTGGTACCATTCATCACAAGGTGGAGGAAATATGAGAGAGGCAAAGATGCTGAATAATGGTCCCATCACTTCATGGCAAATAGATGGGGAAACAATGGAAACAGTGACAGACTTTACTTTGTTAGGCTCCAAAATCTCTGCAGATGGTGACTACAGTCATGAAATTAAAAAACACTTGCTCCTTTGAAGAAAAGCTATGACCAACCTCAACAGCATATTAAAAAGGAGAGGCATTACTTTGCCAACAAGATCTGACTAGTCAAAGTTATGGTTTTTCCAGTAGTCATGTATGGATGTGAGAGTTGGACCATAAAGAAGGCTGAGCATCGAAAAATTGATGGTTTTGAACTGTGGTGTTGGAGAAGATTCTTGAGAGTCCCTTGGACTGCAAGGAGATCAAACCAGTCAATCCTAAAGGAAATCAATCCTGAATATTCAACACTGGAGGGACTGATGCTGAAGCTGAAGCTCCAATACTTTGGTCAACTGATGTGAAGAGCCAGATCATTAGAAAAGACCCTGATGCTGGGAAAGATTGAAGGCAGGAGAAGGGGACAACAGAGGATGAGATGGTTGGATGGCATCACCGACTCAATGGACATGAGTTTGAGGAAGCTCCGTGAGTTGGTGATGGACAGGGAAGCCTGGCGTGCTGCAATCCATTAGGTCACAGAGAGTCGGACACCACTGAGCAACTGAAAACCAACAGCAAAGATTTTGAGATACTTTTGGGAAAAGATGCTGACTTTGTTTTTTCACACACTGAGTTTGAGGTACCTGTAGGGCAACCAGGTGGAGATGCTCAGTAGGCAATTTAAAATGTAGGTCTGAAGCCTGGAGACATAATTTGAGAATCATTTATGAATGGCTTAAAGATTAGGCCTTATATGTAAATACAGAATCAAAAGGATAGTGTTGGTTAAAAAGGAAAAAGTTTGAAAATATGAAGTTAATATAAGTTATATGAGGTTTTGCTGGCAAAAGAGGCTGAGAAACTGTAAAGAGATGAGAGGACTATTAGATAAGTGGTATTCAGGAGCCTGTCGGGGAGGAGGTTCAAGAAAAAATAAATGGATTATAAAATAAATAAGTCCCGGAGATGTAACATACAGCATGGTGACTATAGTTAATAATAGTAACTTGTACTTTTAAGGATCACTAAGAGAGTAGGTCTTAACAGTTCTCATCATACACACACAAAAGGAAGGAACATTTAGCTTTCTCAAATGCTGTCTACTTCACACAGTGTGAACACTGACAATTAGCCTTTGTGCTTGACAGTTTAAAGGTCATTGCAACCTCTAAGCAGTTTCAGTGGAATGTTGAGGGCAGAATCCATAAGGTGTTTGAAGGAGGGTGTCTTTGAAGATAAGATAGAGTTCAGTTTGTTACAGAGAGACGTACTTTCCTTAAGTCTTTCCTGTCTTAATGCTAGAACTTTTCCCTTTAAGCATTTCTAACCCATGGTGTGTCATTGTTTAAAAATTATGTGTGTCTTTTTAATCCATTGTTGGTCTTTCTTTTCATAACCAAAACTAGCATTGCAAACGACAGCATCTGTATTATACACGTTGAAAGTGAAGAAAATGAAAGCCAATCAGTTGTGTCCAACTCTTTGCGACCCCGTGGACTGTGTCCATGGAATTCTCCAGGCCAGAATACTGGAGTGGGCAGCCTTTCCCTTCTCCAGGGATCTTCCCAACCCAGGTCTCCTGCATTGCAGGTGGATTCTTTATAAGCTGAGCCACAAGAGAAGCCCAAGAATACTGGAGCGGGTAGCCTATCCCTTCTCCAGTGGATCTTCTCACCCCAGGAATCGAACTGAAGTCTCCTGCATTGGAGGCAGATTCTTTACCAGGCAGATTCTTTATCCTGAGCTATCAAGATAGCTGATATTTTGAAGTCTCAAATTATGTAAATCTCTAATTCCTTACACAAAAAGGATTTATATCAGATTCTATTTATAAAGTCCTTTCACTAGTGCATTAAGTTATATATTTCCCAAATGCTTTAATTTTTTAAATTAATTTATTTATTTTAATTGGAGGCTAAATACTTTACAATATTGTAGTGGTTTTTGCCATACATTGATACGAATCAGCCATGGGTGTACATGTTTTCCCCATCCTGAACTTCCTCTCCCACCTCCCTCCCCATCCCATCCCTCAGGGTCATCCCAGTGCTCCAGCCCTGAGCACCCTGTCTCATGCATCGAACCTGGACTGGCGATCTGTTTCACATATGACAATATACATGTTTCAGTGCTATTCTTTTCAAGTCATCCCACCCTCGCCTTCTCCCACAGAGTCCAAAAGACTGTTCTTTACATCTGTGTCTCTTTTGCTGTCTTCCATACAGGTTCCCAAATGCTTTTAAAAGGAAATAGCCATTCAGAAAAAATGAGGGGACTTCCGTGACAATCCAGTGGTTAAGACTCTGCCCTTCTACTGCAGGGGACACAGGTTCTGTCCCTAGGCAGGGAACCCCATGTGCCTGTTCAGTGTGGTAGGAAAATAAAAAGAAAAAGCACAAATCTTTTTTTTTTTTTTTTTAAAGAAAAAATGAACTTGTCTTGCTCAGTGAAGAATGTATATCATCTAGCTTACCAGCTGTGTTTTGTTCTGTAGCTGTTTGAAGGTAGTTGATCTTAATACAGCCATATGGATTGAAGCTAGGATTTTTATATCTTTATCCCAGTGTCCATGTTTTAGAGCCCATATTTGGCAACTCTGTCTCATGATTGTCCTAAAAATTCCTTTTCAAAGGAGTTAAATGCTCTCTTCTTTCCTGCTTATTTGTGTCTCATAAATATTAAACAGTATCAGGGCTTCTTGAAATCCTAGTGTGTTCTAAGGCCGTGGTAGTCAAACATTTTTGACCGTCCCCAAATATAGATCTATGTTTATCTGTTGGAAGCAGAAGTTTTCAGAACGGTTGGAGCAGTGGTAAAGAATCTGCCTGCCCATGCAGGAGACACAAGAGACGTGGGTTCAATCCCTGCATTGGGAGGATTCCCTGGAGTAGGAAATGGCAACCCTCTCCAGTATTCTTGCCTGGAAAATTCCATGAACAGAGGGGCCTGACGAGGTACAGTCCATGGGTTCCCAAAGAATTGTACATGAATGAGCACGCTCGCTCCTCCACACTGAACATCAAATCTTTATCATGATTCAGAAATGGAGATTTGAAGTTCCCATGGCTTACAGAGAAATGCCAAGAATTGCCATATTTTTACTAACTCCCAGTCTTTTCACCATAACTCTATCTTAGAAGTTTTGGGTATGATCTGGTTGCTTGGTAGCATCCGAAGGCTTCAGCAGTTACCCAGCTTCCAGGTACTAAAATTACTGCGCTCATGCTATAGGAAAAAAGCAAAAGAATTTCAGACTTAATGATATCCACCATGAGTTGAATGCCTGTTATGTGCCAAGTACTATGATTGGCATGTATAATACCTAATCTTAAAAAAAAATATGAAATTTAGAATTAGCATGTTTTGTTGGAAAAGTAGTGAGGATGAAGAAAACAAAGGTTAGAGACATTAAGTAACTGGTCCAAGATTATATACTTTTCAGTTGGCTTTAAAACCTAAATTTTAAAAAATTTAGTTATTTTTTAATTGGTGGAAAATTGCTTTCAGTTTTGTGTTGGTTTCTGCTGTACAACAACATGAATCAGTCATAGTTTTATTAATATATATCCCTTCCCTCCTGAGTCTCTCTCTGCTCCCCCATCCCACCTCTTGAGGTCATCATAGAGGGCCAGACTGGGCTCCCTGTGTTACTTAGCAAATTCCCACTAATTATTTTACACATAATAGTGTATTTATGTCAATGCTACTTTCTCAGTTTGTCCTACTCTCACCTTCCCATTGGAAGGACTGATGCTAAAGCTCCAATACTTTGGCCATCTCATGCAAAGAGCTGACTCATTGGGAAAGACTCTGGTGCTGGGAAAGTTTAAAGGTAGGAAGGGAAGGGACTGACAGAGGATGGGATGATTGTATGGCATCAATGTAATGAGTTTGAGCAAACTCTGGGAGATAGTGAAGAACAGGGAAGCCTGGCGTGCTGCAGCCTGTGGGGTCACAAACAGTTGGACGTGACTTAGCAACTGAAGAACAACGTCTTCCCCTGCTGTGTCTACAAGTCTGTTCTCGTATATATTCCATATATATGATACTTATTTTTCATTTTCTGACTTACTTCACTATGTATTACAGGCTCTAGGTTCATCCACCTCTGACTCAAATTTGTTTCTTTTTGTGGCTTACTAATGTTCATTGTATAAATGTACCACAACTTCTTTATCCATTCATCTGTCAGTGAACATCTAGATTGCTTCGTTCTGTTGTAAATAGTGCTGCAATTTGAGGTACATGTGTCTTTTAGAGTTGTGGTTTTTCTCAGGGTATATGCTCAGTAATGGGATATATGATAAGAAATCTGAATGCAGTGCCAGAGACCCAGCTTTGATCCCTGGGTCGAGAAGATCCCCTGGAGAAGGGAATGGCAACCCACTCCAGTATTCTTGCCTGGAGAATTCCATGGACAGAGGAGCTTGGCAGGCTATAGTTCATGGAGTCACAAAGAGTCAGACACCCTGAGTGACTAACATGGTAGGTTTACTCCTAGGTTTTTTTTTTTTTTTTTTACTCCTAGTTTTTTAAGGAATCTCCATACTCTTCTCCATAGTTGCTACATCAGTTTACATTCCCACCAGCCGTGCAGGTGGGTTCCTTTTTCTCTACATCCTCTCCAGCATTTATTGTTCATAGATTTTTTTTTTTTAATGATGGCCATGCTGGCTGGTATGGGGTGAATCTTTTTTATGGTTTTGATTTGCATTTCTCTAATAATAAGCAATGTTGAGCCCAGATGATGAGATGGCTGGATGGCATCACGGACTCGATGGACGTGAGTCTGAGTGAGCTCCGGGAGATGGTGATGGACAGGGAGGCCTGGTGTGCTGCAATTCATGGGGTCACAAAGAGTCGGACACGACTGAGCGACTGAACTGAACTGAACTGAACTGAGCATCTTTCTATGTGTTTATTGGCCATCTGTATGTCTTCTTTGCAGAAATGTCTGTTTTTGTCTTTTGCCCTTTTTTGATTGGATCATCTGTTTTTCTGATACTGAGCTATATGAACTGCTTATATATTTTGGAAATTAGTTCTTGGGCAGTTACTTGGTTTGCCGTTATTTTTGCCCATTTTGAAGGGTTGTGTTTTCATCTTGTTTACAGTTTCCTTTGCTGTGTAAACACTTTTAAGTTGTATTAGATCCCATTTATTTTTGTTTTATTTCCATTACTCTGGGAGGTAGGTCAGAAAATCTTGCTGTGAATTATGTCAGAGTGTATTGTATATGTTTTCCTTTAAGAGCTTGATAGTTTCTGACATTAAAGTCCTTAATCCTTTTGAGTTTCTTTGTGTATAGTGTTAGGAAGTGTTCTAATTTCATTCTTTTACATGTAGCCATCCAGTTTTTCCAGCATCACTTATTGAAGAAGCTGTCTTTTCTCCATTGTTTCTTGCCTCCTTTGTCAAAGATAAGGTGCCTATAGGTGCATTGTGGTGAAGCAAATGAACCCAGAGCCTCTTATACAGAATGAAGTAAGTCAGAAAGCGAAAAACCAGTATCATATAGTAACACATATGTATGGAATCTAGAGAGATGGTATTGAAGAAACTAGTAGAAAATAGACTTGTGGACATAGAAGTGGAAGGTGAGGATAGAACAAACTGAGAAAGTAGCATTGACATATATATATATACTCAAATAGTGCGAAGTTGCTGAATAACACAGGGAGCCCAGTCTGGTGCTCTGTGATGACTTTGAGGGGTGGAATATGGGGAGGGAAGGGAAGGATGGGAGATAAAATTATGACTGATTCGCATTGTTGTATGGCAGAAACAACACAAAACTGTAAAGCAATTTTGTACCAATTAAAAAATAAAAAATTAAGTCTCTCTTACCTGAAAAAAAGAATATTTAAGAAATGGATGCTAACATTTATTTACTTAAAATTTTAATTAAAAAATCATTTAAAATATGCAACCCATAAATTTTCATATTTCCTGAATTGGAATTCTATGTAAAGGCTGCTTGTCCCCAGGCCACCATTCCCACCAAGCCTTTCAAGTTGTTCTGATACTTCATCATATCAATATTTGGTATGTAAATATCAGGGGCGATATATTGTCCTTTGATAAGGCAGAGTAGAGTACTAAAAACTCAGGTGCAGGCTTATGCCATTCTGCTAATTTTGAAGCCGTTTTCTTCTTAGACCAGACAAGTTTTTCAGATGTTCATTGATCAAGTTTTATTTGGCATTTGAACAGAGGAGAAACAATGTTGACTAAGTAAACATTCTGAGCGTCTTTGTCTTCTAGTCACTGAGAAGAATCTTTATCTGTTCCCTGCCTTCATGTCTGCAGGGACCTCAGATCAATCTGCTATATCTTAATTTGATCTTATTTTCCAGGTCATCAATTCAGTTTTTCTGTCCCTCACAGGCTTGGTATTCACACTAATAATGGTGTCTGTCCGTTGTTATCTAGATGTCCTCATTTTCCTCTCAGTCTTTTATAGTTTTGAACAGATCTTTCTAATTCTGTTCATATCAATATCTCTGACTTTTAACTAATCTTTTCTCAATTTTTAAGTAAATTTAATACAGCTTTTTTGAGAAGTCATATGTGACTTGTTTCTATCAAATATGGTACCTTCCTGGGTCGGGAGGATCCGCTGGAGGAGGTGTAGGCTACCCTCTCCAGTATTCTTGGACTTCCCTTGTGGCTCAGCTGATAAAGAATCCACCTGCAATGTGGGAGACCTGGGTTTGATCCCTGGGTTGGGAAGAGCCCCTGGAGAAGGGAAAGGCTACCCACTTCAGTATTCTGGCCTGAAGAATTCCATGGACACAGTCCATGGGGTCACAAAGAGTTGGACACAACTGAGCGACTTTCACTTTCACTCAAGCAAGTATTTAAAAGCAACTTAAACAGAATAATATGAGAGCAATACTCATAAACTGATCTTCCCAGTACTGTGATAATAGTCATCTGGATAAGACTGCCAGATTTAGCAAAAATATAAATATAGGATGCCCAGTTAAATATTAATTTCAGATATAAAAATGATGTTTTCAAGTAACAAGTAAGTCAGTCCTATGCAATATGAAATCACAAGCAGTTGAACTAGGCATCCTGTATTGTATGTGGGAACCCAAAAGCTGGGGCAGAACACAGTAGTTTCTAACCCTTCTTGAATTATGAAATTTTAAAACAATGAAAGCTCACATTATAGTTGAGCACATTGGATTAAATATATTTTTTATATGACACTGATTTTTATACTAGTTGCCCTATTTAATCATTCAGTAAAATACAATAAAAAAGCTAACAAGTCAGGAGTTCTGCTCATGAAGTATTGTTGAGCCCTCCTTCCCTCCAGTATCATTCTCTGCTGCTCCTCCCCTTTGCCCACATGGCCTTGATCTCTCCAGGGGTAATCACATAGTGGTATTGTGATATCTGCTTTCAAGGTTAAAGCCAGACTTTTTTTTTTGCCTCATTTACCTCATCCCATCTCCATCTCTTTCCTTACATTTAGAAGTTGTAGATATTCCTCCAGTAGCAAATGCAGAGGTGTCCTCTTGACTGATACCCGGGGTCAGAGTGCTATATCTTTGTTGTTTGAAGAATCAAAATCCTTTCCCTCTCTGTGGCTCTTAGATTTGCTATGTTTGTGACAATGTCTTGGTCCTACTATCCCCATCATGTTTCAGGGCTGTGTTATTTACCATTGTGATCTTGAACACGTTATTACAGCCATAGCATGAAATGCCAGCTCAGTGGCTCCTTAGGCAGTTGCAGGAAACACTATCTTCATAAAGCATTTCAGCCTCTGCTAGGTTGAAGATAGATTTAAGTAAAATGTGTGCTTTCTGATGATCATGATAAATCTGTGTATAGACTTCTTTGATTCTCTTCTGTGTATCAGGAAGTTAGCATTATGAACTAAAATGTGATGACTTACTCCAGAGTTACCTCCAAGTAGCCCCTGAAAAAGTAGGGTTTTGAATGAGACTATCTATTTCTTGTTGGTAAAAATGTTAGCCATGGATTTGGTGATGATAGATAACATCCTCCTTATGGTGGTTTTTTTTTTTTTTTTATCATTCTTGTTCCCAAGGAGCTCAAGGCATTTCACAGGGCAGATATGAGTGACCAAGCACAGAAAATTTACCCCAGTCTAGTTTTCATTTGTGGCTCAGTATGGGACATGACACACCCTTTACTTAAGTAGAAATACAAGCTCTTTCTTTATTCTCTGCCCGTCTGCTTTGGTTGACCATTTTCTTGTGTCATAGAATCATTTATTACACAGGTATTTTTGTTTAGCCCCTACTGCATAGGGTACTGTATGGGTTACTATAAGGCACCATCTTTAGTGACCAAGCTGTCTTACCCCAAGGCGATATATAGTAAGTTTTAGTTAAGTCTATAGAAGTTGGTATTATCAGAGCATAAGGGAAGAGGGTATTATTTTAATTTTGGATCATCAGGAACGTACCAGGGAAAAAGTCTGATATGATCCTTTATAAATGGATGGGATTTCAGAAGGGGAAAATGTGGGAAGTAGGGTCATCCAAGAGAATGGAAAGTGCACAAAGGCATTAAAACTTGAAAGAACAGTGAAACTTTGGGACATGAGATATGGTTCAGATGGAATAGAATAAGGATTTGTTTCTATTAGAGGATAGCAGGTGGGACCATACTGTAGATGGATTTGAATGCTGCTGCTGCTGCTACTGCTAAGTCACTTCAGTTGTGTCCAACTCTGTGTGACCCCATAGATGGCAGCCCACCAGGCTCCCCTGTCCCTGGGATTCTCCAGGCAAGAATACTGGAGTGGGTTGCCATTTCCTTCTCCAACGCAGGAAAGTGAAAAATGAAAGTGAAGCCGCTCAGTCATGTCCGACTCCTAGCAACCCCATGGACTGCAGCCTACTAGGCTCCTCCGTCCATGAGATTTTCCAAGCAAGAGTACTGGAGTGGGTTGCCATTGCCTTCTCTGGGGTTTGAATGGTACCTAGGAGTAAAACAGTGCTTTATCACTATAGCATATAAAATGGATAAGCAATAAAGACCTACTGTATAGCACAGGGGACTACATCCAATATGAATCATTTTGTTCTATGTCTGAAACTAATACAATATTGCAAATCAGCTGAACTTCAATTTAAAAAAAAAAAAGCTATGTATTACCAAAAAATAAATAGTAAAACATTTGTGATACTATGGAAAAACAATGACAAGAAAACAACAGTGCAATGCTTTAGGCAAATAAGTATTGCACAGCCTGATTGAAAGAGAGAAAATCTGTGAATGATTTAGAGGCCATGGAAAGAGCCTGAGCTTAAAGCGATAATATCCTTAACTATGGTGATGGTCCAGAAAAAAAACATGTTCTGCCTGACCTAAGTAATGCTTGGTTTCTCTGAGGAATAATATTATTTTCATATTGTGAACTAGTTACAAATTGTACCTAAGTACCCTGCAAGATAGGAACCATTATGTGTATATAACTTACAAACACTTAAAGCTCTGGAAAATGAAAGATCTTTTATTTGTAGTTTTGTTGTTCTGCTCAGTTGCTCAGTCATGTCCACCTGTTTGCAACCCCATGGACTGTAGCCCACCAGGCTTCTTTTTCCGTGGGATTTTCTAGGCATAAATACTGGAGTGAGTTGCTGTGAGTTGTTTAGCTGTAGTGAGTTTCCTCCTCCAGGGGATTTTCTGGACTCAGGGATCAAACCTGGGTCTCTGAGCCTCCTGCATTGACAGGCAGATTGTTTACCACTGCGCCAGAACTAAGCCTAAATAAAAAAGCAGCGCTGGACAAACACCTGGGAAGAAACCTTGCAGCTCCCATAGCGCTGAGTTAAGTTGAAATAACTTCCACAAATGTCCATTTAATAAATGAGAAATAAATGGAGTTACTTTTACAATTTCTTAATGTTTATAGAAGTTTCACTTTCTTTCCCTTCATTAGAAATTCTGACTTCATTTTTTTAGTTTATTTATTTTTCAGTTGAAGGATAATTGCGTTACAGAATTTTGTTGGTTTTTGCCAAACATCAACATGAATCAGCCATATGTAATGTATGTCCCCTTCCTCTTAAACATACCTCCCATCTCCCTTCCCATTAGCCCTCTAGATTGTCACAGAGCCCCACCTTGAGTTCCCTGAGTCATACAGCAAAGTCCCCTTTACTATCTATTTTACATATGATAATGTAAGTTTCCAGGTTACTCTCTCCATCCATCTCACCCTCTCCTTTCTCCCCCACCCCCTGAGTCCATAAGTCTGTTCTCTATATATGTGTCTCGATTGCTGCCCTGCAGAAAATTTCATCAGTACTATCTTTCTAGATTCCATATATATGCATTGGTATACAGTATTTATCTCTCTCAGAAATTCAGACTTTAAAAATCCTGTCTTAGCAACTTGGGTCTATTAGGAACAAATAACATAAAAATATGTGGGCAGTATAGCATTTAAATCAGAAACAAACATATGTTGATTAAAGCAGAGGAGATGGTGATGTTTCAGAAGATGACAGCCAGTGAAAGAGGACAACCAATGCACTCTTTCTTTCTCACTGTTTCTCTCTCTGCTTTTTCGTGCTAGTGTTATAGAACTTAAATAACTAGCTGCTCAAAAGATAGAAAAAATTCTCATTTTGTGAGTATCATATTCTTATGAAATAGAAGGTGTTAGTCTTTCTAAACGATCCTAAAATCGAAGAAGAGAGGATCTGTGTCTTCCTTTGATTGAATTAAGACTAATAAAGAAACTGAACCTATTAAATACTATAATCCAGAGTTACAATGAATAGGAAACAATTTCCTGATTGTTGTCTAATATTGATCTCAGTCTAATACTTCAAGCTATTTTATTGAGAAAGAGTTAACATGTAAACTATAAAGGATACTTCAGATTTCTAAAACATCATACTTAATGTAATTTGCTTCTTCTAACAGGGTTTTTAACACATTAATTATGTAATTCATTTCCTCTCACTTTTAAAGTAAAAAGACTAATAATTTAAAAAATGCAGCACTTGAATGTGTCTTTAATCTTTTATGAATTTTCATATAAAATGAGGTAAAACTCAGTGAGTAAACTCCAGATAGCTCTTCATAATGATGATTTTTGGCAATTGCAATAGTGATAGAATTTCTAACTTCTATTTTAAGATAGATCCATTCTGATTTTTTGTAGTTTATATAATATCTGTAATTATTCTCATGTGTCTCCTTTGATAGTAGAAGCAAGAACATTTTGGTATGCATTTTGCTGTGAAATTTTGGTTTGGAAGTCTATGACTCCTTATCTTTGGTTTGGTGCAAATTATTTCCTTTTGTCACTGCTCTTGACTAAATGAGGTTAGAAGAGAATTGAAAACTCAGATTTAAAATTATATAACTTGAGTCTCTTCATCATAAAGCATATATATATATATATATATATATATATATATATATGTATGTATATGCTTCCCATGCCTGCTTCCCTTATTCCGATTCATTCAGCACCCATTTATGAAGCACCTACTAAAGTCTCAGGCCACCAGGGAAACAAAGACAAGTAAGACCTGATTGTCTACCTGGAGGTGGCACTCAAATGGGGATATTCAGACATGGGTACCAATTAATTAGAAAAGCACAGTGGAAGACCGGAGGACAAATTGATTTAGGGAGAAAAAGAGGGGAGACTTCTAGAATAACTTTTTCCATGTCAGCTTAGGCATGGGAATTGATTCCACTGAGAATCAGAATATAGGAAATTCTGAATTGAGTTTTTGGATTGTTTTGGATATGGATTGGTAAGTCTGTTAGACCAGTAGTTCCCAAATAACAATTAGTGGACTTTAGCTCAAGGACAGGTAGATCTTTGTTAAAAATACAGATTGCCTGGAAATGCTTAGAGATATTGGTAGATTATATCTAGGTGAAATCTGGGTATTTAGCTCCAGAAATAAATTATCAGATGATTCTGATAACCAGTATGGTTTGGCCTCTACTTTAGTAAAGATCCAGGAGAGAGAAGACAGATGGTAGTTGAAGTTACATAGATGGATGTGGTTTCCCAGGGAGAGCGTGGAGAGTGAGCACAGAACAGTGCTAAGGATGTGACACCGTCAGATAAGGAGTGGGCAGAGGAGGAGTCAGCAAGGAAACTAAAAAAGCAATATACTGTGTCAAGGAGCTGGGATATATTTACCTAGACCTTCCAAGTCTTAGAATAGTAATGCTTATCTCTGAGTCCATATAGAGGGAAGCAGTGCCGAATAAGTCTTTAGTTTCTACTCATTATTTGGCATTATTCCAAAAAGGATTAATCAGATTTCAAATGTACCATGTTGCAAAAAGGATTGTACTACTTACAGAGAAATCTGTTGGAGAAACAAAAATTGACCCTCTTGAATAGAGAATTATGAATAGAATATCAGAAAAGAAAGTTGCTATATTAACCAGAATATGTAAAACAAAAAAAAAACCTTATTGTACACTTTCTAGATTGAATTAGAATATTTAATTATTGAAGTGACCTTTGTTATTGAGAACTAGAAGTTTTATAGTCTCTCAGGAACAAATTGTTCTGTTCTTGCCCCTTCCTATTTTATTTTTATTGTAATCAGTGCATCTTCTAGTCCTGCTTGAGTAAAATCTTATGTTAATGGAAACATGTATTGTTACAAAAAGGAATAAAATGGCAATTATGTAACCTGATTTGATACAAAAATGGACTTTTTCAAAACCCATACTCCAGTATAGAGTAACTTTATTGATCATAAAGGATTTTAAAAATATGCATATTATTCACATTTACTTATGGTTGTTATTATAGTTTGGGCTTCCCAGGTGGTGGTAGTGATAAAGAATCCACCTGCCAATGCAGGAGACTTAAAAAAACTCAGGTTTGATCCCTGGGCCAGGAATATCCCATGGTGAAGGGAATGCCTATTCACTCCATTATTCTTGCCTGGAGAATCCCCATGGACAGAGGAGCCTGTCAGGCTACAGTCCATGGGGTTGCAAAGAATCAAACATGACTGAAGCAGCTTAGCATGTAGTTACTGTTTACTTATACTCAACTCTCCTGTGAAGTTCCAGATGATCCTTTACAAGTTATAGGATCATATCCATAGTTGTGTGACCCATTTTTAATTTAATGGGCTTTACTGATTACATAGAGGTTTTTGAGAAACTCAATGAACAGATGGCCAAATGGTCAATGGTAGACCAACATTTTTAACATTTGAGGTTCTACATTAAAGGTGAGTTTTTAAAAAGTCATCAGAATTGACATGGTATTGGAAGACTATTTTATTGTGAATAATATGTTGTCAAAGACTAAAAGAAAGGCAATGATTCATATCTTTGAATAGAGGAAATTTATTGGTGAGAATACGACAATGAAAACTTTTATTTGTTGATGGCCTACTTGTCAGAATTTAACCAGTTTCAAAGTTAAGAGAGGGAACATAATCCACCCAAGACTGCCCTTGCTTCTAACACTAATTGTGTCAAGGTGTTAACCAAAGTCACCCTCAGGTTCAGTAATTCACTAGAAACAATCGCAAAACTCCATGAAAGCTGTAATACTAATGTGTGTGTGTGCTTAGTCTCTCAGTCGTGTCTGAATCCTTGCAACCCTGTGGACTGCAGCCTGCCCGGCTCCTCTGGGTGACATCATATTACAGCTACAGGATACAGATTAAAGCTTGCCAAGGGATGAAGGATGTTGGGCAGACTCCACGAGAAGTGCCAAGCATGGTGCTTCCTTTGTCCTTTCCCCATGGAGTCATGGACCATGTAGTTTCCTGACATCAGTATGTGAACATGTGCTGGGAGTATTGCCAGTTAGTAAAGCTCACTTGAATCTTGTCCAGAGTTGTTATAGGGGCTTGTTCATGTAATGTTTATATGACTGACTTTAGCCTCCAGCCTCTCCATAGATAGAACTAATACTCTGTGCTTCAAAAACCCCATGATGAGTCACATTGCTAGGTTATTAGGTGGTCATGCCCACGTGCAAACAAAGAATTCTTATTAGACTTGATATCACAGGGGCCTAGAGATCACCTCCTAGAGTCCAATGGCAAAAGCCAGTCCTTTTTTTTTGGGTAAGGTTAATCTTCACTACACAGCAGTTCTGCAGATGAGGCTCAGCTGAAATAAAGTTTCAGAGTTCACAAAACTGACTACAGATACCATAGCAGATGAAATAACTCCTTGTTGTTTGCAAGATTAAGTTAAAACATCTTCATTCAAGATTAACTTTCCATAGTTTAGATCCCACTCAACTTGCCCTTTTATAAATTTCCTTCTCTAGTCAGAATCATATTTCCTGGGCATGCCAAGTGCCTTCCTGCTTTGCAGCCTCTACTCACACCACACTTGTCAGTGTGTTCTCTTGAGATCATTCAGCTTTGTTGAGACTATCTTGTCCACAATGTTCAGCCTAGTCTCCATCTCCTATAGAAGGCGATTTTTCACCATTTTATCCCTTATATAATCACTTTCTTTACTGAATTCCTGTAGCCAACATTACTCATATCATTTACTTGGCTGTTAGAATCTGTTTCCTTCCATTTTGTCTTTACAAGTAAGTATTAACCTGTAGCAATTTAGGGACATTATGGACTATGTCTTATACCTTTTTGATCCTGTAGATCCTAATACAATGTCTCACCCATGATGTTAAATAAATATTTGAATGGTAAGCTTTCATATAGACACATGTAACTAGGAACACGTATTCAAATTTATTAACTGAAACATCTTATAACAGTAATCTCATTTATCCTAACAAATTTCTGAGGTAGCCAGGTTAATCCAGGAGAGTATCAGAGTTATGTTTAAGAATTCATTGAAGACATCTGCAAACATAAAGGTCAGCAAAATGCTGGAGAATGTTCAGAAAAATATTGGCATCCTGCTCTACCTCAGGGCCTTTCCTACAAAGCTTTTTCTTTAAATATTTGAATTCTTACTCAGAGAAGCAAAACCACTCTACCTGAAATACCATCCCATTCCTCACTATATCTTGTTTTATTTTTATAGTACTTTTCACTAAACAATATTATATACTTGTTTTTTTATGTAATGAAAGTTACTCTTACACAATGGTTAGTAAATATATAGCCCTTAAAATTTTTATTTATCTTAAAAGAGTTTAAAGGACTGTTTTGATAAATTTTATAATTAATGATTTAAAAAATAATGCAAAGTTAGAAATAATCTAACTTTGGAAAATACTAATGTATTTTCCAATCTGAACTAACAGAGTTCAGTTATTGTGCTTCATGTTAACAAGAGTTGCAGAATTTATCGTTGCCCATTGATACAAGTTTCCAAGACTGTCAAGTACACCAGTTGAACCTTTATTTTGAGACAATGAGTGGTCAGCGGTCCTGGGAATGAGGGCATATCCAAATATGGCCAGAGATGCATTTGGAGTCTAAAAGTAACCCCAGATACTCATCATGGCGAGGTACCTGACCTGGATTCCCTAGGATTTCAGGGAAATCCAGGCTGTTCTCATAGGCTACAGTGCTTCTTAGTCTTCTAGTCCCAAAGAAATGCTTTATTCTAATCTCATAATTCCTGCTGCATTCCCCGAAGTCCCTTCAAGATTAAGGTATTCATTATGGATATTGACTGGTCTTGTGAAGACAGTACTTCCTCTCCCCTCACTTCCGCTGCTGTTTGTTCTCACCGTTGCTACTTCCCCTAAGAGATTTCCTTCTAGTTGAAGCCAGAATATGGCTTATATTTTTGACCTTTGTGTCAGGCTTTGATTCTGAGACATCTGGCAGCATGTTTGTGCAGTGCCCAGGAAGCAGCTTGCTAACAATATGGTTAAGTTGTCATTTATTGCTTTGCTTCCATATTACCCTGCTAATGCTGAGACTCCCCTCGCCCGTATTCAAGAAATGAAGGCTGACAGTGATCCAGCCTTTTTGTGTTACTGTTTCTAGCTCATGATTTTAGTAGCATGTTTGAAACTAGAATGAACTTTTTATGTTTTCTCCTTTCATCTCTGCTTCTTTGGAATTTTGGCAAACATCAAGGCAAATAAAGCAGAGCCACCACTGCAAACCCGTCTGCTTTCAGGGACATGTAAGCTGACTCGTTTGTGATGTTTCTCCACAGATCTAGCTCCAGCATAGAGCTAAAGGAGGATCCCTGTGGAGTAAGAATAGAAGGCATGTTTTAAGGTCAATTTTTTTTCCTTAGGCTCTGAATCATTTATCTGCTGACTGCTTGTGGCTACGCTTGGTCTGCATTGGTGTCTCTAATAATACAAGTTGACATGGTACTTAAAAGTTGAAATGAAAAGTGAAAATTCACTTCTAGTTGGGATTTGACAATAGAGATTCATAAGAAAAGGTGCAGCGAGAGTTGTAAAAATGTAGCAAATCAGAGTACAGCCAAAGGTGTTTGTTTATCAGGACATTGACTTTTTCACTTCATCTGGTGCTACAGTCACATGTGACAACACTCATCCTCACTAGAATACCTTTCCAGTTGTTGACAGCCTAGAAATTGTTCCATAAAAAATAATAAGGTATGGTCATCCAAACCCGTCTTCCTGATACTTGTTGACACTTCAATGCTGTATTCATTTCTTTCTCACAACAAGCAAGTAAGTGATGATTGTCTTCAAAGAAGAATTAAGAGGATTAGAAAGATGTCAGAATATATACAATATACTGGAAGAAAACTTTGATAATCCTCTTGATAACTGGCTGTAAATTGTCTCCACTTAAGATGATCAAGAGTTAATTGAGATACTTATCATACCTCTTAGCAATGGTTTTAAACTAATCTTCAACAAACTGAATTATATATCCTTTGTCAGGCCATGGATTTATCACACTAGAGATCGATATATTGTTAAAGATAAGTTTTGTTTTATGACTTAGCAATTTGAAATGAAAGAAAATCCTTAAAGGATAAACTCAATAGAAATTTCATTTCTGTGTGGTGATAGTATCAGAGGAGTGTGGTTCAAGGAAGAAAGAAAAGACTTTCTTTCAAACCTCTCACTACTGTTTATGCTTTGAGTCTGCTTGTATGTGTGGCCCAAGCTGATGCCTCCCTAGGCAGGATAGAAGATGATCTCAAGGACTTTGCCTACCAATGATTTTCATGATGGTGACGGTCCAGCAGGGAGACTTGTATTAGAAACAGTGGCATTTGTTCTGTCCCTAACCATGACTTCAACCTCTCGCTGATCCTCAGATGCTGAATTCTGAAGTAAAGAATGAAAACGGTAACTGTTCTGGCAAATTTAGCTTCTGCTGTACTCTGTGTTTACCAATCTTCTTTCAGGGTATATTTTTTTCTTGCATGAATATATGCAAAGCTGGAGCCAGAGTGTTCACACTGGCGTTAGTGGCCCCAGCATTGCATATTGGGTTAAACATCACTTTATCTAAATAATTGTTCAGTTTTGCTTTTCATCATGGACTAATAGAAACCAGGATAATATCAGACATAATATACATAAGATGCCTGATAGAAAATTTAGAAGAGGGTGTATATGCATTAGTGCATCATCACGCTGAAAGCTCAAAGGAAATTGTTTTCATAATCACAATGTTTATGATATCTGAAGAAAAACAGTGATTTATTTCATTATTTAAAGTGTGCAAATACAGAAGTTCAGTTCAGTTCAGTCGCTCAGTCGTGTCCGACTCTTTGAGACCCCATGAACCACAGCACACCAGGCCTCCCGGTCCATCACCAACTCCCAGAGTTCACTCAGAGTCACGTCCATCGAGTCAGTGATGCCATCCAGCCATCTCATCCTCTGATGTCCCCTTCTCCTCCTGCCCCCAATCCCTCCCAGCATCAGAGTCTTCTCCAGTGAGTCAACTCTTCGCATGAGGTGGCCAAAGTACTGGAATTTCAGCTTTAGCATCATTTCTTCCGAAGAAATCCCAGGGTTGATCTCCTTCAGAATGGACTAGTTGGATCTCCTTGTAGTCCAAGCGACTCTCAAGAGTCTTCTCCAACACCACAGTTCAAAAGCATCAATTCTTCAGCGCTCAGCCTTCTTCACAGTCCAACTCTCACATCCATACATGACTACCATAGCCGTGACTAGACAGACCTTAGTCGGCAAAGTAATGTCTCTGCTTTTGAATATGTTATCTAGGTTTCTCATAACTTTTCTTCCAAGGAGTAAGTGTCTTTTAATTTCACGGCTGCAGTCACCATCTGCAGTGATTTTGGAGCCCCCCAAAATAAAGTCTGACACTGTTTCCACTGTTTCCCCATCTAATTCCCATGGAGTGATGGGACCAGATGCCATGATCTTCGTTTTCTGAATGTTGAGCTTTAAGCCAACTTTTTCACTCTCCTCTTTCACTTTCCTCAAGAGGCTGTTTAGTTCTTCTTCACTTTCTGCCATAAGGGTGGTGTCATCTGCATATCTGAGGTTATTGATATTTTTCCCAGCAATCTTGATTCCAGCTTGTGCTTCTTCCAGTCCAGCATTTCTCATGATGTACTCTGCATATAAGTTAAATAAGCAGGGTGACAATATACAGCCTTGATGTACTCCTTTTCCTATTTGGAACCAGTCTGTTGTTCCATGTCCAGTTCTAATTGTTGCTTCCTGACCTGCATACAAATTTCTCAAGAGGCAGGTTAGGTGGTCTGGTATTCCCATCTCTTTCAGGATTTTCCACAGTTTATTGTGATCCACGTGGTCAAAGGCTTTGGCATAGTCAATAAAGCAGAAATAGATGTTTTTCTGGAACTCTCTTCCTTTTTCGATGATCCAGTGGATGTTGGCAATTTGATCTCTGGTTCCTCTGCCTTTTCTAAAACCAGCTTGAACATCAGGAAGTTCATGGTTCACGTATTGTTGAAGCCTGGCTTGGAGAATTTTGAGCATTACTTTACTAGCATGTGAGATGAGTGCAATTTTGTGATAGTTTGATTATTTTTTGGCATTGCCTTTCTTTGGGACTGGAATGCAAACTGACCTTTTCCTGTCCTGTGGCCACTGCTGAGTTTTCCAAATTCACTGGCATATTGAGTGCAGCACTTTCACAGCATCATCTGTCAGGATTTGAAATAGCTCAACTGGAATTCCATCACCTCCACTAGCTTTGTTCGTAGTGATGCTTTCTAAGGCCCACTTGACTTCACATTCCAGAATGTCTGGCTCTAAGTGAGTGATCAGATCACACCATCGTGATTATCCAGGTCGTAAAGATCCTTTTTGAACAGTTCTTCCGTGTTTTCTTGCCATCTCATCTTAATATCTTATGTTTCTGTTAGGTCCATACCATTTCTGTCTTTTATCAAGCCCATCTTTGCATGAAATGTTCCCTTGATATCTCTAATTTTCTTGAAGAGATCTCTAGTCTTTCCCATTCTGTTCTTTCCCTCTATTTCTTTGCATTGATCACTGAAGAAGGCTTTCTTATCTCTTCTTGCTATTCTTTGGAACTCTGCATTCAGATGCTTATATCTTTCCTTTTCAAGGGTGTCTAAAAATAAATTCACCACAATTTTAAACAGCTGAACATGATCCTTAATGAGAAGAAGGAATAATAATTATTATTTTTATTTATTTCTTTAATGAGTATTCTCAGATTTAGGGACTTCACTGGTGGCTGACTGATAAAAAACCTGCCTGCCAGTGTAGGAGATAGTGGGTTTGATCCCTGGGTCAGGATGATCCCTTGGAGGAGGAAATGGCAATCCACTCCAGTATTCTTGCCTGGAGAATCCCATGAACCAGGGAGCTTGGCAGGCTACAGTCCATGGGGTCACAAAGAGTCAGACACAACTTAGCAATTACACAGATTAATGTGTTCACTTGATAATAGGCAGTGTACTAAGCACTTTACACACATTATCTTATTCTAAACAACATGAATTTGGTATGACCATCCCAGTTTAAAGATGAGGAAATTGAGTTTAGTGAGATTAAATAATTTGTCTGAGCTTCTATAGTTGTTACGTGAAGTAGCCGGAAATAGAACCAATGAGTTTGACTGGCCCCAGAGCCACTAAGCCACCATATTGGACTGAAGATCGGAATGGGACATACATCCATGGGGAAGTAAATTGTGGGTAAAGTTGTGAGTCTCTAGATACTGGTGAATTCGCCACCTGTCAGGAAGTAAATTCTTCCCTCTTGTCATTCTAAGAATAATTGTAAGGACTTGAGACTGTTTATGGGGCCTTTCCAAGAAAATGACCTCATATTAATTTTGGTTGTGCTTATAAAATGTTTTTGGCAGTTACTTGGCTTCTTTTTTGTCCTCTGTTCATTTTATTTATTTCATTAATTGGAATAAGTTTAAAAAAGAGATGAATATTGAAGAGAAAAATCATGTTGTCTTCCTTTTGCAATGTAGTTTTAGTGATTCCCTGACTCAAATACTTTAATGATTGAGTGGATAAATTCGGGGGATTAGATGTAGGTTCCCGAATATATACCATTCCTATTCTTAACAGTATGGGTAATTGGAAGATGGTTAACTTCAGCTTTTGCTTTGAAAACACTATTATTTTCTCTAGCAATTTCATTCATAATAGTCTGTTTGTAAGAGTCTAGTGTACTTCTTGGGGCTTCCCTGATAGCTTAGTTGGTAAAGAATCCGCCTGCAGTGCAGGAGACCCCAGTTCGATTCCTGGGTTGGGAAGATTCTCTGGAGAAGGGATAGGCTACCCACTCCAGTATTCTTGGGCTTCCCTTGTAGCTCAGCTGGTACAGAATCCACCTGCAATGTGGGAGACCTGGGTTGGGAAGATCCTCTGGAGAAGGGAAAGGTATTCCGGCCTTGAGAATTCCATGGACTTTATAGTCCATGAGGTTGCAAAGAGTTGGACATGACTGAGTGACTTTCACTTCACTTCAGTGTACTTCTTAACCTTCACTTACATGAAAGGCATCAATGAATAATGTAACTAAAAATAGCTTATTTAGTTTATAAAGTAAAGTTGCAGAAATTGTTCCCTTAGCCAACTGAGAGCAATATGTAGGAAGAAAACTCTAGAAACACATATGTAGAAGGCATTTAAAAGTAATCATAGCAAGGTAAAGTTTATTAAGTGCAGAAAAGTCTATGATTTTTAATGGGTTATCCATAACATCTTATGGAAAACTCCGAGCAAGCTTTCTGCCCAACCCAATATTTTCATTTGATTTTGCCCCTTTACTTTTTAAAACAAACAAGGAAGATTCAACTATTCATAGAAAAAATTGAACAATATTATGCAGAGTTATATCCTAGACATTTTTGATCAATTTCTCTTTCTCTGAATCAGACTGTTGGCACCATTTAAACATAGCATGATACCAACAAAGTAGGCAGTTTCTAGGGAATATAGTCCAATGACTTCTTTCCCACAGCATCTCAGAAAGTGAAAAATGAGTTATCCTGTGAAGCAGTCGACACATGTTTGCCCCTAAAATAGTTCAACTTGGGAGGAGTAACATTTTCATTGGCTGTCTTTTTCAAAGAGTTTGTCAGTGGAGACTTAGTGAAAAGAAAACCCACTGAAGGAGGAAATCTGGACAGTGAAAACTCATCTGCCCAGCACCAGATCCCCCTGCTTAGACTCATATCAGACCAGATAAATCATGCCTTTTGTAATATATTTCCATATACATTGCCTTTATATTTACCTTGTTCTATATCCCCGTCTTAACCCCAGTAGTCTGTACCATTAGAAACTACATTGGCCATGATAAATGTAAACTTCCTATGTATTATTTTATTTAAGGTATGGTAATTTTTTGAAAGTTTCATTTTTATTTGTCTTTAGCATCCCATTCCTATAAGGCATCAGAATTTCCTCTGGACTGATTTATAATATGTTTGGTGTTTGCTGGCAGATTTGGAACGTTTCGGTTTTAGTTGTTTCTCCACATGATATAAGATCTAATTACCACCCAGCATGATATAGCAGCTGAAATGAAAAAGGTAGCAAGAGAAGGCACTGGCTTAACTTTAGAGCTCATCAGCTACTCCTCCTTATATACTTTTCGGCTAGAAAAGAAAGAGAAATAGCATTTGTTAAAGTAACTCATATATTAAACATTTTTTTTTCCTTTCTAAATTTTAACTGAAAGAGGGGATTTGTTCAAATATGGAAACGATATTAAACCACTTTTAATTTGCATTAGTCATGATTGATGCTTCTTTAATTGTGGAGAATATTTTCATTATTGGGGTTGCTAGAAGTAGTCTCGTTCTATTTTCTTGACATTTAAACAGATAAAACAAACATTGAGAAGAATAAAATCAAGTGAATGATTAATCATTTTTTTAAAGCTTAGAACATACTCAGTTTTGAACTTTTAGATCCTAAATCTGTCTGGAAAAGAAAAGCCTCTAGATTTATATTTAAAGTGTATGTCATCTTAGGATGCTAGTTTGGGGGCTTTTTATTTTCTGAAGCAAATGAGTTGGGTAATTTACCTATTGGGAGGAAAGACTGATAATATTTTGTATTTTTTAAATGACTGTGGTCTGAGTTTTCACATATCAGATTCTCTAAAAAGTCAGATAATATCTGGTTTGGGGCCGGTGTGGAGAAACACAGACACTATCATTGTTTGGATTATGTGTGTTACAACAACTCTGAAGGGAAAGTTCCTTAAATGGAAAGGCATATATCTAGTATCCTAGCAGTTCCACCTCTAGGAATCTGTCTTGAACATGTATGTATGGAAATATTCCTAGTGATAATATTTGTGATATAAATAGAAAAAATATAAAATATCAGTGATAAGAAAATGTTAAATAAATTATGGTATGTCTATATCCAGATGTATCTCATTCTTTTTCATAGTTGCTCTTAAAGAGAATTAAATATATTTACATGTAGCAATAAAAAATATTCTATCAGTTATCCTGTTAAGTGAAAAGAGCAGAGAGCTTATGTCTATTTGTGGGTGTATGCAACTTCCCTCTCTCCTCTCCCCCTCACATAAACATGGATTCACACATCTAGAGAGAAATGGGTGGAAAGACACAAAAGAAACTGTCGGTGGTATTTATAATATCTCTGGTGAATGGGACTAGGCATCTGGGAAGGAAGGCATGTTTTTTTGTCTTTTTTTAATGGAGGAAGTGGCCAATATTTTTTGTGCTGTTTGAAATGTTTTAACATGTACATATTATTTTTCATAATTAAGAAAACTTAAATTAATGACCAACTTTACTTTTAATTTTAGGACTCAGCCCAGGAGAGTGTTATTACTCGAGATATTCATCGTACATTTCCTGCACATGATTACTTCAAAGATACTGGAGGAGATGGCCAAGAATCTCTCTACAAGATCTGCAAGGTAGGGCCCTCTGCCTTATTTTTTTCTAACTTACTTTTCAGGGCTATATTCTAAGAATGCATCTTAAAGTTTTTTAGATTTTCCTTCTGTCTGCATTTCTTATTTGCCCTGTGCCATTGTTTGTCCTTTATACTAACACCACCAGATCCTCCATACTGAGTCCTGAAGGTGACTTTTGGGCTGCGTGCTCTGTACCTTCTTGTGAGGGAGGGGGGACAGTCTGACTTCAGTTTGGCTTTGATGCTAACAGGAAAGGAACTGAAAGGTCCTCTTAGGCTACTGCAGTGAAGGCTCAGAGGATTCTCGATGACTCTGTCTACCTGACAAGATAATGTGGCAGTTGTTGCAGTTTTTGACAGCAGGCAAAAGAAGGAAACAGCCTGGCTCCTGTTTTGGAATACTGGCGGTTCTCTGGCATTGTTGATATCCTCTGAGTTCTGTCACATCTTTGTGCAGTTTTTAATGTCCCATTTTGAAATCTTTCCTCTCTCTCATTATTAGTAGACATGGAAGAAAACTGTTTCCTGATTTTCAGTAAATAAGCCTTGCTTAAATTAAAAAAAAAAAAGACTTTGTTTATTAGTGGAGAATAGTTATCAGATTACTAATTTCTCAAAGTTCTGTTAGAAATGCAGAATAACTTTTCAAATCATTGTATATCATTAACTTGTATTGTCCATGCTAATTGAGGCCAGAGACTCAAAATTGCAAAATTTCCATTAAAAAAAGTTTTGCCCTTTATCCTCAAAGTTAAAATGTCCTACAAAGTGTGGTGTGTATATTCAGTATTTGTCCTTAGCTGCCATTCCAGTAAAGATGGTTAATGAATAGTGAGCTACCCAAAAATCTTGTAATAATATGGAAAAACAACAAACACCATGGCTAATTTTCAAGCCAGATTACACGTTTCTGAATTATCAAATTTAGCCTTTAGTTAAGTCTTAAGTAGCAGAGATTAGTCAGTAGATAGTCAGAAATATACTCACATATCAATATCATTTTATATTTACTTTTTAAAAAATGGCACTTATAAAAGCAGTGCTTACATGTGCTAATCAAGTACGATTGATGTTCTGCAAATGTTACACTTTGATTAAAATCCTTCTTGCATGTTTGTGTTTTAGCCTTCTACCTATTCCTATCTTGTCTTTTTTTTCCATTTCTTTTCTTTTGATGTAGCCATATTCAAGGATTATAAATGTACACACTGATCAGAAGTCTATTTTTATATGACTATATCATTTAGAGCTAGAAATATATTACTAACTTAAAGTCTGACAGTGTACTGATTTCTGGAAGGTGATATGTCATCTAGTCTTTAAAATGCCCCAAACCATCAAACACCAGAAAAAAATGTATCTTATTCATTATATGCTTGTAAAAAGGAAATGTAATTATTAAGATTTTTTTCTGCCGGTTTTGAAATTTTACAAGCTGGTGTCTGGCTTGTATCAGGAAGATATCAAAATATATATAGTCTCTTAAGTTATTTAGAAAGATCTGGTTTATGGTATATGGAACAGCGTTTTTCTCCTAGAGTTTAGTATATTTTCAACCATTCAGTAACTTTTCTTGCAATTTGTCTCTGATGGAATCTAGACACTTGTATCACATATCTAAAACAGATGGCTCAATGTGCTTGCAGCCTTTACCTCACAGTTTCTCTCCATTGTAGTAAACCAGTATTTGCCTCCTTATGTAAGATTTAGAGGGGAAACAACTGAAACACTACTAAACACAAAGATAAAAATTAAATAGTTGGTACATTTAAGTAGTTGCGACCCCTTCCTTTTGTATTACGGATAATAATCCAGCCTTGAATTCACTAGAAAGTATTTGTTAAACATTCCCACAGCTTGTGTAGCCATTTTAGATTATCGGTGTGTATTTTGTAATATGATTACACAGTTTTAAACTCTTTCTGAGTAGAAAATGTTATGAAAATGTTGCTCTAAGATACATTATAATTGCTGAGTAGCTTAAATTGCATTGAATTTCATGAAAATGTGGAAACCCCCCCAAAAAATTCATCCTAAAAACATTTCAGAATTCAAGATAGTAAACAAAAGTTCCTAAGGCTTTTAATATTGTACTAAAATATATATTACCCAAACATAACTTTTCAACTGTCTTTGATAATGGAGGAGAGGAGAAATGAATATATGAGAAAATGTTGGAAAACCCAAAATTTGTTGGGGTCCTGCCTTGTGGACCACTTTGTTTGTAACTGACACAATTGCTTTTCCTCTTGAGCTGCTGATATTTAGTAGTCCAGTCCTCTTGCAGGAAGACCTGTGATGGTGGTGATAATCACAAATAGTTTAGATTAAATATTCTTCTCAAGTTTTACATCCACTTTCCTTTGCTTTTTGTATTCAATTTGAGCCATATGAGCTTTATCCTGCTATGAATGACTTTTAAGGTCACTGAGTATGATGTACCTATTCTATCATTTTTATTTCTAGAATATTATCTAACATCATACCTCACAGTCTCAGCAATAAAACTGAGTTTCCATTCTGGATACTTTGCACAATGCTGAATAAGCATTAATAAAACCTTGGCATTAAATCAGCTATCTAGTTATACAATCTGTAAATTAGGACAGTTTTGCTTCTTCTTAAGCCATTCTTATTCTTTTTTTTCCCTTAATAAGTTTTGTCTTATTGCACTGACCTGAACCTCTATTATAGTGTTAAAATGAAGTAATGATAGTAGACCTCCTTGTCTCACTCTTGATTGTAAAGGAAATGCATTTAATGATTTACCACTAAGAATGGTGGTATTCCCATAAGCAACACATTTATAGACTTTTTTTTTTCCACACAACACCTTCCAGGTGTTATAATAAATTCAAATTTACAGAGTACTTTTACATATATCACTTCATTTATTTCTGACAACTCCTCATCAATGAAATCTGTTCTAGAAATATAATATGCTGTGCTCTTAAATTGAGAGAGAAATTATTAAGAGAACTTAAGTTAGAATAAGTGTAGAAATCAACTCTAGTTTCAAGGATACAGTCTGACTTTGTAGTTAAAAAGTTTTCAGTGACTCTGATGAAATGAGGAATGATGTGAACTGTCAGATTAGAGGGAATACTGTGAAAAACTCACTGTCATGTTTTAATGGCCCTGTCAGTTTTAGTGTTTGACTCTTAATATCTTTTTCAGAGTAGGAGGAAATCGAAAAGGTTCAAAGATTCTTCCGTTGTCATAAATTTATGTGTGGAAGTGGAACTGAAAGTATAATAGGATTCATAAGATTCTAGAAACGAGAAGGTTTTGGCACCCTTCCCCTCCTTTCTCTCTCTTCTCCCTCCCTTTTTCTCCCTTCTCTCCCTCCTTTCTTTCCTATTTATTTTGTCAATAACATATTTTAAAATAGTGTCCTTTAAAGGAGGAAGAAGATACAGTCTCCCCAAGTATCTTTAGCACTTTTCTAATTTGCATATGATGTAAAATCTGGTTTTAGTTGGGAGAAAGTTTGGCATAGTTTAAAGGACTAAACGTAAGAGATCCGGTCCTAGTCTTATTTCTCCTGTAGGCAGATTTAAGACTTTGGGAAAATCACTTCTTAAATTTCCTCCTCAGTAAGAGCGTGGGGTGTGATAAGATTATTCTTATTACAGTTTGCTTGAAATTTTTGTTCTGAAATATAACATATTGAATGAGGAATCAAACAATTACCAATAATTCCTATATTAGGTCCCAGCTCTGTTTGTCAACACCAGGACTATAAATGGGTGTGATTTTACTTTGAAATCCTTACCTTGCTTTCTGTTACTGTGTTTGGGAGTGTGTTTCATGCACGCATGAAATGTAGTGCATTTAGTGATTTACTTCTCGATATACATCTCTTTATAAGATCTAAGACAAGTCAGTCATAGTAATTTGCTAAAACATCGTTCACAACAGATTAGACTGAAGTGACTCTTGTGCAGTTTAATTTGAGGCATGTTGCTTTTTCAAATTTTCTGATTCCAGCAAACTGACTTATATAAAGGACGCTGCTGCTGTGAATTAAAGTAAGAGATTGAGCATATTACAGAGAAATCATACCTCTGTTCATCTGGGTTAATAATTTGATAGTATAATGGTTTGTAGAAGGACAAAAATAAATGTAACCCCTGTTGCAGCAAATATTTTTCTCAAAAATGAGGTTGTATTTAATATAAGAACTAAAGCATTTCAAAAGTTATTTTGATACCAAAATGATGAGTAGTCTGATACATGATTTTTACAGAATTTAAATGATTACTGACTCTTGTGAAAGTAGATACAGTTGTATATTATTTGTGTTGTTTGCTTGATTTATGGGGGGTTGATTGAAGATTGAGGGCAGGAAGAGAAGGGGACGACAGAGGATGAGATGGTTGAATGGCATCTCCGACTTGATGGACATGGGTTTGGGTGAACTCTGGGAGTTGGTGATGGACAGGGAGGCCTGGCATGCTGCGGTTCATGGGGTTGCAAAGAGTTGGACATGACTGAGCGACTGGACTGGACTGAACTGTGACTGTAGGGATGAGTTGTTACAGAATTGATAGTACTTTCAATATAGTTTTGTACCTATTTGACTACTTGTAATGCATCTCCCTTCCTTGGGGTTCCTGAATGTTTCCTAGTTTGAATGACATTTTCTGAACACATTATAGCCTGCTGTCATCCTTCCTCTAATCTATTAAATTCTTGATTAATGTTGTTTTATTTTTCAGTTCTAGAATTTCCATTTGATTTTTTTAAAAGTAGATTCCAGTTCCTTGGTTAAATTACTTTTTTTCCCCTTTCATTTTCTTCAACAGATTAATCACAGTTATTTTAAAGTCCAACTCTGATAAAATCTAGTATCTGATCACCTATGAATGGATTGTGGCTCAGCTGGTAAAGAATTGGCCTGCAATGTGGGAGACCTGGGTTCGATCCCTGGTTTGGGAAGATGCCCTGGAGAAGGGAAAGGCAACCCACTCCAGTATTCTGGCCTGGAGAATTCCATGGACTGTATAGTCCATAGGGTCACAAAGAGTCATACACAACGGAGTGACTTTCACTTTTACTTTACATGAATGTATTCCTATTTTCTCTTGATTTTTATTTATTCACTCATGATTTTTGCTTGCTCAATCATATTTAATAGAATTCTGGGTCTTGTGTATGAAAAAGTATAAAGGCTTTGGATGATGTTATTTTATTCCAGAGCAGATTCAGTATTTCTCTGGTAAGAAGATGGAGCATGCAGTATCCCTTTGAGCCAGTTTTATTTTTTTGCTTGGAGGGTTAGGATATTCCAGGATCTCAACTAAAAGTCTGAGATATTTCCTAGTGACCTTCCTCTTTGATTGGCCCTACCTATAATTTTTGTGTACCTGGTAGTGTACAACCACTGAAAATCTCTGCTGAGCTATTCTTAGTATTATTATAGGCACTTTCCCACAAATTTCCCCTTCTATAAGGTATTATATAGCTCCTGTGAGGAAATTTGAGAGATCAAACCTTTATAATGTATTCCTCAAACTTTTCAGTAGACATATTGTTAGTTATTAGTTTTAGAGTTTCTGAAGGAGGGGAAAACTCACTGATGATCTTATTTACAGGGGGATAGTAGATTATCATATTGCTAAGACTTAATCTCTCAGAGTAAGAGCTTGTTTAATTTTTTCCCCCTCCTTTAAATCAGTCATTTCAAATTTTAAAAGAATTGGCTATTTCTGCTTCTTTTATGGAAGGACAATTATGTTTGTAGCTATTCAAAACATCAGGTGCATGCTTACACATATACATACACATAAAAAGAAATCTTTGCAACCTAAAGTTGAAAAGCTTCACTTGTGTGTATGTGTGTAGGGTTGGGGGTTAACTTCATGATTAGCTTTTGCATAAATATTTTTAAAATATTTTTTATATTTGTTAGTATCATTAAAGTCATACATTAAGGATGTTTTGGGTTTTTTTCTCTTTAATACACATATTAATAGGATAGACTTTCTATGATTCAGAGCACAACTGGGAAGACATACTGTTATTTTAAATATGGAATTTTCTTCTGAAACTGTAACAATGAAAAGGTCGGATTTGTGAAGCTGGAGTCCTGGAAAGAGAAGGAGAGATCTGTAATGCTCTTGAGAGTGTCTGAAGAGGTTTTTAAAATTTCTTTATATACATAAGCACATAAGAGCTCTTCTTGAAATAGCTTTGTAGTTTCTGTGGAGCCTGTAGTCTTTCAACTGAAAGGCTAATTGAAGCTGTCACACCATTATTAGAATAAAGAAGAGAAATGATGGGATTATGAGGATAATAAAAATGTATAAAATTAGAATACAGGGATTAGAGTATATCCTAAGGGTTTGATTATAGTCACTCTTTTTTAAGAAAACATTACTCTTTGAGGAAAAGGAGAAAAGTAAGGTTACTTTTTAAAATAGAAAAGGAAAAAACTAGACTGCAAAGACATGCACAAAGAACCTTCAAATAAAATGGTAATCGTGGTACCTCCTGAATATATGATTTTTCTCACAATAGAGGTGTGTTTCTATACCAGATTCAGATGCCTTAAATATCCTAAGTAATAAACTCTTCAGTTATTTCTGAGTTAGTTAGCTATAGAATTATGGGCACTTCCTTCCTGTTTACTAATTGCTATGCAGTTGGCAATGTCTTTATAACTCTGAAGCCTCCTCCTTAACCAGACCTCTTCTCGCATGTCTTAAAGACCTTGGAAGGGTGTGAATCTGAATTGCTCTCCTCCTCCTTCCCATCTGTCCAATTCTTAGTTGCCCACTTCCCTTGTGAAGCTTTTCCTACCCACTTCTACCCACAGTGATTTAGAGATTAAAAATACTCTTGCACAATTTAGGTTATTATGGATTATATTTTGAATATTATCTGATTAGTTTCATTTACGTCTTTTCTGCAGTGTGTTCAGTCTTGGAGGGAAGAGGCTGTCTCTGACATTTTCTTTTCCTTTGTCCCTGCTTGCGGAGTGCAGTCAGTACTGGTTATCCGGTGTTAATATAGTTGACTCATCAGTCTTGACTTAATGCAACTGACTGTGTTATTCCATGTCCTGTAGGAAGCCTATCATCCAGACAGGATTAAATGTGTAAAAAATGTATTAGGGGAAGTGTTTGTAAGAGAAAATGGGAAGGAAGCTGGGTGAGCCATGCTGGTCTGACCCCGAAAGAAGAGAGGAGGGGAAGAGGGTCAGATGGAAGTGTCTTGGATGTAGTGCACTTTTAAGGAAAGTTTGGCAAAGCCACTGGGGTGGCCTGTGAGCGCCCACTTTTTCCAGAAGCTGGTCTGCCTTTGGGTTCTTGCTGTGCTCAGTCACTAATTGGGAGCAGCCCATGGCAGGTGTGATCTTGGTGCAACCGCTTGGGACCCTTGGTCAATATGTTCCCTGATGTTGGAGATCTGAGAAGTGCATTTTCATGGTCACCACACTGATATTTCAGATGAAAATTTAATGTACAGAGACTCTGAAAAAGCTCTCTATTTCTACCATTTCCTTCTGCAGTTTTATTCATAACGACTATTCAGGTTAAACTTCTTTAGAACGTGGCTGCTGGTTTTCTTTATTTTGTAGAGGTCCTTCCTCCTTTTGATGCCCTTTATGTACCATTTTTTAAAAATCAAGAGTATAAACCCTCCGAGTAATTTACCATAATCACACAGTAGTTTCTTATAACGAGGACATAAAACATTTTTTTAAGGATATGGCAGTTACTTTACATTTCCTTAAAAACAAAAGGGTATATCAGTTCACTTTTAAATTGTTGCCAGGGGCTTTTTTTAAAGTGTTATATAAAAGGAAACTTAAATCTAGGAATCTTGCCAGCTATGTTAGATAAGAAAATTGCTTTGTTAGTGAATATTTGTGAGACATCTAGCCTTCTACATTTATTGTCATCAGTGTTTAGATGATTTCATATCACTGAATCTATTTTTAGAGCTTATGTTGATATTCCCTTTTTATCAGCATTTAGGAAAAGCTTAATAATCTTTTTTTAAGCTCCAAGTTTTTATTATTAGAATTAAGGCAAAAATGATCCTATCAAATTTATTTATATATATGTATGCTTATTTCCATATTTCTCTATATTTTTTAAACAATCTCAAACTTAGAAGAAAGTTGCAGGTACAAAATTTTATTTTCTTGTACTGTTTGAGAGTGATTCTCCAACATGATGCGACATCACTTCCAAATACATTAGGATGTTTTCTAACAAGCAAGAATATTCTCCCACGTGACTTGAATACAGCATCCAAATCAGTAAAGCAAACATTGCTGTATTCCTACCACTTAAGCTTTAGTCTTTATCAAGGTTTCACTAATTATTTAAATATTATCCTATATAGAGAAGGAATCTAGTTTACAATCACATATTTCCTTCGATTATCTTGCTTTCTTGATTTCCTTCTGTCTAGAACAACTTCTCACTCTTTCCTTCACTTTATTGACCTGAAGATTACAGACCAGTCATTTTTTAGAATGTCCCTCAATTTCATTTGCCTGTTTTTTCCTCATGGTTAGATTTAGGTTATACGTTTTTGGCAGAAACAACACAGAAGGAATTCTCTGCTCTAACGTCTTTCTCCCAGGTAGCACACAGATATGGGTGCTTCCCCCATTTTTACCTTGATTGTATAAATAAGATACTGTTTACCAGGCTTCTCTGATATGAAGTTACTCTTTTTGACTTTGTAATTGATAATTATTTTGTGTGACACAGTTTGTAGCTATGTAAATATCTCATTCCTTATCAGACTTCCCATTTATTTATTACTTACTGTAGTCACCTGGACTCGTGAATCTTCATTTTATTCAGGGGATTATGTTCCCTCACTTGCATTATTTGTTTTGGTGCTCAGATTGTCCCCAATTAGACAGCAGGAGACTTCTAAGACCTTCAAGTGATAGATGTACTCCGTCATTCTTAGAGCATTGCCTTTCTTTCTGCTTCAGAAAGATGTCCCAAGACTTTTTTCTCTGCCCTAGTTCTACAATTAGCCATTTCTCCAAGGAGCTCTGTTTTCTTTTTTCAAAAATGGTAAGAAACCAAGATCTGCTAGGTGTATTCATTGCTTTGGGATGTCATTTCTCACAAGTCACCACAGTGAGCAGGGCTGGGAAATGCAAATACACGTATAGACATATATAAGCATGTGTATGCACACAAGCATACATTTTTATTGAGATATAATTCACATCCCATAAAATTCACCCCTTTGAATAAGTGAACCAAGTCAGTGGTTTTTAGTATATTTAAGAGGTTATGAAAAAAATCACCACTATTTGATTCTAGAGCATTTCCATCACTCCAAAAAATAATGCTGTATCCATTACAAGTCTCTCCTCATCATCTCTGCTGTCAGCCCTTGACAGTCTTTGAACTTTCTGTCTCTATGGGTTTGCCAGCTTTTATTGTTTGTTAATGTAGTTTGGTTGGTAACTTTTATGCATTAATTCTGTGAAGTCTATATTTTTTGTCATTTGTGGCCACTGAAGTCTCCACTTGGTGATTAGCTAGTGTTCAGACAGAGATTTCCTTAAATGCCTGTAACCATAAGTTTCTCAGTCTTTGCCATGGGGCCGTGTGTATGTATTTAGGTATGTCTTCAGTACTTAATCAGTCAGTTGACTTTCTACTTGTGCAGAATCTCACGGATAGCCAGAGGCGAGATTTTAAAACTGTCTCAGGCCTTTCCTAAAGCATACATAAAGCTCTGGGCATCTCTAAAACCTTACTCATAGGTATGGCCCTGTAAACTCTTAAAAATATATCTGAATCTTTCATAACCCTTATGGACATCTTGTTTCCAAGCTTTATCTTTAAGCCTTTTGATTAGTCTCTTGTCTTCTCCAACTTTCATCTATCACCTTAGGCAGTGGCCATGTTTAACTTGTCTGTAATTGTTTTTGACAAATGCCCCTAGGGAAAAGGCTTTCCTCCTGAGTGAACCTTGCAGGTAGACTCTTTGGAGAATCAATAGACAGGTCAAATAATGATAATTTTCTGAGAGTGGGTCTTTATAGGAAGTTCTAGTCCCATTTTGCTCCCTCTGGTGACTGCTAGGCTGCTTGTTTGCAGAATGCAAGCTGTTAGTTTTCAAGGTCGTCATGTTGCTACGGAGCAGAGGGTGGATTATGGCAAGTTAAAAATGTCACACAGTTCCTCACTCTTACCAAAATTCAGTTGCTTTTCTGGAATAAATGTCCCTCAGGCTGCTGCAGACCTTTGTCCAATATCCAGAGCTCTGAAAAAGTTGATTATAACAGTTTCTGCCATTTTTCTTGTTGTTAAGGAGAAGCGCCTTTTTGGAGATGCTTACTTTGCTTTTCTTTTTTTTGCTAATGTATACTGCCCACATTTGTTTTTATATCGGTTTATATGTGTTGAAAACCAACTTCAGTCCAACACCAGAGGATTAATTCTAGTGTCCTGCATTGGTAATTCCCTTCTCTGACAGTGAGAAACCCAGCTCCCATTATCCTTAAAATATTAATCCATTGGATCAACATTGCTGTGTGTGACCAATCTCCCCTTGCTGTTGTCACTTCTCTCTTACACAGAGAGCCTCTTTACCATGGTCAGGCTCTAATGCCTGTGCCAGAATGTCACCCCACATGTACTCACTTTGTCAGCCACTACTTCCCACATGGATGGTCTTGTCATCCTGGTTCAGTTCAGTTCAGTCACTCAGTCATGTCCGACTCTTTGCGACCCCATGAATTGCAGCACGCCAGGCCTCCCTGTCCATCACCAATTCCCGGAGTTCACTCAAACTCATGTCCATTGAGTTGGTGATGCCATCCAGCCATCTCATCCTCTGTCATCCCCTTCTCCTCCTGCCCCCAATCCTTCCCAGCATCAGGGTCTTTTCCAATGAGTCAGCTCTTCACATGAGGTGGCCAAAGTACTGGAGTTTCAGCTTTAGCATCAGTCCTTCCAATGAACACCCAGGACTGATCTCCTTTAGGATAGACTGATTGGATCTCCTTGCAGACCAAGGGACTCTCAAGAGTCTTCTCCAACACCACAATTCAAAAGCATCAATTCTTCGGTGCTCAGCTTTCTTCACAGTCCAACTCTCACATCCATACGTGACCACTGGAAAAACCATAGCCTTGACTAGACGGACCTTTTTTGGCAAAGTAATGTCTCTGCTTTTCAATATGCTATCTAGGTTGGTCATAACTTTCCTTCCAAGGAGTAAATGTCTTTTAATTTCATGGCTGCAGTCACCGTGTGTAGTGATTTTGGAGCCCAGAAATCCTGGTTAGGGTCTGATATTCCATGCCAGCTTACCCTTCTCTGTGTCTTTCTCTCCCTAATGGCATCAAGAAGGAAATGGGTAGAATAATGATGTTTTGCAGATGAATTTTATTATCCTTTCTGTCTTTCCTGAGTTTTACTTGTGAGAGTTTATGAGGATATATTAGACTTACATTGGAATATCTGGCTTCAAAGAGTGAAAAAAAAGGTACAACTTACATATCTGAACAAACTTGTGAGTTTTTTGAGGGGGCCATCTATAGAAAACTGATGATTCTCAAGAAGTCAGTGAACCTAAGAATCCATAAGAATTTTAGTAGTGAGTAAGACCCCTTTCAGATAGCTTCACATTCATTTTGAAGATGGCTCAAATGAGATATTTGGGAAAAGGGCATAATAATCTTTCTTGATGTCAGCTTGTCATTGCTACCATTTATTCAGCACTTCACTATGTACTCGGCACTCTGTTTAAGTCTCAAGTAAACTTAATATGGTTTCTATATTTACCTTTGTGTTATAGATGAAAACATCTATTCCACTTTATCACAAAAGTCCTCAGAAGATTTGTCTGTACTTGGCAGTAACCAATTCTTCTTCTCCATCTCTGCCATAAACTTGTATCAGTGAGGATTTCACCTGTATCACTGCTCTGAAAATGGTCTGGTCAGAAAACAAATGTATTCCAAATCAGAAAGAATCATCACAGTCTTTTCTGTCTCATTTAGTAGTAACTCCAGGCACTCAGCTAGAAACCTTGAATCATCCTGGACTCTCCTTTCTTTCTCTTACACTACTTGTTAAAAAGTAGCAACCATTCCCTACCCATCAGGGGCAGCAGCCCCAGGATGTCAACCCACTGTGTGGTTTGCAGATGTTGGGGTTACTAAGAAAGATATGACTCACACAGGCATTGGAAGGAGCAATGCATTACTCTCAGAGAAAAGAGAGAGCGAAGTCAGCTTCAGCAGCGAGCGTCAGCCCCCTGTGGTGAGCGAGTCCCAGCTGTACTGTTGCAGGGAGATGGTCTGTGCTGCAGGGATGGGCCATGTTCCGTCTTCACTGAGACTAGATAATAATGGTGGGGTTGGTCAGGCACCATATGACACACACACACTTCAGCAGGACAATGAAGTACACATCAAGCTAGAAAAGGAAAAGATACTCCCAAACAAGACAGTAAGCTCAGCACAAGCTGTGAGGGCTCCTTATTTCCATGTGTGGAAACGTTCCAGGCCTATGGTGCTTTTACAACCATGCAAAGGTCAACAGGCCGTGCATGACTTCCTTTCCCGATACCACACACCTGTCCTTTAGAAAGCCTTTTTGGCTCTGTCTTCAGAATATATGCAGGACCTGACTGTCTAATCACTATCTCCACTTCAGCAACACTGGTCTAAGCTATAATTATTTACCTGATCTTTCTGCTTCCAGTGGCTTTCTATACTATTCATTGTAAAAACCAGTCTTTATAGTGGTTTACAGGGCTGTGAATCATGTAATAGTACTCTTTCCATCATGCATTTTGCCCCAGCCATACATGCCAGCTTTGCTCACACAGTGGAGTCCTTACACTGGCTATCCCCTCTGCTTGGAACAGTCTTCTCCCAGAGATCTTTGTGGCTTGCTGTTTGGCCTCTCTCGACTTCTTGCACCAGTGTTAACTTTCTCGGTATGGCTTGCCCTAACCACCTGGCTTAAAATTGCAATCTCCTCTTGACTCAGCACTGCTTAGCCCTTTTCCCTGCTTTATTTTTTCCCACTGTGCGTAATAAGTTCAAACATACGTGTGGGTATCTTTGTTTCTATGATGGTATTTATTTATTTAGGCTGTTAGATTTTTCCGCTGAGAAGGCTTATTTTATGAGAGCAAAGATTTTTGGCCTTTTTGTTCACTGCTTATATCACCCTTTCACATAGTAGACGCTCAAAAAATATTTGTTGCCTCAAAAGAATTGAAACTTAGGGAACTGAAATAATTCTGGTAAATGGCAGAGCTGAAATTTGAAGTATTTGGCATTCAGATCCACTAGTAGAAAACTTTTGATTAAGCTTTTTCTAACCCAGCAATAAATGATTTTAGAGTTATTGTCCTGGTCACTGTAGTTAGGCACTAATTTAATGATTCCAGCTAATCTGATAACCTAACTGTATTGCATTCATGGTAAAACACATGGTGAGTTTCACAGAAAATAGTGGTTAATGAGTGGTTCATTACTGTGGACTACTGGTACTGAATAGTAAAGAAATAAATAAAAATATGTCAGTGATAATATTCTAAAGGTTTGTGTGAAAAGGAATATGATCAGGAAATTGAGAACTGAAAATTTTTAATAAAATATTGATTTATAATCAAATTTTAAAACTTCAAATTATATATGGGGCTACATTCACATTGTTTTCATTTACTCAATTATTCTAATGTTTGTGGTCCTTAATAAAACTAATAATATATTATTCTAATCAATAACAATATTGGTTTTATTAATTAAAAATGCTTTGTATTGATTAACTTTTTGTAGACTTATTCAGAAATAAACAGGTTCAACTTAATTTTGGATATGCCTGTGTGTTTATGTGTGTGTGTGTCCCAAAAGATATGCAACTTCAAGAAGATATGTAGACATGGGTAAATATAGTTATCAATACGCACATACACAGAGTCGATCCTCATTATTCGTAGATTCCATATTTTCAGATTCACCTACTTGATACGATTTGTTTGTAATGTCAAAATTCATACTTTTGGTGCTTTTGTGGTCATTCACTGCTGTGCCTGTGGACAATGTCTGAGTTGCTTGATAAGTGAGTACCTGCCAAGTTCAGATGCAACTAGGTAATGCTCTGCCTTCTTGTTTCAGCTTTCATACTACATACCAGTGTCTTTTTTGCAGTGTAGTTAGTACCTCGTTTTTGTGCTTTTGGTGATTTTGTTGTTGGTGATTTTGCTGTTTAAAGTGTTCCCCACGTGTTGTGCTGAAGTGCTACCTGTTTTGCTAAGCATCAGAGGCTGTGATGTGCCATGTGGAGGAAATACATGTGTTAGATCAACTTCATTCAGGCATGAGCAAAACACTGTTGGTTGTGATTTCAGCATTAATGAGTCAATAAATATTTTAAAAGGTGTATTTAAGTAGAAACACATGTAACACAAGGCTGTATATTGATCAGTTGTGACCAGAGGCTTGCAGAAGCCTAAGACACTGTATCCCCTAGGGATAGGAATTGAGTATCTGCTTGATTCAGTATTTGAAGAAACTTCATGGAGCATAACTAGGGTAAGTAATGAGAATCAGCCATACATGTACAGTTTTCTCCGAAAAAAGCAGCTTTCATTAGTTGTTTGTTTTACTATTTGAATCATTATATTAAACTCTAGCTCAGTGTGTGTCTTTCATAAATTTATATTCTAGAGATGTCACCCAAATTGAAATCTCAGCATAAACCAGTGCTGTGTTCCATTCAGTGAAATGGAATGTTACTAATAAGTCATTTAAAAAAACTTTAATTAAATTTTTAAAATTATGAAACATGTCATTTTTAAAATTTATCAATTTTTAAAATTATGAAATATTTTTAAATATATTCAAATTTTAAAAATTGTGAAATGTATCATACATTCAAATGAGTAAACATAATTTGTATTTATGATTTGGAAAAAAATCAATAATAGAAGCAGCATCCCTGTACATACAATTTAGGAAATATATCATTATCAATATCTTTGAATATTCCCAGGTGCTCTTCTCAGATTCAGTGTTCCCTCACCAAAGTCAACCACGGTCCTAAACTTTGTGTTAACATTCTTCTTCTTTAGCTGAAGCTCTCTCTGTGATTTGCTTCTGAACATTCATTGATTACATAGCAAAAAGAAAAATTTATGTTTTATCATTAAGTCTTTGTTTTGCTCACATAAACTGTACCACATATGTCAACAGTCATTGAGATCTAGAGATTGTATACTGACAGTAGCTAAGGCCTTGGGCTCAGAAGCCAGGTCTTAGTTTGAAGACTGGAGCTGCCTGAGTTTCATTTCTGGCCTGCTGCTTACTAACTGGGTGACCTTGCACAAGTTGTTTACTTTTACTTTCCCTCAGTTTTTTCTTCTATAAAATGGGAATATTAAAAGTGCTTAACTCAGAGGGTTGTTGTAAGGGTTAAATAAATTACTTACATATCCCAGGTAGCTTAGCTGGTAAAGAATCCTCCTGCAATACAGGAGACCCCAGTTTAATTCCTGGGTTGAGAAGGTCCCCTGGAGGAGGGGTAGGCTACCCACTCCAGTGTCCTTGGACTTCCCTGGTAGCTCAGATGGTAAAAAATCTGCCTGCCATGTGGGAGACCTGGGTTCAATCCCTGAGTTGGGAAGACCCTGTGGAGGAGGGTATGGCAACCCACTCCACTATTCTTGCTTGGAGAATCCCCATGGACAGAGGAGCCTGGTAGGCTGCAGTCCATGAGGTTGCAAAGAGTTGGATATGACTGAGCATCTAAGCACCGCAACACAAATATCTGGAAAAATGGTAGTTATTAATAAATATTACTGGTTATTTGTTAGAAAAATTAATGATAAGAATTATTTGAAAAGCCATTTATATTCTTGTGCTATATTAAGTAATCTTTTCTCTAAATGTTATTCTACTTTTAGACAACCATGTGTTTTAATGATTCTTGTCACTTTGTGACCTCTTTTCATTTAGCTTATTGTAGCATTACTTAAAATAGTATTTCTTTGGTATCTCTTTTTTTGTCTCTCAGATTGTGTGAGATCAGATCTCTTTTTAGTTTGTAAGTGAATTTATTCTACATATTTTATATTTGGATTTTTCTCCCTAGCATACTCATTTAAGGTCTACTGAGCGATAATTCAAAGGCTGATTTGTTTATCTGTTTGTTTTTGTCTCATGTTGGCAGAAGTTCATTGTAGTTAGTGATAGACTTCACAGTTCATCTAATATTAATAAATGAAAAATTGCTTTACATAAATGTCAAGCTCCTATTAAAGTAGGGAAATCTAAATTAGTATTTCCTGTTCTCAGAGCTATATTAAATTGTGAGACAATTCAATATTTAGGTTAGAGTTTAAAGAAACACTTAACATGTCATGGTTAAAACCAATAAACTTAACTACTGTCTATTGATAGCCAATAAGTCAGCAACTACATCAGTACTTTAGTAGTATCAAGAAGCTGAATGAGACTCTGTTTTAGAAGTTTAATTCCTTTTTGCATGCCCACATAGCAGCCTTTCTGTTTTGTTAAAGAGCATCTTCTGATTTCATTCTTCCCGTGAGTCTGAATTTCCTTCATCTTTGTCTATCTGTAAGTGTGATTGTTTGATAAAATAGTGCAGTATGTTGCGCATTTCTGAGACAAAAGAGAAACACCATTCTATATTTTCTGTATCAATCTGATAAAGACATGTGAGTGAGAGTGTTTGGGGAGAAACAGGTTGTCGATAAGGCTTTAGACAATCTAGCTCTAAGACTAAAAACTTTCCAAAAAAAACTTTCCATATTAATTTTTTTCTATTAATTTTTAAGAATTTATTTTTAATGGAGGATAATTAACTTTAAAATGTTGTGTTGGTTTCTGCCATACCCTAGTGTGAAACAGCCATAAGTATATATACATCTCCTTCCTCTTGAGCCTCTCTCCCACTCCACTCCCCCATCCCATTCCTCTAGGTCATCACTGAGCACCAGGCTGAGCTCCTTGTGTTATACAGCAACTTCCCACTAGCTAGCTATTTCATACATGGTAGTATATATATTCCAATGCTACTCTCTCAATTTTTTCCAACCTCTCCTTCCCCCACCATACTGATTTTAATTAGGAGAACTTAAATTATATGTACGTGTTAGCACCACCATGATTAAGCTTTAACAGCTATCTATGTTTTCATGTCTAAGTTTTAGCTTGTACTCGGTATGTTAATAAACACACATATTACATAAAGAAGTTAAAACCTATCCTTCCCTAAACCCAGAAGTTATGGACTGAAAAATATTAAGCTGTCCTTGATCAGACTGTCTCTTTTCTTTTTTCTTGAGAGTATGCAATGTGATTTTCCATGTCTGTTGAACCCCAAGGCAAATCAGAAGATGGACCCTCTTTTCTTAACATGGATCCAAACACAGAAACGTCTAAAAAGAATACTTCTGCTCACAGTCTAACACCACTCACCGAGGGGCTTAAACAACAGACATTTACTACTCAGAGTCCTTGAGGCGGGGAAGCGTTGGCCACAGTGCTGGCAGTTTTCAGTGTCTGGTGAGGACTCACTTCCTGGTTCATAGATGGCCACCTCCTTGCTGTGTCCACAAGTGGCAGGAGAGGTGAGGGAGTGCGCTTGAATCTTCTTCATAAGAACAGTAATACCATTCATGAGAGCTCTGCCTTGGGACCTAATCAACTCTGAATGGCCCCACCTCGAAATAACCATTACTTGGGGATTCAACATATGAACTCTGAGAGAACACAGTCTCTAGCAGTGATATAACAAAGGTGTAATGTATATAGGCTCTATATTTGAGAAGATTTGGGTCCTTGCCCAGGTTAATTACCCTCTCTCAATATCACTTTTGTCATCTCACAGGTTTTGTGAGGATTGATTGAGAATGTGGGACAGTGTTAGTACATCGTCTGCCTTTGACCATGCAGCATGCCTGAAGAATCTCAGTATTCTTCCTTCAAGAATGTGAGGCCAAGCTTGCAGCAATTCTGGTCACATCCTCTTCTTTATGACTAAGACAGTAGCACCTTGTCTGAAATGCTTCCCTTGCCTTTATCTCCATTCCGTGCACTATGGCTTGGTTATGCACCCTTTCCCTCTGGGTGGAATTCATCTCACTGTGTACTTTCTCATTGTATGTGCTGAGTTCTTCTATAACATTCTGAACTGAGGAACACGGACCATATATTTTCATCCTTGTGTCTACCTCAGCACAATGTTTGATTATATAATAAGATAGTAAGTAGTGACTTGCTGACTGAATATATAAAATTCCCATGGGAGCCCCCAGCCAGAAGAGTAGTCTGTAGTCCAGATCAGAGTGAAGAGAGTATAGGAACATTTTCCCCCCAAAAGTTACAAAGTATTTTCAAATACACAGAAAAGTTCAAAGAGTTGTACAGTGAACATCCATAAATTTATCACCTAGATTCTATAATTAATATTTTGTTACCTCTTTTATCAGATGTCTCTATCCATCTACTCTTAGATTCAATTAATTAATCCATCTTAATACTTTAAAGTATCTTAGAGTATTAAAGGTGCTGGTTTAGGCATTTGGGGTAGGTCAGGCCTTGGGCTGTGGTAGTCTGGTTGTGGTCTGAGACCCAGAAGGCTTCTGAAGCACTGGAGCAGGCTCTGGAGTGGCCTTCAGGAAGCTGGCCAGCCTCTTATGCAGTTTACAAACCATACTCTGAGTCCTGATTCAGGAGCAAGCAAATGTGTGCATGCTTCTCACAAGTAGAGTCCAGTCTTCACACAGCCCTCCTGTTGGTCCTGTTGTCCCTCCAACCAGCCACTGGGCTCATCTTCCCTGTGTTGGTCCCTAAGATTGGGGCACCAGTATGTGGCTCAAACCATTCACTCCCTGGGAGGATCTCTTTCCTGTATAATTTCCATTTTCCTCTGAGTGTGCTCCGAGGCGCACAGGTCTGATCACTTCTTTTCCCTTCCTCCTTGATTCAGTGTGGGTCTTTCTTACAGTCTTGGTTGTACAGTAGTCTTTCTACCAATCTCCAGTTAGTTTTCAGTAAGAACTGTTCCACATATAGGTGTATTTTTTGATGTGTTCGTGAGAGAGGTGAGAGGCCTCCATTTTCATCTCCTCTCCACTTGGGCATGTTCCCAATGACCATTCAAGATATTTCTCTGTGATGTATCTTTTCAGATCTTCAGTACAGTTTTTAATTGGGTTTTTGATATCAAGTTAGAGGAGTTCTTTATATATTCTGTTCAAGACTTTGTTTAGATACATTTACAAATATTTTCCCAGTCTGTAGTGTAACTGTTTTCTTAATGGTATCTTTTAATCAGTGCTGTTGTTGTTGTTCAGTCACCCAGTCATGTCCACTCTTTGCAACCCCATGGACTGCAGCACACCAGGCCTCCCTGCCCCTCATCATCTCCTGAAGTTTGCCCAAGTTCATGTTGATTGCATCAGTGATGCCATCCAGCCATCTCATCCTCTGACACCCTCTTCTTCTGCCTTTAATCTTTCCCAGCATCAGGGACTTTTCCAGTGAGTCATCTGTTCTCATCAGATGAACAAAATCCTGGAGCTTCAGCTTTAGTCCTTCCAGTGAATATTCAGGGTTGATCTCCCTTAAGACTGACTGGTTTGATCTCCTTGCTGTCCAAGGGACTTTCAGGAGTTTTCTCCAGCAGCACAGTTCAAAGGCATCAATTCTTTAGCATTCTGCTTCTTTTTTGTCCAGCTCTCACAGCCATATGTGACCACTGGAAAGACAATAACCTTGACTGTACAGACCTTTGTCAACAGAGTCATGTCTCTGCTTTTCATTTTCTAAATTTTGCTAATGTCTATTGTATTCATTTATTTTTTTTAATAGTTAATAACTTCTGTGACCTGGCTAAGAAACCTTTGCCTTTACCAAGTTACGAAGATGTAACTTTCTTTCTTTTCCCTGAGTAGCTTTATAATTTTACTTTATATTTAGGAGTATGGTATATCTAGAATTAATTTTTTCATATGAAATAAAGTTAGGGATAAAGGTTCATTAATTTCCCCCATATGGATTCCAATTGTTTGAGTACATTTGTTGAAACAATTTCTGTAGATTTACATTTTTACATATGTAAAAATTTCTCCTTTCCTCACTGTTATCTTGGTAACCTTGTTGCAATAAAATGACTATATGAAGGTGGCTCTACATCTAGACTTCTTATTCGATTTTGTTTATTTGTCTATACTTATATCAGTTTTACGTTGTCTTGGATATTGTACTTTATACTAGGTGTAGTAAAGGCTTCTCTTCTGTTACTTTTTCCCTAGCATTTCTACTCTTGCTTTCTAGCTGTTACAGTCATCCTAGTCTGTTCTCTGATTCTTCAAGCCAGTAAGTCTATAGTTTAATATCCAAGTTTTATCCTTCCATTGTGGCACCACTGGCACATGGCCTCCAACAAAAGCCATCAGTTCAGTTCGTTCAGTCAGTCGTGTCTGACTCTTTGCAGTCCCATGAATCACAGCACACCAGGCCTCCCTGTCCATAAAGAATGAGGATTTTACCTAGTGTCATTACCTTCTTCCAAGTTTATTCTCCCCTCCAGTTTCTTCCTCCTGCTTTTTGCTCAGTGCTTTCAGGTAGTTATTTTTTATATTTTGTCTGTATATAGATTAAATTTGTTACCAGAGGGAAGGTTGGTTCAATTCCTTCTCCATTATAGTAGTGCTGTTCAGTTGATTTCTGAAAGTCAGTTTGAGCAGGCATCTGGCCAGGGAAGCAGTTAGAGTGAGGAGTGGGACAAGGAGGTATGGCGCGGAAGAGAGGCAAGTTTCAAACGGAGGGAACGGATTTGGTTCAGCTCAGTTAGAGAAGGCTTAGACTAAACCCAAAGTTGCTGGGAAGAACTCCAAGGGAAAGAACGTACTAGAACATTGTGTTTTTCAAACTGTGAATCATAAAATCTATTTAGTAGGTGGCCTCTGAAAAGTCATTTTTGTTGCTAACCTAATCCGAAGCTGTAACACAATTAGAAAGTAAGATCGATACACTGCTGATATGTACTTTTATCCTCAGCTCTCCAGTTAGAGAACAGTTTGTGGGGTCTCAATGAATTCACTCCTCCTCTGGTGGACTGTGGACCTTTGTTTTGTGTTGGACTTCTCTTGTAACATGTGCATGTACATAGCAAATTGCGCATGTACATAGCACACTTCTCAGTAACTGTTAAATATATAAAGATGAATCACACATTTGTCAAAATTATGTCAGGGCTGATGAAGCATGATTGGCTTTAGAAATACCCAGTTTTAAGGAATCCTCAGCTTAGACTGTCTTTTATGAGAAAGGGAAGCCTTGATGATATATGTGACATGATGTCTTAGCAAGAAATCTCAGAGTTCCTTGTTCATGGAAAAAGAAGTAATGGAGAACCATCAGGGATGTGCTAAATAAGGATAGTATTAGAACCTCTCCCCTCTTTCTTTGTTAATTGTTCCTTTTCTTTTCTCTCTGTAATCCTTCTACACACACACACACACACACACACACACATACACACACACACACACACACACCCTGACCCACCCTGATCCATAAGCTTTGGATAAAAGTACAAATAAGGACTCATAAATAAAACTATATTAATCAAAGAAAATTAAATAAGTAAAAGGATGGTAATCCATCTTTCAGTTTTTATAATTAGGCCAAGCTTGGGAAACTAGTTATAATGAAGAAAAGCTTCTTTAAAATTCATTAGGAAATGATTCCGTGATCTAATTTTTCTCTCATTAGAAGAGGGTGTGATAATGTCATCATTGGCAGAAGGTTAAAAGATAACAACAGTTCTTCAAAAGGCACTATTAAAACAATAAAAAGGCAGACCATGCACTGGGAAAAAATATTGGTAATACAGATGTCAGATAATGATTCTGTCAACAGAGTGTATAAAGAATTTTCATGAATCGACAATGATAAGATAAGCAACCGAATTAAAGAATGAACAAGAACTCAAAGAGATAGCCTCAAAAGAAGGTGTATCAGTTGCCTAAAAACACGTTATAATACATTCTGTGTCATTAGCCATCAGAGAGATTTAAGTCAAAAGCACAGGAATTAATAAAAGGAAAAAGACTGGCAATATCAAGTATTGACAAGAATGTGAGCAATGAGTACTCTTATATTTTGCTGATGTGGAGGTAATAACTGAACAATCACTTTGCAAAATAATCTGGCAATATCTTAGAAAGTTAAACATACACTTAGGATTTGAACCTTGAACCTCCACTCCCAGGTATTTACCCAAGGGAAATGAAAACCTATGTACGCAAAAAGCCTTGTGTATACAAACCAGCTTTATTTTGTACTGGCCCCAGTCTAGGGGGAAAAAACCCATATGTTCATCAGTGAGAGACTGGATAGACCAATTGTGATATATTTATACAGTGGAATACTAATCAGTAGTGAAAGTGGATGATTTACTGATGCATTCAACAACAATGAAGACTCTCAGAAACATTATGCTGAGTGAAGGAAGTCAGACACAAAAGAGTATATATTAATTCATTTATATGAAATTCTTCTAAAAATGCAAAGCTAATAATTGTGGAAAAAAAATCAGCTCACTGGTAGCCTAGGGTGGAGGTGGTTTGACTTCAGAGAGTCATGAGGGACATTCTAGAATGATATAAATATTCTATAATGATGGAATTACATGAATGACTCAACTTATTTAAGGAACTGTGAAATTAAAAGGTATGCATTTCATTAACTATAAGCTATATTTCAATAAAGATTTTTTAATTAAAAAAAAAAGAATTCTAGTCCTTATACTCTGCCTCCCTTGGCATATGGGAGATATGATAAACTGTTCCTCTTTATCTTTGATAACCATTTTCCTGGACAGAAAGAATTTTTATACTTATAAAATCACAGTGCATTGTATTATATTAAGTACATTAAATGGAGATGGCTTCACTAAAATGAAGCACCACAGATAGGTAGGATACATGGAATGGGGTGCATGTCCAGGATTTAAACAGCACAATTGGGATTGTTTGTATTTTAAAAATAAATGGGGGAGCACCTGAATTATTATTATTTTTGTTGTTGTTCTAAACCAGGGGTCAGTAAACTATAGCTATAGCCCACACTGTCTACCTTTGTATTACCCTGGAACCATAAATGGTTCTTATATTGTAAAGGGTTATTTGAGAAAAGAAAAACAGTATGCAACAGATATGTAAGTGTCCCTCAAAGTCAGAGAACATGTAGAGGCTAGAGAGGGTGATCTGAGGGGGGAGTCTATTAGGTTATGGTATCTGTACTACAGGGTTCCCCCATATAGTGCATTAGAATTCCCGCATCAACTGTAGAACCCTTCTACCCTCCTCCACCTTTTGCACTTGCCTCCCATAGTGTTGTCTGCCTGACCATAAACCATAATGTATCTTTAAAAATTAATTTAGATGCTCTGAGCATCTTTTTATTCCAGATTCTAAAGATGAATCTGGGGATAATGGGCCATCTAGAATTGCTTTAGGAAATGTGCAGCCTCTTTGAAGGATCCCACTATGCTAATGGCTTGCACATTCAAGATGAGGGATCAGTGAAATTGTGGTGGACAGGCCAGGGATAAGAGCAAGTGGCAGCTTGATGTGAACTAGCACTTAGGTTAAAATCTGTGAATGTTTATAGTATTTCTTTCCTTTCATCTTTTTCTAGGCCTACTCTGTCTATGATGAAGACATTGGGTACTGTCAAGGACAGTCTTTTCTTGCTGCTGTATTGCTGCTGCATGTAAGTAATTTTCCATGTAATAAATGGCATGGTACTGCCAAATTCATTTTATTTTCTGCTTTTTTTTCCCTCCCTTCTTAGTCTCCATTTACCTGATGGAGATTACACATGGCATATCTTTTTAAGCCTGTACTTTTGGTAAGAAAATAAGAGATCTGATGTCAAGAACAGGACAGTTAGTTTCTCAATAGAATTAATTTTGCAGGCTGGTAGGGAATAAATTACCTGTTTGGAGTTATTTTTAACTAGAACCCACTAGGATTGAGAAAGTCCAGGTATCTGCCCAAATGTGAGCAGGACCAGGAGCATCATGAAGGAATGTGACAAGAAAGTCTTTTACCTCTTCTGTGATTTATTTTTGTACATTCTCTTTCCTCTTAGTCACCTTCATTTGACAGAACATTTATTGAGGATCAGTTATCAGTACTGGGCTAAGATGTGGGATTACAAATATGAATAATTTATTGTTTGTGTTCTCAAAGGCCTTATGGGCTGGAATGGGGCACAGGCAATGTAGGCACATACCTATTATTTTAATTCATTCCCTGTATCTGCATTGTTTTTGTGATGGTCACTATGGAAGAGTTACAGTGTGCTAGGTGAAAGCAATGCAGAGAGTAAGGGGAGAGGAGAGCTTTCAGAAAGGACTTTCTAGAGGAGGTGGTAGCTTTGCCAAGACATAAATGAGTCTGGGCGGGGGGGAGAGAAGATGGATAAGAGAAGGAGTAGAGATTGCTATGTGAGCAAATGTATGGCAAAACAAAGGGCACAATATATAAATGGAACAGTGAAATGACAATTTCTATATCATTGCTGTAGAAAGTGTATGGAGAGAAAGAGATGTGATAAAAATGGTCACATGGGCAGGGAACAAATTATAAAGACTTCTTAATATCAAGAAATGTAGGCTTTATAGAGGCTTTGTTCTGTACCTAATGAGGAGCCACAATCAATTTGAAGCAAGGGAATGACAATCAGATATTCATTTCAGATAAATTCTTATATCCACATGGAGGATGAAATTGAAAAGAAGCATGCAATAGCAGAGATACCAGTTAGGAAATATCAGTCTAAATGAGAGATATTGAGACTTAGAGAAAAAGAAAGAATGAAACATTTTTTCTGGAGGCAAAATTGGTAGGTTTCATGGATGGATTGACAAAGGAAGGGTCAAAAGTAGCATGTCTTATTTCATTGCTTAAGCGACTGGGTAAATTATGGTATTTTGAGCTGAGGTAGAAAACACTTCCATTGAGATTGAATGGAAGAAAAAAGGTTAGGAGTTGATGATGAATTTAGTTTTAAATTTGGAAAGGGAGGGTATGTGAGGGCCATCTGAGTAGCTGTCCAGCAGCCAGCTGTATACTGGAGACTGACTCTGGGGAGAAATCAAAGCTGAAATGATGAGAGTGGATCAGATCATTTCAGAAAAATAAGTAGAAGAAAAAAAACAGAATAGAACCCAGGAATGCCAATTATTTAAAGAGCTGATGAGGAAGAGGGATCTTTGAAGAGTTTCTTGATTTTCAGCAGAGAAGCAGCATTGTATAATGTCAGATGCAGCAAAGAGGACCAAGTTTAAAACAAAAGGATTTTTTTCTATGGTTTGCATTCTGAAAATGAAGAACAATTATAGTAGATTCATGGTCCTAATTCTGATCATTTGACTTTAATGAAAAAAATAACATACTGTTGTTCTGTTGTGATTATTCATTCTAACTTTGATTTCAATATCTTTCTCTGTGGCATTATCATCTATTTATGGTCTTTTGATATTCTTTTACTGTCCTTTTTTTGTCATTTCCACAGACCACATTCTTGAGATTTCCTGTGATAATAAGTACTTTATAGTCATAAATTCTTGGGCCCTTAGTTCTATTACTAACACCACCTAGCAGATCTAGAATAGTCAGGTCCCTACACAAGGGGCTGGAGACTGTAAGCCATGATGGGTGTTTTCACCAAGGTTCAAAACCATCATTTTTCTAAAAGGACCTTTCATGATCACTCTGATGAGAAGCTGATATTCAGGCCACAGATAGTGAAGCTTTGTCTTCTACAAAGTAATCTTTGAATATGTCACAGTTTAGCATTTTAGCCCTGTGAAACACATTATATCTATTGAACCTCAGTGAGAAGAATATCACTTTAGGAAATCTGTTCTGAGACTTAACAGAAGTTTAGTTAACTCTAAGTTCATGTTTACTTGGACATATTTTCTCCCTGAAAAAAAGAGAGTGATTCAAATAGCTAAGAAACTCAAATACCCCAGATTTTTTTTTTTTAAACATTATCTACTCTTCTATTATAAGGGTCATGGAAAGTCAGCTCTTGTAAACATATTCAACAAAATTGCCTCCAAAGTGTGTCACAAGATGAATAGAAATATAGTCTAGTTTCTACACTTTCTACTTTAATAAAACTACACAGTTGTTGTCGTTGCTTATAAAAATAACTGGAAATATAGAAATGCCTTCAGAATCCTGGAGGAAAGATAAACTGATAATCAATGTTAGTGAAAAACAGATTAGATATAATTTTATTGAAAATATATGTGATAATTCTATTAATCAGCATATTTCATTGACAGACCAATATATCCATTAACCAATTTGAATAAGAGAAGCCAACTATAATTTTTTCTTTTCTGTATTTCATGTTGTCCCCATGGTTTAAATAGGTAGAAGAATACAGTCTAGCTTAAACAATTCATCAAATACACTATCTCGGATTCCAGGGAGATATGTTATTAGGGCCTTACTGACTAATTTTTTATCAGTTACATAAGCATTGGGTTCTTTCTGCTGCCAGATATCCTTTGGCAGCTCCATATTAATCATTGTCAGAAGCAGCTTCTTTCTGGGATGCTGTCTTCCTCACCCATGGTCATTTATATTTCACATTCGCTGCCTAAGAGGAAAGAAAGACCAAAAATGAAAGTAGGTTTAAGAACAAAAATTTAGAATTTTAAAGTTTTTCCATGTATGAATAGTTTTAAGAAGTAAATATCTTTTCCTGGTGCTTGGAAATTTTTAGATGCTTTGATAATATTCTTTGTAACTTGCAGTAAAGCACTGGAAGAATTAAATGTTTATCACATAGATGCTGTTACATCCATTGATGGAATTATAAGAAACTTATCATTTATAGTTCAAAAAAGCTGTTACAGCACAGATTGCTTGTAATCATTATAGTGTTTGCCTTTAAATATGCAATAATTATCACTAATATCATTGTATTATTAGCATAATAAATAATATCCTTTTGTATATTCATTTATTCTAAATACTATATAAAGTATTTTAGATAATTTTTAACACCAATATATTTCTCTCACAAATTTATTGTCAAGCAGCTTTAAAGTTTTTTTTAATCAAACATATACTTTTTTAGACTTTCAGAAGATTGTGTTCTTTTTTAAGGTTAAATCACTGTGTGTATGTGTGTGTGTATATATATATATTCCATATGGAATATATGTGTATATATGTGTGTATATATATTATATACATGTTTATATATATATATATCCCATACATATATATATATGTATGGAAGCTTTCCAACTGCAAAAAGAATTATTTTGGAATAAGCCAGGATGTTTAAATGTATTGCATTTTTTCAAAAACTGTAACTAGGTACAACTCCTTTGGAAACCAGTTTTGCTTTATCTGATAAAGATTTGCATACCAGTCAATTCCACTCTTAGTATATACTTTAGTCACATTTAAGAACCTGTACACTAGTGGCTCAGTTGGTAAAGAATCTGCCTGCATTGTGAGAGACCTGGGTTTGATCCCTGCATTGGGAAGATCCCCTGGAGAAGAAAATGGCTACCCACTCAAGTATTCTTGCCTGGAGAATTCCATGGACAGAGGAGCCTGGCGGGACACAGTCCATGGGGTTGCAAAGAGTAGGACACAACTGAGTAGTTAACATTTTCACTACTTTTACACTAGAATCATGTATTAAAATAGGATTGTAATTACGGTTTATACTACAGGATCAGTGTTTATAATGATCACACAACTCAAATGCCCATTATTATAATGTCTCATAGTCTAATATTACCATTGTAATTAGATGTCAAATGGATAAATTGTGGTATATTCATATTGTGGGACACTCTACAGCAATGAAAGAAATGTATTGCACTACATGTCTGCATGCACGCTAAGTCACTTCAGTCATGTCTTACTCTTTGTGACCCCATGGGCCGTAGCCCACCAGGCTTCTCTTCCCATGGGATTCTCCAGGCAAGAATACCAGAGTGGGTTGCTATGTGATCCTCCAGGGGAATCTTCTAACCCAGGGATCAAACCCGCATCTCTTACATCTCCTACACTGGCAGACAGACTCTTTACCATTAGCACCACCTGGGAAATTCCTGTATTACATGGGCTATTGTGAATGAATCATACAAGCATGAAATTTAGTAAGAAAGCAAATTATTGGTATCATTTGGTATGATTCCATTTAGTATAATTCAGTAATGACAAAAGTAAACTCTGTTTTCTTAGAATGCTATGTAGATGGAAAGTACAGATAATATCAATGAAGTCAATACAGTTAAAGTCAGGATCATGACCTTCCAGGAGAAACTGGGAGTCATGACTGGGAGGGGACACGTAGGGATCTTTAGGAGTAAACAGTATTCTAGCTCCTAACCTGTTTATATTTCTTAATCATTTATTCTATAAAGTATAATCTTAACTTTTATGTATTTTTCTCTGTGTGTTACATTTAAAAATAATATAAGATTTTAAAATTACAAATCTTGTAATGTTCCCACCCCCCAAAAAAGCAAGTTTTGGATCAGATTTAACAAATGAACTTAAGAAATGAGAAGCAGAGCTGCTTCTTAGTTTTCCTGAACATAAAGATTCTACAAAGTCCGAGGTAACAAAACAGAGGCGTCCTAGTGTCTTTATATGCTTATATAAGTAAAACTATTTGTGCCATGATATTATTTAGGAATCTTTCTGCTACATGTGACATAACATGAACTCAAAGTAGTTTAAATTTAAAAGGAAATATATTGGCTCACATAACTGGGAAGTGCAGAGCAGAGATGATTTTGATATGCTTGATATTCCAGAGTTCATATTTTGTCATCAGAAATCTGCATCTCTGTATCTCTGTTGTGCTTAGAGTTTATTGCCTTAACTTATAAAGGCAGGGCACAAAGTAGGCAGTTTGCAAGTTGGCCTGGCTTCATATCTGAAAAGTTTTACAGCTTCATTTAGAAGGCATCATGTTTATCTTTTGCTGTAGCTCCTGCACTTAAACAAGCAAGCAAAAACCCTAGAGGATTCTGGTTGGCCTGCCCTTGGGGGTCTGCTATAGCTCCTGCACTTAAACAAACAGGCAAAATCCCTGGAGGATTCTGGTTGGCCTACCCTTGGGGGTCTGCCATTCTTGAGTTGGTTATTGAGGTCAGGAAGTTCAAGTGTTCTGATAGGCCTGGCCCAGCTCTTAAGTTCACCTCTATGCTGGTAATGATCTGGATCAACTCGTCCTGAAAAGTGAAATGGTGTTCCTATAAGAAAGGAGCTTTTGACATCAGATGATAGGAAGGTAGAATACTAGACAGATGTATCCTATTATCTTATTGTGATTCTTTGATATAAGAGTTTGAGTTTATTTTTAATAAGCCCTTCTTTACTTCCAAATCACCTTTTCCTTATAAATCCAAGAGATTTTTCCTGTTCTCTATTAATTTTTGCATCAGTGCTTCAAGAGTCATTCCTCAGCATCTTCTCCCTGTCCTGTAAATACAATCAAGGCATTTTGCCTTAAGAAAAAAAATCCTCTTTTGATCTTCCCATTTAGCTCTCTCAGACTTCTTTGTCCTTTCAAAGCCACATTCCTTCAAAGGATTATAAAAAGCACAGCTATGAATTTAAATTGTGGGTTAATACCTTTCAAGTTACATGACCTTGCAGAAGTTCCCTGAGATTGAAGAATCAGTTTCTTCATCTATAATGTAAAGTGAAAATAATATTATCATCCTCCTTTGGTTTCTATGAATGTTGAATACCATGCATTATAAGTGTAGTTTTATTTTGTATCTGGCACAAAAAGAGTATAGCCATGGGGCTAAGTCCAGACTTTATGTAATAGATGTATGCTGCTGCTAAGTCACTTCAGTCATGTCCAACTCTGTGCGACTCCATAGACAGCAGCCTACCAGGCCCCCTGTCCCTGGGATTCTTCAGGCAAGAACACTGGAGTGGGTTGCCATTTCCTTCTCCAATGCATGAAAGTGAAAAGTGAAAGTGAAGGCACTCAGTCGTGTCCGACTCTGCAACCCCATAGACAGCAGCCCACCAGGCTTCCCCATCCATGGGATTTTCCAGGCAAGAGTACTGGAGTGGGGTGCCATTGCCTTCTCCAATAGCTGTATAGTTATTGGCAAATCACTTAAGTTCCTTGAACCTCACTAGTCTAATATTTAAAATGTGGAACTTATACTTACTTTTGTGAGGTTTAATGGGGTCATGAATGAATGTCTGTAACAATGCTGTTCTTTCTAAAACTAATAATTATTTACCCAGCCAGTTTTCTTTTGTTCCCTAGCTTATATTGAGCACGCAAAGCAAACTAATAGGTGGAACAGCATGTTTTAAGGCTTACAAATAGCTATTAAATTTAAATGTATTTGGCATATATTTGATTTAAAAGGAAAATAAACACTCAGAAGTTTTCGATTTTCAGCTTGTAAACAGAAAATGAAAACTCATTAATTTATGATTGTCAGAATAATCTCTAACATTCACCTTTGTTGAAGAAAAAAAAAACCAGTGGATTATTCATTAACTTCATGGAAAAAGGGTAGATTGACTACAGAAAGACATGAAAACACATAATGTGAAATAAAAACTTAGTTTTATCCTAAACAGTTATTTAAGATTTTCAACATATAATTTTACTTCAAAAAAATCTTGATGTATGTTACTTCAGGTGAGTCTTAAAGACTTTTGAAGTACTTAGGGTGGTTTGTTTTGTGGTTGATTGCAGAGAGAAGCAGGAATTCCTAGGTGGCACAGTGGTAAAGAATCCGCCTGCCAGTGCAGGAGACACAAGTGACATGAGTCCGATCCCTGGGTTGGGAAGATCCTCTGAGTAGGAAATGGCAACCCACTCCAGTATTCTTGCCTGGAGGATTCCATGGACAGAGGAGCCTGGTGAGCTGGCTATACAGTCCATGGGGTCACAGAGAGTTGGACATGACTGAGCACACAGAGAGAAGCAGTGAAGCTTAAAGACTGGCTCCATTCAGTGATAACGTCTGTTAGTACAGATGGCAGATCATTATCAGCATTTGTTAATAAACAGTGATTACGTCATGCTTGATTCTCAGATTGTACATGTGAGGCAGGTATTTAGTTTTGTATTTCATAGAGCCGTGGATGATGTTTTGATATAAGCTTTTAATATTTATCTCATCATTTCCTCAGTAAAGCAATATTGTTTCCATGGCAAAGCTCCTATACACAGCAAAAATGGATAGTCACTACTAGAGACACACTGTGCTCCAATTTCTAATGTCTGATTTTAAAATATATTGTTCAATGATTTATTTTTATTGTAAGTTGGACAAATCAATTGCATATCAGTGATAATAGATTGTCTAGTTCAGTGAAATCACTGTAACAAGGTAAATGCTTCACTGGTGGCTTAGCAGTAAAGGATCCACATGCAAAGCAGGAGATGCAGGTTTGATCCCTGGGTCAGGAAGATCCCCTGGAGAAGGAAATGGCAACCCACTCCAGTATTCTTGCCTGGAAAATCCCATGGACAGAGGAGCTTAGCAGGCTACAGTCCATGGGGTCGCAAAAGAGTCGGACACAACTTAGCAACTAAACGACAACAGTAAGTTAAAGAGTCATTTTAATGCTTTTTAAAAAATAGATGGATGCCCCAGTGCTATTTAGTGGGGGAACCCACTCTTACAGTAAAGTGAAGTCTGCTAGTGCAGCTCCAGATTGATTTTCAGATCTTGACTGATTTTTAAAATGAATCACAATATAAGCTAAATGGCTTCCCTGGTGGCTCAGAGGGTAAAGCATCTGCCTACAATGCAGGAGACCCAGGTTCGATCACTGGGTTGGGAAGATCCTCTGGAGAAGAAAATGGCAACCTATTCCAGTACTCTTGCCTGGAAAATCCCATGGACTGAGAAGCCTGGTAGGCTCCAGTCCATGGGGTCACAAAGAGTCGGACACGACTGAGCAACTTCACTTTCATAAGCTAAATAGCCAATACAAAGTACAGATAATACAAAAATTTCTTACATTTATCATTTACTATAATATTGAAATCCAGTGCTAATATAGTTACATTTGGCTGCCCCTTGCTTCGGCTTTCACAGTGATCCATTTCTGCATTTTTGTTGGCTTTTACCTTCACAGTTGCCAACTGATTGTCCTGTGTGAGTGACATGCCTTCATTGATAAAGGCAGATTTATTCAGAGTTTTATTAAAATTATCATAAATTAATATCAAATACTTAGGATTTATTTAGCTCTCTGTGCTAAGAGCTTTGGGGGATACAAAGTTACAGCAGTACCCAGCAGTTTAGTAAGTGAGAGTGAAAGTCGCTGAGTCGTGTCCAACTTTTTGTGACCCCATGGACTATACAGTCCTTGGAATTCTCCAGCCCAGAATACTGGAGTGGGTAGCCGTTCCCTTCTCCAGGGGGTCTTCCCAACCTAGGGATGGAATCCAGGTCTCCCAAATTGCAGGTGGATTCTTTACCAGCTGACCCACAGGGGGAGCCCCTCTTGCTCATCATGGGATATAACTATGCACACCTGAGGGCGTATGCAGGTTTTTACATTCGCAAGGGCCTGAGTGCACAATAATAGTGGTTAATTTTCATGTGTCACTTATATATCAGGGAAGGTCCAAGAGCTGTACATCTATCTCATTCAGTCCTCAGAACGAAGTAGATTGTCATGATCCCTGCTTTACAGAAGAGGAATCTGACACCTGGGGAGGTACTGTAGCATGCCCAAGGTCACAACTAGGATTGGTATTTGAACCTAGGTCATCTGAATCCAGCAGTTAGTAAGGGCATAGAAATTACTACATGCCACAAAGAGCTTTGGGATTAAGACGAAGCTAGAAATGATTTCATCAGCTAAAGTGAATAACAGAGACTTTATGTTCCAAGTGCCATATATGATCAGCCTTAAAAGAAAGTAAAATTTCAAAGACACAGCTGTACTATATAATAAACCCCAACCCAGACATTAACTCTGAGCTTGTGTGCCTTAATTCCTAGGGGAGCCTGGACACTGTAGGCTGTCACTATTTTTGTAATAAAAAGGGTGAGGAACAGAAAGGGGGCATTCTTCTCATGGCTTATTCTTCCCAGTGATACATAAGAAGTGCTCTCATTTATATGACAAGAAACATATTTTGCTACTTCATTTGTGAGAGCATATATTTCTGGAAACCATTTTTAACAGTAGAAAGCACTTTGGTAGTAATTTCCTTTCTATTGATTTAATCTCTTTTAGCTTTATATACCTTTATACCTTACCTCTACAATGGGAGTAGTAAATATCTCCTGCATAGTAAGACTGATGAGTGAGTTAAATGAGATTATACATATAAAAAAAAAGAAAAGAAATTTACTTTTGTAATTTTACCTGGATAAAAAGTTTTACCCATTTCATTTTAATTCTTTCATGTACCTACCTATAAAAGCACTATTAGTTGTTGATGTGTGAGACATAGTTTCTGTGTTCAAGGAGGGAAAGACCCCTCCTAGGTCACCTACCGCATGCCTATGTTGCCCCTCACATACATCTCCTTTATCCTTGCATGCATGCTAAGTTGCTTCAGTCGTGTCTGACTCTGTGTGATCTTATGGACTGTAGTCTGCTAGGCTCCTTTGTCCATGAGATTCTCCACGCAAGAATCCTGCAGTGGGTTGCCATACCCTTCTCCAGGGGATCTTCTACACCCAGGGATCAAACCTGTTTCTTGTGTCTCCTGAATTGGCAGGCAGGTTCTTTACCACTAGCTTTATCCTTACAACATCCTAAAGTGAGAACCCAAGGTGGACATCTAGCTGCCCCAGTGTTGCAAGATGATTTCTAGGAGGGCTACTTTGCTCTGCCTAATAGAGATCACTAGGGGAATTGGCAGGGCTTGACCAGAAGAGATCAGATAGTGACAGAGAAGAGGGTCCTTGCAGCCCACATTACTGCTTTCAGTGGCATTCAATGAGATTTCCCAGCCCATAGCTCTGTCCATGTGTAGAGCCAAGCCAGTGACCTCATCTGGTCAGAGATACTGGTTGGCAGTTTGTTTGATGTAGATCATCAGTCAATGAGCTATACTGGCCATAGTGCTTGTTCTACTGCTCTGGCCAGGCAGGGAAGCAAATTCACAGGCCCCATACAATTGCTGGTTTAGGCTCCAGTCCTGATCTTCTAGGAAGTTTGGCCAGAGAAACAGAGCAAGTTGCCGTTTGCTTCTTACAGCCCTGATCAGAGAGCAAAGTCAGCAACCTTGCCCAACTGTTGGGCACAGCCTGTCCCACTGTATAACCAGGTAGCCTGAAGGGTCACTCTAGGCAGCCTCAAAGCCCAGCCTTTAGTACCATCAAGCTATGGAGCCCAGCCAGTCTAACCACTGGTGCCACCCTGCCAAGCAACATAGTCTGTGACCTTGCCCATCCAGAGGTGATTGCAAAGCTCAGCTAGTGGCCATTTTGACCATGGTGCACAGCCAGCAGCCCCACCCAAAGAAGAGGTTTGTCCAGATTTATTATAAGTCTGTTTAGTCTCTCAGCAAAAACTCTGGAGGCCAAGAAAGTGTGAGATGATATATTCAACATAGTGAAAGAAAAAAATATCAACCAAGAATACTAGGCTTGGCAAAGCTGAACTTTGTAAATGAAATAGAGATAAATGTGTTCCCCAACAAACAAAAGTGGAGGGAGTTCAGCATCACTGGTCCTGCCTTTCAGGAAAAATTAAAGGGCATCATCAAGCTTAAATAAGGGATGCTGATTTAACATCATAAAAACATGAATTATAAAATTCACTTGTAATATAAATACCCTGAATAGCCATGGAAAGGACTGATGCTGAAGCTCAAGCTCCAATACTTTGGCCACCTGATGCATAGAGCTGACTCACTGGAAAAGACCCTGATGTTGGGAAAGATTGAAGGCAAAAGGAGGAGAAGGTGGGAGAAAATGAGATGGTTAGATAGCATCACTGACTCAGTGGACATGAATTTGAGCAAACTCTGGGAGATAGTGAAGGACAAGGAAGTACGGTGTGCTGCAATCCATGGGGTCACAGAGAGTCCGACATAGTGACTGAGCAACAGCAATGCTGAATATGTAGTCAGAGTCAGATTTTCTCATGTATACTGGTAGGACATAATTCACTTACAGCTCTTTTTAAAAAGTATTAAATACCATAACTTTAATACCATAATTTTTATCACATATTTTTAAAAAAGAATGTAATTGTGACATCAATAACTAAAGTGTGAAGTGAGAAGAAACATTAAGTATGAAGTTTCTATACACTATCAAAGTTAAGTTGTTATCAACTTAAAATAGGATGTTATAAGATATTTTATGTAAGGCTTATATTAACCGTAAAGCAAAATCAACAATAGATTCACAAAAGAGAATCAAAGCATGCCATTACAAAGAGTCAGCAATCACAAAGAAAGACTGCAGAAGCAAGGGTCAAAGAACTCACAAAGAGAAACACAGTTAACAAAATGTTAATAATGAATCCATATCTATCAGTATTAATTTAAATGAAAATGGATAAATTGTCCCAAAAGACATGGAGTGGCTGATTGGAAAAAGAAAAAAAAAAGGCAGGATCCAATAATATGCTGCCCAAAGAGACTCACTTTAGCCTTAAGGATACACATAGACTGAGAGTGAAGGGATAGAATTAAAGTATTTTAAACAAATGGTAACCAAAAGAAAGTAGAGGTAGCTATGCTTATATCATACAAAATAGACTTAAAGCTAAAAATGTTCAAAAGAGATAAAGATAAATAAAATTACGTAGCTTTAGCTAAATTAATCAAAGAGAACACAAATGAGATTATTAAAAAAAGAGCGGACATTACAACTGATACTACAGAAATATAAAGGATAACAAGAGACTACTTTGAAAAACAATAAACCAACAAATTGGATAGCCTAGAAAAAAATGAATAAATTTCTAGCAATACACAAGACTCAAGAAATAGGAAGTCTGAATAGATCAGCAGCAAGTAAGGAGACTGAATCAGGAATCAAAACTTCCTCAACAAAGAAAACCCCAGGACCAGATGATTTTAGCTGCATACTACCAAACATTAAAACCAAACATTTAAAGAATTAGTACGAATCCTTCTCAAACTCTTCCCAAAAAATTGGAGAGGAGAAAAAACTCTCAAATTCATTTTAGAAGGCAAGCTTTACTTTAATATCAAAACCAGAGAAGGTTACTACAAGAAAACTATAGGCCAATATCCCTAATAAATATAGTTCAAAAGTTCTTGACAATATACCAGCAAACTGAATTGAACAAAACATTAAAAGGATCATATACCATGTTCAAATGGGGATCATGGAAAAAGCAAGAGGGTTCCAGAAAAACATCTACTTCTGCTTTATTGACTATGTGAAAGCCTTAAACTATGTCTATCACAACAAACTCTGGAAAATTCTTAGAGAGGTGGAAATACCAGACCACCTGACCTGTGTCTTGATAAATCTGTATGCAGGTCAGGAAGCAACAGTTAGAACTGGACATGAAAAAACAGACTGGTTCTGAATAGGGAAAGGAGTATGTCAAGGCTGTGTATTGTCACCCTGCTTATTTAACTTATCTGCAGAATACATCATGAGAAACGCTGTGCTGGATGAAGCACAAGCTGGAATCAAGATTGCTGGGAGAAATATCAATAACCTCAGATATGCAGGTGACCACCCTTATGGCAGAAAGTGAAGAAGAACTAAAGAGCCTCTTGATGAAAGTGAAAGAGGAGAGTGAAACAGTTGGCTTAAAACTCAACATTCAGGAAACTAACATCATGGCATCTGGTCCTATCACTTCATGGCAAATCGATGGGGAAACAATGGAACAGTGACAGACTTTATTTTTTTAGGTTCCAAAATCACTGCAGATGGTGATTGCAGCCATGAAATTAAAAGACGCTTGCTCCTTGAAAGGAAATCTGTGACCAATCTAGATAGCATATTAAAAAGCAGAGACATTACTTTGCCAACAAAGGTCCATCAAGTCAAAGCCTTGGTTTTTCCAGTAGTCATGTATGGATGTGAGAGTTGGACTGTAAAGAAAGCTGAGTGTTGAAGAATTGATGCTTTTGAACTGTGGTGTTGGAGAAGACTCTTGAGTGTCCCTTGGACTGCAAGGAGATCCAACCAGTCCATCCTAAAGGAAATGAGTCCTGAATATTCATTGGAAGGACTGATGCTGAAGCTGAAGCTCCAGTACTTTGGCCACCTGATGCAAAGAACTGACTCATTTGAAAAGACCCTGATGCTGGGAAAGACTGAGGGCCAGAGGAGAAAGGGATGACAGAGGATGAGATGTTGGATGGCATCACCAACTGAATGGACATGAGTTTGAGTAAACTCTGGAAGTTAGTGATGGCCAGGCAGGCCTGGTGTGCTGCAGTCCATCAGGTCACAAAGAGTTAGATATGACTGAGCGACTGAACTGAACTGAACTGATGCAAGGATGGGTCAACAAGTGGAAATTATAAAAGTTACATGTCACATTAGTAGAGTGAAAGATAAAAATCATATGATTATTTCAGTAGGTGCAGAAAAGCATTTGACAAAATTCAGCATCCGTTCTTGAGAAGATCTCTCAACATAATGGATATAGAAGACATGTACCTAAACATAATAAAGGCTGCATATGATAAGCCAACAGCTGACATCATACTCATTGGTGATAGGTTGAAAACTTTTCCTCTGGACATACAGGTGCCCATCATGTACATGAAAAGGTGCTCAACATCATTAATCATTTTGTATGTGTACGTGAAAATTGCTCAGTTGTGTCTGACTCTTTGCAACCCCATGGACTGTAGCCTACCAGGCTTCTCTGTCCATGGGATTTTTCCAGGCAAGAATGCCAGAATGGATTGCCATTTGCTTCTCCAGGGGATCTTCCCAACCCAGGGGTTAAACCCAGGTCTCCCGCATTGCAGGCAGACTCTTTACGTTAATCATTAATGAAGTGCAAATCAAACCAGAATGCTAGCTATCATCAGAAACACAAGAATTAATAAGTGTTGGTGAGAATATGGACAGAAGGTTTTTCCTTCTGCCCTATGGGTGAGAATGGGAACTGCTTCAGGCCCTGTGGAAAACAGAAGGGAGGTTCCTCACAAAGTAAAAAATAGAACTAACATGTGATCCAGTGATTATACTTCTGAGTATTTATCCAAAGGAAACAGAAACAAACTCATAAAGATACCTTCACACATTTATTGCAGCATTAGTTACAATAATGAAGACATAGAGACAAAGGATGAGATGGCTGGATGGCATCACCGACTCAATGGATGTGAGTCTGAGTGAACTCCCGGAGTTGGTGATGGACCAGGAGGCCTGGCGTGCTGCAATTCATGGGGTTGCAGAGTCAGACACAACTGAACGACTGAACTGAACTGAAATGTCTACTAAGTGATGGGTAGATAAGAGAGACTATGGTATACACATAGAGTAAAGGAAATCCTTTTGTTGTGACAATATGAATGAATCTTGAGGGCTTTATGCTAAGTGAAATAAGTCAGTCAGAGAACGACATGTTTGCTGTCACTTACATGCAGAAACTTTTTCTTAAAAAAAGAGAAGTTACAAAAACAGAGTAGGTAGGTAGTTGCCAGGTGTGGGGGATGGAATAAATGGATGAGTATGGTGAAAGGGTATAAACTTCCAGTTACTAGATTAATAAGTTCACGGGATGTAATGTACAGCATGGTAAATATAGTTAACAATATTATATATTTGAAAATTGCTCACCACAAAAAATCTCAAAAATTCTCATAGTAAAAAACAAAAATAATATCCATGTGGGGTGAATGGATATAATTATATATACATTTATATATATGTAGAAATATGTAAGTCACAAAAACCCATAATTTTGTGCATCTTAAACGTACATGCTATCAATTACATCTCAGTAAACTGGGAAAAATTAAATGATATAAACTTACATTATATAACATTAAAAACAGAAAAGTTGTAAATACTGAAAATTAATTAATAATTATTTTGCCATATTCTACTGTTACTTAGACTCTTGAGTCTGTTTGTGTCTGTTTTGTCTGATGGAAATGACATGCAATGATGTGTGTTATACATGCTTCTCAACTCCAGTTTATTTATATTTTCTGTATTTGATGAGTTTTGGTAAAATCCAGCCATTGCTAATGCTAGGTTCCTATCTCCCAACTTCTTATTAGAATTTTTAATATTATATTTACATTGACAAAACTTTAATTTATTGTTGTTTTTCCTGCCATTATGAAGCCACTAGTGGCCACAAGTGATTATTGTTTATTATTTCCAAAAAATATTTTTATCATGTATCTTACGTTTTACAATATCATCAAATCTAGTCTCAGCCTTCACTCCCTGTTGTTGAGATTTTACTGACATATATTTCATAAACATGTATTGTCTTATCCTTCAAAAGCAAAATACCATTATAACTCTATGTGTGAACTTCCTTTTTTCTCTGTGGTGTAAATGTCTATAAGTATTTGTTGTTTAGCTATATTTTATACATTATTAGGTATTCTCAGTTTTTACATCTTTGAGATTTTTACTAAATTTTGAGTGCTTACCCTGTTTTCTGCCTTAATAATGAATATATTAATTGAAGAGAGAGAAATACCAAGGGAAGCTTTAATTGAACATACTAAACAGATCCCATTTCATCTTTAAACTATAAAGAGAAGGTTGAATTTCCACTTTCCAAAGGATTATACGTATTTCCCATTACTTTCTTACTCGTTTTGTTAGTGAGCCTTTTCTGTTTTCACAGGGATTCATTTTTAGTCAGTTTCATGATAAGGCAGTATCTGAGATCCCATGAGAGCTTATTATATCTGACCTTAGTCTTCACAGATAGTCAGTATTGATTCTACCCCAGCTGGACTGGTATTTTATAGGTTTAGTCTATGACTTTCATGTGACCCATGAACTAACTGAAAATCAAAACCTTGACTGTATTGCTGAAGCTAGACCTGAAGGATACTAACTCCAAGGCTACCCACCTGCCAACAAATATAGATGTATTTTCTTTTTAATAAAGGTTATTAGGGATTTCTTTTTAGGGATCAAGTTCAAAGTTGATATGTATGTGTGAGAGGGACAGTTAAATGGGGAAGGTAGAGGAGAGAGAGGGGAAAGGGGGCCAAGAGATAAAAGACAGAGATGCTTTCAGGGATAGAGGAAGAGAGAATGAGTATGGAATGAATGAATATGAATGACCTTAAGCTCCATACCTAAAAAACACAATAGAAATTTACATCTCTTGTCATTTTTGTGAATAGTTTATTCTGATCTAGCTCATACTCAGCCATCCTTCTGTTTGCACTGTAACTATAGTGGCATCTAACTCCTCTTTCCACACATCCAGCCTCCCCTCCTCCAGAACTTCTGTGTCTATATCAAACTCAAGTTGACTTGCCTATTTCCTTGTCCTTTGGGACAACACTCTACTTTAGCCTCTGTATCCAGGGCCTAGAACAGCGCATGATCTCATATGTTCAGAGATTGCATATATGGATGCTGAAGGGCATTTAAACATTTGCTTTAATGGTTGTACCACATTCAAGGAAATAAGATGAGATAGCAGATGGTAAAATATTCAACTAACCATCACTCAGAAAGAGGGAGAGATTAAGTGAATTAATTTCTCCAGGGCTGGTTACAGTTATCTTACTTGCAGCTTTTTTGTATAGCCATTTTAGTAGAGATCTGAGAGAAGACGAAGAGGCTTAGAATGTGGTAATAAGAGAAGTACTGTGGACTGTATATGTGCACGTTAGTCTCAACTGAAGCTTCAGTGACAGAATTGGTAAATGGGTAGAAAATATAGTGTGCTTACCTTCCAGATAACTGCAAATAAACTGAAAGATGTCTGCTGATTTGAACAGCTGGGGTCAAAGCCAAGCCCCCCAACTCATAGATAAAAAAAGAAATACACAAATATTTAGAGAAGGAAAATGACAAGAGCTAACTGTAATTATTTAACTTTAGCAGATTTTAACTAACTCACATATTTCATGGTTTATAATAGAAAACAGAAGTGGCCAATTTGTGTAGGAACTCTGATAAACAGTTCCATTTCTAAGTGGGTGAATAGAACCCTACTTGATTCAGTTATACAGGTAGGAAGTTAGTCTAACAGAAGTGTCAGATACCATAAACAGCCAAGGTCAGACTTTGAAAGAAATGACATTTAAACTAAATGTTTACATAATAGGTACATCCTACGACCTTGAGTAAGGACAACTTATTCTGTTTGCTTGGTACAGATTCTAGAATATTGAATATGTCCCTCTCTAAATTCTTTCAGCTTTATACTATAATTTAGAGATCTGTTCTTTTGATTTTAGACTTTATTCTCTGTTAAGATAAAAATATCTCTGGAAAGGTATATCAAATTTTGTCATTTAAATCTTAATGAAAGAAGCTCATAAGCTTCTGAAACAGCTGAAAAATGTTTTTTATAGAGAGACAAATAAGGAACATCAAGAAAATTCTGGGAGGACAATATCATACTACCTATCAAAATTAAAAACATTCTATCCTTTGTCCCAGCAATCCCTCTTTTGGGAACATTATTGAATGCAGAAAGTAAATATACACAGCAGTGTATTTAGAATGCTATCTTTTATGTAGGAAAGGGAAAATAAGTATAATTCTTTTATTTGCATAAATAAACTGACCGGATACACAAGAAATTATTGAGTAATTTTGGGATTATGCAAAAGAGGTAGGGGGCAGATACAGGGGTTAGTTGTTATAAGGATAGAGAGGAGTGGGACTTTTTTTTAACCTTCATATACTTTTACACTGTTTTCATTTTTTGGACATCATCTGACTGTATTACTTATTTTTAAGATGGTTTAATGAGTAAATGAAAGGATGATTAAAATTAACGAAAGAGGGAAATTCATCTCAAATGAGGGAGCTCAAAACTTGGAGCATATATTTTCCCTATGTCTCTGCAGAATGCTGGCTCTGAAGAATTTCATTCCCAAGTGACCTTAAACCACTGATCCAGGGGTCTAATTTATGCAGGAATGTTTCTGACATTCTGGTCACATGCCATTCAGTCTTGTTCTATATATGTATGTTTTCCTGTAGATGCCAGAAGAACAAGCATTCTGTGTTTTGGTGAAAATCATGTATGACTATGGTTTACGAGACCTCTACAAAAACAACTTTGAAGATCTTCACTGCAAATTCTATCAGTTGGAGAGACTCATGCAGGTAAATAAATATTAGGAACTTTTATCACTAAGGGATTTGTTAAGTTACAGAAGAATTCTAAAATTAAACAATAATGATTTATGAAAATCTAGTGGAAAGTTACAGCAAATGTAAATAGATTTGATTTTCACCAATGTCTACAGTGGTCTTAATATCATAAAATATTTAACTGTTTGATGGTTTATAAACTATTTTTATAAAAATAGTCTTCCATTTAAATATTCAACATTAAGAAACTTCTAAGTGTGAATATGGTGAGTTTAGTTAATGAAGAGGGTTCCCAGTATTATTTGTAAAGAAATGACATTTTCATAATAAAAACTGAAATACTTAATATTTTTCTTAGTTTTTCCTAGCACCAGTACTATATTGGAGTTCATAAGTGAGGAACACTTTAAAGAGACAGATATTGATGAAATTAAAAACCACATAAAATATTGTAATATAAGCACATATTTTAAATGTTTTCCTCTGTAATTTCCAGATCTCAAACAATGTTGTTACTATTTCATAATTTATATGATTATATGTATGAGAAATAGGTATTCTTTTATACATATATATATATATATATATATCATAAAATAGATGGTGAGCAAGAGCAAAATTGTCTGGTGCTGTTAAAGGATTACTGAGTAGCTTTCAAATTTTACCTGAGGTTGTATGAAAAGAAAGAGAAATCACTCAGTTGTGTCCGACTCTTTGCAACCCTGTGGACTGTAGCCTACCAGGCTCCTCCATGGGATTTTCAAGGCAAGAGTACCAGAATGGGTTGCCATTTCCTTCTCCAGGGATCTTCCAGACCCAGGGATTGAACCTGGCTCTCTTGTATTGTAGGCAGAGGCTTTACTGTCTGAGCCACCAGGGAAGCCGAGGTTGTACAATAAATCTTAAATTTGTAATAACTCCATTAAGCATGTTTATATCGCTTTCTCTGTATGAAGTATTGGGAACCCTAGAGAAAATACATGAATGAATTGATTCCATAGCTGGGGGAAGTAAAGTGGCTGGGGAGGAAGATTAGTGCGATATGGCAGTAGAGGCTACTGGTAGGAGTTAATGGACATGAGCTGTCAGATCCATAGTTGTCTAAAGCGGAAGAGAAGCCAGTGTCAGACTGAACAGGAAGGTGGAAGGCAGAGTTTGCCCTGAGGTTAAGGACAGCTTTATTGAGAGAAGGGAATGCAGAAAGGTATAAGACCTTAACTGTGAAGAAGAAATAAAGGGGGAGGAGGATGTCAAAAAGAATTGTAAGCACCAATGACACATGGGCACTGAGGGGGAAAAAGACTGTGTGGAAGAATCTGGTTCTATATGGACAGTAAGAGCAATAAGCTGTTTTATAGAAATTTAATTCTTCCAAGTAAATGTTTGGTATTCTTCACTGTTTTACCTTTCATTTACAAAAGTTCGTATTTTTTTATCAAAGATCAATTATTCTTTAGAGTTTTGAGAGTCAAATAAAAGTACTTGATAAATGAATAGCAAGCTCATAGCATTATGAAGAAACCAAACACATTTTCTGCCAGGGTCCCGCCCCCGTGGATCCAGGGAATTCGAAGCGGGGACGGAGTTGGCGATTAAAAAGAGATTAATTAGAAATTTAAAGAGAGATTAGAGAAGAATAATGTAGTGAAAAAACAGGGGAGAAAAGAGGCTGATATTCCTTGGTTTACACGGAAAGCTAATAAAGTCTCAAGACAAGAGACTTGCTCTGTTCACGTAGGCCTGTGGTGCCGCTTGAATAGCAGAGGGTGCCCTGCCTTGGGCTCCCTCTCATGTGGGTCTTAGAAGTCCGGGCAGAAAAGTGAACGCAGAGAGCCTCTGTGTTCCAAGGGATCAGCCTGAAAAGGAGAGGGAAGGAGAGGGAGAAAGAGAGAGAGAGTCGATACGGGGGAGGCTAAGCTTGTGCAAAAACCCCATAACTTTATTTTCAAAAGGTGCTTGTATACAAAAGGTCTCAGGTGATTTACATTATCTTCTGGCCAAGAGGCCTGTTAACACTTTATGGCTCTCTTCCTTAATGAATGTTAATCTCATTTCCCCTGAAGTGTTTTTCTTTAATCTGCATCACCCTTAAAGCACTAAAGTTACATCCCTATAGAACAAAGGTGCAGTGGGTTATAACAAAGAAAGTACTTAACTCAAAGATCTAACGTTGCTAATACCAGGGCTACTACCTGTTTTTTCTACATACCAACTATATCAACAAATAAAAGATACGAAAACTTGGCAGCAAGTATTGGCTCAACAATGAAACCCTTAATCAGTCCTATTCTAGTGATTTTGACTCCTCAGAAGCCCCTACATTCCTAGGATGTTTTAAGCTTCCTGTGCCTCTCGTGGTTGGGAGGCCGCAAACGATCACATGCACAGCTGTAAGAGTCTGGACAAACCTGTCAGGCAGGCTAGAAAGCCATCAGAGGAGTTTTTGGATTGAAACACTCTTATTACGCCCAAGAGACTTATTATCTAAAAGGTCTAAATTAACTTTTTCCAGAAAAAGGTGGGAGGGGGGGACAGCCCCCTGTTAATGTCAGAGGAGTTGGTGAAAGGCATAATACAGTAAAGCAGGCAGACTCTGGTTTTGGGGGTAGATGCTCGAGAAAGTCTAGGGGGACTCCTGAGGCTTGATCCCGCCTTTGTGTTTTGTCAGGCCCCCTTCCTCATGACCTTTGCCACGGGCGGGATTCCCTATGCTGGCTCCTGGCAATTTCCTATTAGCACTTTTTGTTTAATGACCCCTTCAATACCCCATTAAAAGTACCTGATGGGCACATAGGGGTGTTTTTCAAAAAGCATCTTGTATATGAAAAGAAAACTAAAGTGAGCTTTTATATATCTTTGCCTTTGTCTTTCAGTTATTGAAATAGCTATGCTAATACTTTTTACTTTGCCTTTCATGATTTTTAAAAGTATTTATTTGTATACTTTAAGGGGAAAGACCTAGCATAAAGCTTTTCTTTTTAGGAGACATCCCATTTCATACATGATATACTTGTATGTTTTCTATCCTTAATCATTCTTAATATGTTGAAACTAGATTGTTAAAAGTATGACTATCTTTTGGGCTTCACTACCACAATGTACTGAAGTAATACCATACAACCTAAATGACATTGATATTAAACGGTCTTCAAAGAAAAGGTACATTGTTTTCCTGGCTAGTTAGGTGTGAACCCTAAATGGGAATGCTGTGACTTGACCGTGGAGTCACAGTATTCACTAGACTGCAGGTGTTCTCTCATTGCAGGCATTTCCCAAGAAACAGGAAGAGTCAAGTGAGCAAGAGCTGATCTTTGTTATTTGTTCAGAATAAGTCTGTCTTGTCCTTTGTCACATCCCCAGTTCTCATCTCCTGTCATCACTTCTGTGTAGTTACATAAAATTCAGTGAATACTGTAGTAAATTGAGAGTCATCATAGCCAGCTCGTCATAAATCACAGCTGTGGCAGAAAATAGAGCATCCTCAAGTGTTCCTCCCCCTCAATTTTCCACTTTGACTTTCAGGAGCAGTTACCGGACCTGCACAACCATTTTTCTGATCTGAACCTAGAAGCTCATATGTACGCATCCCAGTGGTTTCTCACTCTCTTTACTGCCAAGTTCCCACTCTGCATGGTCTTCCACATCATTGACTTACTGCTTTCTGAGGTAGAGTGAATCACATCTCTCATATTTTAGCCAAAATAGAAAATAGTCTCTACTTAAAATGGTTACAGTTTTCTTCATTTCCTTTTTTTCTTAAAAAAGAACATTAAGCCAGAAATACTGACCAAAAGGTTCTATTTGAATTTTCAGTCAAGACTACTATAATTTTATTATTTGTGAGAAGTGAAAATATCAGGCATATATAATTTTGACAAAGTAAAATAAGGTAATTAAATTTGTGTCATTACATTCACAATAAGCCTGTATCTGTGTAATTATGCATTACTAATATAAAGGATCTTTTAAGTTAAATAAATGAAATCAGGATGGAGTATTTTTAATGGTAATGTAATTATACTCCAAGAGTGAATATAAATGAAAATTTTATGATAATTAAATTCTCATGTCATAAGGGATCTCTTCCTGTATGTTATTTGAGACTCTTACCAGCTAACTGATAAGTGATAAACTAAAGCTTCTATATCATATTTTTTAGACAGAGTATTTCAGAAATTTGTTTGCAGAACTCCTTAGGTATCTATATTGTTTCTTTTTGTTTGTTTTTAGTTCCATAGGTGGCTGTATTTATTTACTTTACTCTTTACTTTAAAGATGTAAGTAATATTACACAGACATGTATCATCTACTGCCCATCAAAATGTTTAATAGTCTTTGCAGTGATGAAAAGTTGCTGGATAAGAACTTTTTTATTGAGAGTATAAATATGTTTAAAAATATAACTGTCTTAATGTAAAAAGCTGGAGTAATCAAAAGTATAAGCCTAATATAATCTAGACAGTTTTGTATTACAGTATTACATTTTTTAGATAAATTTTATAACTTCCTTAAAAAATTCTAACCATTTTAATCACCCCAGAAACTGGAAATTTAATATAAAAATAAGATTTAAAAGATAAAACATAATCTATATAAAGCATAATTGTCATTTTCAAACCTGCTATAGCAGTAACCATGTTATATGCAAACATAGCTGGGTTTTGCTCTTCAAAGGTTCTAGGTGGCAGTTGCACAATATATAAAGGTTGCAGCACATTTTATAAATGCATTTTATTTTGATATAGAAGAGTTGAGTGACTCACTGAGTCACAGAATAAATTCGCAAATTCAGAATATTATAACAGCCAAAGAACCTGCTTGATGAAACATTTAATTCTCCTATTTATTTTACTTACAAATTAGTTTCTAAAATGCCTATTTAAATTAAGTCTAAAGGAAGAATGCAAAATTAGGAGCTAAAACCTTATTCAGAGTCAAAATGATGTGATCACAATATACACAAAACAAATTGAACATTTGTGCTAAAAATTCTGCTTTTCTTGATAATATCAGCAACAAAAATGAAACAATGTCCACATTGGTGTGGTAAATAAACAATTCTGGCTCTTTTAATTCAGTTTAATGCTCTGTGAAAGTAAAAGCAAATTCATTGAGTTCTGTAATCTTAAAACAGATTGATACTAAAAGTTAGTTTTGTTAAGTAAATATGCCTATATCTTACTCATTGCACATTGAGCTGAGTTTAGTATTTCATGGTATTTATAAAAATAGAAAAGTGGAGGTATGACATTTTAACAGTTTTATCTTTATATATAATGAGCTTGCAAATACTATCATTGTTTCATTTTTGTTGCTGATGATATCTAAATATATAACAGATTGGTTTGATGGTGTTCATTATAGAAAAGAGAATGAAATTAATATGCTTAATCATACCAGTTAAATTGGATTTCTTGAGTCAGTTTTGGTAGAGTAGTAACACTGAAATAGTGACTTTGTGAAATTGTCTCTTCCTGAATGGTGATTCTTAGCATTGGAGCTCTGTCCACAGGACTTCTGGAACCCAGATTTCTAATTCCTCAGGAAGTTTCATCTTGAAGAGACCTGAATTTCTAATATCAGTTACTAAGAAAGTTAGCAATATTTATGGTAGGGAAAAGAAAAGAAAATTTATAAGCCTTCTCATCAGTTGTCCACTGTGATTCAGAATCATAATCACAGCATTGATGATTAATTAATCTTGATGCTCATTAAAATTAATAAGAGGATCAGAGGTGTTACTTTCTCTTCCCTTAAATATGTACTCTGCAGCTGTTCAAGGAGGTTGGCTAGCTTTCTAAAATATGAAATTGCTTGTAAACACAGCATTACGGAAACCAGGGAAATAAATGATAACATCCCTTAATACAGTAAAATAGACTTTCAAAATAGAGTTTATTGGGAATGATATTATAGTATGCTTCAGGACATTTGTTCTTTCCACTAACTCATCTTTGTCAGAGGATTAATTTACAAAGGAAATTTTTAGATAAACTTTTATTTCCTGCTTGTCTGTGTTTTCTCTTTGCCCCTTTCCTTCTTGTGGTTAATAAAATATTTATATCAAAGCCATTCTTTCATATGGGATCAAATATTCTAAAAGAAGAAACGGCAACATAGTCTTAATTAGAAACATCCATAGGTATTTCTATTATATTCTCTCTGTAAAAAAAAACAATTTAAATATTGATGGTTATGAATTAATATTGAATTACAAGTGGAAGGCTTGGAAATTCTCAGATGGAAAAGTGTTAAGCTTTTGAAGTTCTTTATTCTGACTAAAAAGATACAGAGTGAAAATACTCTGCCCACAGATCCTATTGTGAAATGAGAAAGACATTGAGCTTAAAATTTTACTCTTAGAAAGCATATTGTCATTTCATGGTTTCCTAAGTTAAATGCTTTTAAAGATTTCTTCATTCATCTTAAGATTAAGAACATGAAGTTAAGTAGCAGAAAAGGGAAGAATTTTAGTAGACTTTGTCAATGAATCTGGAATTAGGAAAAACTCCTAGTTAATGATGGTTTTATTTAAAATATTTACTTAAAGCTCAATATGTGGTAAATTGGGTCAATTTCTTTTTTTTGGTGAAGATGGATGGCTATATGATTTGAAACTAGAGTTGAAAATACATTTTCTTATATTGAGATAAATGGAAGAACTCTGTAGATTGACATTTAGCCAATAGTTGAAAAAAAAATTAAGAACAAAATCTATGTTTATTATATACCTCTGTTTATATGGAGGGATAAGAATTAATATAGTGTAAATACTGTTTTTAACCCACCAAGAATAAAACATGGTGATTTTTAACAAAGCAAACATACTAATATAACACATTCCCAAATTAAAGGAGAACACTGTGTATTTCATAAGCCCCCCTTCCCTCCTCTCAGTCATTGCTCCCCTGATGAGTACTGTGGTCTTGACTTTAAATACCATAGATTAGTGTTAATTGTTTGAAGTTTGTTTAAGTGGACTCTTATAATATGAACTCTTTTACATCTCGCTTTTTCATTCATCATATTGTTTGTGAGATTCATCCATATAGTGCCCCTAGGCATTGTTTATTTGTTCCATTGTGTGACTATACTACAGTTTATTTATTCTTCCATTCTATTGTTGATGGGCATTTGGGTCATTTTCAGATTAGGGATATTATGAGTAGTGTTGCTGTGAACATTCTTGAACTTGTCTTTTAATAAACATGTGTATACACTTCAGTGGGTACACAGCTAGAAGTGAAATTTCTGGGTCAAGACATATGTAAGCTAGGGTTTTTGTAGACACTACCAAACAGTTTTTTAAAGTATTGCTTTTTGAGTTGTTTTTATTCAGCAAAAATCTTCCTTGTGAACAGGGACAGATTTTTGTTTCATTTTCTTTTGTTTTATTTATTTTTTTTTTAGTGGGCAGGTCCTAGATCAGATTAGTGTTCATGAACATGAATCAAAATGAAACTCATTTGATGGTTGAAATCATTCACTTAATCTCTAAAGCTGCATACAAATAAGAACTAAGCGCTGGGTCTAAGACCTGAATCACTTTTGTGCTTATATGAGGGAAGTTACCCTGGTGGGGAAAATTCAGCAATGTATTCAATTACAGGAGAAGCACCCAGAGAGACAGCTTGATATTGGAGCTGAGATAGTTGGTTTTTAAGTTAATCTTTCCTATATCACTTTACCGATATATGTATTAGTTTCTTTCTCTGTGAAATGAAGCTAACAATATCTAGCTCCTGGGTTTATTTTAAGGATTAAACGCAATTATGAATATGAAGTGCCTGGCACTCTATCTGCTACGTAGTAAGTATTCACTTAGTAATATTGCCCGCCATTCTGCTCCATCCACCTGTATTATCCTTTTAGATGCTTCTCTGTTTATTTTATAACTAGCTGACTTCAGGGATTCTTAAGAGGGCTTTAACTAGCTGTTGTTTCTTTCTTACCTTCCTAAACATCTTTGTTTTCGCCTCCGTGGAGGCGCTTCTTTGCTAAAACCAAAATTTTAGCCATTGTCCCTAATGGAAAGTTTCTTCTGTTTCTTTTTGAAAAGAAAAGCTATAGTGATTCAGTTAGTTTTCCAAAAGTGTTTTTTCTTCCATGGTCTTTCAAAAGATATAAGGAAAACAGTGTTTCTTTTAGTCTTGACAAGATAACTGACAGCTGGTGTTTAAAGTTGACTCTTCCCAGATAGTTCAGTTTTTAGAGTATCAAATACATTCAGATTTATATAGTAACTTGGTATTTCATGAAATTTAAGGAAATCATTGACCCTTCAAATTGGAATCTTTTTCCTGCCTCTCCTTTCTTCTTAGGGTGATGAGGAGAAAAAAAAAATGACAGTATGGGATATATGATTAAATACCACAAAGTGTAATCCCCTTTTCAAAGCACTTTCCTAAAGCTGTTATCTGAAGAATAGATTCATTATATATCCTTACTCTTTGCCTCCACTTTCCTCCCTCAAATAGTGATACATTGAGCTTTTAATTGATACATATATGTGTGTGTGTGTGTGTATATATATATATAAAACATTGTGTAAGATTGAAATGCACTGGTCATAGCAAACACCCTCTTCCAACAACACAAGAGAAGACAGTACACATGGACATCACCAGATGGTCAACACCGAAATCAGATTGATTATATTCTATGCAGCCAAAGATAGAGAAGCTCTATACAGTCAACAAAAATAAGACCAGGAGCTGACTGTGGCTCAGATCATGAACTCCTTATTACCAAATTCAGACTGAAATTGAAGAAAGTAGGGAAAACTGCTAGACCATTCAGGTATGACCTAAATCAAATCCCTTATGATTATACAGTGGAAGTGACAAATAGATTTAAGGGCCTAGAGCTGATAGATAGAGTGCCTGATGAACTATGGAATGAGGTTCGTGACATTGTACAGGAGACAGGGATCAAAACCATCCTCATGGAAAAGAAATGCAAATAAGCAAAATGGCTGTCTGGGGAGGACTTACAAATAGCTGTGAAGAAAAGAGAGGTGAAAAGCAAAGGAGAAAAGGAAAGATACAAGCGTCTGAATGCAGAGTTCCAAAGAATAGCAAGAAGAGATAAGAAAGCCTTCTTCAGTGATCAATACAAAGAAATAGAGGAAAAGAACAGAATGGGAAAGACTAGAGATCGCTTCAAAAAATTAGAGATGCCAAGGGAACATTTCATGCAAAGATAGGCTCGATAAACGACAGAAATGGTATGGACCTAACAGAAGCAAAAGCAGAAGATATTAAGAAGAGGTGGCAAGAATACACAGAAGAACTGTACAAAAAAGATCTTCACGAACCAGAGAATCATGATGTTCTGATCACTCATCTAGAGCCAGACATCTTGGAATGCTAAGTCAAGTGGGCCTTAGAAAGCATCACTATGAACAAAGCTAGTGGAGGTGATGGAATTCCAATTGAGCTATTTAAAATCCTGAAAGATGATGCTGTGAAAGTGCTGCACTCAATATGCCAGCAAATTTGGAAAACTCAGCAGTGACCACAGGACTGGAAAAGGTCAGTTTTCATTCCAATCTCAAAGAAAGGCAATGCCAAAGAATGCTCAAACTACTGCACAGTTGCACTCAACTCACATGCTAGTAAAGTAATGCTCAAAATTCTCCAAGCCAGGCTTCAGCAATACGTGAACCGTGAACTCCCTGATGTTCAAGCTGGTTTTAGAAAAGGCAGAGGAACCAGAGATCAAATTGCCAACATCCGCTGGATCATCGAAAAAGCAAGAGTTCCATAAAAACATCTATTTCTGGTTTATTGACTATGCCAAAGCCTTTGACTGTGTGGATCACAATAAACTGTGGAAAATTCTGAAAGAGATAGGAATACCAGACCACCTAACCTGCCTCTTGAGAAATCTGTATGCAGGTCAGGAAGCAACAGTTAGAACTGGACATGGAACAACAGACTGGTTCCAAATAGGAAAAGAAGTACATCAAGGTTGTATTTTGTCACCCTGCTTATTTAACTTATATGCAGAGTACATCATGAGAAATGCTGGACTGGAAGAAGCACAAGCTGGAATCAAGATTGCCGGGAGAAATATCAATAACCTCAGATATGCAGATGACACCACTCTTATGGCAGAAAGTGAAGAGGAACTAAAAGCCTGTTGATGAAAGTGAAAGAGGAGAGTGAAAAAGTTGGCTTAAAGCACAACATTCAGAAAATGAAGATCATAGCATCTGGTCCCATCACTTCGTGGGAAATAAATGGGGAAGCAGTGGAAACACTGTCAGACTTTATTTTTGGGGGCTCCAAAATCACTGCAGATGGTGATTGCAGCCATGAAATTAAAAGACGCTTAGTCCTTGGAAGAAAAGTTATGACCAACCTAGATAACATATTCAAAAGCAGAGACATTACTTTGCCAACCAAGGTCCGTCTAGTCAAGGCTGTAGTTTTTCCTGTGGTCATGTATGGATGCGAGAGTTGGACTGTGAAGAAGGCTGAGCGCCAAAGAATTGATGCTTTTGAACTGTGATGTTGGAGAAGACTCTTGAGAGTCCCTTGGACTGCAAGGAGATCCAACCAGTCCCTTCTGAAGGAGATCAACCCTGGGATTTCTTTGGAAGGAATGATGCTAAAGCTGAAACTTCAGTACTTTGGCCACCTTATGTGAAGAGTTGACTCACTGGAAAAGACTTTGATGCTGGGAGGGATTGGGGGCAGGAGAAGGGGACGACCAAGGATGAGATGGCTGGATGGCATCACGGACTCAATGGACGTGAGTCTGAGTGAACTCCGGGAGGTGGTGATGAACAGGGAGGCCTGGCATGCTGTGATTCATGGGGTCGCAAAGAGTTGGACACGACTGAGCGATTGAACTGAACTGAACTGAAGCTTGACCTAAATCAAATCTCTTACAGTTATACAGTGGAAGTGACAAATAGATTCAAGGGATTGGATCTGACAGAGTGCCTGAAGAACTGTGGACAGAGGGTCATGAGCAGGAGGCAGTGATCAAGACCATCCCTAAGAAAAAGATCTTCAAAAAGGCAAAATGGCTGTCTGATGAGGTCTTACAAACAGCTGAGAAAAGAAGAGAAGCTAAAGGCAAGGGAGAAAAGAAAAGATACACCCATTTGAATGCAGAGTTCCAAAAAATAGCAAGGAGAGATAAGAAAGCCTTCCTCAGTGATCAGTGAAAAGAAATAGAGGAAAACAATAGAATGGGAAAGATGACTGATCTCTTCAAGAAAATTAGAGATACCAAGGAAACATTTCATGCAAAGATGAGTACAATAAAGGACAGAAATGGTATGGACCTAACAGAAGCAGAAGATATTAAGAAGAGTTGGCAACAGTACATAGAAGAACTATACAAAAAAGATCTTCATGACTCAGATAACCACTATGTTGTGATCACTTACCTAGAGCCAGATATCCTGAGATGCCAAGTGAAATGGGCCTTAGGAAGCATCACTATGAACAAAGCTAGTGGAGGTGACAGAATTCCAGTTGAGCTATTTTAAATCCTGAAAGATGATTCTGTGAAAATGCTTCACTTACTATGCCAGCAAATTTGGAAAACTCAACAGTGGCCACAGGACGGGAAAAGGTCAGTTTTCATTCCAATCCCAAAGAAAGTCACTGCCAAAAAATGCTCAAATTACCGCACAATTGCACTCATCTCACATGCTAGCAAAGTAATGCTCAAAATTCCTCAAGCCAGGTTTCAACAATACATGAAGTATGAAATTCCAGATGTTCAAGCTGGTTTTAGAAAAGGCAGAGGAACTAAAGATCAAGTTGCCAACATCTGCTTGATGATCAAAAAAGCAAGAGAGTTCCAGAAAAACATCTACTTCTGGTTTATTGACTACATCAAAGCCTTCAACTGTGTGGATCACCACAAACTGTGGAAAATTCTGAAAGATATGGGAATACCAGACCATCTGATCTGCATCCTGAGAAATCTGTATGCAGGTCAGGAAGCAACAGTTAGAACTGGACATGGAACAACAGACTGGTTCCAAATCGGGAAAGGAGTATGTCAAAGCTGCATATTGTCACCCTGCTAATTTAATTATATGCAGAGTACATCATGTGAAATGCTGGGCTAGATGAAGCACAAGCTGGAATCAAGATTGCCGGAAGAAATATCAATAACCTCAGATATGCAGATGACACCACCCTTATGGCAGAAAGTGAAGAACTAAAGAGCCTCTTGATGAAAGTGAAAGAGGAGGATGAAAAAGTTGGCTGAAAACTCAACATTCAGGAAACTAAGATCATGGCATCTGGTCCTATCACTTCATGGCAAATAGATGGGGAAACAGTGGAAACAGTGACAGACTTTTTTTGGGGGGATTCCAAAATCACTCCAAATGGTGACTGCAGCCATGAAATTAAAAGATGCTTACTCCTTGGAAAAAAAGTTATGACCAACCTAGACAGCATATTCAAAAACAGAGACAGTAGTTTGCCCACAAAGGTCCATATAGTCAAAGCTGTGGTTTTTTTCCCAATAGTCATGTATGGATGTGAGAGTTGGACCATAAAGAAAGCTGAGCACTGAGGAATTGATGCTTTTGAACTGTGGTGTTAGAGAAGATTCTTGAGAGTCCCTTGAACTGCAAGGAGGTCAAGCCAGTCCATCCTAAAGGAAATGAGTCCTGAATATTCATTGGAAGGAATGATGCTAAAGCTGAAACTCCAATACTTTGGCCACCTGATTCAAAGAACTGACTGACTCATTGGAAAGGACCCTGATACTGGGAAAGATTGAAGGCGGGAGGAGAAGGGTACGACCGAGGATGAGATGGTTGGCTGGTATCACTGACTCGATGGACATGAGTTTGAGTAAATTCCGGGAGTTGGTGATGGACAGGGAGGCCTGGCATGCTGTAGTCTGTGGGCACAAAGAGTCTGACAGGACTGAGGGACTGAACTGAACTAAATTGAAGATTGTATCACTATGTACCACACCATGTTAATTTGATACATTTGTGTATTGTGGTATGATTACTACAGAAGCACTAATATCTTCAACAAGTTACATGTTGAATTTAAAGCACAGTACAAAGAGCTAATATAAGGAAAATTAAGAACAAAAACAAAATTTTCTGAAAATGTTAGTAGTAATTGGTCATGAAATGAAGGAAACAAATACTTGGACTAACCAATAAGTGCTCTATAGGCTACTTTTATGTTTTACTTATCAATAGAAAATCTCAGGACTAGAAAAAGAACTCTCTGTAGTATCTTGTTTCTGGGTGCTAATATCTTTCCCACTTTATAGGGTCTTTGTGGTTGTCATATCAGTTGTCTTATAGCTTTTTCTTGTGTTTTTGTTAATTTTGACATTACAGAAAGAGGCAGAAACCTCCAGTTAAAAAATGGCGAAACAACTATCTCTACTTCCTGTGACTTTGAGAGGAATATTCATTTATTCAATCATTTAAAAAACATTTATTTAATACCTACTAAATACTTGGCATCATTCAAGTTCACAGATAAAACAGTAAAGAAAAACCAGATAAAACTCTTACCCTTATTAATTTTGTAATCTTTGTGGAAGAGGCAAGCAATAAACAGATGACTAAGTAGAATTATAGTATATCAGAGGTGTTAAATACTATGGAGAAAGAGAAAGAAGAGAAAGGTGGCAGACCTTAAACAGGGTCTTTTGATTCTTGTAGAGAATTTAGGTTTTATTGGACTGAGAAACCACTGGGGAGGTTCTGTCTTATCCTGATCACCAGTTGCACTGTTGAAAAAAGATGTGGGGAGAGTTCAAAGAGGGGACTGGGAGACCAGTTGGAGGCAGTTGTGGTAGTCTTGGTTGTCTGGATTAGCGGCAGTGAGGGTGGTCAAAAGCGGTTGAATTCTGGACAGATTTCAAAAGTAGAGATAACAGGATGTGCTGATGGAGCATCTGGTGTAAGTTTATTGATTACATGTTTTCATTTAGTATAGTGGAGAGAGGAAAAGGATGGCTGATTGTGCGGCCTCTATGCTCCAGGGAGCATCTTAGAGACAGATGATGCTGTGGAGTGAAAGGGAAAGTTACTGTTACGCGCTTTGTTCTCAAAGTGCTTGTTCTAGAAGCAGGTTTTTGTGCCTCTGGGAATATGTAAGGTCAGTCTTTAAATAAGAACTACAGAGTGTGGGATAATTATGAAAGATGATCAATGGGGGAACATACATGTTAAACCTAGTACTTTAAAATACAAGAATATGGGGATGATCCGGAGGGATGATGTGGGGTGGGAGGGGGGTTCATGTTTGGGAGCTCATGTACACCCGTGGTGGATTCATGTCAATGTATGCCAAAACCAATACAGAATTGTAAAGTAAAATAAAGTAAAAATAAAAATTAAAAAAAATATATAAGAATATATTTACTCCTAAAAATAGAAGAGGTATTTTGCTTCAGTAAAATCAGACTCACAAAAGACTTCATATACCTTGAACCTGTTCTGTAACCCACAGTATTTATTTGTGTGTTTAGTTCTCATAATCAGAACAAATATCACTGACTTTAAGTTGTAGGGTGACATTTTTTTTTCCAATAAAAATCTTTCAGTTCATCATGAATTGGAATAACTAAAGTTACTTCATACTATTTTTGGTTCCAGAAACACTTGTAGAAGTTAAATGTACCTACATGGATTGATTGAATAAAATAAACATAGTCTATTATTTTTATGGGCCTTCCCTGGTAGCTCAGATGGTAAAGTGTCTGCCTATAATGTGGGAAATCCGGGTTCGATCCCTGGGTTGGGAAGATCCCTGGAGAAGGAAATGGCAACCCACTCCAGTACTCTTGCCTGGAAAACTCCATGGGACTGAGGAAGAGGTAATAATATACAGAGCTAATATTGTTGGTACTGTTTTACTGAGGTACTGTTGGTACCACAGTACTGTTTTACTGTTGGTACTGTTGGTACTGAGGAGGCTGGTAGGCTACAGTCCATGGGGTCACAAAGAGTCAGACACGACTGAGGGACTTCACTTTCACTTTTCACTTTCATTATTTTTATGATTAAATATTCAAAACATACTTACAGCCATAAAAAAAACAAACTTATGGTTACCAAAGGGGAAAGGTGGTTGGGAGAGGGATAAATTAGGACTTTGGAATTAACATGTACCCACTAGTATGTATAAAACAGATAATCAACCAGGACCTACATTATAGCACAGGGAAGTCTAGTTGCTTCTCTATATTAACGTGTATGGGAAAAGAATCTGAAAAAGAATAGGTTCATGTGTGACTGAATCACTTTGCTGTACACCTAAAACTAATACAACATTGTAAATTAACTATATTCCAGTATAAAATAAAAATTAAAAAAATAATAATAAAGACTTCCTGGTAGTCCAGTGGCTAAGACTCCACGCTGCCAATGCAGGGGGCCTGGGTTCAATGCTTGGTCGGGGAGCTAGATCCCACTTGCTACAACCAAAGATCCCACAATGTCATAATTAAAGATCCTGAGTGCTGCAACTCAGACCCAGCACAGCCAAATAAACAAAAAAAAATTTAAAAAGTAATAATAAAACTTATCAAAAATCATTAAGACATACAGTGAACTCCTGTGTAACTCTCTGGTTAAGAATAAAACAGTACCAACAATATTAGCTTTGTATATTATTACCTCTTCCTGATCACACACACTCCCTTTTCCCTATTTCAGAGGAACCATTCAGTGTTTATCATTCTCATGTATGTTTATGTATGCTCTGTGTGTGTATGTGTGTGTATATATATATGTGTGTGTGTGTGTGTGTATATATATATATATCTGAGCAATTTACAGTTATTTGGAAAACATTGTACTCACTGGTTTCTCAAGTCCATTTTCAAGATATGTTTTCAAAGGAAAATATGTCTTTCTACTCAATTGTTGTTCAGTCAGTCAGTCGTGTCTAACTCTTGGGACCCCATGAACTGCAGCACACCAGGCTTCCCTGTCCACCACCAACTCCCAGAGCTTGCTCAAACTCATGGCCATCGAGTCAGTGATGCCATCCAGCCATCTCATCCTCGTCTCTTCTCATCCCACCTTCAATCTTTCTACCATCAGGGTCTTTTCTGATAAGTCAATTCTTCTCATCAGGTAGCCAAAGTATTGGAGTTTCAGCTTCACCATCAATCCTTCCAGTGATTATTCAGGACTGATTTCCTTTAGGATTGACTGGTTTGTTCTCCTTGCAGTTCAGGGGACTCTCAAGAGTCTTCTCCAACAACACAGTTCAAAAGCATCATTTCTTTGATGCTCAGCCTTCTTTATCTCTCAAATCCATAATGACTACTGGAAAAACCACAGTTTTGACTATATGGACCTTTGTTGGCAAAATGATGTCTCTGCTTTTGAATGTGCTCTCTAGGTTGGTCACAACTTTTCTTCTAAGGAGCAAGCATCTTTTAATTTCATGGCTGCAGTCACCATCTACAATGATTGTGGAGCCCAAGAAAATAAAGTCTCTCACTGTTTCCATTGTTTCCCCATTAATTTGCCATGAAATGATGGGACCAGATAGTGTGATCTTCATTTTTTGAATGTTCAGTTTTAAGTCAGCTTTTTCACTCTCCTCTATTATCTTCATCAAGAGGCTCTTTAGTTCCTCTTCACTTTCTGCCATAAAGGTGGTGTTATCTGCATGTTTGAGGTTATTGATATTTCTCCCAGCAGTCTTGATTCTGGCTTGTTCTTCATCCAGCCCAGTATTTCACATGATGTACTCTGCATGTAAGTTAATAAAGCCCAGTGACAATATACAGCCTTGATGTACTCCTTTCCCAGTTTGGAACCAGTCCATTGTTCTGTGGCTGGTTCTAACTGTTGCTTCTTGACTTTACTTGGTTTCATATCCTATTCAGGAACCTCCTAACTCATCTTAACACTTGACTTTCTTTTCTCCTGTGATTCTCCACAGCATTGAGAAGTTTTCATAAAACTAATATCAGGTCATGTCACTGAAGCAAAACCCTTCAGTGGTTTCCCTCTAAATAAAACTTATATTATTTCACTTGGTCTGAAATCTTCCATTCCTTTCTCCCCAGTGGCATCCCTGGGTCAGTCTTGCCCTTATTCACTATACTTCAACACTGACCACCTTTTAGTTTTTGAAACATGTAAGATCTTTTCAGGTTGAAGACATTCATGCAGTCTTTACCTTCTGCCTAGAACGTACTCTTCATTCTATGTGCGCACTCCTTCAGATCTAAGTTTAAATGTTTCTTCCTCTAAGAAGCCTTCTGTGATCACTCATTTTTAAGTAATGCATCCTTTTACCTTCTCTGGTGGCACCCTGTAAGTTGGTGGTTGTTTATTTATTTATTGTGTATTACTTTTCCAATACCTATTTCTGTCACTGTATTACACATTTCTGAAAGGAGGAGCCATGTCTCTCTTGTGTTTCACTGTATAGCTAGTCAAGTGTAGACACACCTGAAATATCTGTTGAAAAAGAGTAGGAGTAAAGAATTAATGGGGGAAATTATTTTTACTGTCCCCGTGTAGATATTTTTATAAAATCCTATGGGCTGAAATATAGGATTTCTTTTGAGTTTTTAAGAGAAAAAAATAAGTTAGTATATTTAGGAATCCTTTCTCTTTTAGTTAAGATATTTTAAGAAACAGAAACTTAGACATAGTAGCTTAAACACAATGGAATGTTGTTATTTAGTCACTTAGTTGAGTCCGACTCTTTTGGGACCCCGTGTACTATAGCCTACCAGGATCCTCTGTCTATGGGATTTCCCAGGCAAGAGCACTGGAATGGGTTGCCATTTCCTTCTCCAGGGGATCTTCCTGACCCAGGGATTGAAAACACATCTCCTGCATTAGCTTTACCACTGTGCCATGAGGGAATTATTATAAATATAGAGGGAACCCAGAAAAATATGAGCAAGTAGACCTCAGGAAGGACAGGTGGCACACAGATGCCAGCCACTCATCTGTATTGATGTCTTGCTCTTTATGAATTAGATGTTCTCCCTTTTTTCCTGACCTGTATATTTGTACCTTTGCTTGTACAGGGCCTAAAATATCTCATAAAATTCTTCCATCACCTTTCAGCTCTAAGATTAAGCTCTTGGCACTATCTTTATATTTTTAAGATAACAGTCTTCAGGGATGATGTAATTGGTCCTGCTCATGTTTCAGATCAGCCTGCAGATTCATGAGTCAGATATATATGTCACCTTAGGCTAGATGTCCATCTCTTGTGCAGTATTCTGTGATGGGGGTAGCCATTGGGGGAAGTCACATGACCTACAGTGCACTCAGCAGGTACTCTGCATGGAAGCAGATTTTCTGAGAAGGGTCATTGGTGGGTCTGGAAAATCAAAATATTTCTGAGTGCATGTACTTCATGGACTGAAATTATTTAGTGTTAACTGCTTTAAAATTTGGCATTTGATATTTATTAAATAAATATTTACTCTCAAAACTATATTATCAATCTCAAAATAATATCTCAAAAATGTATTATCCAGCCATAGATATTTATTTAATTAGAATGAGGAGTAGCACAGTTTTAATATAGGTTTAATTATGGTCCTCAGAATTGAAATGGTAGCAGTATTCCAAATCATTTTCCTGGTTTAGTTTTTCAAACAGGGTTTGAGGAAAGCCAGCATGTAACGTCACTCTGTGTAAATTATTTTCATAATTATGTGCAAAGCAATATGAAACACTTGAATGCTTCCCATTGTCTGAAAATTGGTTTGTGAAAGCGTCTTCTAACTAATACAAGTTTAAAGACCTCCATTGCTATTATTCATAACAGTCTGATTTATAAATTATTTAGATTGTACAATAGAGCAGAAACTCTGTCATATATGTCAACTGGAAGTAGATAGGAAATGAGACCTTCTTTTGGAGAGTAGTTCTTTGTCTTCACCATTCGGTTTTATTCATACCCAGTTTTTATTGATAAACTTTAGGCTTTCCTTTTTAAGTCTCAAAGATTTGAGGATGGCATACTGGCAGACTTCTGGAAATTGATTCTGGGCCACACATTTCTTAAAGTTTTATATCCCTGGTCCTACTGATTCTTACCTTCTCCAAACAGACTGCTGCCTTTCATCTTCATCATATGACTGCTCAACTTAGAAATAGTTTTTTTGATAGACTGACTATTATTGTCCAAATAAACCATCATCTTCGTCTCTCATAAGAAATCCCCATTATCGGGGAGCGAAAAAGATGGCGGAGGAATAGGACGGGAAGACCACTTTCTCCCTCACAAATTCCTCAAAAGAACATTTCAACGCTGAGCAAACTCCACAAAACAACTTCTGTAGGCTGGCAGAGGACATCAGGCAACCAGAAAAGCAGACCATTGTCTTCAAAAACAGATTTTTAATCTTTGCTCTTTGGTTTTTGTTGTCAATTTTGTACATTTAAAAACCCAAACTTCACTACCCAAGTTTATCTGAGAGCGAGATTACTGGCTTGACCACTCTCTCCTCCTTTGGACTCTCCTTTTTCTCCACCAGGTGGCCTCTGTCTCTTTTCTCCCGCATCTCTTCTCTGTCCAACTCTGTGAATCGCTGTGTGTTCCAGACGGTGGAGAACACCTAAGGAACTGGTTACTGGCAGGATTTGTCTCTCTCCTACTCATTCCTCTCCCTTATCCTCCTGGTCACCTCTGTCTACTTCCTCCCTCTCCTCTTCCCCATATAACTCCGTAAATACCTCTGAGCGGTCCAGACTATAGAGCACACATAAGGAAGTGACTACTGGCTAGCTTGCTCTCTCCTCTTTTGATCTCACCGCGTCTCATTCCAGTAACCTCTAACTACCCCCTCCATCTTCTCTTCTCCTTGTAACTCAGTGAACCTCTCTGAGTGTCCCTCAATGTGGAGAAACCTTTCATCTTTAACCTAGATGTTTTATCATCGGTGCTGTATAGATGGAGAAGTCTAGAGGCTACTGTAAAAATAAAACTGAAAACCAGAAGCAGGCGGCTTAAATCCAAAGCCTGAAAACATTAGAGAACTCTTGAATTCAGGGAACATTAAGCAATAGGAGCTCATCAAATGCCTTCATACCTACACTGAAACCAAGCTCCACCCAAGGGCCAACAAGTTCCAAAACAAGACATACCACGCAAATTCTCCAGCAACACAGGAACACTCCCCTGAGCTTCAATATACAGGCAGCTCAAAATTGTTCCAAAACCTTTGATGTCTCATAACCCATTACTGGTCACTCCATTGCACTCCAGAGAGAAGAAACCCAGCTCCACCCACCAGAACTCCAACACAAGCCTCCCTAACCAGGAAACCTTGACAAGCCACTGATAGAACCCCACCCACAGTGTGGAAGCTCCATAATAAAGAGATCTCCACAAATTACCAGAATATAAAAAGGCCACCCCAAACGCAGCAATATAACCAAGATGAAGAGACAGAGGAATACTCAGCAGGTAAAGGAACAGGAGAGTTGCCCACCAAACCAAACAAAAGAAGAAGAGGTAGGGAATCTACCTGAGAAAGAATTCCGAATATTGATAGTGAAAATGATCCAAAATCTTGAAATCAAAATGGAATCACAGATAAATAGCCTAGAGACAAGGATTGAGAAGATGCAAGAAAGGTTTAACAAGGACCTAGAAGAAATAAAAAAGAGTCAAAATATAATGAATAACGCAATAAATGAGATCAGAAACACTCTGGAGGCCACAAATAGTAGAATAATGGAGGCAGAAGATAGGATTAGTGAAATAGAAGATAGAATGGTAGAAATAAATGAGTCAGAGAGGAAACAAGAAAAATGAATTAAAAGAAATGAGGATAATCTCAGAGACCTCCAGGACAATATGAAATGCTCCAACATTCGAATTATAGGAGTCCCAGAAGAAGAAGACAGAAAGAAAGACCATGAGAAAATCCTTGAGGAGATAATAGTTGAAAACTTCCCTAAAATGGGGAAGGAAATAATCACCCAAGTCCAAGAAACACAGAGAGTTCCAAATAGGATAAACCCAAGGCGAAACACCCCAAGACACATATTAATCAAATTAACAAAGATCAAACACAAAGAACAAATATTAAAAGCAGCAAGGGAAAAACAACAAATAACACACAAGGGAATTCCCATAAGGATAACAGCTGATCTTTCAATAGAAACTCTTCAGGCCAGGAGGGAATGGCAAGACATACTTAAAGTGATGAAAGACAATAACCTACAGCCCAGATTACTGTACCCAGCAAGGATCTCATTCAAATACGAAGGAGAAATCAAAAGCTTTACAGACAAGCAAAAGCTGAGAGAATTCAGCACCACCAGACCAGCTCTCCAACAAATTCTAAAGGATATTCTCTAGACAGGAAACACAAAAAGGATGTATAAACCCGAACCCAAAACAATAAAGTAAATGGGAACAGGATCATACTTATCAGTAATTACCTTAAACGTAAATGGGTTGAACGCCCCAACCAAAAGGCAAAGAGTGGCTGAATGGATACAAAAACAAGACCCCTCTATATGCTGCTTACAAGAGACCCACCTCAAAACAAGGGACACATACAGACTGAAAGTGAAGGGCTGGAAAAAGATATACCACACAAATAGAGACCAAAAGAAAGCAGGAGTGGCAATACTCATATCCGATAAAATAGACTTTAAAACAAAGGCTGTGAAGAGACAAAGAAGGCCACTACATAATGATCAAAGGATCAATCCAAGAAGAAGATATAACAATTATAAATATATATGCACCCAATATAGGAGCACCGCAATATGTAAGACAAATGCCAACACGTATGAAAGGGGAAATCAACAATAACACAATAATAGTGGGAGACTTTAATACCCCACTCACACCTATGGACAGATCAACTAAACAGAAAATTAACAAGAAATGCAAACTTTAAATGATACATTAGATCAGTTAGACCTAATTGATATCTATAGGACATTTCACCCCAAAACAATGAATTTCACCTTTTTTTCAAGTGCTCAGGGAACCTTCTCCAGGATAGATCGCATCCTGGGCCATGAATCTAAACTTGATAAATTCAAAAAAATCGAAATCATTCCAAGCATCTTTTCTGACCATAATGCATTAAGATTAGATCTCAATTACAGGAGAAAAACTATTAAAAATTCCAACATATGGAGGTTGAACAACACACTTCTGAATGACCAACAAATCACAGAAGAAATCAAAAAAGAAATCAAAATATGCATAGAAACTAATGAAAATGAAAACACAACAACCCAAAACCTGTGGGACACTATAAAAGCAGTGCTAAGAGGAAAGTTCATAGCAATACAGGCATACCTCAAGAAACAAGAAAAAACTCAAATAAATAAACTAACTCTACAACTAAAGCAACTAGAAAAGGAAGAATTGGAGAACCCCAGAGTTAGTAGAAGGAAAGAAATCTTAAAAATTAGGGCAGAAATAAATGCAAAAGAAACAAAAGAGACCATAGCAAAAATCAACAAAGCCAAAAGCTGGTTCTTTGAAAGGGTAAATAAAATTGACAAACCATTAGCCAGACTCATCAAGAAGCAAAGAGAGAAAAATCAAATCAATAAAATTAGAAATGAAAATGGAGAGATCACAACAGACAACACAGAAATACAAAGGATCGTAAGAGACTACTATCAGCAGTTGTATGCCAATAAAATGGACAACGTGGAAGAAATGGACAAATTCTTAGAAAAGTACAATTTTCCAAAACTGAACCAGGAAGAAATAGAAAATCTTAACAGACCCATCACAAGCACAGAAATTGAAACGGTAATCAGAAATCTTCCAGCAAACAAAAGCCCAGGTCCAGACGGCTTCACAGCTGAATTCTACCAAAAATTTCGAGAAGAGCTAACACCTATCCTACTCAAACTCTTCCAGAAAATTGCAGAGGAAGGTAAACTTCCAAACTCATTCTATGAGGCCACCATCACCCTAATACCAAAACCTGACAAAGATGCCACAAAAAAAGAAAACTACAGGCCAATATCACTGATGAACATAGAAGCAAAAATCCTCAACAAAATTCTAGCAGTCAGAATCCAACAACACATTAAAAAGATCATACACCATGACCAAGTGGGCTTTATCCCAGGGATGCAAGGATTCTTCAATATCTGCAAATCAATCAATGTAATTCACCACATTAACAAATTGAAAAATAAAAACCATATGATTATCTCAACAGATGCAGAGAAGTCCTTTGACAAAATTCAACATCCATTTATCTATGACAAACCCACAGCAAACATTATCCTCAATGGTGAAAAATTGAAAGCATTTCCCCTAAAGTCAGGAACAAGACAAGGGTGTCCACTTTCACCGCTACTATTCAACATAGTTCTGGAAGTTTTGGCCACAGCAATCAGAGCAGAAAAAGAAAGAAAAGGAATCCAAATTGGAAAAGAAGAAGTAAAACTCTCACTGTTTGCAGATGACATGATCCTCTACATGGAAAACCCTAAAGACTCCACCAGAAAATTACTAGAGCTCATCAATGAATATAGTAAAGTTGCAGGATATAAAATCAACACACAGAAATCGCTTGCATTCCTATACACTAATAATGAGAAAGTAGAAAAAGAAATTAAGGAAACAATTCCATTCACCACTGCAACGAAAAGAATAAAATACTTAGGAATATATCTACCTAAAGAAACTAAAGACCTATATATAGAAAACTATAAAACACTGATGAAAGAAATCAAAGAGGACACTAATAGATGGAGAAATATACCGTGTTCATGGATCGGAAGAATCAATATAGTGAAAATGACTATACTACCCAAAGCAATTTACAAATTCAATGCAATCCCTATCAAGCTACCAGCCATATTTTTCACAGAACTAGAACAAATAATTTCAAGATTTGTATGGAAATACAAAAAACCTCGAATAGCCAAAGCAATCTTGAGAAAGAAGAATGGAACTGGAGGAATCAACTTGCCTGACTTCAGGCTCTACTACAAAGCCACAGTCATCAAGACAGTATGGTACTGGCACAAAGACAGACATATAGATCAGTGGAACAAAATAGAAAGCCCAGAGATAAATCCACACACATATGGACACCTTATCTTTGACAAAGGAGGCAAGAATATAAAATGGAGAAAAGACAATTTCTTTAACAAGTGGTGCTGGGAAAACTGGTCAACCACTTGTAAAAGAATGAAACTAGATCACTTTCTAACACCGCACACAAAAATAAACTCAAAATGGATTAAAGATCTAAATGTAAGATCAGAAACTATAAAACTCCTAGAGGAGAACATAGGCAAAACACTCTCCGACATAAATCACAGCAGGATCCTCTATGATCCACCTCCCAGAATTCTGGAAATAAAAGCAAAAATAAACAAATGGGATCTAATTCAAATTAAAAGCTTCTGCACAACAAAGGAAAATATAAGCAAGCTGAAAAGACAGCCTTCTGAATGGGAGAAAATAATAGCAAATGAAGCAACTGACAAACAACTAATCTCAAAAATATATAAGCAACTTATGCAGCTCAACTCCAGAAAAATAAACGACCCAATCAAAACATGGGCCAAAGAACTAAATAGACATTTCTCCAAAGAAGACATACGGATGGCTAACAAACACATGAAAAGATGCTCAACATCACTCATTATTAGAGAAATGCAAATCAAAACCACTATGAGGTACCACTTCACACCAGTCAGAATGGCTGCAATCCAAAAATCTGCAAGCAATAAATGCTGGAGAGGGTGTGGAGAAAAGGGAACCCTCCTACACTGTTGGTGGGAATGCAAACTAGTACAGCCACTATGGAGAACAGTGTGGAGATTCCTTAAAGAATTGCAAATAGAGCTGCCTTATGACCCAGCAATCCCACTTCTGGGCATACACACGGAGGAAACCAGAATTGAAAGAGACACATGTACCCTAATGTTCATCGCAGCACTATTTATAATAGCCAGGACATGGAAACAACCTAGATGTCCATCAGCAGATGAATGGATAGGAAAGCTGTGGTACATATACACAATGGAGTATTACTCAGCCATTAAAAAGAATTCATTTGAATCAGTTCTGATGAGATGGATGAAACTGGAGCTGATTATGAAGAGTGAAGTAAGCCAGGAAGAATAACACCAATACAGTATAGTAACACATATATATGGAATTTAGAAAGATGGCAATGACGACCCTGTATGCGGGACAGCAAAAGAGACACAGATGTGTATAACGGACTTTTGGACTCAGAGGGAGAGGGAGAGGGTGAGAAGATTTGGGAGAATGGCATTGTAACATGTATACTATCATGTAAGAATCGAATCACCAGTCTATGTCTGACGCAGGATACAGCATGCTTGGGGCTGGTGCATGGTAATGACCCAAGGGGATGTTTTGGGGAGGGAGGTGGGAGGGGGGGTGCATGTTTGGGAACGCATGTACACCCGTGGTGGATTCATGTCAGTGTATGGCAAAACCAATACAGTATTGTAAAGTAAAATAAAGTAAAACAATAAGAAAAAATTTTAAAAAATAAAAATTAAAAAAAAAGATTTATTAAAAAAAAAAAAGAAATCCCCATTATCTACTTTCATTTAAAGACTGAGTTCTATCACTTCTCAACATCAGTTGAGGTCTCTCAGTCCAAGAATTTGTTGATCTTGTATCTCAGTTGCTCATTCTATGGTCTAGCAGGATTTCGTCATGAAATGGCTTCTTCTGATCCTCCTCGTATTCTTCCCTATCTTCCCTTTTCAGGTACTTTAGCATCAGCATCCATTATTTGGCATCTTTAACCAAATAATGATTTGACTTTTACATTATTTACCCAGAGCAATTGCATCTAGACATACAGTAATCAGCTACCACTACTGTAATAACTGATTGCATTAGTTATAAAAGAAGCATAAAAGAACATTCTGGTCTCTTGCTTTTTAGGTTGTGTCATCAGGGTTTTCAGATGCTCTTATTTTTTTAGAAGTCCACTTGACATTTTGCTTCTTATCCATGTCCTGGTAATATATCCCATTTTGCCCTTCTTTGTGAGAAATACTACCAGAAAATTTTCCTCAATTGAACAGAACAATTTCCTGCATGTTCCACTGACTCATTGACCTATTGACCTACTGCAGCTTGGGCTGCGTCATTACCTGGTAGTTGTTTCTGATTCACAGCACTTAGTGGGCATGGTCTAGTTGTTCTCCAGCTTCCCAATGAAGTAGGTGCATAGTACTTTGGACTAGTCCTCTTGTTTATGCTAATTGACAGATAGGCAAGAGTCCATTTTGTCCATAAGAATCTCTACTACAGAGAAAAATTAGTGCATTCTCAGTATTAAGAATCCGTTTTCCTATAAATCGATTGAAAGGACTATTTATTAATATTATTATATGACTCTTTGTAAAAAGATGAATGATAGATATCCAGTAGTCCTGATAAAAATCTCTGTGTTCTTTTTTCTTTTCAGCAGAGGAAAGCACATTATTGTCTAATTTTCTAATAATAAACTTTTAACTTGAAATATAAACAGCTTAAAAATAAGTGACTGGGTTGAAGCTAATGGTGCTACACGCATTCAGAGACAGTGAGTCTGTCTTGAAATACACAAAATCATCAGGCTTCTGAAAAACAGGTGACCTTTGGTAGATATAACTCTGCATATTCACCCATCTCAGAGAAGGCAATGGCAACCCACTCCAGTACTCTTGCCTGGAAAATCCAATGGATGGAGGAGCCTGGTAGGCTGTAGTCCATGGGGTCACTAAGAGTCAGACACGACTGAGCGACTTCACTTTCACTTTTAAGTTTCATGCATTGGAGAAGGAAATGGCAGCCCACTCCAGTGTTCTTGCCTGAAGAATCCCAGGGACAGGGGAGCCTGGTGGGCTGCCGTCTCTGGAGTTGCACAGAGTCCAACATGACTGAAGCGACTTAGCAGCAGCAGCATTCACCTATATACAGATATGATCCACTTCTTGTCCCAGATATTATTTTTCTCCCAAAATCAGTTTAGTTGTTTTATGTCCAATAGTGCATTGCCTGGAAATTTTATGAATATTTGTTTTTCTGTGAGAATTTTTTTCTTAATATCAGAAGAGCATGATGACACAGTGCAATAGTGAAGGTCTGTTACCTGATTAATTATAGTATAGATGCATAGATTAATGGATTAGAATTGAGAGTTCACAAATATACATTTTTGGGTAGTTGATTTTGACAAGGGTGCCAAGATAATTCAAAAAGGAAATAATGTCTTTCCAACAAAGTTGCTGGAATGAGTGGATATTTACATATATATATATGGAAGTTGTACCCCCTGCCTCATCATACATCTTTAAGAATTAATTCAAAAATCAATCATAGGCCTGAATGTAACAGTTAAAACTCTGAAACTCTTAGAAGAAAATATAACTGTAAATCTTCATGACCTTGGATTAGGCAATGGTTTCTTACATATGACATGGAAAGCACAAGCAACAAAAGAATAAAGACGAGATTTCATCAGAATTTAAAATTTTTGTGTTTCAAAGGACACTATCAAGAAAGTGGAAAAAAAAAAAAAAACAACCCAGAGAATGGGAGAGAATATTTGTAAATCCCATGTCTGATAAGGGCTTTGAATCTAGACTACATAAGGAACTCTTGCCACTTAATGAATAAAGGGGTTCAGTTCAATTCAGTCACTCAGTTGTGTCCAACTCTTTGCGACCGCATGGACTGCAGCACGCCAGGCTTCCCTGTTCATCACCAACTGCCGGAGCTTGCTCAAATTCATGTCCATTGAGTCAGTGTTGCCATTCAAGCATCTCATCCATTTGGCTAAGATCAAGTATAGTAAAAGAGTGATAGCCACTTTAAAAGTGGACGGTAGTCACGTGTAGATGTGAAAGTTGAACTATAAAGAAAGCTGAGTGCTGCAGAATTGATGCTTTTGAACTGTGGTGATGGAGAAGACTTTGCGAGTCCTTTGGACTTTAAGAAGATCCAACCAGTCCATCCTAAAGGAGATTAGTCCTGAGTGTTCATTGGAAGGACTGATGTTGACGCTGAAACTCCAATGCTTTGGCCACCTGATGAGAATAACTGACTCATTTGAAAAGACCCTGATGCTGGGAAAGATTGAGGCCAGGAGGAAAAGGGGATGACAGAGAATGAGATGGTTGGATGGCATCACCAACTCAATGGACATGAGTTTGGGTAAACTTCGGGAATTGGTGATGGCCAGGGAGGCCTGGCGTGCTGCAGTCCATGGGGTCACAAAGAGTCAGACTCGACTGAGTGACTGAACTGAACTGAAAAAGAATCTGGATAGACAGTTCCCCAAAGAAGATATGCAGATTGTCAATAAGCACATTAAGAGATCTTTGACATCATGAGTCACCAGGAAAAAGCAAACTAAAAGCACACACTTCATGCTGTCTAGAATAGCTATAATAAAAAAGTTGAACAAAAACCAGCATTAGTGAGGATGTGAAGACACTGGAACCCTCATAAATTGCTGATGAGAATGTAAAGTATTATAGTTACTTTGAAAAGCAGTTTGGAAATTACTCAAAAAATTAAAAATAGAGTTACCATACTACCCAACAATTCAACTTCTGTATATGCACCCAAAAGAACTAAAAACATAAATTTACAAAAAAAAAATACCCCCACAGGAAAAAAAAAACCCTGCGTACTAACGGTCATGTCAGCATTATTCGTAATAACTAAAAAGTGGAAACAACACGTGAATTATGAAGAAATGAAATATGGTAGACACATGTAGTGGAATGTTATTCAACCATAGAAGGTATGATGTGCTGATACATCCTAGATAAATCTTGAAAATATTATACTAAGTTAAAGGATCCAGACACATATTGTATGATTTCATTTATATGCAAATCCATGGAAACAAAATGTAGATTAGTAGTTGCCAGGAGCTGAGGGAAGAGAGATTGGGTATAAAAGGTTTCTTTTTAGGGTGATGAAATGTTCTGAAATTAGATAATTGAGATAGTTGTACAATCATGTGAATATACTCAAAACTACTGATTTGAACACCTTTAAAGGCTGAATGTTATGGTACTTGAATTATATCTGAAAGAAATAATTTGGAAGAGGGTTGGGGAGAGCTTGTTAATCACACAAATTCTGTAGCCCCATCTGAGACTCAAGATTCTTGAAAGTTATAACCCTAGAAATTTACATATATAACAAATGTTTCTAGATTTTAAAATTCTCTGAAGTTTAAGGAATGCTCATTTAATACTTTTATATGCTTGTATATTGAAATGTGTTTGGGCTAAAGGTTATATACTTTTTGATCATTCTAATCGTCAGTAGCAACAATAGTGGAGAGTTATGGGGGAGCTGCCTTCTGTCCCATATGGGAGCTATTGAATGGTTTAGGCACTGTCGTTTTTCTGGAGGTTGAGAAGAATGAGATAGAGAGGCATGAGAATAGTGCACTTTTTCCTTTCTTAGAATTCATTACTTTGGCAGATTCTAGGAAGTAAAATAATAGTCCAAGGTAATGAATTCAGAGAAACACAAAGGTTAAGGGAAATATCCAGCAATGTTTATGTGGTTGCTGTATTTTCAGATTGATTCTAGGGATGAGAACCTCGTTCTGTTGATTTTCTTCAAGGCTATTTTAGTCATCTGTTACTATGGGCCTATCAACAAAGCCAAGTTGACAGAAAACAGATGTGTATTTTAACAGCTAGACTTCCTCAGAACTGATATCTGGATCGGTTTTGTTTCATGACAGTGCTGCAGCAGGACAAATTATGATTAAAAATAGACAGATATTTTATTTCATAAAGGTTTAGGTGAAGAGTAAGATGGAACCTTTTAAAGTTAGCAGTTGCCAAGTAGGGAATGAAATGAGTCTGCATTTTGTTTTCAGTGTGGACGATTTGTGAGGCCTATTCAGACTTCCACTTTCACAAGGTCAGAAAATGATATATGATCGTTAATAATATGTTTATATATACTAAACTTAAAAATCTCTTTGAAAATCTAAAATTTCTCCTTCTTAGAAAGTTTCAAAGCTTTTTAAAAGTCCAATTCACAAATAACTTTTTTTCTTTTTTACAAAGAGAAGTGTGACTTGATACTCAGTTCTTTGTGGTTGATAGCAGGCACTCTTACTCCGACGAAGCCTATTTCTTTGTTTAATAGTAGAAATAGTTGATCAAGCTTAAAAGATTCTACACTTATATAAGTGGCTTATTAGAATGTTTTGTTATATGTTAGCCCAGTAGCATACTGAGACAAATGCTCTGATCAGTTAGGGTGTGGGAACCTGACTGTAAATGGCTTTCCCATTTCATTTTAGGTCATGCTCCTTCAGTACTATTAAATGGCAAACAGAAGTTGTTTATGCCATAACCTGAAGGAAAGGGAGGTTTTTTTCCTCAAAATATAGAACATCGAACACTTGCTTATACTTGTATACAAATTGATTCAGATTGAATCCTAAGCCAACATTTACTGAAATCTGGTTTAGGCCAGTAATAGTAATTGATGATGGAGACAAAGAAATAACAGATATTTTTGAAAGGAGGTAGGTTGAGGTGACTGCATACAAGAAGGACTCTTCTATTATGTTGAACCATACAGGTATGTCATTTTTGTAAATCAAAAGTCATTGAATATTGACAGTTTCCTGTGGTTTAACCTAATATTATATTGACACTAGTGATATATTAGGGATGAGCTCCTAAGAAAAGGAACACCTAATCCAAACTGGAAGGAGGGCCACTGCTCAAGCTCAGTATTGCTGGGCCATAATTGTCACTATTTATGTAATGAGTGAAGTCCTCTGATGTCTGTTTGGCACATTTATTGTTTATCATGTGTCTGACAGTTTCGCAAACTCAAAGCTCCTGTATAGTTGCATATCGTATATTTAAAATTCAGTTTTAAATTTTTTATTTTACTCCACAGTAGAGCCAGAGCTGTTTTAATATAAACGTTTTTTCCTGAAAATGTTTAAGTAAAAACTGTTTGTCCAAAGAGATGTAGCATATTTGCTTTGGCTTTTCTTTCCCTCACACATAACTCACTGTTACCTCGGATTTGGCGTCTGCAGTTTGGGAAATGGGAAGCCACTGAAACTTTTAAATCAGGGTAATGGTATCATGAAGTAGATGTTTTCAAAAGGTAATCCTGGGAGAGCCAGAATAGTTGTGTGGTGTCAACTGACACATATTCATTGAGAATTCAGCATTAAGAGTGAATGCTGATGTTGACGATCATGGCTTTTACAGATTTATGCTCTAGTACTTACACCTTTTATCTTTTGCAATAAACCTACATTTCTGAGTATGTGGTGTAATGCCAAATTGTCTAATGTTGCTGCATTGTTGTGGACTTATGGAGGAGGGAACACATATGTTGTATACAAAAATTTTAATTAGATTTTTATAGCCTTTTTTGATATGTTTTCTTATATTTGGGGGGACAGGAGTTCATAGAATACATTGGTGTGTTGCATCATTTCAACAGGATAACTAGATATTTTTAAAGTTGGGTTATTAAAAATTTAAAAGAGAGTCTAAATGGATTCATGAGTTAATTTGCTTTCAAAGGCATTGAAAAAGAGTGAAAAGTAGGCAACTCTTGTCCCAAACATGAATGTGAGACAGATTGGTACTTAAAGCAGTTAGGAGGATGCCAGGAAAGAAAAACAGGGGCAGCATATGCTTCCAAGCTGTTTTGAAGTGAAGCTTTGTCTTTTGTCTCTAGAAAAACAATAACCAGTAAATTCAACATTTAGGGGACCAGAGATTCTCCCTAAAGGGAAATGTTGTATTCATTCATCCAATCATCCATTTATTTAAAAATATTGAATCTCTAATATATTCTGACACTGCATTAGACCTAACAGATATTATGGTTGATAGAACAGATTTATTTTTCTATCCATGGAGCTAACAGGCTAATGAGCAGACAAATAATAAATAAATACAAAACATATGTGATTATACATTTTGATGAATGCTATAAAGGGAAAGTGCAAGCTGCCTCAAGATTTGTGTAATAAGTAAACCTATTTTAGATTAGGGTCTCAGGAGTAACCTCTCTGAGTAGGTGACATTTAGAGCTGAGATCTGAGAGATGACACGAGAATTCTCAGCAGTGGGTGGGGAAGGTCCATGTGGGAGGCTTCTGAGTGGGAGAAAATTGAAGAAAGGCGGAACTGGTAGATCACAGAGAGCGGCTGGCCAAGGGGTGGGCGGGCCCAAACGATAACAGAGCTTGGCAGCCATGTCGAGGAGGACCTGGGATTTCATTCCCAGTGCAGGGAGGAGCCAGTGAAGATCTATAAGATGGAATTGTGTGGTCTGATTTAATTGTTTTCGAGATGAGTATGGCTGTGATTTACCAACTAAACCACAACAGTGGCTGCTGTGAATGCATTGAACGGGAACAGGAAGACCAAGGAGACAGGTTAGGGACTGGTGCCCATAGAACCTGGTAGTTAGTTGAAAGTGGCAACAGAGGAGATGAAGGGCAGTGGGTGAATTCATATTTCAGAAAAGAGGAAATGGTTGTTGTTAAGGGCATGTTTAGGGATTGGAAGACTTGATGAATTCTTACAACTCAATGAGAAAAGATGAGATAGGGTAGAATAGGGTTGAATTGAATGAGAAACAAATGACTACCTAGAGCCAAGAGCGTGGTTTTAAGTGAATTTCCATTTTTTTCTAATTCATTGTTTGGATCCAAAATGAACTTTTATGACTGACGGGCAAAACTGTTTATAAGTTAAATCCTTGAGAAGTATTATTGCTGTGTTTCACTCAGGAAAAATACCTATCTGAAACGATGAAAAACATCACCCTCTTCCCAAAGCATTACATACATAGTTTAAAGATTGAGAAAGGAAAATATTATGGGAAAATTTCTGATGAGTTCTTGGGTTTTTTTTTTTTTAACTTCTGAAGACGTGACCTCGTGTTTTGACCAACCCCTGCAAGTTTTTGGTTTGGAAAAAGATATTTAGTGGAATTTAGTCTTACAAATTGGAAGGTCAATAATGTATAACCTTCTATATCACCGGAGAAGGCAATGGCACCCCACTCCAGTACTCTTGCCTGGAAAATCCCATGGGTGGAGGAGCCTGGTGGGTTGCAGTCCATGGGTTCGCTAAGAGTCGGACACGACTGAGCGACTTCACTTTCACTTTTCACTTTCATGTATTGGAAAAGGAAATGGCAACCCACTCCAGTGTTCTTGCCTGGAGAATCCCAGGGACAGGGGAGCCTGGTGGGCTGCCGTCTATGGGGTCGCACAGAGTCGGACACGACTGAAGCGACTTAGCAGCAGCATATCACTTTTATTTTTGCCTTTAAGCTTTCATTTTCATTCTATAACTGTTACAGAAATTGTGCCTATAGAATCTGTTTTCTGTCTTTGTAAAAATATAGTCCAGGGCTTGATGTTTCCAGGAATGAAATAGTATCTGAAGTAACATCTGTTTGCTTGCTGGGTTGCTAGTCAAAGAAGGAAAGGACTCACTCACACTCTGTTTGGCTTTTAGCATGCCTCTCAGGTTCTTACTGTGTTTTGGGACAATACTTGGGAGCATTTGGAGTCAAAGAAAAGAATTATGATGTGGTTTGGTGGCAAAAAATGTAATTCTTTGTGATGTGTAGTTGACAATACCACAGATTACTGATTAAAATCTGTTTTGAAGAAACAGTAATGATTTTATAATCTTAAATTGTATATTAGATTTGTTCTTTTAATAATTTAGCAATTTGAATTTTCCCTTTGAATTTTTATTCTCCCAGAAACCTCTCTTGAGTTGGGAGTTTTTATGTTAAGAGCTCTATTTTTAAGTTGATTTGCAGTAGACGTTTTACAGTGTAGGATACCTCTTTCCTCTTTTGTATCCTCACCCAAGTTTTCATCAAAACTGGATCAAAAGTAACTTCCTCATCTAAAGTGAATCTTCAAATGAAGTCTTAAAGTATCTGTCACTATTATAAAGCTAATTAGAAATTTTGAGTTATTTTAAAAAGATGTCAATTTTGACAGCTTGACCTTTATGACTTTTTTTTTTGTCTTTCTTTTCACTGATGCGTGGTGCCATCTGCTGTTTGTGGGAAGTACGTTATATTTTGAATCACAAGGCATAATAAGTATATAATGTCTAAAAGAAAAACGTAAAAATAAGTGAAATGGAAAAATCCAAGAGTGTGACCTGTTTGAAACTTTGAGGCCTGTGATTTGTTTGCTTATTTTTGTGTAAAATCATTTTTAATTAATCTTTTATTATTTATTTATTAAAATATCATATTAAACTGGTAGAAGCATAGCTTCATAAAAACTGTCTCCTTTTAGAGAATTTGATTAATTCAGATACGAAAGTTTAAAGCAGCAATTCTGCTAACCATGAGATAACTATTATTAACATTTCAAATCACTTTTAAAGTCTGGTTGTCTCTAATAATTACTTGAATCACAGATTTTATACTCATTATATTGTCTTAATTTTGCTTTGTTGCTCATGTCTTAGATTTCCTTTAAGAGTTGCACATTTCTTGGTCCAGAGTAAGTGATCGATAAACCTTTGTTTGTTGGTTGACTGATCTTTACTTGGTTTGTTTTTTTGTGACTACCCTTGGCACCTTTTCCTAGAGTCTTCTCCTAGTGATTGGTGTAGAAGTAGTTTAGGACTCGGAGGGAGAAAGACCTGGTTCCCCAGACAGACACTGCTGCTCCCAGGCTGTGCAGCCTCAGACAAAGCTTTTCACTTCTCAGCAACTGTTTCCTTCTCTGTAAAAAGAAGATAATACTATTTATCTTTTAGGGTCTTTGGTGAGGATTAAATGAGGCAGTACTTCTTGCATGCCTGGCACAATCCTTTCTTTTCATTAAAGTGTTATTGTGTTCAAATTCAGTGAGTTTCTTTTTTACCTTAAAGACACCTTTGTCAAGAGTCAGATTTTGTTATTATAAGATCATAAGCTCCTCCAACTGGAAGGAACTTTAGCAGTTGGGTCTCAAATTTTATTGTGCATTTGAATCACCTGGTGATCCTGTTTAACTGCTAATTCAAATTCCAATTCGCGGTTGTGGGATATAGATAGACCTGAGAGTCTGCACACCCAACTCACTCTTAGGGATGTTGAACTGCCTCCACCAAGCACATGTTGTGTAGCAAGGCTTTAGAGAGCAGCAAACAAATGAAACCCCTGGCAGAGTTCTTGTGTTTTCTTTTACACAGTTAATCTCCTGTACCAACCATCAGAAATGCATTTCTTTGTAGGAAAGGAAAGGAATTCAGTCTCTCCAGAAGACATTGCAGACTAATGTCTTAACTCTTCACTCTCAGAAGTAACACTGTTTAGAGAATGACATGCAGGACCTAGTCATTTATTGCCTAAGCACTCTAACCTCCAGATACTTGGTTGGAACTAATTCAAAATGCAAGGACAAGTTTTATTTCTATTTGTAACTTGTTACCCATTTAGATTGTCTTTAAAATTTTACAGCATGAAATAATGAAAAGCTAAGCAGATTAGTTACAAAAACTCAGAATATAAATTCTATAACAATTACTTGACTGAAATAAGACTTTTGGGGAGGATACATTGAATACACAGTGTTTGAACTTTGGCCCACATAGTTGATTGTATTTAAACCTGAGTCCTCAGTGCACATGTGTGTTCACTGGGACATAGTGTCTGTCCATGTAGACAGGAAGGACTTTGCTTTACAGGCATAGAGTTGTTCACACCTGAGTGGTCATCCAGCCCAGTCGCACAGTTTCAGAGTCCTAAAGGAAATGAAAGTGGCATAAAATAAATTCAGCTTTGGAACATATGAATTTGGTTTAAAATGTAAAAATTATTGCCTAGAGAATAATTTAATGAGCAGAATGTTTTTTTCCAAATTCAGTTGGAAGTGGAAAACAGCATTGCCCTTTTTGCCTACCTCCCTTGAGGGTGTCTCTAAGAACAACCTCTTTCTTTTTTTTTTTTAAAGGACATTCTACTTTTACCTAGTGCACCTCACTGTCCTCAGAAGCATTGCTCTGAGACAACTAAAAGGTCATGAGGGCTGCTAGGAATTGTATAGACAATTTTCATTGTCATTCTGTTTGCACACAAGTAGATATCCCTCTAAAATGAGTGCTCATCCTATTGTTTGGGCTTTCCAGGTGGCACTAGTGGTAAAGAACCCGCCTTCCAGTGCAGGAGACATAATAGATTTGGGTTTGATTCCTGGGTCAGGAAGATCCCCTGGAGGAGGGCATGGCAACCCACTCCAGTATTCTTGCCTGGAGAATCCCATGGGCAGAGGACTCTGGGGGGCCACCATCCAAGGGGTCACAGAGAGTTGGTCCTTCTGTTTAGAGTTTAGTCAGTCCTATTGTTTAGTCTCGAAAAGGAACTTTATACTTTGGTAAATTCTTCAAGTTTTTTAGTTCTCTTTCTTTTCTCAACATTTGTGAGAAATAGATTACAGTGCTATTTTGATAAATACTTTTTTTTCCAGTGACTAATCCAGGAAACAAAGCAAAACTGAAACCTTTATACACTAGTTCAGTTCAGTTCAGTCGCTCAGTCGTGTCTGACTCTTTGCGACCCCATGAACCGCAGCACCCCAGGCCTCCCTGTCCATCACCAACTCCTGGAGTTTACCGAAACTCATGTCCATTGAGTTGGGATGCCATCCAACCATCTCATCCTCTGTTGTCCCCTTTTCCTCCTGCCCTCAATCTTTCCCAACTGTTGAAAAGAGTCAGCTCTTCGCATCAGGTGGCTAAAGTATTAGAGTTTCAGCATCAACATCAGTCCTACCAGTGAACACCCAGGACTGATCTCCTTTAGAATGGCTGGTTGGGTCTCCTTGCAGTCCAAGGGACTCTCAAGAGTCTTCTCCAACACCACAGTTCAAAAGCATCAATTCTTCGGTGCTCAGCTTTCTTTATAGTCCACCTCTCACATCCATACTTGACCACTGGAAAAACCATAGCCTTGACTAGACGGGCCTTTGTTGACGAAGTAATGTCTGTGCTATGCTGTCTATGTTGGTCATAACTTTCTTTCCAAGGAGTAAGCATCTTTTCATTTCATGGCTGCAAACACCATCTGCAGTGATTTTGGAGCCCAGAAAAATAAAGTCAGCCACTGTTTCCACTGTTTCCCCATCTATTTCCCGTGAAGTGGGGGGACTGGATGCCATGATCTTAGTTTTCTGAATGTTGAACTTTAAGCCAACTTTTTCGCTCTCCTCTTTCACTTTCATCAAGAGGCTCTTTACACCTGCAACCTAAGACTTTTCTTTTTCATGCTTTTCCTGACAGTCTAGCTTTATTTTTATTCATAAACTCACCCGCCATTTACTTTTGTAAGATGCCTGGAAACTCCTCCAGTCTCAGAAAGGCTAGATTCTACAGGCATATTCTGTAAATGAGGCTTGGTTCTCAGATGTTGGCCCTGATAATATTGGTGTCTTTTTTGTTACATATCCTAGTGACCCAGAGCTTAAAAGACAGACATATTTCTAGAAATCAATCCATTCTTTATTTAAAACCAGAAAATCAAGTGTTTCTATTGTATTTAAAGTTTAAAGAATCATGGATTTTTCACCTTGGAAAATACTCTGTTGGTAGTTCAAGCCAAGAGCCCTTATATAAAAAGAAGGGGACTTGTGTAAGTATGACAGGACAAGCTATAAGATCCATGGCTGATCCTCAAGTTCAATGCAGGAGAAAGCAGTTTGGTTAGGAATTAAATTGACTACTTTGAGTATACTAGGCGATTCTTCAAAAGCTGTCTGTACTTTTTGGACCAATGGTACAGTATACTACCTAATTTTTTTTTTTTTTAACTAGGAAATGTTATAAAAGCCTTGAAGAGAGTTCATAGGTAAACAGTGAAACAATTTACAATAGTACATATGAAGACAGATTGAAGGAATTAAGAATATCTAAACTTGAAAAGGGTGCCTTCAGAAGTATCTCAGTGACATGGAAAATTGCAACCAGGTGTTTTCCATTTCCTTTGCAGACAGAACAAAAGGAAGTAAATTTATACTATAGTAAAAGGAACAGCAGTTAGATATGAAGCAGATCCACACAATGAAGCCAGTAAACACTGCAATAGAAGGGATGTTCAGCTTCCTGGTTGTCTTCCTCAAATTCTCTGGTTATTATCAGTATCTGTTTCCTGTGGTTGAGATTTGACATCTCAAGGCTTGAGTGCAGGCACGTCCAGAGATCTACCTCAGCCCAGTGACCTTGCACCGTCTAATAGTGACTGTTATAGGCAAGATAGCAGCCTAATCACAGCAAATTCCCTACATTACCAGTGCAACCAAGCTCTTTTATTAATACGACTTTTAAAAACTGCAACTAGCCATTAAGGAATAAATACTCAAAAATTAAATTAGCTTCATTATTTTCTAAGAAGCAAAAGCTATAAACATCTCTCTTCTCTATTCATTTTTCAAGTCTATGAATCCTCTGATTTCTTTCTCCTGAAGTACTAGCCATTTATATTTCCTAGTGATCTAAGCTTTTCCTGTTAAGACTGAGTCTTTGATATGATCAAATTGATTGGGAGAAAGGAGAAAAAATTTTTTCGAGAAGTTATTCAAGAAGTGTATAGGTCAGCTTTGATCAAAATAGCAAATTCCTTAAGATCTTGAATAAATGAAATTCCATACACAAATTCTGGGAAGTCCAGTCTTGTAGACTACCATAATAATGTGTTCAGATACGTAGTGCTGAACTGTGTGTCAGGCATTGTTCTAAGCGCTTCACATTGACTCCTCATAACAGCCCTCTGAGATAGGTCACTGTTTATGAGGAAACTGAGGCAGAGATAGTTTGTAAGTCACTTCTCTAAGTCAGCCAGTTAGGAGGAACTGAAGGGTTGATTCAGACTTAGGAAGGCTAACTCCAGAGTCCATCTCAAACCCCCGTTACCCTACTGCCTTTTATGTCTTTCGTGGTGCCCAATTATCTCTTGAACCGATAGTAAGGAAGACCAAGTTCTGGCCAGTTGCAGGAGTCAGGGCGAGCCAGCCAGGGTGGAGCACCTGGCCCCACCCCCACCCCCACCGCTCAGTCTTCTTTGCTCACTCACACTTTCCGTCTCCACCCTCTGGAATCCCAGGCAGTTCCAGAATGCACTATGCCTCTTTGTTTCTCTCAGCCCTTACAGAGGCCATGCTGTTGGCTTTCAGTGTCTTCCTCTCAGAACTCCTGACCAGCGTGAGTTTATTCCTCGAAATCTGTTCAAGCACCCACTGCTCTGTGAAGCCTTTCCCAGTATACGCAATTGGAACTCGTGTTTCTACCTTTGGACTCCCCCCGTGTTGTTATGTGCATACCTCTCTTGCTGTAGTTCTCTTCATTCACTTGACAGCTATTTATTGAGCACTGCTGCTGCTGCTGCTGCTGCTGAGTCACTCCAGTCGTGTCCGACTTGTCACAACCCCATGCACTGCAGCCCACCAGGCTCCTCCATCCATGGGATTTTCCAGGCAAGAATACTGGAGTGGGGTGCCATCGCCTTCTCCCTTATTGAGCGCTGCTATGTGCCAAGTACTGTTCTAAATGGAACAATCAGTCAGTCCAAACTTCTGAACTAATGAAGCTATCAAAGTTAAGGGGAAAAAAAAGTAGGATTTTGAGCAGTGATTTGATCTAATGTCTCTTAAAAGGATCACTTTTAACAGAGTGGCTGCTGTTTTAACAATAGACTGGAGGACCAACAGGTAGAAATAGGGACACCAGAAGACTATAGCATTAATCCATATCAAGAGGGGATGGTAGCTAGGGATAGAGTGGGAGAAGCAGAGATAATAAGAAATAGGTGAATTATGGATATATATTGAATGTAGATTCTATAAGATTTGCTGATGGATTGATTGGGGGTTGTGAGAGAAATAGAAGATAATTCTCAAGTTTTTTGTCTAAACAACTGGAAGAATGCAGTTGCATGACAACTGGGGTGGCAAAGATTGGAGGGAAAACAGGTTTGTGGGAAAAATAGAGAGTTCAGATTCAGACATGACAGAGACTCCCAGATGGACATGCAAATAGAGATCTTGAGGTAGCTGGATAAATGAGTCTTGAGTTTAAAGCAGAAAGCAGTAATCAGTACATAGTATGTGTTTAAACAGGATTTGATGGGGACACCTAGGGAGTGAGTGTCAATAAAGGAGGATCAAATACTGAAGCTATGTCACCCAGCGTTTGACAAGAAAGTATGAACAATCCTGCAAAGGAGACTGTAGTGGTCAGCTTGGTAGGGGATATTTTCATGCCTTTCTTAGAGCATGCAGTGTTCAAGGGCAGAGCTGTGGCTTATTTCTTTATAATTCCTAATATAGTTGTTGGTAAGTGTTAGTATATTGAAAGAAGGAATAGCTCTTAGTAGGAACACAAAGTGTGACTATAGAGATCTCAAGTGCGTGCTCAGTTGCTTCAGTCCTGTCCAGTTCTTTGTGATTCTATGGACTGTAGCCCATCAGGCTCCTCTGTCCATGGGATTCTCCAGGCAAGAATACTGGAGTGGGTTACCATGATATCTCAGGAGAGGGTAGTATTCAGAATGGAAAGCAGGTCCAGTAAAGCTTTCAAAGCCCCACCCAAATGGGTAGGATTTGGAAGCAGGACCTCATTTCCAAAGAGGGGATTAGCAACAATAAGGTCCCTGCCCTAAAAAAGCCTGGAGAATTGAGCAAGTTCTCAGGTAAAAATTATAGAACCAAGGTCAAATAGACAAAGGTAAAAATTCAGAACAAAGGCAAAATAGATAAAGGTAAAAAGTCAGAACCAGAACTCAATAGGAGATAAAAACTTGGTCTTCACCTCCCAGAGTAATAGAAATAAAAGTAAAAATAAACAAATGGGACCTAATTAAACTTAAAACCTTTTGCACAACGAAGAAAACTATAAGCAAGGTGAAAAGACAGCCTTCAGAATGGGAGAAAATAATAGCAAACAAAGCAACTGATAAAGAATTAATCTCAAAAATATATAAGCAGCTCCTGCAGCTCAATTCCAGGAAAATAAATGACCCAATCAAAGAATGGGCCAAAGAACTAAACAGACATTTCTCCAAAGAAGGCATACAGATGGCTAACAAACACATGAAAAGGTGCTCAACATCACTCATTATCAGAGATATGCAAATCAGAACCACAATGAGGTACCATCTCACACCAGTCAGAATGGCTGCTATCAAAGTCTACAAACAATAAATGCTGGAGAGGGTGCGGAGAAAAGGGAACCCTCTTACACTGTTGCTGGGAATGCAAACTAGTATAGCCACTATGGAGAACAGTGTGGAGACTCCTTGGTGCTGCTGCTGCTGCTAAGTTGCTTCAGTCATGTCCGACTCTGTGCGACCCCATAGATGGCAGCCCACTAGGCTCCCCTGTCCTTGGGATTCTCTAGGCAAGAATACTGGAGTGGGTTGCCATTTCCTTCTCCAGTACATGAAAGTGAAAAGTGAAAGTGAAGTCGCTCAGTTGTGTCCGACTCTTAGCGACTTAGCCTACCAGGCTCCTCTGTCCATGGGATTTTCCAGGCAAGAGTACTGGAGTGGGGTGCCATTGCATTCTCCGGAGACTCTTTAAGAAACTGGAAATAGAACTGCCATACAACCTAGCAATCCCACTACTGGGCATACACACTGAGGAAACCAGAATTGAAAGAGACACATGTACCCCACTGTTCATCGCAGCACTGTTTATAATAGCCAGGACGTGGAAGCAACCTAGATGTCCATCGGCAGACGAATGGATAAGAAAGCTGTGGTACATATACACAATGGAATATTACTCAGCCATTAAAAAGGATGCATTTGAATCAGTTCTAATGAGGTGGTTGAAACTGGAGCCTATTATACAGAGTGAAATAAGTCAGAAAGAAAAACACCAATACAGTATACTAGCACATATATATGGAATTTAGAAAGATGGTAATGATGACCCTATATGCGAGACAGCAAAAGAGACACAGATGTAAAGAACAGTCTTTTGGACTCTGGGAGAAGGCGAGGGTGGGATGATTTGAGAGAATAGCATTGAAATGTGTATATTATCATATGTGAAACAGATCGCCAGTCCAAGTTTGATGCATGAGACAGGGTGCTCAGGGCCAGTGCACTGGGATGACCCTGAGGGATGGGATGGGGAGGGAGGTGGGAGGGGGGTTCAGGATGGGGAACACATATATACCTATGGCTGATTCATGTCAGTGTATGGCAAAACCACTACAATATTGTAAAGTAATTAGCCTCCAATTAAAATAGATTAATTATTTTTTTTTAAAAACTTGGTCTTAAAAGAAAGTCAAAGGACATCTATTATAAATGAGACACGAGATGAGCTAGGGTCAAAGCTATCTTCATGCTCAGCCTATTGAATACTGAATTGTAGAAGTCCTTACCTTTCTGTGTAACTGAGACCTTGCACTGAAACCAGTAAGAATCAGTACACTAAGAATCAGTCTTCCAGGGAGGAACTCAGGAAGTGAACTTACCAAACCCCCTGCTTTGTTATTTTTAACCTGTGTTCCCCATTTTATTATTTAAGAATCTTACTTACAGAGAGGTTGAGACACTTGCCTAAGCTCTGAAACTTACGGTTTACACCAGTAATGAATTCTACAGTGAATTTCCAGACTGTTTAATAGGAGTAATTTACTGTGTTTAAGTGGGAATGAATTTCACAGAATTAATTTCTGGAATTTCTCCCTATAATTATAGAACTTTTGCAACAACTTCTGTATTCTTGGGCTTCCCTGATGGCTCAGCAGGTACAAAAATCCACCTGCAAAGCAGGAGATGCACCAAAGAGGGATTCAGTCCCCGAATCAGAAAGATCTCCTGGAGGAGGAAAATGGCAAGCCGCTCCATATTCTTACCTAGAAAACCTCACGGACAGAGGAGCCTGGTGGGCTATAGTCCATGGGGTTGCAAAGAGTTGGACGCTCCTGAGCGACTGACACACTCACTGTGATCCTATTGCTGCAGTGTCCTTTATTAATTAGGTCCCTTTGTTTTATTATAGCTCTTACTTTTAACTTGCTTTTTTGTTGTTGTTTTGTCATTCAGTAGATCTTCAGACCAAACTAACTGAACTAATTCTACTATTTTTTTTCCTAAATGGAGACATCTCCTCACCATAGCAGGTTGATCTGTGATTTCTTGTATAATTCCTTGACGTGCGGCCAGGATTTCTTAGAAAAGAACTTCCAGTATAAGTGATTCAACTATCTGCCACCTTTAGATACATATCTTTCTTTTGGTCAGTTCTTAATAAAGGAAAGAGCTCCCCATCTGTTCTATAGCTGGCATAATTGTGAATGACCTGAATTATATCCTGCTGCTGCTGCTGCTCCTAAGTTGCTTCAGTTGTGTCCAACTCTCTGCGACCCCAGAGACAGCAGCCCACCAGGCTCTCCCATCCCTGGGATTCTCCAGGCAAGAACACTGGAGTGAGTTGACATTTTCTTCTCCAGAATTATATCCTAGAGCAATCAAATGACTATTCTTCATGGTACTGAAGTCCTCAGTATTTGTTCCATGGTCACTAATTTCTAACAAAAAATGATTTGCTACATAAATCATAGTGCTTAATTGAAATTATACTGGAAGCTCATTTACTTTTTACTTTCTAAAAAAGTGTATAATTATTATGGCTCATGGGTCAGAGGTTGTAGATTTTATATATCCTTGATGTATGGATGGATAAGTAGAAAAGGGAAAATTGTACTCTATTATTATTAAAGATGCTGTACAAAAAATGCTTGACAGGAAACATCATTAAGCTATAGAAAATAGAACCTTTGCCAACTTCTAACTGTTTAGTATTCAAGGAAAATCAATGCTCATCAGAATATTTTGTTACATTTGAGAATCTGTCATTTCTGTTTTGTTTTATAAACATTTTTAGTTTCAAGATTAAGTTTTCATATTGCAGTAAAAAATTACTACTATTTTCAAAAGCATGTGTATTGTCTCTTCTAGTAAGGAATGTGATTTCTGGTCAAGCGAATAATATGTATTTATGTTAAAATTTGGGGCACACTTGTAATTGATGAGCAAATGTTGACTTTCATTGGAATTTTTAAAAGAAATAATATTAATAGCTTGTTTTCTCTGAAATCTTTTCTATTACTAGTTCCACAAAATTAACTTGCTAAATTTAAATTTTGTTGCTTAGTTTTTCATTATGTGCTGTTCTTTTTTCACCATTAATCTGCCAGATTTTATTACTTTAAAATTTTGCTGTTGGCATTTTTATTGTGCTGAACTGAGTTTATTGTATTTCTTGTAGATTCAAAAATAGACAGTTGTATATAGTTTCCTACAAAATAGAATAATACCACCTGTATATAAATATGTACACATATATACCTGGAGATAAATCACTGAAGGCATTTGTGAAATTGGACAAGTAACTATTTTCAACAATTTTCAAAGTGGCTACTTTATATATTTTTCTGTTGACAAAAGATGGGGCATATAGATTAGCCTGCAGTGGATCCTAATGTTTATGTTTTATTAATCATTTTATTGGATATGCATCATATCTCTCCTTTATTTCTGCATTCATTGAGATAAAAGGTCAGATATTTTCCATTATAAAATTCACCCATGCGAAAGACTGTGAGTTTTCAGTGCATTGTTTTCTATACAGTCTGTTTTAGTTTCAACTTGTATTATATAGAATTATGCTTATATTTTATAATGTATGCTTTTTAGAATTTGTCATATATTTATTTTTAAATACATAAAACTTAATTTATCTTGATATTTTAAGCACATGAGTTTTTTTGCTTCAGTTCAGTTCAGTTGCTCAGTCGTGTCCAACTCTTTTCGACCCCATGAACCACAGCACACCAGGCCTCCCTGTCCATCACCAACTCCCAGAGTTCACCCAAACCTATGTCCATTGAGTCGATGATGCCATCCAACCATCTCATCCTCTGTGTCCCCTTCTCCTCCTGCCCTCAATCTTTTCCCAGCATCAGGGTCTTTTCAAATGAGTCAGCTCTTCACATCAGGTGGCCAAAGTATTGGGGTTTCAGCTTCAGCATCAGTCCTTGCAATGAATATTCAGGACTGATTTCCTTTAGGATGGACAGGTTGGATCTCCTTGCAGTCCAAGGGACTCTCAAGAGTCTTCTCCAACACCACAATTCAAAAGCATCAATTCTTCTACGCTCAGCTTTCTTTATAGTCCACCTCTCATATCCATACATGACCACTGGAAAAACCATAGCCTTGACTAGACTGACATTTGTTGACAAAGTATTGTCTCTGCTTTTCAATATGCTGTCTATGTTGGTCATAACTTTCCTTCCAAGGAGTAAGCATCTTTTAATTTCATGGCTGCAATCACCATCTGCAGTGATTTTGGAGCCCAGGAAAATAAAGTCAGCCACTGTTTCCACTGTTTCCCCATCTATTTGTCATGAAGTGATGGGACCAGATGGCATGATCTTAGTTTTCTGAATGTTGTGCTTTAAGCCAACTTTTTCACTCTCCTCTTTCACTTTCATCAAGAGGCTCTTTAGTTCCTCTTCACTTTCTGCCATAAGGGTGGTGTGATCTGCATATCTGAGGTTATTGATATTTCTCCCGGCAGTCTTGATTCCAGGTTGTGCTTCTTCCAGTCCAGCGTTTCTCATGATGTACTCTGCATATAAGTTAAATAAGCAGGGTGACAATATACAGCCTTGATGTACTCCTTTTCCTATTTGGAACCAGTCTGTTGTTCCATGTCCAGTTCTATCTGTTGCTTCCTGACCTTCATACAGATTTCTCAAGAGATAGGTCAGGTGGTCTAATATTCCCATTTCTTTCAGAATTTTCCACAGTTGATTGTGATCCATACAGTCGAAGGCTTTGTCGTAGTCAATAAAGCAGAAATAGATATTTTTCTGGAACTCTCTTGCTTTTTTGATGATCCAGCGTATGTTGGCAATTTGTCTCTGGTTCCTCTGCCTTTTCTAAAACCAGCTTGAACATCTGGAAGTTCTTGGTTCATGTATTGCTGAAGCCTGGCTTGGAGAATTTTAAGTATTGCTTTACTAGCGTGTGAGATGAGTGCAATTGTGTGGTAGTTTGAGCATTCTTTGACATTGCCTTTCTTTGGGATTGGAATGAAAACTGACCTTTTCCAGTCCTGCGGCCATTGCTGAGTTTTCCACATTCTCTGGCATATCGAATGCAGCACTTTTACAGCATCATCATTCAGGATTTGAAATAACTCAACTGGAATTCCATCACCTCCACTAGCTTGTTCACAGTGATGCTTCCTAAGGCCCATTTGACTTCAGGTTCCAAGATGTCTGGCTCTAGGTGAGTGATCCCACCATCGTGATTATCTGAGTCGTGAAGATCTTTTTTGTACAGTTCTCCTGTGTATTCTTGCCACCTCTTCTTAAAATCTTCTGCTCTGTTAGGTCCCTACCATTTCTGTCCTTTATTTAGCCTATCTTTGCATGAAATGTTCCCTTGGCCTTGGCCAAGGGACACAAACAAACAAACTGGCAAACAAAACCTGAGAATGAACCCAGTGACATCCTCAGGCCATGCTGATGTTCTTTGGAGTCCCCATGTGAAACCTGGGAATCTGGAAACCTGAGCCTGTGCCTGGGAGCATAGCGAACAGTTCGATTCTTGTGTTTACCTGCTTAGAGATAAATTTCTGTGCTTTTTGCAATAAAATAAGTTTTCCATCTTTAAAAAAAGAAAAAAGGAATGTTCACTTAGTATCTCTAATTTTCTTGAAGAGATCTCTAGTCTTTCCCATTCTGTTATTTTCCTCTATTTCTTTGCATTGATCACTGAGCAAGGCTTCCTTTTTTTTTTTTTTTTTTGCATAGTTCAAGTAAAATCTGGTATATTGATTTACTCATTGTAGAAGCATTGACCTTCTATTCTTAGTGGATTATTACCTACAATAATGTACTTGGAAGGACCATTCATTAGAAAATTGAATATGTTCCAGTTTTTTTAATAACACGATTAGTATTAATAGATTGCAGAGAGATTATTTAATATCTTCGTTTATTTGATCACAAGTTCTAAAAAGCTATACTGAGCTCCATATCAGCGTTATTTTTTAAAGATATATTAGTTGCTTCTATTTCTACCATCATCTTCAGCTAGATTCCATACCTCTTAATTAAATAATGCTACAGTGCAACACACAATATTTTCAGTGACATTTAATATTAATGTTTGAATAAGAACTTTCCACATGTGACCATTTTAAATCATATGAAATAGCTATAAGCAGACTCTAAGGCATCTTAAGACGTGCTTGTTAGAGGCATTGTGCTATGATTCCCACACTTGGCTACATATTATAATTACCTGACCCCCACTCAGACCAATAAAATTAGACCTGGGAGTGTTAGGAAAGCTCCCCAGGTGATTCTAATGAGCAGTTGTCTTGGTAACTTTAGGTAATCCTCTGTTCTCAGTCTGAATTCATGTTAGAGCCTCTTGACAAGTTCTTAAAAATACAAGTGGACAGGCTCTAACCTGGAGAAATTGTTATCTGAGGTGGAACTCCTGCATCTGTGGGTCATAAAAGTAGCACAGGTGATTCTAATGAAAATCCTGGATTGAGAACCGCTCATCTAATGACAAAAGAACTGTATCACAAGGAAACTTAACCATTCCAGTTCTAATTCTGTGAATTAAGACAGATCACCTAATGTATTTGAGGTTCCTTTGTAAAATAGAGGTATTACCATTAGCTTATATAGCACCAGATACTGTTCCAGTTGAATGAAACAGTGTACTCAGAAGTTCTTTGTGATAAAGCCTCTATGAGATGGTAGCAGTGAGAGTGTACCATGTAGTGGCTTCTGTAAAGTGGTACATATAGTTTATTTCTAAGTCCTGTGTGGGTTTTGGCAGAAAGAAGCTACATCTATCTCTGAAGCAGAAAGAAATTTGGGTTCTTTGGCTATCTCCAGGGTATATTACCCTGGTTTTTAAAGTTTGCCCTACATTTTTTATTCAGACCAGGCTGCTAACGGCTCTCACTGGTAGAAGACCAGCAGTGGAGAGGAAGATGGAGCTGCCCCATGTAGAGATTTGAAACATTTGTGAATTCCTGTAATTAGTAACATTCTTCTTATACCTCCACAGAGACATGGTGGGCAGCTCTGGAGTTGTTTACCTGATTTAACTTTTCATTCTCTTTTCCAGTGCTTTCCTCCTATATCTCTTCCACCTCTACTGTCCGTAGTGTTTAAGCATCACCAACATTTACCCATATACTAAGTGAGGACAGAAGAAAGAGAAAGGGTCTCCAAAGATGAATACACTCATTAATGGTTTCCTACCATGACACAAACTTCAGGACTTCAGCTATGGAGGGTTAAGAGTCACCTGTGCAAGGCACTCCCTGGTGTGTTAGTCTAGATGCAACTTACCACTGGATTCATCAATCAAGCAAAATTATATGCAATTTCTTGAGGCTTTTAAATGCTCTCCACTGTATATTTGACTGAAAATTCTTATTTTGTTTCATTTTTTGACATGACTCTGCTTTGCGATTACTTAAAATATCAGTTCTTACTTATCTCTGAAGACGGTGATTACTTTGTGATTGGTTTTGTTTTCCTGATGCACTATACTGTAGTTTTCAGATTTGTAAAGAGATGGTGAACCTTCTGGGACAGAAAAAGATGAACAGTAACATCCTATAATTTAGTGTTACTATCAAAGAGCTTACTTTTTTAATATTTAAGGAGGAACTGAATATAAAATGTTTATCTCTTCAAATAACCTGAAAAGGAGGCTCAGCAACCAAAAAAGTAAAAAGTATGTAGTTAATATCAAGAAATTGTAGGAAGAAATTAGTTTGAAGAACATTTCATGAATTTTAATTTTCATCAAAGATTTTTTCCTTGATCCTGACAACCCTATTTATATCATCCCTTTATTCAGCTAATTCTGAGTACCTCCTCTGTTCCAGGTATGGAGGGTCCTAAGTGATGGAAATACACCAGTAAAGACAGGCAGGTTTCTACCCTCGTGTAACTTACAAGGAAATAGAGACTGGTGAATGAGTAATTACCCATCAGTAGACTGAATGCTGGAGAAGGCAATGGCACCCCACTCCAGTACTCTTGCCTGGAAAATCCTATGGATGGAGGAGCCTGGTGGGCTGCAGTCCATGGGGTTGCTAAGTGTCGGACATGATTGAGTGACTTCACTTTCATGCATTGGAGAAGGAAATGGCAACCCACTCCAGTGTTCTTGCCTGGAGAATCCCAGGGACAGGGGAGCCTGGTGAGCTGCTGTCTATGGTGTCACACAGAGTCGGACACGACTGAAGCGACTTAGCAGCAGCAGCAACAGACTGAATGCTGTGATGTGGAGAGCATAGGTGTTTTGAAAGAACTCTATTGAGGGGTGCCTAACCTAGCAATGGAAAGCCAGAAACCCTCCCAGAGGAATTAGCATCAATCCCAGACCTAAACAAGGAGAACGCTAATTAAGAGAAGACGGGAGAATGTTCCAGGTAGAGAAAAACACCATACAGAAAGGTCCAGAGGCTCAGGGCATGGTCTCATATGGGGGAATATCTTAAAAACCTATTTTTCATCTCCCCACAGCTGTTAGATCACTAAGGAGGGTGGGATACAGGGGGAGTTGGGTACCACCAGTGGAACCCGTGACAAGCAGCAGGGGGCAGAGTGCCATTCCCTCCTGACATGGTAGGTGATGCGGTAGCAGCCCATGAGAGCCTTATCAAAGAGGACTTTACAGTCTACCAGTAGGTCTAACTCCAGCGCTCTTGCCTGGAAAATCCCCTGGATGGAGGAGACTGGTGGGCTGCAGTCCATGAGGTTGCTAAGAGTCGGACATAACTGAGTGACTTCACTTTCACTTTTCATTTTCATGCATTGGAGAAGGAAATGGCAACCCACTCCAGTGTTCTTGCCTGGAGAATCCCAGGGACGGGGGAGCCTGGTGGGCTGCCGTCTATGGGGTCGCACAGAGTCGGACACTACTGAAGCGACTTAGCAGCAGCAGCAGCAGCAGCAGATTAGCACGGTAAAGGGAAACACCTGTTTTTCCCTCCTGTCATAGGGGAAAATCTCAGTTAAGTGAATCTCCTGTGTTTCTTCTCTGTGTGTTTCCTTTGCTCGCACACTCCTAACACTCAACATGGAACACTTCTGACACTTTGAGTCTCCCAATGTGTGGCTGTTTTTTCCCACACCAAGCAATTCCCTGCAACACCACTTGGGTGTCCCACAATTTACCTCAATTCCAGCACTATCTACCTGGATATAGTGTCAGGTCCCACAGGTTAAAGTCTTGCTCCCCCAACACTGTGCTCCCACCCTACCTCAGATTCCAGGTGCAAGTAGTAGCTCCCCCAGGTCACCCACAATTCTGTCCATTTTGGCTGGATGTCAGAGGCTCCCTTGACCCCCTTCTCATGTTCAATTAATTTGCTAGAGGGGGAACTCAGGGAAACATTTACTTACCTTTCCCAGTTTATTGAAGAGTGTGATAAAGGATACAAATAAGAGCCAATTGAAGAGATGCATAAGACAAGGTCTGATGGGGTCCTGAGCGCAGTGTCCCCATGGAGTTGAGGTGCATTACTCTCCCAGAGTGGATGTGTTCATCAACCTAGGAGCTTTTCAAAGCCCATACTACTGGGATTTTTATGGAGGATTCATAACACAGGCTTAATTGATCATTAACTTTATTTTCAACCCTTCTCCCTCTTCAGGAGGGTGTGAAGTAGACCCGGAAATTCCAAGCTCCAATCTTGGCTTGGTCTTTCAGTGACCAGTCCTCATCCAGGAGCCATCCAGGAACCTACCCACAGTTGCTTCACTAGAACAAAAGACACTTGTATCACTCAGGAAATTACAGAGGTTTCAAGAATCCTGTGTCAGGAACTGGGGTCAAAGACCAAGTAGTAGAACAGAGATGCTCCCAGTGTTCTTATCACTTTGGAAATTACTGGAGCTCTGTGCCAGAGGCCAATATGTGTTTTCTGTTGTCTCAGAAGCGTATATTTAATGTCACTCGAGTTGGTATATTAATATATACCTTTAGTAATAAACTGATACACTCTCACATATCTCTTAGCTACTGGTCTTCTGGAACCATGTTTAGTCTGAAGATGCAGTATTAAAATATCTCCATTGTTAATTCAGCTAACTTTTAAAATGTCTCCTCACTTTAAATTAATAGTTTCAGATTTGAGGAAAGTGTATAGTGTACCATGGTCCTTTCAAACACTGTCTCTGCAGACAGACTGCCTGTCTTAAATCCTAGCTTCAATGATTTATGTGTGATCTTGAGTGAATTAATGAACCTTCAGCAGTGTGTTTCAATTTCTACATCACTTATACATGTATATCCCTCTCATCTCTTACCTTTTTTTAGTTTAAAAGAAAGGTGAAGGTATAGGTACAAGAATTCTGATAGAAATCATATATACTTTCTGGCTTCTGGGTGAGTTAGGCCAATGGAAATTAGCAGGAGATAGGAGGAAGGAAAGAATCAAGGTCAGCTGGTAGTTAGAAATTGGTGAGGATACTTTGTCCTTATGGAGGGCATCAATAACACCTCTGCAGCATGGAATGGTTGACAGATAACTATAGCTAGAAGACAACATAATCCAAGGCTCATCATGACTTAAGGGGATTTGAGGAGAACAAAGGGTGATTGCCAGAGTTCATTGCCAATAGGGCATCTTTATAGAAACTACAACATGTTTTCCAGGCCATACTTCTTTTTTTGCCCAGGGACAATGTTGTCTGTTCACATTTTTATCTCATATTCTTTTCCTGTCCTTGGAAGAGGATAACTTATCCATCCTTGTAAACTTACAAATGCTAGTATATACTAAACAGTTCTCAGAGTGCCTGGCACACAGATTTGATGAATACTTGTCAAAAAAAACCGTGATTTATTTCTCTTATTTTACATGTTTGTTTTTGAAAGGTTTATTTATTTCAGATGTCACTAACTTCTAAGAGTTCTTCCCTGAGTCACGCATAATTAAGGATTCAGATTGTAGATATACCGCTTTTCAGTCGCTGTTGTTCAGTTGCTCAGACATGTCTGACTACTTTGCGACCCCATGGACTACAGCATACCAGGCTTCGTGGTTCTTCACTATCTCCCTGAGTTTGCTTAAACTCATGTCCATTGAATCCATGATGCCATCCAACCATCTCATCCTCTTGTAGTCCCCTACTCCTCCTGCCCTCTGTCTTTCCTAGCATCCGGGTCTTTTCCAATGAGTCAGTTCTTCCCATCAAGTGGCCAAAGTATTGGAGCTTCACTTTCAGCATCAGTCCTTCCAATGAGTATTCAGGGTCGATTTCCTTTAGGATTGACTGGTTTGATCTCTTTGCTGTCCAAGGGACTCTCAAGAGTCTTCTCCAGCACCAGTTTGAAAGCATCAGTGCTTCGGCATTCAGCGTTATTTATGGTCCAACTCTCACATCCATACATGACTGCTGAAAAAACCATAGATGTGACTACACAGATTTTGTTGGCAAAGTGATGTCTCTGCTTTTCAGTACACTGTCTAGGTTCATCATAGCTTTTCCTCCAAGAAGCAAGGGTCTTTTAGTTTCATGGCTGCAGTCACCATCCACGCTGATTTTGGAGCCCAGGGAAATAGTCTGCCACTGTTTCCGTTGTTTCCCCATCTATTTACCATGAAGTGGTGGAACCAGATGCCATGATCTTAGTTTTTTGAATGTTGAGTTCACTGAAAAAATGAATCCCTGGTGGTCCAGGAATTGGTTGACTTAACTTGTGGTCCAGTGGTTGAGAATCCACTGGATTCTGTCTTCTAATGCAGAGGACGCAGGTTCTATCCCTGGTCTGGAAACTAGGATCATGTGTGTGGCAGGGCAACTGAGCTCACAGGCCACAAGTAGAGAGAAGCCCATGTGCCACAAGGAAAGATCCTGTATGCTGCGACTAAGACCTGAGGCAGCCAGAACTAAAGTAAATAAATAGAATATTAAAAACAAACAGATCTAAGTCAAGCAAAGACTAAACTGACGCAGTCATGTTACATTTACTTCTTATCCCTCCCCCTTCTCGAACTCTTCTTCACCGCTCTACTTGGGAAAAAATTAACAAAGAAGTCTGTAACAAAAATGGAGAATATTTAATAAAACTGGGGGAAGGAAGGGTGACAATCCTCCAAGTTTTTTTGTATTTTATGTTATTTTAGTGAATTAGTTGTAGACATAAGGGAGGACTTAGCCATGAGGGTTTTAACACATAAGTACGTAAATGAATTTGTATGCAAAGCTTCTATGAAAGTCTCAGAAATCTTTTTTTTTTTCTTTTTTTTGGGGGTAAAGCTGCTTCTTGGTTTTCAGTGCTACAATCCTGCCCTCTAGTGGGCATCCAGAAAGAAACCAAAAGCCAGAACATTGCATCATTTTACTTACTATTCCATCGAAGTACATTGTTTAGTCATTCTAAAAAAAAATTGAACTTGTAAAGTACTTATAATACAAGAAGCACAGAATAAAGTAAAATACTTTTTTGGCTAACATTTACAATGTTCTTGCTATAGGACCTATATTTAAGAGCACCCAGTATTTACTTCTTTGTATTTGCATGGTAATTATCTGTCACTTTCTCTTTTCTGTGGGGGGAAAAAAAGAATTTCAGTGCAGATCACAGAAGTAAGAAATTGATCAAAGAGAAGCCAAAGGGATTCTTTCTGATTACCAGATGTTACAAACTATGCCAAATCTGAATGACTTTAAAACAATGATTTTGGAGCAAGACATTATTGATATTATGTAGCTTTCTGATAAAATGGTCTGACACAGCATTGATTTTGAGGTATTTGTGCTGAGAATACATAATCTAAGTTTAATCATAAAGAAACATCAGACAGATCAAATTGAGGGGCATTCTACAAAATAACTGGCCAGTACTGTTGACAAGTCAGTTCAGTTCAGTTCAGTCACTCAGTCGTGTCTGACTCTTTGTGACCCCATGAATCACAGCACACCAGACCTCCCTGTCCATCACCATCTCCCGGAGTTCACTCAGACTCACGTCCATCGAGTCAGTGATGCCATCCAGCCATCTCATCCTCTGTTGTCCCCTTCTCCTCCTGCCCCCAATCCCTCCCAGCATCAGAGTCTTTTCCAATGAGTCAGCTCTTTGCATGAGGTGGCCAAAGTACTGGAGCTTCAGCTTTAACATCATTCCTTCCAAAGAAATCCCAGGGTTGATCTCCTTGAGAATGGACTGGTTTGGATCTCCTTGCAGTCCAAGGGACTCTCAAGAGTCTTCTCCAATACCACAGTTCAAAAGCGCTCATTCTTCGGCGCTCAGCCTTCTTCACAGTCCAACTCTCACATCCATACATGACCACAGGAAAAACCAGTGAAAGATAGACTGAAAACTATCCCAGAAGAAAAACTAAAGAGACATGACAACTAAATTCAATGTATGATCAAGATTCGATCCTGGACCAGGAAAAAAAATTGTTAGTGGGACATTTAACAAAATTTGAATACAACTTTCTTGATTTTGGTGATTGTAGTGTGGTTTCATAAGATGTTAACATTTGATAAAGCTGGGTGAAGGGTGAGCAGGAAACTCTTGACACTATTTTTGCAAATTTTTTCCAAGTTATAAATTATTTCAAAGTGAAAGTTTTTTTAAAAAATTGAGAACATCTGTTTATTTTATTGACAATTTCATAACTCAGGAATTTGGGAAGACTTTATTTGTGTGCTTCATCTCTGATCCACTTGGCATCAGCTGGGCACCTGAGGCTGGAGGATTCACTTTCAAGATGACATCTTCACTCACATCTTCACTCACCAGGGTGTTCCTTGGCCCCTTTCTGTGCATGGCATGTGTCCTGCACGTTCTTTGCTCTGTGTTCAGCCTCTTAGAGCATGGGAGTCTAAGTGTAATTGCACTTCTTACTTGGTGACTGGCTTCCAGGAGGGCACTCCAAGAAATAGGATGTGGAAGTCATCAATCAGTGTCTTACAAGACCTGAGCCCAGAATATTGGTATAGCTTCACTTCTATCATATTCTGTTGGTCAAAGCAATAATACAGTCCAACCAGATTCAAGAGGAAAGGACCAAGACTCTGCCTCTCAATGGGAAAGTGTCTGAGAATTATGACCACCCGTGGCTCAGATGGTAAAGTGTCTGCCTGTAATGTGAGAGACCTGGGTTTGATCCCTGGGTCAGGAAGATCCCCTGGAGATGGAAATGGCAACCCACTTCAGTACCTTTGCCTGGAAAATCCCATGGACGGAGGAGCCTGGTAGGTTATAGTCCATGGGGTCGCAAGGAGTTGGACACGACTGAGCGACTTCACTTCATTCATAACAGATATTTCACCAAAATCTCACTGGCTTCGCAATAGAGATGAAATTGGTGAAAAAAAAGCACAGACTTTTTTTTGTCCAACATACATAGATTCTAACCCTAGCTTTACCATTTACTAACAGTGTGATGAGTTGACTCATTGGAAAAGACTCTGGTGCTGGGAGGGATTCGGGGCAGGAGGAGAAGGGGACGACAGAGGATGAGATGGCTGGATGGCATCACCGACTCAATGGACATGAGTTTGGGTGAACTCTGGGAGTTGGTGATGGACAGGGAGGCCTGGTGTGCTGCAGTTCATGGGGTTGCAAAGAGTAGGACACGACTAAGCGACCGAACTGAACTGAACTGAACAGTGTGATGTCCATGATCCTCAATTTCCTTATCTCTAAAATTGTGGCGGTAACGTAAATGCCCTGGAGTATTGAGAGACCTAGTGAAAACAATATATAAAATATAAGATATGGCAGGCAATAAATATGCAAACCTAATAATAATTGCTAGTGTTTATTGAATACTTAGTAAGTGCTCAGTTCATTTAATATGCTTTCTAAATGCTGTCTCAGTGAGTCATTGCCCCATCCTGGAGTGACGTGTCCCACACTGGTTCAAAAAGAGCAGCACCCATTTCTTCCAGCTTCGGTGGTGTTCGTCCTTGAGTCTGCTCCGTTTACCTGTCTGATCATTTTTCACTGCCTTGTTGCTTGGATCTCCATTTCCACATGCTGTTTATTTCCCATTTGTGTTGCTCCCTGAGGACCCAAGTGCTGATGCACGTTTGGCACTTTTTTGACACTGCCTTCTCCGCGTTTGTTCTCAGTGCTGTCAGTGCGGTTCTCGACAGCTTCTCACCCAATCTGTCAGCCCCCTCTGAGCCCGTGATTGCCTGCTCATCAGAGCCAAGACACTCGTGTCTTTGTTTCAGTGAGTGCTCTGCTGTCAGCCTCCCTTGATACAGGGTGGTGGGTGCTCAGTTGTTGGCCTACCCAGGAACATGACGTTCTGCACTTTGGAGCAATTATTTAATTTGAGGCAATTACTTGTAGGTGTTCTTTAAAGTGAAGATTTTTGCAGGCTGTGACTGAATTTTGATACAGCAGCTTCCCAGGCAGTTAAGGAGCTACTGCATACCCAGAAGGTTGTCAGTCAGTCTGTTGTCACTGGTAAATGTGGTGACCCTTTATTTTCACAGCAAGCTGAGTTTCTATTGCTTCACGTCCTGCAAGCAGTCAGATGATTTTTGTGTTTTTAATATGGAGACAAATAATAAAATTTGGTTTTGAGAGAGGTCACCTATTATTAATCTTTCTCCTCCTTGCTCTCAAAATATTCTTGCCTTAAAATAGGAAGAATCACTTTAGTCCTTTAAGAATTAAAAGCCACATTAAATAATACTCAGCTCAGGTATTCATTCATTCAGCCATCTTCTCTTAACAGTGGTTATGAATATAACTTCTAGTGTTATACTATAGGTTAAAATCCACTTAAGAGCTGTATGATCTTAGGAAATATAATTTGACTTCTCTAAATGTAATTTTTTTGTGGGTAAAATGGAATTTCAGGTTGTTGTGGGACTAAATAAGGACGTGTTTATGGTGTAATTAATTTAGATCTTGACATGTAGGAAATAGTCAATGGATATTGACTCATTTATTATCTTGCCCTTGGAGTTAGACTTTGCATATAAATGGTAAGTAGCCATGACAGTGTATTTACCTGTTATTTTCACTCTTAATAATTCTTTAAGTACCTTAGCCCTTTCAGTCCTACTAGGAACACTTATTTACCCCTCAGTGAAAAACAAATTGTTATAGATTACATATTTCTGAAGAGGGAGGCATCTTGAAAGTGTAGGACATCTTTTCTTTAAAAAGAATTTTTTTTAATATATTTCAGCTTAATTAGACAAATGTTGGACCATGTAAGAGTAAGTGGACAATGAAATAATGGGGCATTTAGTTCATTTGGTGGCTTGGAAGAGTGAATGGTTGTTTGCTTACAATGTACTTCATTGTTGGCTAGTAGGCTGAGGACCAAAGCTTCCACTGACATTGCCATCTTAAAAGAAACCTACTTGTGCTGCCTGAATGCTGGTCTATGGAGGTTGCTATCATTTAATGATACCTCTAATTATATTCCTAAATGGGAATAAGTCTTATCTAAAAGAGAAAAATAAATAATTTAAATATCTAACTAAAGTTGCCTTTTTTATTCTATTAGGAAATCAGGATACATTTTGTAGTGAAATAAAGAACTTGGCAGGATAGCGTGTTTATTCTAATTTCCAGCAATCTAGAGGTCTGAAAATATTGTGCCTTTGTTTGTATAGTCTGGCCACACTATTGTACTTCAGTTTAAAGCTTATGAAGTCTTTACTTTTCTTCATTTTTTATGATAACATCTAGGGTTTCACATAAGCAGGTACATTATGAACTTATTTAAAGAATTTATTTGTATAAAATTTTCTAATAAATGAAAGTTACCTCTTTAGCTGCCCAAACTTAAAAAACTACTTTTTATTTGAAACACAGACTATGCTTTCTTAAGCATAGTGTTTCAAATATAACATAAGCATTCATTAATATTTCTGAGATTATCACAGTAAACTAATGTTAGCAACTGAAGGGCTATTGACGTCATTAGATGAGCCCAGATAGGTATATATTTTTTTTAAAGTTTACCTTCTATCAAGTATAATATTTTGATTCTGATAACTGTCTCTATAGGCTGTGTTCTAATCTCATCTAGCACATACTTTGTCTTTTAGCTTGCTACTTCTGATATTTGTAAACAATAAAATCATGCTAGTTGCTTCAGTCGTACTGACTCTTTGGGACCCCATGGACCATAGTCCGCCAGGCTCCTCTGTTCATAGGATTCTTTGGCAAGAATACTGGGGTGGATTGCCATTTCCTTCTCCAGAGGATCTTCCTGACCCAGGGATCAAACCCAGGTCTCCTGCACTGCAGGCAGATTTTTTACTAATTCTAAATGTGAGTGAAATTAAAATTTGAATAAGTTTTTTCCTTGCTATTAGCAAGAGCTGTTTTGGTTATTTACAGATTCTTTTTTTCCCTAAATTCTTTGTGTGTTCCATAGCTCAGTTGTCCGATAGTTTGAGATCATTGAAGAAAATGTTTCTTACTATTATTTGATGGTGACTCTACACATTGGTCTAGTTGGGTCCATATGGAAAAGAATAAATCCCAGAAAACTTGGAGATACCTAGTTAAATCATTTAGTTAAATCATTTGGTCATCAAATAAGCACTTATTATATATATTACACCAACACTGTGAGGTGAAAATGCCATTAGACTACTCATTTGGGAGGCTTTGGAGAATGATCCTAGCCTGCAACTACTAAATGCATATATGAATTAGGTAATCAAGTTCATACTCTGAAAAATGAGAATCATAATACAGGTTGCTGTGTGGAGCCCTAGATTTCACTCTTTCTATGAAAGCATGGAGGTGGGGGAAATGTTTGGCAGGGAGGTCAAGAGCATAGCAAAGTTGACTGAACATGGAATGGAATATTCTGAAGGGGTCTGGAAAGGAGATAGAAGGGTAGGAGATGTGGCAGAGCTTTATGGGGATTAGAGAACTAGAGACAAGAGGTGCTTACATAGTAACAGCAATTGAAAAAAAAAAAAAAACTAAGAATCAGAGACATTGTGGATTTGGTCTTCATGGAAGGTTGATCAGCACAGCACTCCGGTTGGACTATGCCTAGTGGTTGTAGTGTGGGGGATGGAGGGAATGTGGAGCAGGGCCTACAAGTAGGCAGCAGCTAGAGGGCGAGGATCCAAATTTAGATTAGGAAAGCAAATTCCGCTTAATTGTAACCCAAGTTGTTTTTAAATTATTATTATTGTTATTATTATAGTGGTATCTCTCTCTTTTTTCTAATGGTGATCAAAACTAGTCTAGAATCATTGCTTGGTGTGGTAATGAACTCTTTGTCAATTTGATTTTGTCTCCTGGCCTGATTATGCGTTTTACTGCTTTGGTTTCTAAAGAATTAACTCAGTACATTCAAAACTTTCAGCCGCATATTTTGTGTTTATCATTCATCTCTTCTGCCATTACATCATATGTTCGGTAGTTGAGTGTGAGAGAGTCTCGTATTATAACAGGAAGATACTCTAATTTCCTAGTCCTAATCCTTGCTTCTGATTTTGGAGATAATAAAAGGATGGTTCATTAGGAGTTCTTTGCATAGCACATCTAGTACAATTCCATGTCCAAAAGGTAGTTTAGATTATACTTGTAACCAAGCTGAAGAGGGCATACCACGTAGTTATGAGAAGATATGAATTTATGGGAGATATCAGCTCAAATTTGAAAGGTCTTTTTTCTCGTGAATGATGACTTGCATGGCAAAGAAACAGCATATTCTGTGGCAGTTTTGTTTCTGCCTCTGTCATCTTGAGCATTTAAGATTCCTTTCTCTTGACTTTTATATCTCAACATCTCACTCAGAGTCAAAATTCAGCTCCAGTGTGGCTTCTTAGCAAGCTATTTAATTTTTTTTTTATTCCTGAAGAAATGTTGCTCTGGTTTTCAGGAAGAAAAAGACAAGTCTAGCAGATAGCCACTAATTACAACTTCTGCTGCTGCTAAGTCGCTTCAGTCGTGTCTGACTCTGTGCGACCCCATAGACGGCAGCCCACCAGGCTCCGCCATCCCTGGGATTCTCCAGGCAAGAACACTGGAGTGGGTTGTCATGTTGTACAAATACTTCTTGAAAACAAACACTAAAACGAAAAAACAGTTAGAATGGTAGGTAGTGGAGATCCAGGGTGATGCTTACAACTCCCCTCATATAGTCTGCCTCGGTTACCAGCAACACTTTTTGTTCTGTTTTGTTTTCCACGGGCAGTGTAACCATATAACACAGATAGGACTTAGAGATTTCACTTAATAATTTTAGACTACAGTGTCACTGTCATTTTGATCAAGGAACTTGACTTTTCCAGGCCTTGAACCAGAAATAGACTGAAGAAAAGTAATTTACTGTAAAAACAATAATTTTATGTGAGCACCAATTAAAAAGGACCTAAAATTTATAATAAGCCTCTCAGAGAAGAAAAATACCTTAAAAAATATCATTTAATTATTATTGTATGTGGAAATGAAAAAAATCAGATTTTATTAATGATATGTGGAGGTCTTGGGAAAATAAAAAAATGGTGATAGATGTGATTATTGATTTTGACTCTCTTTTTCTGTTTCAGGGTTTGAACATAATCTTTCATGTAGCCTTGGCTCTCCTAAAGGTAAGTCCATTTTTATGTTTAACCAAACTATCTTATCTCTCTGCCCTTGGAACTGAGCATCATTCAGTTTACAACCTTTGACTCATTCTAGATTCTAGAACACAAAAAAACGACTTCTCTGAGGAACTCTGCTCTTCTCTCCTTCTCCAATCTTTTGTTGTTGTGTATTTTAAGTTTGATTTTCTTATAATCCATTTAATCTTGCTATCATAACACTCTTTTCAGTAGCATGTAAAAATATTTCCATTCATTCGAGTTGGATGATATGAGAAAAAGTTAAAATCTGTTCTCTGTCAAAATGATGCCAGCTTTTTCCTTAAAATGCTTCTTACCATAATGACATCTCTAAAGGTAGCTAAACATATAATTGAATTATTAGAAAGCTTCTGTAATATGCTGACTAGAAAAGAAACTGCTACTTGCAATTTGCAGTTCTTTCTCTGATAGCTAGAAATTTATAGGACATGTCAGAATTCAATTATAATTACCTCTTTGGATTTTATATCAACATATCAATGCAACTTCAAAAGTGTGGTAATAGCAAGACATTTGCCACAGAGTTGATGAAAATAACCTGATTGGTTTTTGTCCTTTGGTTAAAAATGAAGTTCTGTTATTGAAAGTGAAAATTGCCCTGTTTATAAAAAGATGCAGGCTCACCCTTTTCCGAGTAAGTGAAAGTGAAGTTGCTCAGTCGTGTCCGACTCTTTGCGACCCCATGGACTGTAGCCTACCAGGCTCCTCCCTCCAAGGGATTCTCCAGGCAGGAGTACTGGAGTGGGTTGCTGTTTCCTTCTCTAGGGGATCTTCCTGATCCAGGGATCAAACCCGGGTCTCCTGAATTCCAGGCATACTCTTTAACCTCTGAGCCACCAATCAGTGCTTTACAATTTTCCTAGTAAAATGTAGTTGTTAAAATTGCAAACACCAGACTCAGATAGATTTGGTTCTAATTTCAGCTCTAGTGTATGACCTTAGGCAAATTACTCATAGTGCTCAGACCTTGAGTTTTGAGATAATAATGAAAACTAATTCATAGGATTGCTAAATAATAGGATCCGTAAAATCCCTTAACATAAAGTAAAGTTGTATTGCCTAATAAATGGTAGCTGTCATTATTGTGATCACTGTTATATTCATGAAGTTACTCAGAATTTATTACTAGATTCCCCATAAATCTTCTACATTTCCCCAAAGATCATAACTTGAAGCTTCAGAGAACCTCTTGATATTTTAGGAGAGCTTTTCTGCTTAACCATTAAAAACTTTTATCCAAAGCAAAGGCATCACATTACATGGGCCTTATATAACTCAAGACATGGGCTACTGCTCCTTATCTCTTATTGTGTTAAAATGTACATACAGTGTACTTCATATTTTTCATTTTGAGTTTAGATATGAACAATTCATTTGACAAAGTTACTTTAGGAGTTCTTGTTTGAATTTTGGAGCTGACCTCACATAGAATCAGTACACATAAGCTGTACCTAAGTGTACTTAACTGATCTGACTGCTCCCGCCTAGAAAAAGAATACCCCAAAACACATTTGACAGTGATTAATTTTTAGCTTCTAATCTGTCAGATAAAAGAATGTAAACTTGTTTATATAAAAATAATAAACTTAGGGATAGTCGAAAGTGCTTATGAACCTAGCCTAACCAATTTTCATTATAGCTGCAGAGGGATTTCTCTCTATTTCTTATGATGAGGGGAATAAGAAAGGTAAGTAACATTACTTGAGCACTTACTTAACATTACTTGAGCACTCAATGCTAACATTTGAGCATTGAGTGTTGCCATAGATCATCTCATTAGCATATATTAAATATCCAGATGTTATTTGTAGGAGAACCATAAACTGTATCAGCGAAAACTATTTAATAATTCTCTCCCCCAGATGATAATTGATAGAACCAAGGCCCCAGATTGTTTGAAATCTTTTGACTTAGCAAAGGTAAAGCTGAATTAATAATATTTTTAAACAACATAAAGATAGGTGAGTGTCTCTGTTGCTCAGTATGGTTTATAACATCTGTTTTCTGAATGGGAGCTATTTCCTTTTGGGTTAGAAACAGTCTACCAGGTGGCTAGAAAGCTACTCAGCTAAAAGAATGATTCCTTATAGTAGCATCATTAAATTATTTAGGCTGTTGGCAGAATCCATTAGGTAGGCTAGGTATATTCCTAAAAATCTAATTTAATGATTATATGATGCATTCAGTAGTCATAGCATAGTACATTATAATAGATGGGAGATGATCAGTGAGAATTAATCTGAGTGACTTCATGTTGGCAGAGAAAACTTCTAATCAGAATAGATTCTTTGCTTTCTGACAAGGATTAAAAGTAAATGACAGAACGTTCCCCTCCACCCTTACCACAAGCATATAAACATTACAGAGCTAAAGCCCATTTATAACCCTACCTTAGAGGAAACCATAATAAAAATTGGGTATAAAATCTTTCTCCCATGCTTTAGTCTATTGAATATGTAAGCATGCATTACCTACATACATATACTCATATACATATACATGTGTATATAAATAAATATGTTTTGATATGGGTTTGAGGCTTACAGATAAAGATGATGGGGAGGTAGTAAGTAAATCTTGAAGTACACTGTGAAAGGATGAACATATATTTATTTTCTTTTAAAAATGCTGTTGAATAAGACTTTTAATATAATAATATAAATATCCTTCTGTGTTATAATACACATGTAGTGGTTAAAAGCATGGGGTCAGACTGGTTGAGTTTAAATCCCATCTTACACAATTTGTCCAGTGATCTTAGGTAAATTACAGTTTCCTCATCTTTAAAATGGGAATATTAGTAATACCTGTTCCATAGGATTGTTGTTGTTGTTGTTGTTGTTTTAGTTTTTTATTTTTTTTAATTTTAAAATCTTTAATTCTTACATGTGTTCCCAAACATGAACCCCCCTCCTACCTCCCTCCCCATAACATCTCTGTGGGTCATCCCCATGCACCAGCCCCAAGCATGCTGTATCCTGCGTCAGACATAGACTGGCAATTCAAGTCTTACATGATAGTATACATGTTAGAATGCCATTCTCCCAAATCATCCCACCCTCTCCCTCTCCCTCTGAGTCCAAAAGTCCGTTATACACATCTGTGTCTCTTTCCCTGTCTTGCATACAGGGTCGTCATTGCCATCCTTCTAAATTCCATATATATGTGTTAGTATACTGTATTGGTGTTTTTCTTTCTGGCTTACTTCACTCTGTATAATCGGCTCCAGTTTCATCCATCTCATCAGAACTGATTCAAATGAATTCTTTTTAACGGCTGAGTAATACTCCATTGTGTATATGTACCACAGCTTTCCTATCCATTCATCTGCTGATGGACATCTAGGTTGTTTCCATGTCCTGGCTATTATAAACAGTGCTGCGATGAACATTGGGGTACATGTGTCTCTTTCAGTTCTGGTTTCCTCGGTGTGTATGCCCAGCAGTGGGATTGCTGGGTCATAAGGTAGTTCTCTTTTCAATTTTTTAAGGAATCTCCACACTGTTCTCCATAGTGGCTGTACTAGTTTGCATTCCCACCAACAGTGTAGGAGGGTTCCCTTTTCTCCACACCCTCTCCAGCATTTATTGCTTGCAGATTTTTGGATTGCAGCCATTCTGACTGGTGTGAAGTGGTACCTCATTGTGGTTTTGATTTGCATGTCTCTGATAATGAGTGATGTTGAGCATCTTTTCATGTGTTTGTTAGCCATCCGTATGTCTTCTTTGGAGAAATGTCTATTTAGTTCTTTGGCCCATTTTTTGATTGGGTCGTTTATTTTTCTGGAATTGAGCTGCAGGAGTTGCTTGTATATTTTGAGATTAGTTGTTTGTCAGTTGCTTCATTTGCTATTATTTTCTCCCATTCAGAAGGCTGTCTTTTCAGCTTGCTTATATTTTCCTTTGTTGTGCAGAAGCTTTTAGTTTTAATTAGATCCCATTTGTTTATTTTTGCTTTTATTTCCAGAATTCTGGGAGGTGGATCATAGAGGATCCTGCTGTGATTTATGTCTAAGAGTGTTTTGCCTATGTTCTCCTCTAGGAGTTTTATAGTTTCTGGTCTTACATTTAGATCTTTAATCCATTTTGAGTTTATTTTTGTGTGCGGTGTTAGAAAGTGATCTAGTTTCATTCTTTTACAAGTGGTTGACCAGTTTTCCCAGCACCACTTGTTAAAGAGATTGTCTTTACTCCATTGTATATTCTTGCCTCCTTTGTCAAAGATAAGGTGTCCATATGTGTGTAGATTTATCTCTGGGCTTTCTGTTTTGTCCCATTGATCTATATTTCTGTCTTTGTGCCAGTACCATACTGTTTTGATGACTGTGGCTTTGTAGTAGAGCCTGAAGTCAGGAAAGTTGATTCCTCCAGTTCCATTCTTATTTCTCAAGATTGCTTTGGCTATTCGAGGTTTTTTGTATTTCCATACAAATCTTGAAATTATTTGTTCTAGTTCTGTGAAAAATATGGCTGGTAGCTTGATAGGGATTGCATTGAATTTGTAAATTGCTTTGGGTAGTATAGTCATTTTCACTATATTGATTCTTCCGATCCATGAACATGGTATATTTCTCCATCTATTAGTGTCCTCTTTGATTTCTTTCATCAGTGTTTTATAGTTTTCTATATATAGGTCTTTAGCTTCTTTAGGTAGATATATTCCTAAGTATTTTATTCTTTTCATTGCAATGGTGAATGGAATTGTTTCCTTAATTTCTTTTTCTACTTTCTCATTATTAGTGTATAGGAATGCAAGCGATTTCTGTGTGTTGATTTTATATCCTGCAATTTTACTATATTCATTGATGAGCTCTAGTAATTTTCTGGTGGAGTCTTTAGGGTTTTCCATGTAGAGGATCATGTCATCTGCAAACAGTGAGAGTTTTACTTCTTCTTTTCCAATTTGGATTCCTTTTCTTTCTTTTTCTGCTCTGATTGCTGTGGCCAAAACTTCCAGAACTATGTTGAATAGTAGCGGTGAAAGTGGACACCCTTGTCTTGTTCCTGACTTTAGGGGAAATGCTTTCAATTTTTCACCATTGAGGATAATGTTTGCTGTGGGTTTGTCATAGATAGCTTTTATTATGTTGAGGTATGTTCCTTCTATTCGTGCTTTCTGGAGAGTTTTTATCATAAATGGATGTTGAATTTTGTCAAAGGCCTTCTCTGCATCTATTGAGATAATCATATGGTTTTTATTTTTCCGTTTGTTAATGTGGTGAATTACATTGATTGATCTGCGGATATTGAAGAATCCTTGCATCCCTGGGATAAAGCCCACTTGGTCATGGTGTATGATCTTTTTAATGTGTTGTTGGATTCTGATTGCTAGAATTTTGTTGAGGATTTTTGCTTCTATGTTCATCAGTGATATTGGCCTGTAGTTTTCTTTTTTTGTGACATCTTTGTCAGGTTTTGGTATTAGGGTGATGGTGGCCTCATAGAATGAGTTTGGAAGTTTACCTTCCTCTGCAATTTTCTGGAAGAGTTTGAGTAGGATAGGTGTTAGCTCTTCTCGAAATTTTTGGTAGAATTCAGCTGTGAAGCCGTCTGGACCTGGGCTTTTGTTTGCTGGAAGATTTCTGATTACCGTTTCAATTTCCATGCTTGTGATGGGTCTGTTAAGATGTTCTATTTCTTCCTGGTTCAGTTTTCGAAAATTATACTTTTCTAAGAATTTGTCCATTTCTTCCACGTTGTCCATTTTATTGGCATACAACTGCTGATAGTAGTCTCTTATGATCCTTTGTATTTCTGTGTTGTCTGTTGTGATCTCTCCATTTTCATTTCTAATTTTATTGATTTTTCTCTCTTTGCTTCTTGATGAGTCTGGCTAATGGTTTGTCAATTTTATTTATCCTTTCAAAGAACCAGCTTTTGGCTTTGTTGATTTTTGCTATGGTCTTTTTTGTTTCTTTTGCATTTATTTCTGCCCTAATTTTTAAGATTTCTTTCCTTCTACTAACTCTGGGGTTCTCCAATTCTTCCTTTTCTAGTTGCTTTAGTTGTAGAGTTAGTTTATTTATTTGAGTTTTTTCTTGTTTCTTGAGGTATGCCTGTATTGCTATGAACTTTCCTCTTAGCACTGCTTTTATAGTGTCCCACAGGTTTTGGGTTGTTGTGTTTTCATTTTCATTAGTTTCTATGCATATTTTGATTTCTTTTTTGATTTCTTCTGTGATTTGTTGGTCATTCAGAAGTGTGTTGTTCAACCTCCATATGTTGGAATTTTTAATAGTTTTTCTCCTGTAATTGAGATCTAGTCTTAATGCATTATGGTCAGAAAAGATGCTTGGAATGATTTCGATTTTTTTGAATTTATCAAGTTTAGATTCATGGCCCAGGATGTGATCTATCCTGGAGAAGGTTCCATGAGCACTTGAAAAAAAGGTGAAATTCATTGTTTTGGGGTGAAATGTCCTATAGATATCAATTAGGTCTAACTGATCTAATGTATCATTTAAAGTTTGCGTTTCTTTGTTAATTTTCTGTTTAGTTGATCTGTCCATAGGTGTAAGTGGGGTATTAAAGTCTCCCACTATTATTGTGTTATTGTTGATTTCCCCTTTCATACTTGTTAGCATCTGTCATACATATTGCAGTGCTCCTATATTGGGTGCATATATATTTATAATTGTTATATCTTCTTCTTGGATTGATCCTTTGATCAGTATGTAGTGGCCTTCTTTGTCTCTTTTCACAGCCTTTGTTTTAAAGTCTATTTTATCGGCTATGAGTATTGCCACTCCTGCTTTCTTTTGGTCTCTATTTGCATGGTATATCTTTTTCTAGCCCTTCACTTTCAGTCTGTATGTGTCCCTTGTTTTGAAGTGGGTCTCTTGTAAGCAGCATATAGAGGGGTCTTGTTTTTGTATCCATTCGGCAACTCTTTGCCTTTTGGTTGGGGCGTTCAACCCATTTACGTTTAAGGTAATTACTGATAAGTATGATCCCATTCCCATTTACTTTATTGTTTTGGGTTCGGGTTTATACACCCTTTTTGTGTTTCCTGTCTAGAGAATATCCTTTAGAATTTGTTGGAGAGCTGGTCTGGTGGTGCTGAATTCTCTCAGCTTTTGCTTGTCTGTAAAGCTTTTGATTTCTCCTTCGTATTTGAATGAGATCCTTGCTGGGTACAGTAATCTGGGCTGTAGGTTATTGTCTTTCATCACTTTAAGTATGTCTTGCCATTCCCTCCTGGCCTGAAGAGTTTCTATTGAAAGATCAGCTGTTATCCTTATGGGAATTCCCTTGTGTGTTATTTGTTGTTTTTCCCTTGCTGCTTTTAATATTTGTTCTTTGTGTTTGATCTTTGTTAATTTGATTAATATGTGTCTTGGGGTGTTTCGCCTTGGGTTGATCTTATTTGGAACTCTCTGTGTTTCTTGGACTTGGGTGATTATTTCCTTCCCCAATTTAGGGAAGTTTTCAACTGTTATCTCCTCAAGGATTTTCTCATGATCTTTCTTTCTGTCTTCTTCTTCTGGGACTCCTATAATTCGAATGTTGGAGCGTTTCATATTGTCCTGGAGGTCTCTGAGATTATCCTCGTTTCTTTTAATTCGTTTTTCTTGTTTCCTCTCTGATTCATTTATTTCTACCATTCTATCTTCTATTTCACTAATCCTATCTTCTGCCTCCATTATTCTACTATTTGTTGCCTCCAGAGTGTTTCTGATCTCATTTATTGTGTTATTCATTATATTTTGACTCTTTTTTATTTCTTCTAGGTCCTTGTTAAACCTTCCTTGCATCTTCTCAATCCTTGTCTCTAGGCTATTTATCTGTGGTTCCATTTTGATTTCAAGATTTTGGATCATTTTCACTATCAATATTCGGAATTCCTTCTCAGTTAGATTCCCTACCTCTTCCTCTTTGGTTTGGTTTGGTTTGGTGGGCAACTCTCCTGTTCCTTTACCTGCTGAGTATTCCTCTTGTCTCTTCATCTTGGTTATATTGCTGCGTTTGGGGTGGCCTTTTTATATTCTGGTAATTTGTGGAGTTCTCTTTATTATGGAGCTTCCTCACTGTGGGTGGGGTTCTATCAGTGGCTTGTCAAGGTTTCCTGGTTAGGGAGGCTTGTGTTGGAGTTCTGGTGGGTGGAGCTGGGTTTCTTCTCTCTGGAGTGCAATGGAGTGACCAGTAATGGGTTATGAGACATCAAAGGTTTTGGAATAACTTTGAGCTGCCTGTATATTGAAGCTCAGGGGAGTGTTCCTGTGTTGCTGGAGAATTTGCGTGGTATGTCTTGTTTTGGAACTTGTTGGCCCTTGGGTGGAGCTTGGTTTCAGTGTAGGTATAAAGGCATTTGATGAGCTCCTAATGCTTAATATTCCCTGAATTCAAGAGTTCTCTAATGTTTTCAGGCTTTGGATTTAAGCCTCCTGCTTCTGGTTTTCAGTTTTATTTTTACAGTAGCCTCTAGACTTCTCCATCTATACAGCACCGATGATAAAACATCTAGGTTAAAGGTGAAAAGTTTCTCCACATTGAGGGACACTCAGAGAGGTTCACTGAGTTACAAGGAGAAGAGAAGATGGAGGGGGTAGTTAGAGGTAACTGGAATGAGATGCGGTGAGATCAAAAGAGGAGAGAGCAAGCTAGCCAGTAGTCACTTCCTTATGTGCGCTCTATAGTCTGGACTGCTCAGAGGTATTTACGGAGTTATACGGGGAAGAGAAGAGGGAGGAAGTAGACAGAGGTGACCAGGAGGATAAGAGAGAGAAGTGAGAAGGAGAGAGACAAATCCTGCCAGTAACCAGTTCCTTAGGTGTTCTCCACCGTCTGGAACACACAGCGATTCACAGAGTTGGATAGAGAAGAGATGGGGGAGAAAAGAGACAGAGGCCACCTGGTGGAGAAAAAGGAGAGTCCAGAGGAGGAGAGAGTGGTGAAGCCAATAATCTCGCTCTCAGGTAAACTTGGGTAGTGAAGTTTGGGTTTTTAAATGTACAAAATTGACAACAAAAACCTCAGAGCAAAGATTAAAAATCTAGAGTAGAGGTTGGATTTTCAAAAATACAATATTAAAGAAAAGCAGAAGGAAAAGGAAGAAAGAAAAAAAATAACAAGAATTATTTAAAAAAAAAAACGGAAAACAACAACAAAACAAGAAAAACAAAACACCACCAACAACCATCCAAAGACTATATATGGTGTTTGCCTTAAAAAAAAAAAAAGTCTTTTTTTTTAATAGTAATAGTAGGTTATAGAAATAAAAATTAGAGGAGAAATAGAAGACTTAACAATTTTTTAAAAAGTTAGAAAAAAAAGGAAAAACAAAACAAAACAAAAATAAAGGAATGATTTTAAAAATAGTGAAAATATTTCTGGCCCTTCTCTGATGTTGTGGGCCGTGTGTGATCACTTCCAAGGTGGTTCCCTCTGTTTAACTTCTTCTGTTTGCTGGTTTTTTAGGCTCACTAGTTCAGTCGTGCTGTGGGGAGGGGGGATGCTGCAAACAAATAGCACTGTCCTGTGCACACAGTGTCTCAGCCCCGCTTGACCTGTCCCTTGTCATGGCGCACAAACCGCTCCGGCTCTAGGATGCTCAGCTGGGAACCGTCCGGGGCCGGCCCTAGGCTGCGTGCACTTCCCCGGTCCAAGCCGCTCAGGTTCGGCGCTCAGGCAGCCCTCAGAGGCACAGATTCGGCTGGGATGGCACTTTGTGCCCTTCCCAGGTCCGAGTAGCTCAGGAGTTTGGCGAGCGCAATCTCCGCGGCTTGTCACCTTTTCTGCTGCTGCTGCTCAGCTTTCTGGGTGGACCGCTGGCGCTCCCCGTGAGGCAGATGGTGACTGTCCAGCACCCCCAGAAGTCTTAGCAAAGAAGCCTGCTTGCAGTTAGGTAAATAAAGTCTCTCCGGGTCTGCAATTGCCCCTTTCCAGTCCTTAGGGCTCTGGCTGCCTGTCCCTGGCGGGGGATGGTCTGCAGCCGGCTTTTTCCGTTCCGTCCTTTGTTCTGTGCTTGGTCCTGGCAGTGTCTTATGTTTGAGCTTTTCGTGTGGTAGCCATCCCACAGTCTGGTTTGCTAGCCCAAGTTAGATCATTCTGGTTGCGCGTGGGGCGTTCCTGCCCGATTCTTACAAAGCTCTGCAGCCCGCGCCTCCCGCGCGTCCCTGCCCTGCCCCCACTTCCCAATGGCGGATGCAGGCGTCTGTGCTGCTTCTCCGCTGGGGGAGTTACTGGTGGGCTTGTAATCTCTTGGTTTTAATTATTTCTTTATTTTTCCTTCCTGTTATGTTGCCCTCTGTGTTTCCAAGGCTCGCCACAGACTCGGCAGGGAGAGTGTTTCCTGGTGTTTGGAAACCTCTCTTCTTAAAATTCCCTTCCCGGGACGGAGCTCCCTCCCCACCTCCTTTGTCTCCTTTTTCGTCTTTTATATTTTTTCCTACCTGTTTTTGAAGACAATGGTCTGCTTTTCTGGTTGCCTGATGTCCTCTGCCAGCCTACAGAAGTTGTTTTGTGGAGTTTGCTCGGCGTTGAAATGTTCTTTTGAGGAATTTGTGAGGGAGAAAGTGGTCTTCCCGTCCTATTCCTCCGCCATCTTAATGATTCCCCCTCCATAGGATTGTTGTTAAGGTTTAATGAGTTAATATATGATTGGTGCCTGTAACTTAGTAAGCACTACAGTCACCCAGAAGCTGTTATTACGCATAGAACTTCCTTAGCCTTTTAAATGATTGCTTATTTTTCTATTGTATATATCATAATTTATTTAACCAATTTTCTATTTAACTTTTATGGACATTAAAATTGTTTTTAGACTTCCCTGTTAAACAGAACTGTAAGAAACATCCTTAAATTCCATCTTTGCATACTTACGGTATCTTCAGAATAAATTCCTAAGAATGTAATTGTCGGTCAAACTGTAATGACATTTTAATTTTTCATCCATATTGCAAAACTGCTTTCTGTTAGCAGCCATACTTTTGAAAAATCAGAATTTCTAGATACGTACCTTTATAGATCCTTCAAGCAGGCAGAAAAACAAAGCAACTTAAAAAGTAATTATTATAATAATTGTTGTTGTAAACAAACGAAATGCCTCAGTTTTGAAGATTCCAATGTTCTGTACTTTTGTTTGGAAATATCCGGGATGTTTTTAGGGAAGTCTGTTGATTCTGGTTAAATTTTAGAAGACTGAGCCTTGTCTTGGAGGGGCTGTGTGTATTACGTAAAAGTTATTAAGTATATCTTTTATATTATTGGCTTCCAGTGGTCTCTGCTATGGTATGTTTCCTTACCGTGCTATTGTAGCTTTTTTGATCAAGTCATTAATGAAATCTAGTTGACATCTTTTCTATTTTTTTTCTAACTTGATCTCTCAGTAGTTCTCAAAACAGCATTAGCATAGTACTTGCTTTTCTTGCTACTCTTCTTCTGCCTCCTGGGAACAGAGCCCATCTTCAGCAGTTTGTCCAGTGATCTTAGGTAACTTACTGGCTTCCTTGGTGGCTCAGGTGGCAAAGAATCCACATGCAATGCAGGAGACCCGGGTTCAATCCCTGGGTTGGGAAGATCCCCTGGAGAAGGAAATGGAAACCCACTCCAGTATCCTTGCCTGGAAAATTCCATGGACAGAGGAGCCTGACAGGCTGTACAGTCCATGGGGTCATGAAGAGTCAGACACAACTGAGCAACTAATAGTAATATTTAGGTAACTTACATTTTCTCTATCTTTAAAATGGGGATATTAGTAACACCCATCACATAGGATTGTTATTAGAGTCTAATGAGTTTATATAAGATTGGTGTCTATAACTTAGTAAGTACTATAGTACATCTATGTGCTATTATTACACATAGAAATTCTCCTCTCTCTACCCCTTGGTAAAGAATCCACCTGCAGTGCAGGAGACATGGAGATGTGGGTTCTAGCCCTGAGTTGGAAGATCCCCTGACAGAGAAAATGGCAACCTGCTCCAGTAAACTTGCCTGGAAAATTCCATGGACAGAGTAGCCTGGCAGGCTACAGTCTGTGGGATTGCAAAACAGTTGGCCATGACTGAGTGACTGAACAACAACAACTGACTTACTGTCATTTTGTTAATTTTTTCAGGTCATTTTTGTAGCTCCTCTCTGTTCTTTTCTTCTCTTTCTCTTTTCCCTTGATGTTTTTGGTGATTTTCTTTAGTAGATTTCTTTCTCATTTTCTTCTGTGTATTTATTAATAATAAAAGTTTTTTCTTTGTGCTTACTATGAGGTTTACATACAACATCCTGTATATGTATACTCTCCATCCGTCTTATATTTTTAATGACACATTTTATACCTTTTAGTTTACTATGTATATCTTAATTATTGTACTTTAATTTTATTTACTAATTTTGTCTCAGCCTTCGTATATGCTATCTAAGTGACTGATCCACTACCTTTAATATTTATTTGCCTTTAGATTGATTTTTAATTTTATATGTTCTCATTATTAATTAGCACTTTTTAAGTTTAGAGAGGTCCCTTTAACATCTCTAATCTGGAAAACTTGTAATATCTCTTTAATTCTGAATGGTAACTTTGCCAGTAGAGAATTCTTGGTTGCAGGTTGTTGGTGTATGTGTGTGTTTGTTTTTTTCCCAGTGTTTTTAATATGTTATGTCACTCCTTTATGGCATGTAAAATTTCTGATGAAAAGAGTCTACTGATGGCCACATGGGGTTTTCCTTAAGAAATTAATGGCTTTTCTCATGCTGATTTTAAGAGTCTCTGTTTATCCTTAACTTTTACCATTTTCACCATAATGTGTCTCGGTGTGTTTCTCTTTGGACTCATCCTGTTTAGAATTCTCAGGGCTTCCTGGGTCTAGATGACTGTTTCCTTCCCCAGATTAGAGAAGTTTTCAGCCATTATTTCATCAAATAATCCTTCTGGCTTATTCTTTCTTCTCATGTGACCGTTATTCCACTTGATCTTGTACCCAGAGACCCCTAACATTTACTCACCTCTTTTAATTCTTTTTTTTATTTTGCTCTTCTGTGGGGTGTTTTCCACTGTTCTTTTAGCTCAGTGATTTGTGCTTACGTTTATTTCATCTGTTCTGCTGTTGAACCCTTTTAGTGTGTTTTTCAGTTGACTGTAATTTCTGTTTGCGTCTTTCTTATATTTTCTATTTCTTTGTTGAATTCTCTCTGTGTTCTTCCATTCTCCTTCCAACATCATTGAGCATCTTTAAGATCATTATTTTGAACTCTTTATCAGGTAGCTTGCTTATCTCCATTTCATTAAGGTCTTTTTCTTCTGGAGGTTTGCCACATTCTTTGGTCTGGAACACAGTCTTCCATCTCCTCATTTTGCCTGTCTCACTGTGTTTGTCTGTATGTACAGGTAAAATGGCTGTCTCCCTCAGTCTTGAAAGAGTGGTGTTGGGAAGGAGATGTTCCCTGTGGCCTAGAAACGCAGTCTCCCGTGGTCGCTAGAGCCAGGCCTTCTGTGGGGATCTGTCATGAGGGCTACATGCACACACTGCTTATGAAAAGGCTGAGATGCAGTGAGGGGAGAATGGAACTCTAGGCGCTCATCTGCTCAATTGTGGCCCATCTGCTGACAGGGAGAATGGGGCTCAGGGCACTGGCCAGGCTTAGTTTCTGCTGGACTGCCGTGTAGGGAGGGCAGGACCCAGGGTGCTCACCTGTCCCAGCTCTGTGTGAAGTGGGAAGGGTTAAGAGCACTCACCCGACCATGTTGTGACTCATTTGCTGTGTGAGGAGGATAAGGCTTAGGGTGCTTGTCCAACCCAGTTGCAGCTCCATCGCTGCTCTGCTCAGGTGGGGCTTGGGAAACTCTACCATTCTGGTTGTGGCTCAGCCTCTGCAAAGGTTGGGTGCTGCTCAGGGCACTTACCTACACCAGCTATGACCTAGATGCTTCATGGGGAGGACGGGGCTCAGTACAACACTCTAGTACAACATTGAATAAAAGTGGAAAGCATACCTTTGTCTTATTCTTGATCTCATTTACCTTCTTTCAGAAGACTTTTATTACTTGCATCTCCATTTCTGTAGAATGATAAATTGATTGCAAAAAATCAGAATCACTATGCATAAGGAATAGTAAAATTCCTCCCCTTATTCTGAGAAAAACATTTTACTCATACATGTGAATTTTTTATTTGTCATCACTGTGATTCAGACTAGATTTACAGGAAACCCTAGCACTTTTTTTTTTCAGCTATATTGAAATATAGTTGACTTTGAGGGCAGATTTTACTATTTTTTTTAAAGTATCTTTGTGTACGTCTCTGGGTTTATGTAATCTACTTGCTTAATTGAAATTTTTTCTCTCAGAGATTGTTCATTTGTCCCTGCTTCTGTTTACTTCAGTGTTCAACTTTTAGAAAGAAATATTTCACATTACATGAGAAATAGAAAATATATTTGTGTTACAATACTTTTTTTTCCAGTTTAGCTTATGTGATTCTGATTTGGATCTCAAACAGAATCCACATGCTGAACTGAAACATCTCTTTCTTTAACCAAACTTCTCTCATGTCAGTAGCCTGCTGCAGTAAGCCTGATTTTTGTATCATGGAATCATCTTTCCAGAAATCTGTCTGGTATTTCATAGGAGAAATAATCTTTTGTATTTCATATTTTGGCCTCCTTGTAAACCTTCCAGGTTACCCTGCTGTCCGTAGGCTGGGAACTCTCTAATAAGCCATGTCCTATGTGTCTCAACCTGCTTCCTTATCCAGTACCCTTCTACAGCTAAAATAACCTCTTCCTATACCATTTTAGGACATCCTTGTTTTCTCACCTGTAATAACCTGTCATTTTGTAATCTTCCACTTGTTACCTACCAACTCATCTACCATTCCCTCTGGGAATGGACCCAGTAAAACACATTGTATACTAATAACATTTGTTCATTTATGTGTTCATTCAGCAAATGACTTTTGAACACCTGTTGTGAGCCAGACACTGTGCTTAATGATATGGATACAACAGTGGACACACAGTCCCTTTCCTTAAGTTGTTTGAAGTAGTGTCTGACAATCCTCTTAATGTATAGAAGCAAATCTCTTTTTCTTGCCTTTCCTTCTCTTCCTTCAAAGAAAAAATAATCTTCCCACCAATTTTCAGTAAGAGACTATCCCAATTTATTTTAGCTATATCACAGTGTTGTGAGTCCCTTCAGCAATAGATCACTGATTCAATGGACATGAACGTGGGTGAACTTCTGGAGATGGTGAGAGACAAGGAGGCCTGGTGTGCTGAAGTCCATGAAGTTGCAAAGAGTCAGATGCGACTTAGCGACTGAACAACAACAATAGAACTCGAAGTGATTGTTAGTCATTAGTGTACTTTGGAACCACCTAGATCCCAAGTGATTTGTTTAAATTGAACATTTCCAAATTCTTCCTCTCAGCCATCCCCCTACTCTCTAGATCTGATGCAGGCAGTTCCAGAATCAGGAGGGTAAGAAGTACACGCGTGCTTAGTCGCTTCATTCGTGTCCGACTCTCTGCGACCTCATGGATCATGGCCTGCCAGACATTGAGTTATTAATGTACGAAGCAAAGATCCTCAATCTTAACTCTACATCGGAATCTCTTGTAACTAGAGTCAGCTTTAAACATTTTCTGATTCTGAGTTGTATAGAACAGTTTCATTTGAACATCAAGGGACACCAAGCATCAGTATTTTTAAAAACTCCCCTGGTGACCCCAGTGTGGTGCTAAGCATCTACTACACTGTGGTCAAACATTCAAAATTAAATTATCTAAAAGTGATAGTGAGGGAACTTGAAGAAAAGAAAACACATGTGCAATTAGAGGAAACATTCACAGTCACACTTAGAAAATGCATGGTCCTTATTTTCATTGTTAGCAGTTGCTAATGTGTCTGTTTTGTCTCCACGTGCCTCCGTTGCAATGCCCATCTGTAGGACTGTAGCATCTGCTCAGTGGGGCTGTGAGAATTACTGGTAGGTTCCTGAGGAGTATATTATAGGAGAGCCTTTAAAAAGGAGACAAAAGCAGGACCCGGGCTGAGGTGTGGATTGTGCTTCAGCTAATTCATGTTGGATTATCAAGGTTGTTGCTTGAACCGTAAAACCTAATTTATAAAGCAAAGCTCATCTACTGTTAGTATCTTCAAATCAAGAAAAGAGTCTTAATAGAGAACCCCAGGAGTCTAAAGTTTGGCCTTGTTCATGTATCTGGAGAAAACCATAATTTGAAAAAAATTTACATGCACCCCAATGTTCATTTCAGCACTGTTTATTATACAAATAGCCAAATATGTTACACAGATATACAGTAGTCAAACATGGAAGCAACCTAAGTGTTCATTGACAGATGAATGGATAAAGAAAATGTAGAATATATCTATATATACAGAATATATATATATATATATATACACACATAATGGACTATTGCTCAGCCATAAAAAGAAAAAAATAATACCACTTATAGCAATATGGATGGATCTAGAGATATCATACTAAGTGAAGTAAGACAGAGAAAAAGAGCCTCTTGATGAAAGTGAAAGGGGAGAGTGAAAGCTCAACATTCAGAAAACTAAGATCATGGAATCTGGTCCCATCACTTCATGGCAAATAGATGGGGAAACAATGGAAACAGTGACAGACTTTATTTTCTTGGGCTCCAAGATCACTGCAGATGGTGACTGCAACCATGAAATTAAAAGACATTTGCTCCTTGGAAGAAAAGCTATGACCAACCTAGATAGCATATTAAAAAGCACAGACATTACTTTGCCAACAAAGGTCCATCTAGTCACAGCTATGTTTTTCCAGTAGTTATGTATGTATGTGAGAATTGGACTATAAAGAAACCTGAGTGCCGAAGAGTTGATGCTTTTGAACTGTGGTTTTGGAGAAGACTCTTGAGAGTCCCTTGGACTGCAAGGAGATCCAACCAGTCAATCCTAAAGGAAATCAGTCCTGAATATTTACTGGAAAGACTGATGTTGAAGCTGAAACTCCATTACTTTGGCCACCTGATGTGAAGAACTGACTCATTGGAAAAGACCCTGATGCTCGGAAAGATTGAATGCAGGAGAAGGGGATGACAGAGGATAAGATGGTTGAATGGCATCACCGACTCAATGGACATGAGTTTGAGCAAGCTTCAGGAGTTGGTGCTGGTCAGCAAAGCCTGGCATTCTGCAGTCTGTGGGGTCTCAAAGAGTCAGACACAACTGAGCGACTGAACTGAACTGAATTTACATGTGAAATGAAAAAAAAAAAAAGACTCACAGATGTAGAAAATAAACTTATGGTTACCAAAGAGGAAATGGGGGAAGCGCAGAGATAAATTAGGAGTTTGGGATTAAAATATGCACACTACTATATATAAAGCTACTATATATAAAATAGATAAACAACAGGGGCCTACTGTAGAGTATAGGGAACTATACTCAGTATCTTGTAATAATATATAATGGAAGAGAATGTTAAGAATACATACATATATATATATGCTTAACTGAATCATCTTGCTATATACATGAAAACTAACACAACATTGTAAGTCAATTATATTTTAATAAAAATTTACAAAATAGAAACACAAATTCCCAATAAACATTTTTTTAAAAGTACCCGAGAACTCTCTGATGTAACCCATAAATAAAGTAGGGCCTTGTTTATTTGAAAGTAAAAAGGTCAGTTTTTATTTAGCACTGTGCTGGCTGGTTAAGTATTCCTTTGACCTTTCAAAATGCAATTCCCCTTTTCCTTTCTGTTGACACCAGAAAGAAGGATCAATTCATATTCCAGAGGCTCTCTCCTTACAAGACCATATTTGAATACCACACAGGGTTAGAAAACATGAAGTGAAGAGCAAAACAACTTGAAAATAGAAAATGGATTTTAGTTCTGTCTAGTCTTTGGTTTACCAACTTGGATTAAAATAAAAATTGTTTCTGAGCTTGAAGTTGGTGACCTAATGAAGGACTGAAACTAAGGCTGTAGTTTCTGCAGTGGTTATTTAGGTTACAAAATTAGAAGATAAAGACCTGAAGTAATGGGTTTGCAAAGGTTTTTACACCTTTAGTTAATTAGTTTTGTAACTTTCATGAAGGAATGCCTGTTGCCCTCTAGGTGGCAGCAAAACACTGCTCCTTTTGAAATAGAAACTTAATAGAGCTGACCTGACTTGCAATTTGGTGACACTGCTATTCCTTTGTATTGGTTTCCCTTTCCAACATAATTTGTCGTGTGAGGGTAGAGTTTGTTTTTAATTTTTTCTGTACTGTATTTCATTTTACAGATAGATTGGTTTAGTATACTATCCAATGAATGGTAAAACTGCTAACAAACACAAACTTGGGCTTCTAACTAGCGCAAGATACTCAAGGAATTTTAAAGTGTTTAAGTTTTATAAATAGTACCTTTAATGGATGAGGATTTATATCAGAAAAAATATATCATCATCAGTCAGTTCAGTTCAGTTCAGTCGCTCAGTCCTGTCCGACTCTTTGCGACCCCATGAATCGCAGCACCCCAGGCCACCTGTCCATCACCAACTCCCAGAGTTCACTCAGACTCACGTCCATAGCCTTGGTGATGCCATCCAGCCATCTCATCTTCTGTCGTCCCCTTCTCCTCCTGCCCCCAATCCCTCCCATAATCAGGGTCTTTCCAATGAGTTAGCTCTTCGCATCAGGTGGCCAAAGTACTGGAGTTTCAGCTTCAGCATCAGTCCTTCCAGTGAACACCCAGGACCGATATCCTTTAGAATGGACTGGTTGCATCTCCTTGCAGTCCAAGGACCTCTCAAGAGTCTTCTCCAAAACCACAGTTCAAAAGCATCAATTCTTCGGCGCTCAGCTTTCTTCACAGTCCAACTCTTACATCCATACATGACCACTGGAAAAAACATAGCCTTGACTAGACGGACCTTAGTTGGCAAAGTAATGTCTCTGCTTTTGAATATGCTATCTAGGTTGGTCATAACTTTGCTTCCAAGGAGTAAGCGTCTTTTAATTTCATGGCTGCAGTCACCATCTGCAGTGCTTTTGGAGCCCAGAAAAGTAAAGTCTGACATTGTTTCCACTGTTTCCCCATCTATTTCCCATGAAGTGATGGGACCAGATGCCATGATCTTCGTTTTCTGAATGTTGAACTTTAAGCCAACTTTTTCACTCTCCTCTTTTACTTTCATCAAGAGGCTTTTAAGTTCCTCTTCACTTTCTGCCATAAGGGTGGTGTTATCTGCATATCTGAGGTTATTGATATTTCTCCCAGGAATCTTGATTCCAGCTTGTGTTTCTTCCAGTCCAGTGTTTCTCATGATGTACTCTGCATATAAGTTAAATAAGCCGGGTAACAATATACAGCCTTGATGTACTCCTTTTCCTATTTGGAACCAGCCTGTCATTCCATGTCCAGTTCTAACTGTTGCTTCCTGACCTGCATATAGGTTTCTTAGGAGGCAAGGTCAAGTGGTCTGGTATTCCTATCGCTTTCAGAATTTTCCACAGTTTATTGTGATCCACACAGTCAAAGGCTTTGGCATAGTCAATAAAGCAGAAAGAGATGTGTTTCTGGAACTCTCTTGCTTTTTCCATGATCCAGCGAATGTTGGCAGTTTGATCTCTGGTTCCTCTGCCTTTTCTAAAACCAGCTTAAACATCTGGAAGTTCACGGTTCATGTATTGCTGAAGCCTGGCTTGGAGAATTTTGAGCATTACTTTACTAGCATGTGAGATGAGTGCAATTGTGCAGTAGTTTGAGCATTCTTTGGCATTGCCTTTCTTTGGGATTGGAATGCAAACTGACTTTTTCCAGTCCTGTGGCCACTGCTGAGTTTTCCACATTTGCTGCCATATTGAGGGCAGCACTTTCACAGCATCATCTTTCAGGATTTGAAAGAGCTCAACTGAAATTCCATCACCTCCACTAGCTTTGTTTGTAGTGATACTTTCTAAGGCCCACTTGACTTCCCATTCCAGGATGTCTGGCTCTGGGTGAGTGATCACACCATCGTGATTATCTTGGTTGTGAAGATCTTTTTTGTACAGTTCTTCTGTGTATTCCTGCTGCCTCTTCTTAATATCTTCTGCTTCTGTTCGGTCCATACCATTTCTGTCCTTTATTGAGCCCATCTTTGCATGAAATGTTCCCTTGATATCTCTAATTTTCTTGAAGAGATCTCTAGTCTTTCCCATTCTATTGTTTTCCTCTGTTTCTTTGCATTGATCACTGAGGAAGGCTTTCTTATCTCTCCTTGCTATTCTTTGGAACTCTGCATTCAGATGCTTATATCTTTCCTTTTCTCCTTTGCTTTTCTCTTCTCTTCTTTTCACAGCTATTTGTAAGGCCTCCTCAGACAACCATTTGCTTTTTTGCATTTCTTTTCCATGGGGATAGTCTTGATCCCTGTCTCCTGTAAAATGTAGTACTATGTATATATTGTGTAGCACAGCAAATTTCTCGAGGTGATTTCTCATATTTCTTATGAGACAGTCCAAACTGCCAGGGAGGGAGGATAATTGATTAAACATGCTAGGTTCCAAGTTGTCAGTAATTAATATGATCTTGTTGTATCCTAGGAAATATGGAGTCACTTGACAGAAGTTAAGAACAATAAAATTCCGTGTCCTTCTATGAGTTTTAGCACACTTTTAGCACACTCAAGCCTTCTTTTCTTTTATTTAAAAAAAGGATCCCTCTCTGTCTTCATCCTCTGCTGTGCTTCTGCCTTTAACAAAGGTGTGCTCTGCCTTTATTCCAAAGCTAACTTGCCATTTGCAATCTTAATGCCAGCTTTCCTGTCTCCTTTTGGAGAAGCTGTGGTGCTTGGTTAGGTCACCTATCCAACGGACACTCAGTAAGTGCCTACTGTTGACAGGTCCAGGTCAGGTGGAGCATCCAGAGATGACAGTGTGTGTCCTCCGGTTGTCCTAAGTCTAATGAAGATGGCAGATGAATAGACCGTCGTCATTCAGCATGATTGTCCTGGGGTTTTAAAGGGGAGTTTCAGGAGCCTAAAGGCAGGGCTCCATGTTCGCTCTAGGGGAACCAGGATGGTTCCAAAGATGGCTGAATTTTGAGGCGAGCATTTTAGGCAGCATGAGCAGTGTGTAAAAGAGGCATGAGAAGGAAGGGCTGAGGCAGGTTCTTTGCTCTGGTGCATTTGAAGGTGATGCATGGGATGAGGTTCTGAAGGGCTTTGATTACATTTCTGCCATCCATTTAATGTGGGTCTTAATCAAATCATCTAATCTTCTAACACTTAATTTCCTTATTTACAGGTAAAGGGATAAGAAAATATTGTTTCTAAGACTCTAAATTTTGTCTTGCTGACTGCTAATCTTTGCTCTGTGTATATATATATATGTGTGTATGTATGTATAAGTGAATGTGTCTGTACCCATATCTATGTATATACATATACAACAACTGTATATGCTATACACAAGCATCTCAGTCCTTTAGTGAATAGATAGGAATTATTACCACATTTGTTGTTTAACTCTTTGACTGAAGTTGATTTGTCTCTCTTACAAAAAAGAGTTTTGAGAGCAATATAATAAAGTTAGTGCAAAAGAATAATCAATCTATTATAATTAGGAATGATTACCAACAAATTGTTTATAATCTTACTTAAAAGTCCCCTTTAGCAGCATCCTTGAATGCGAACGATTCATTTATACTAAACCAGTGAAATGTCATTGTATTCATGTGTAAATGTGAAGGTGTATGTTTAGTGCATCAGTTCAGTTCAGCCGTTCAGTCATGTCTGACTCTTTGCGACTCCATGAACTGTAGCACACCAGGCCTCCCTGTCCATCACCAATTCCCAGAGCCTACCCAAACTCATGTCCATTGAGTCGGTGATGCCATCCAACCAGCTCATCCTCTGTTGTCCCCTTCTCCTGCCCTCAGTCTTTCCCAGCATCAGGGTCTTTTCAAATGAGTCAAGATACACCTCTGTATTTCCATTATTCTTACCAGGTGTTTCCGGACACCCAAGTAAAATGTTGGATCCATATTTTAACAAGTCTAATGACTGTCATCTGAAATTCTCTAATTGTACATTTATCATTTATGATGAACTCTCTTAAATTCACTTTAAAACTAAATAATAAAATTAATTGTTACACACTTACTATTTGTAAAGCACTTAAAATATACCTGATGCTATACTTTTAAACTAATCTTTATGACCTTTAATTTTTTTTCTTTTTTAAAAAATAATTTTGTTTATTTATCTTTGGCTGCGCTGGGTCTTCGTTGCTGCACAGGCTTTTTTCTAGTTTTGCCGAGTGGGAGCTGCTCTGGTTGTAGCATGTGGGCTTCTCACTGCAGTGGCCTCACTTATTGCTGAGCACAGGCTCTAGGGCATGCGGACTCCAGGAGCTGTGGCACGTGGGCTCCGCAGTTGCAGTTACCAGGCTCTAGGGCACAGGCTCAGTAGTTGTGGTGCACGGGCTTAGTTGCTCTGTGGCACGTGGGATCTTTTCAGACCAGGGATCAAACCTGTGTCTCCTGCATTGGTAGGCAGATTCTTTATCACTGAGCCACCAGGGAAGCCCAATTTCTTTTCTTTCTTAAAAAATTGTAGTAAAATATACATAACATAAAGTTGGCCACTTGTACTGTTTCTAAGCTTGTAGGTCAGTGACGTTCACATATTCACACTGTTGTGCAGTCATCATTAGTGTCCATTTCCAGAGCTTTCTCATCTTCCCAAGTTGTAACTCTGAGCCCATTAAATAATTACTCCCTATTTCTCCCTGCTCCAATCAGCTAGCAGCCACCATTCTACTGTTTCTCTACAAATGTGGCTACTTTAGGTACCCCATATAAGTAGAATTATACAGTATATGTCTTCTTGTAACTGGCTTATTTCACTTATCATAATGTATAACCTTTCTTTTCAGTAGTGATCTTACAAAGATTGTTGAGTCCATATCCTCATTTACAGATGTGGAAACAAAGGCTCTGAGAAACTGAATAACTTGACTCAAGTTTTTCCTTTAGGTGAATGACACACCAGCCTCAGAACTGGGCCTGTCTTAAACTATTGAATTAATTCTTAATCATTAAACTATAGATGTGTAGATATTTTACACTTTACAGTTACCCTGTGAAGAAGAGATTATCACTCCCATTTGATACTCAATCCCAGAGCTCCCACCCCAAATTCCATGCTTTTTCACATTGCATAGCAAGGGATTCTTAAATTGTAGTAAAATCAACTTTCGTTTCTCAAATCTATGTTGACATTGTACTATGAATGAAAAAGTTTTCTATCCATATTGTTTGAAGACTAAGTAGGGTTGGAAGAGTTTTCCTCGACCCTCATAGAATCCATGCCTGGATCTGAATACTAAATTGACAAAGACAGACTACCAAAAGAAAGCTTACAAATTTATTTAATATGTTTTACATGACATAGGAGCCTTCAAAAGAAAGTGAAGACCTGAAGAACCAGTTATACTTGAGTGTTTTCATGCTAGGTTTCATGAAAAGTAAACAGTTATGAGAAGTATGATTAACTGAGAAAAATATTATAAGACCTATTTGTCTGAATTCTTTGCAGCATCTTTCTCTCTGGGAGATAAGGATGTTTTTCCTTCCAGGTGTAGAAGGATACCTCTCACATGAGGGTGTTATGATCTGCTTCAGAGGAGAAAGATGGGGGAAGATCGGGGGAAGGGTGGGAAAAGGCCACTTTCTCAGACTCCTTCAGCTTAAAGTATTCAGCATTCCAAGATGTCATATTTTGGGGTAGTGTGTTTTGAACTCCTTCAAATGCATGTTTAGAGATAGTCATCCCAACTTTGATATGTCACTGGTTGAATAGGACAGAAACAGAGCCAGGGAAACTAGGAGAAATTGTTATGTCAACAAATAATTGAATTTAGGCTAATGAAAACCAACTAGCTATCAAGAATGATCATGAGGGCTTCCTTGGTTGTTGAGTGGTTAAGAATCCACCTTCCAGTGTAAGGAATGTGGGTTTGATTCCTGGTCGGGGGACTGAGGTCCCACATGCTGCAGCTAAACATTATTTTTTAAAAAAAGAAGAATGGTCATGAAATTAAAATATTCTTTGCTGTTGACTGGCTAGAATAATATTTGATTCCTAAACTCAGCCTATCCATTTCTTCTTTCATGGCCATTAAGATGTATAGAGTCATCCCTGAATGCTGTTTAATGCCCTACTCAAACTCTGTTTCACTCTGACCAATCATTGTGTGTGGGCTGGTCATAGGGAGATACTATCAAGAGATTTTGTGAGAGGATCTCACTGCCCAATAAGTTTTTATGAACCTTTTTATCTGCAAGAGTTGCTGGCATTGCTTTTCAGCATGAAATAGACTAATTTTGTTCATTAAGGTGCTGACAGGTTGATGACTCACTGTGGAAATCGATAGATATTATCACAATAGGAGAATCAGTCAGAGGAGATTCAACTGAAGCATATAAAAATTTGATACTTGGTTTATGCAGGTTGAGAAAAGGTTAAAATATACTCTCTTTACTGGAAATACAATCACCAAAAACTTGATAGTCTTGGTCTTTTTTCTCCTTTGCTGTTTTCCTTTGACAAAGGAAATCTGGGTTTGGCATAGCCAAAATGAATTTATAACAAAATCAGTTACTTGTGGCCTAGGTAACTTTGGTTAATTAGGGTGTATGCTAAGCTGCTATTTAGAAAGCAGAAGAGCACATGAAAGAGAAACCATGAAAAATATGATGGTTTAAATAAGATAGTTTATTTCTCTCACACATATGTACCAGTCCAAAAAGAGAAAGACTGGCCCAGAAAGGTAGGCAACCCAGCTCTATAGATGACTTAGATAATGTTACAGCTCTACTGTCTCCTAGGATGTTGTTCTCATATACATGGTTAAAACTAGATCAATGCCATATCTAAGTTCCAATTCAGAGAGAGGGGGAAATTTTAAGCAAATGAAGAACAATAATTTTTATTTTAAGCAAATAGTCAGTAATTTGAATATATTGCTTTTGCTCATGTTCCAATGACAAAATGTTTGTCCACGCCACACTGAGCTGCAAGGGAACAAAGAAATACAGTCTGTACTGCAGCAGTCACGTATCCTGTTAAAGCAGTTATGTCTGTGGAAGAAGGGGGAAATGTTTTAGAGAACAGTTAACAAAGTCAATCATAGTTTGCCAGCCCTTTGGCCATTCAATGTCTGTGATCACCTTTTTTCCCACACGTAGACACTCCCTCCTCCCTCCCAAGCGAGACATTCAAAGGCCCCCATTCAGTTACTTTATCTGCTCAGAGGCAAGGGTCCCTGGGTGATGCACAGTCCTGTCTGTCAGGTCTGGGATGGTTCCTCACAGTCCAGTGACAAGGTACCTTTTTCATCTCACATCCAGTGTGCAGACGTAATAGGGAAAAGTTTAAGTGCAATAAAAACTCTCATTTTGAAAAGGGAGAAATGGGAAACACTGTAATCCGTGGTCCACAGAAACATCCAAGGTTCCCTCCTCCAGCAGTTGGAGAAGCCTTCCTGGCTGCCTGCTGGTTCTCACCTCCAACAGCCATGCCATTATCCACTGTCCTCTGTGACGACAGCTAAGTTAGTGTTCGAGAGTACACCCTCCTTGGGGATTGTACAGTTTTCAGAGGTGACCTCCTCCTTCTGGAGATTTGGAAGCTTGAGAGTTGTTTTAGTGATCAAATAAATAAGCTGCTTTTATTTAGGCCAGCCTTTTGGAAGTTAATCTCTTCAGTATTTTTGTAGGCTTTGGAATTTTTGCTTCCAGTCAGTTCATTATGAGTAAACTAATAAAAACCCAAATCTTTCTTTTAAACATAATTCTTAAGTCTTGTAGTATTTGTTTGTTTCTTTTTAGTGGTCCATCCTCATCTTACCCCATTTTATTAATGGTTTCAGGGAGGCCAGCTCTAAAACCACAAGATTAGGTGGGAAGGAAACAGCCTTCATTTGATCTTTGCCTCTTGACTGTCTCCATATTTTGGCTGAGAAGTCTTAATGAGAGATACTTATGAAGATATATAGACCCTGTGTATCCTTCTATTGGGAGGACAGGCTAGAGTTTCCAACTGTACTCGGTCAGTTCAGTGTATACCACTTTCCATCCAGTTTCTCTAGAGTGACAGGTGGCACTTCACCAGTGAAGACAAAATGTCTCCAGACAGTACCAAATGTCCCCTGGGGACCAAAGTCACCCAAGGGTTGTGAAATGTTGCTTTATAACGTCTTAGAATCACCTTTATGAATATGGCCAAAGCAGAATTTGATCCATAGTGAAGAGAAAAACCAACTGATCAAGATGTGCCCAGATGTTATAATTAGCAGTGACATTAACATGGTAATTATGACTTTATTTCATAGGTTCAAAAAGTTAAGCAAGGAAATTGACGATATTAAAAAATAGACCCAAATTGAATTTCAAGAGATAAAAATTACTATGTTTAATAGAATTAAGAAATAGTAAATGAGATTAATGGTAAATGTGATATTATAGAAGAAAAGATTAATGAACTTAAAGACATAACAGTTGAAACTATGTAAAATTTAGAGTGAAGATGGGATTTTTAAAAAGAAAGGAATAATGAATTGTTCAGTTCAGTTCAGTCGCTCAGTCATGTCCGACTCCTTGGCGACCCCATGAATCACAGCACGCCAGGCCTCCCTGTCCATCACCATCTCCCGGAGTTCACTCAGACTCACGTCCATCAAGTCCATGATGCCATCCAGCCATCTCATCCTCGGTCGTCCCCTTCTCCTCCTGCCCCCAATCCCTCCCAGCATCAGAGTCTTTCCAATGAGTCAACTCTTCGCATCAGGTGGCCAAAGTACTGGAGTTTCAGCTTTAGCATCATTCTCTCCAAAGAAATCCCAGGGTTGATCTCCTTCAGAATGGACTAGTTGGATCTCCTTGCAGTCCAAGGGACCCTCAAGAGTCTTCTCCAACACCACAGTTCAAAACCATCAATTCTTCGGCACTCAGCCTTCTTCACAGTCCAACTCTCACATACATACATGACCACAGGAAAAACCATAGCCTTGACTAGATGGACCTTAGTTGGCAAAGTAATGTCTCTGCTTTTGAATATACTATCTAGGTTGCTCATAACTTTTCCAAGGAGTAAGCATCTTTTAATTTCATGGCTGCAGTCACCATCTGCAGTGACTTTGGAGCCCAAAACAATAAAGTCTGACACTGTTTCTACTGTTTCCCCATCTATTTCCCATGAAGTGATGGGACTGGATGCCATGATCTTCGTTTTCTGAATGTTGAGCTTTAAGCCAACTTTTTCGCTGTCCTCTTTCACTTTCATCAAGAGGCTTTTTAGCTCCTCTTCACTTTCTGCCATAAGGGTGGTGTCATCTACATATCTGAGGTTATTGATGTTTCTCCCGACAATCTTGATTCCAGCTGTGTTTCTTCCGGTCCAACGTTTCTCATGATGTACTCTGCATATAAGTTAAATAAGCAGGGTGACAGTATATAGCCTTGACGTACTCCTTTTCCTATACACACCACACCTGGGTGTGTAATTGGGGTCCCTGAAGAAGAAACAAGAGAAAAGGGGCAGAAAAACATTTGAAAAAATGATGCCTGATGTTTTTCCCGAATTTGATGGAAGCCATAAAATCCACACATTCAAGTTCAGTTAAATTCCAAGCAAAAGGAACATGAAGAAAAATGCACCAAGGCATGTCATAATCAAATTGCTCAAAACCAGTGATAAAGAGAAAATCTTTCAATTGCCAAAGAAAAAAGATATAATATCTACAAAAGAACAAAGATCAATATTTAGCAGATTTCTCTTTAGAAACAGTGCTAGCAGTAAGACAGTAGAATAGCATCTTCAAAGTATAAACAAGAAAGGGAAACTTATTTTTAAAAAACTGAGACGAAATACTTTTACAGATACACAAAACCTGAATGAATTCATCACTAGCAAATATGAATTGCTGAAAATGTTAAAGGAAGTCCTTTGGCTGAGGAGTGAATATATAAAACCTTTTCCTGATTAATTATCTCTAAAATATAACTCACTGTTTAAACAAAAGGAATAACTCTGTATTGTGCAGTAATTGAGAGGAAGCAGACGCTCACAGACACAGTTCAGAGCTATGGTGACTTGATGCTGAGTCCAGTTCCCAGATAAGGAGCTTTGGTGATGCCACTTGCCGGGAGCCACCACGGGAGATCCCACCCATGACAAGGTCATGTGGAAGAGAACTGTTAAGCAAGGCTTCAGAACTCAACGGGCTCCCTAGGCTTTCTCGAGCATCTACCCCCCAAACCAGAATCTGTCCGTTTTACTACTTCATGACTTTCATTAACTCCTCTGACATTAACAGGGGGCTAACCCTGATCACCTTTCTCTGGAGAAAATCAACTTAGGTCTATAGCTAATAAGTCTCCTGGACATGAGAAGAATATTTCCAATCAAAACCCCTCTGTTAGCATTTTAGCTTGCTTGGCAGATATATCCAGACTCTTACAGCTACACATGTGATTATTTATATCCTCCCAACTGTGAGAGGCACAGAAAGCCTAAAACATAGAGCCTTTCAAAGAGTTAAAAGTTATTAGAGTAGTGCTAATATAGGATTTCATTACTGGGCCAATGCTTGTTGCTAAGTTCCCATATCTCTTATCCACTGTGCACCTAGGAATGCATTAGTTAACATAGTTAAGAAAGAAAGTAAGAAAAACAAGTGTAGCCTTGAAATTAACCATATCAGACTTTTGAGCTAATTGGTTCTTTCTTGTAACTCACTGCACCTTTGCTTCATGAGAAATGTAACTTGTTCAATACTTTTTGAGGCTGACATAGATTAGAAATATAAGAAAAAACATTCAAGGGAAAATAAGTTTTCTGGTTGAGAAGCCTTTATCAAAAGAGGGTCATAAAATGTTCACAGGCCTCCAAGGCCAGAAGATAATGTACACAATATTGTTTATGGGAAAGGTTTGCAGAAAAATCCTGGTTTCGATAAAGACAAAACAGATGTAATGTTTGGGCTGACTCTGTATGACTTTGCATCTTTCATTTCCCTCTATGTACAAGTAAAGGTATAAAAGACCCTTTTGAAAATAAAAACAATGGGCCTCGCTTGAAGAAGCTTGGTCACCCCGTGTTTTTCTTTTTTCTCTTTTTGTCTCTCTTACTTTCTTTTTTCAGGCTGATCTCTTGGAGCATAGAGGCTCCCTGTGTTCACTTATCTGCCCGGGTTTCTAAGACCTGAACGGGAAGACGTTCTGCATCTTCACTTCCTTGGGAGACCGGGAAGGCACCTGTGGCCTCCGTGAACAGGGCAAACTTCTTGTCTCGAAGTTTTATTGGCTTTCTATGTAAACCAAGGAATATCAGCCTCTGTCTCTCCTCTATTTTCTTATCTACAATATTCTTTCCTTATCTCTCTCTAAATCAATCGCCGACGCCGTTTTTCCTTCAGGTTCCCCTGGATCCTGCGGGGGCTGGACCCCGGCAGCCACTCTCTCCTTGGGGTGTGTGTTGCCTCCATAACTGCTCAGCTGGCTGCAAAACAAATGCTTAATGTTGGTTTTGCTTTTTGACTTTTTTTTTTTGTAAAAATGAAAGTCCTCTTTGGGTTTCTTTAGTTAGTGAAAACAGATGCTAATGAGAGTCTTTCATGAAAGTGCTATGAGTGAACTTTTAGAAATTATGGGCTACCTAGGATAGAATAAAAGCCAGAAGGGAACAGCAGGTATACTGTATGTGAAGTTTATAATATCATAAGTTAAAGAAATCCTAAGTGAAGTGAAAGTTGCTCAGTCGTGTCTGACTCTTTGTGACCCCACTGGATAGTCCATGGAATTCTCTAGGTCAGAATTACCCACTGGAGTGGGTTACAGTTCCTTTTCCAGAGGATCTTCCCAACCCAGGGGTCAAACCCATGTCTCCCGCATTGCAGGTAGATTCTTTACCAGCTGAGCCACAAGGGAAACCCTACTAAAATAACAAAACAAAGAATTACAACTAGTAAGCCAATGAAAGAAATAAAACAGAACCAAAAAAAAATTAAAAGAAACAGGAAGGACTTCCCTGGTGGTCCAGTGGTTAAGAATCTGCCTTCCAGTGCAAGGGACGCAGATGCGATCCCTGGTCAGGGAACTAAGATCCCACGTGCTCTGAGGCAACCAAGTCCGGACACCACAACTACTGAGCCCTTGCGCTCTACAGTCCGCGTGCTGCAACGAAGACCCAGTGCAGACAAAATAAATAAAAAGCAGGAAAAGAAAAGGGGGAAAGAGTAGATCAAACAAACAGAACACATGTCAAGATGATAAACGTTTATGCACCTAATAAAGACTTCTCAGCAGACTGACCAGGGAAAACAACTAGAGAAGACAAAATTACCAAGAACAGAAATGAGAAAGATGATGTCACTGCAGATTTTTACAAACATTAAAAAGGATAGTAAAAGATTATGAACTACTTTATGACAGTAAATTTGACAGCTTGATGAAATGGACAAATTCCTCAAAAAATACAAACTGCCAAAGCTCATTGAAGAAAAAAGCAGTCACCTGAGTAGCCCTATATCTATTAAGGAGTACTGTTTATGTAATATGTTTAATTTTGAAACTTGAAATTTTTAAAAACTGTAGAAATTGAAGCATGTACACAGGGGTACTGGATTCCAACATGGGCTTCCCTGGTGGCTTAGTGGTAAAGAAACTGCCTGACAGTGCAGGAAACACAGGAGACACAAGTTCGATCCCTGGATGAGTAAGATCCCCTGAGGAGGGAATGCCAACCTACTCCGGTATTCTTACCTGGAAAATTCCATGGACAGAGGAGCCTCACAGGCTATAGTCCATGGGGTTGCAAAGAGTCAGACACAGCTGAGCACACATGCATGCAATTTTGTCTTAAGATGGAGAAGCTGCTCAGAAAAGCAGCTGGTTGAATATATGATCAGAAGATTTCATTCTTTACTTCCCACTTAGTCATAACTCTGTAGTTAGACTGATCAGGAGAAAAAAGGCATTCTGCAGAGATGGTACCATTGATTCTTCCCCAGTTTTCTACTCTTCAGGACCGTACTTCTCTGCTCACTCCTTTGGTGGGTTCCTCTTTTTCCTCAGCTTTTAGCAATAGATTTGTCTTTGGGCCTTCTGAATTTTTGAATTACATAAATTCAATTTCCAAAGAAGATAATTCCTAAATTTTGTCCTAGCTCAAGTTCCAGTTTTAAATCTTGAGCCACCTTGTATAATGTTTTCAGAGTCCCTTGACATTTCTTTTTCATGATTATCTTTATCATTGTTGTTTAAAGTTTATTTTTGATTGGAGGATAATTGCTTTACAATATTGTGTTGGTTTCTGACATACATCAGCATGAGTCATTCATGGGTATACATAAGTCCCTTCTCTGTTAAACCTCCCTCGCACCCCATCTGACCCCCGTCCTGATCATTATTCATGTGTGGGTAAGGCAACTATGTACACACAGCCTCAGGGGGCGCCATTTACATAGATAATGACCTGCACGTCTGTCATGTCCCTGATTGTTATTCTTTCATTGAAAGTCTTTGAGCTAAACTGTAGCACTGTATCCTGAAACCATCTTTATTTCACATATCATGTCCCTTTTGCTCTGTTTATACAGAGCCTTCCTAGCCCCTGTGTTCTAGCTGAAGTCCTACCCCCTTTAAAGAATGGTTCGTGACTCTTTCTGCATGAAATCAGCATGTACTACAATTACAAAATGCATCATTCACTCTTGTTTTATTTAGCTATTTCATATGTAGTTATTCTGCATTCTCCAGTTAGACTGTTTATTTCTTAGAGATAGTCTGAAGCTTACTTTTTTTCCCCCAGAGCGGCACCTGAGTTTCTGCGTGTTCAGTAAGCATTCTCATTCCAGGATTGATGCACAGAGCAGCAAAGGGCCACAGGATTTACCTCATCCTTTTTGCAGTTGTTGTATTTAAGTAGACTGCACCTCCTCGAAAGCAGTATTTGAAGTAGTTTTGTTTTTCCCCTAAAGATCTATGCCTTGTTTTCAAATATACATTGGAGAGAAGGAAACCACACTAACCCTTGCTTCTTTTAATATTTGTTGATTGTTTATCCAGTAATTACAGATCTTTTCACATGGACTATATATGTTAAAAACTCCTTTCTTTTGAATACAAAAGTCTCACGTTTCCCAAATTAAGTATTTTTAATTTAAATAATTACACACTGATTAAAATTTCCCTCAATTAACTTTACTAGTGTCAAGTACAGGGCTCAGACACTGTTTACATCCTTTTTTCCTATATTTAATAGGACTTCACTGACTCCTAAAGATTGAAAATGGAGTTCAGATACCTTAGTCTATTCCTAAAAAGCTTTTACACTCTTCACATGGGTGATTCTCATTACCTATCTCTACTCTGGCTAGACAGAAGTAGACTCAGATTAGCCTCATGCTCCTTGGACTTGTCTGCTTTCTGTCTGAGCATAGCCTTTTACTCTTTGTAAATCTATATGTTTTGCAGGTCAGGCTCACATCTGACCTCTGTTATCATTTACCTTCCTCCATTTTTACATTACAATCCTAAATAGAGATAACTTAAGAGATACTGTTGCATTATAGCCTACTTATGTCCACTGAGGGGGGAAAAAGCACAATATAAGGGTTGTGAATTAAGCTTTATTTAGGGCAAAATGAGAACTGTAGCCTGGGATACAGTTTCTCCAATAGCTCTGAGAAACTGCTCCGAAGAGGTGAGGGAGGAGGTCAGTACATATGTGATTTTGGTGAAGAGGCGGGTACATGAAGTCAAGTAAAGTTTTGGCAGAAGTTTACTGCTAGTCACGAGGAACAGCTGTGTGTCTATTAATGATTTTAGTGCTTTTCTAGATATGAGAGGATGCAAGAAATCTGCCTCATAAAATCTCCTGAAGATAATCTAACCATCTGAAGGCCTGTTCTGTCAGTTTTCCCCAGAGCACAGAGTGCTGCATTCCCCGTCTCCACCCTGAACTCCTTTCAGGGTGTGTTGAAGGTCAGTGACTACAGTGGCTAGTGACTTCATTCTTGTAGAACCAGACGGCAGGCAACAATTTTTAGTTGGCATTTGCTAAAGTACGTGCTTTTAAATACCTGCTTCACTTAACTGCCTTTTAAAGAACTTGAGGGGAGCTCTTTGAAATGAGCTTGTTCATTTGTTACTGTTTCTGGGTGAGCTCCACATGTCTGTGTCGGTGGCACTTTGCATCATGGGCAGGATTACACTTTTTGTGGGTCTTCTAGATGGGAGTGGGACGTTTGGGAACATCAGATAAGAAATCAAAATGCTTTCCTAGTGCTTTCTGAGTTAGCTCTTCACTAAATGACTTCAATCATTAAACTAAGGTTTTTCCTAATAAGTGAGCTATTCAAGTAGAATTACAATTCACATTCAAATGTATGTTAATCCTCAGTTTGATATTAGTGCCATCATTCTCTGTTGATAATTGAGAGGAGAGTGCATATCTTTGCATCTTTAGTATTTTTCTCTTTTCTTTTTTTGAGCAACTATAGATTTTTACTACTTTTATTCTGTTCTTCTTTCACTTTAGTGCTCTTGGTCCATTTATTGTATTTACCTTATCTCAGATTTCTTTCCTTTCTTTGACATCACTTCAACGTCACCAATTTGAGATTTCTCCTCTTGTGATAAGTTGTGGTAGGAAGTAGGAGAGGCTGGCCCCAGCAGGTGTGGGATTGGTAGTGGGGGTGTCATCTACCCAGAGGTGGTATTATTATTCCAGAAAGGTAGTGGGTTGAGCAGATGAACTGAAGGGGGTAACTGAAACAAGTTTGGGCCATCGGGTAAGGCTGGCCTAAAGTGAGTTCTAGGAACCTGGGTACAAAGGCAAAAGTAGACAGACCTGCTAGGATGCCAATTGAAACACATGTAAAGGAAGGCAGCCCAGAGATGGAGGAGAAGTGGGAGGAGAGGATGAAGGAGTGGGGAGCAGAGTGGGTGTTGATCTCCTACTAGGCTTCTACATAATCTCCAAACATTTGACTGGGTGAACCAACTCCATTTTAAAGGATGAGCCTTGAAAGAAGCTACCAATCAATTTATTTCAATTGTTTTATTTAACATGTCCTTTCCCAAAATATTTTGCACATTAAAATTCAAACAAAAACATAACTTTTGGACTTCCATTTGTATCCATCCTGCAAAGTATGTAGATTTGTCCATTGATGTACCTCCAGGGAACTAGTCAGCCTGATGACTGAGCCCCCACGCTCCCCCAATTAAGCTTGTTTCTGAAGAAACTACCAAATAAGCATGAGCATAGTGCTAAGTAATACTGAGTTTTATTTATTTCCTTATGGTTTTTACACTGTTTTATCATGTATTTTCCTCTCTTCTTTTAGAAATCCTTAAATTCTTCTTTTAGAAATCATGCTTTCATTTTGACAAATTTTAATGTCTTACAATGGAGAAGGAAATGGCAATCCACTCGAGTATTCTTGCCTGGAGAATCCCGTGGACAGAGGAGCCTGGAGGGCTGCAGTCCATGTTGTCACAGAGTTGGATACGACTGAAGCAACTTAGTGTGCAGCAATGTCTTACAAATACAGAGGTTCAGTAAAAGAGATACATACTTACCATCCTCTAGTTTAACACATGTCTTTAAAAATTAAGCTCATATTTTAACATATTCATAGCTCACTTCTTCGTTTGAGATTCAGTCGTTCATTCATTTCCTCAACATTTACTTAAATGATCTGTGACCACAGTGACTAGGAGTTGTTGGGTAGTGAAGACGCAATGCTGAGTATGTTGTAGTCAATCTCCAGGGGAAGCAGAGGAGACAGACAAGTGTACAAATATGGTCCTGAACAAGTGGGACAGGATACAAAGCTGGAGGAGGGAGGTAATGACAAAGATAACTTGAAAGGGAAAGTGACGTTTGAGTTTGGAGAGATTATCAAGAGAAGACAAGGAGTGATATTTTAGGTAAAGAAAACTGCATATGTAAGGAACAGAAACATCATGATATGTAATACGTTTGAGAAGAACCTTCATGAGAACGTTGAACATGGTGTTAAGGTAACAGATGTGGCTGGAATGGTAGACTAGGTCTAGATTGTATAAAGGTGTCTTATGGTTAGGGTTGTGTGCTAACCTTTGAACCTATGCCAGACGGTACCCTTTAACAGGTATAGAGTTGGATAGGATGTTTTGGAAGATAATTTTGGAGACAGTGAGAGCGACTGAAATGTGAAGAGATTGATAGTCAATATGGAGATTAATTAGAACACGGTTAAGGGGAGAAATAATGAAGGCTTCTTCAACCAAGGCTGGAGCGATGGAGATGAGAAGGAAGTGGCAAACTGCTCAGTGTCTTCCAGGTGCCCTCAGGGGACTAGGCAAGATGCTAAGACAGCGCTGGTCTCTGCTTTCTCTCTCTTTTTATCATTCCTTCAGAAACTTCCCTGTCATGTTTGTTCTTCAATGTGAAGGAAAGGAGCTGCATATGAAGTGTTCTTTGTTTTTGTAGAGAGGGCAGCTTACTTACTAGACCTTGCATTCTCACTTACTGCCCATTTAGTGATAACCAGGGTGTCCCTAGACAATTGAATAGTGCTGCTGGATCAGCTTCTGCTTAGTTCAGCTTAATATACTGTGGTTTGAACTCCATTAATAATCAGACTTTCTGAGAAAGCGACCAAACCAATTGATCTTTTAACCAACTTTGTACCTCAGCGTCCGCAACTTTTAAGAGAGACAGTGTCCATATATCATGGCTGTTTTCTCTGTAGTGTGCCTTTTCCCCTGACTCGGTAAAGAATATTTTCTCTGACAGTTTTGTATCAGCAAGTTATATAAAGGAGGACATAATAAGCTACATGTATTTGGAAAGTTACACAAAGATAACGAAGAGCTGTTTTTTCTTCATGATGCTTCTCATATTCAAGCATGGCTCTGTTTCCATGACAACCACACCAGTCCAGGCTCTCATTTTCTCACATTTGGCATTCTGCAAGAGCTTTATAACTTGTCTGCCTTTGATGTCTTCCTCTCTTAAACTCCCTTGCCCTTGGCTACCAGATAGTTGTTCTAAAAATTGTCTTCACTGTATCTTCACCTATCTGTTGTCCACTATAAGCACATTCTCTAGCATTTCATTTTCATCATAATCTAGCCTCAGGTGTACCTACTGCCTCAACTGTACCCACTGGGCGTGTTACCACACACTGCCATGTGGACATCCTAATTGTCTCACTCATGAGGTAAGATCTCTGCCATAACGTCCATGGTGCCACTGAGGGTAGAGAACACATTATGTGCTAGTTTGGTCATCTGTCTAGTACCTATCACAACTCTGAGACCATGGTATACACACAGAGAATGGAATATTTCCTCTTTCATCCCTTGCCCTTGGGTTCATTTATTCCTCTCTATCCCCACTGGGCTTAAGGGCTACTTCTGATTGCTTTGTGTTCAACTTCCTTCTCTTTCTTAAAGTAGTCAACAGTTATATAGCATATATTATCCACAGCTTGCAGGACACTTTAAAAACCATTATGATATCTTTGTTTTTAAATATAGAAATCTCTCCTTTACCAAAAACCACAGTGACTCATCTTTTTGCATGTCTAAAATGGTTTCTGCATTTTTCTGTGGCCAGTCTTTATGATGGTTATAGATTAATAGTAGGCTTTTTGGAGGCATAACATTTGTTATTAATGATGGTATTGCTGTAGTTAACCAGGTAGACCAATTTATTTGGAGTATCTATCATCTCTTTCTTTAATGTGTATAGACATAGGTTTGGGGGAAAAAAAACAACCTGACATTCATAAAGGATACATTAAAGATGCTCTTAAATTTCCTAGCTTTTAAAATACCTCTATGTTTTTTTATTCAGTTTATTAATAAAATTGAGACAAAGTAACTATCTTGCCCTGAGAACATATAGTAACTGAGAAGAATGAGACTATAAGCTAAGGTTACTCACCACCTGCTACGTGGGAGTAACTAAATTCATTCCTTAGCAAACGCATAAGGTACTATGTTGTGGCCTCATGGGGTCTCTCAGAGTGCTGAAGCAATAAATTTTAAATCTAAATGTCAAAGAGTCACTTCCATTGACTGTTGGTTGCTAAAGAAAAGAGAGATTCAAAAGACCCTGTAAAATAATAATCTTCTAAAGTAAAAATGAGTAAATGAATGAAGGAAGCTAAGACAGGAACCTTATGTTATGGTTATATTTTTCTAATAGTTTGTCAATCAAGATGATTTAAAAACTCTCTCTCTTCTCCCCTGTGAGCTTTGCCATGGTACTTTCTAGTTGCAGAGAAAGATAATACATAAGAAAGGAATAAACAATTTCAAGTAGTAGTAAGTGTCATGAAAGAAATAATACAGAGGAATCTAAGTGTTACTACTACCTGCCACTAGAAAATCTAGTAAGAAAAGTCTTCTAGGAGCAAGATAACGTTTGAGTCAAATGTTGCTGTGGAACCAACCATATGTAAATTGGAGGCATCAGCATGTGCAAAGGCCCTGAGGCAGGAAAAATTATATGTTTGAAACAGAAAGGAGGCTAGTGTGGCTGGAGCCCAGTGAGTGAGTGAGCAAGATGTAAAGAGGATGGAGTTGTGGTCAGAGATTTAAGCAGGGGCTGAATCATTAGAGACTTATAAAGAACAGAAATACATTGGTATTTGAGTCATGGGAAGCCAGTGTAAGTTTTAATCAGGAAGAAATTTGATGTGATTTATGGTTTTAAGACATTGTTTTGATTGAGGAATTCTAGCGTGTGGAATGAAGATTGAAAAGAGGCAAGAACAGAAACAAAGAGACTAATTAAGATGTTATTTCAAGCCCAGTCAGGAAATGATGGTGCCTTAGATCAAGGTAGTGACAATTAAGATGGAAAAAGAGGACAGATTTCAGATAGTTTTGTGGATAGGGCTGACAAGACGTACAGATAAATTGGGTTTAAAAGGCAGAAGGGAAGTGAGAAATTAAGGATGTTGCAGAGATGGGGCACACTGATTTTTCAAACCACGAGCAAATCCTTTGTTTTAGCAGTGATGGTACTACAACATATTATGGGAATGAAGTGAGGTCATGCATGGAAGCAGATGGTACAAGGTCTGGCCCACAGTAGGAACTTACAAGGTTTTTGTTTTTACCCTCACCTCAGGACATTTTTACTAGGAGCTTATAGTCTCACATTACTATTTATTTTAGTCACCAGATTTCAAAAGCATATGATTAGAATATCCATTGGTGAGTGTGATGTGAGATTCAATCATTCATCAACTCAGTAAGTGTTCCCTGAGCTCCTTCTATAGGCAGTTACCCTACTGAGTGCTGGAACATACTGGTGAGTGAAACTAATGCAGCTATGGAACTTTTCTGTCTGGTAGGGTTGATCATTTCCCTAACAGTATAATTATACAATTAGTTATTAAATTACATCTGGGATGATTAAGAAGACTATCCAAATATACTGTGAGAACAGTTCTTCATAATTTCCATGTGTGTTAGTTGCTCAGTCGTGTCCAACTCTTTACAACTCCGCGGACTATAGCCCACTAGGCTCCTTGTCCATGGGATTCTCCAGGCCAGAATACTAGAATGGGTAGTCATTCTCTTCTCCAGGGTATCTTCCCAACCCAGGGATCGAACCTGGGTCTCCTGCATTGCAGGCAGATTCTCTTCATAACTTCCATAGTTCCCTAACTTACTTCATTTATTCCCTTGTTTCACCTTGCATATGATTCCTAAACCCATCTGTTGGTTCCATATTCTATTTCCCATAGCCTATGGGACATCTCCAATGGATTGCCACATATTCCTCTCTACCAATTTCATCCTCCATACTTTGTCCCCAGCACTTTCCCTATTGATTAATGTATTTACCAGCATCCCAGTTTACCAAGCTAGAAACAAACATTAGCAACTTCATAGTATTACTATGGAAAGTGGGACTCAGAGAGGTTAACTTTCCTAAAGTCATGCAACTAATTGGACTTGAAATTATGGTTTTAAAGCCAGGTCTCTCTGATATCTCAGCTTTTGTTTTTTCCATGACAACAGTTTGCAGGATTGTTATAATTTTTAAAGAAAAAATAATGGAGGAAAACATTCTAGAAAGAGGGAATAACCCTTTATAAGGCTCAGATGGACTTCCTGGTGGTCCAGTGGTTAAGACTCTGCTCTTCAGATGCAGTGGGCGTGGGTTCGATCCTTGGTCAAGGAACTAAGACCCATATGATATGTGGTACAACCAAAAGAAATTAAAAGGCTCAGAAATATTAAAGCATCAATATCTCTATCCAGAGAAATGCTGATCTATCCCTCCCATGAATGATATTATTTTGTCCATTTCGAATGCTGAACCATTTCAACAAATAGTTATAGAATAGTCACTGTGTCTCAAGTAATTGCCTCTATTAAGTTCTTAGGACAAAAAGAAGGCTAGTAGATGACACCTGTCTCTAAGTGTCTCAGTAGGGGAGAAGGACCCTAAGTGTTGATTTTGATACTTAAGGTAGCAGCTCATTAAAGTAGAAGTGTTAAGAGAGAGATAGCAGAGGTGGAAAGAGACCAAGCAGCAAGGCCATGCACGCCAACCCTAGGATCAAGGGAGGGTTCCTGCTGGAGGTAATACAAGAGCTGACTTGTAACAAATAAGGAAAAGGTAAGTGAAACTAGAGGGGAAGCACAGCTCAAGAAAAGGAGAGAGCAAGAACAAAGATATTATGGTATGCACTCACCTGCTGTGTAGAGGGAGGGTGACTTCAAGTAACTTGAGTATCACAGATTATAGAAGTCCCAGCATGTCATACTAAAGCTGAACTCAAATCAGAAGCGTTGGGAATGAAGAAGAGAGGATAGTTTTGAGAGATGATGAGGAGATTAAGTCAACCAGACTTGAATGATGGGTTGAGTGGGAGAAGTGGAGTTAAAAAGAGGACTCTAGGATGACCCCCAGGTGTCTGCTAGGGTGATGGGGTAGATGAGGATACTGTTCACTAGGATGGGAAATGTAAGAGGAGGACCTGCATTGGGGAAGAAATGGTGACCTTGGACATACCAGGATTAATTTGCATGTGAGGCTGCATTTGTTCAGGAAGAAGAGATACATAGACTGGGAGCTCTGGAGAGAGGGCTGATCTCAGGATTGGGTTGTCAAGTAGTCAAAAAAAGGTATGGGTAAGATCACCAGGGTACAGTGTGCATAAGTTTTTGTTTTTATCATTTCTTTTAGAACCAAGACATGTTAGTCAGTAATTTACCTCCAATTAAAATAAATAAATAAAAAATTTAAAATGACACATTGGTCACTCTATGTGACTATGACTATGAAAATCCTGTAGTTTCCACTGGACTAACTTGACTGTCCTCTAGGATCTAGCCTCCACCTCCTTCTTTGTTTCAAATAATTCCAACTAGACTTAAAATACTTCTATATCAGATGTGTAAATTATAGTTGCAGGTACCATTTAGTAGCTACATGGTCTTGAGCAAGTCACTTCTTTTTCAAGCTCAGCTGCCTCCTTTGTAAAAATGGGTGTGTGTGTGCTTAGTCGCTCAGTTGTGTCCAATTCTTTGTAGTCCGTCAGGCTCCTCTGTCCATGGGGATTCTCCAGGCAAGAACACTGGAGAGGCTTGCCATGCCCTTCTCCAGGGGATCTTCCCAACTCAGGGATCAAACCCTGGCCTCCCACATTGCAGGTGGATTCTTTACCTTCAGAGCCACCAGGGAAGCCCAAAATGGGTGTACTTGGTTGTTAAGATTAACTGCAGTAATACATACTGTAAGGCCTTGGCATAATTCATGGCTGTGGCATGTGTGCCAAGTCAGTTTAGTCGTGTCCAACTCTCTGCAACTCTACGGACTGTAGCCTGCCAGTCCATGGGATTCTGCAAGCAAGAATACTGGAGTGGGTTGCCATGCCCTCCTCAGGGGATCTTCCCAATGCAAGGATCGAACCTGCATCTCTTATGTCTCCTGTATTGACAAGCAGGTTCTTTACCACTAACACCACCTGTGAAGCCCAATTCATGGCTGTTATAGGATCCAAATAAATGGTAACTATTATTCTTTATACTTTCAGTCACTTAAATGTTTATCAAGAGTTTGTGATGTGTAAGTTGTTTTGTTAGGATTTGCTTGAAACAAATATGTGTGTGAGGTAGGGGAAGGAGCCCACCAAGCAGTAAAGACCCTCACACACTTGTTCATTTGTTACCGTCATCCTGCAAGACAGCTTGTGGCAACACTCAGTGTATACAGGGCTGAACGCGCAAGGGAAGTGGAGAGAAAGCCAGTCACCTTCAGTGAAAGTGAAGGAAAAAATCACCTCTACTCTCACCAGCTTGCTACTTTTGAAATTCTACTGAATCCATTTGAAGTCATGAGTGGGAAGCAGGGAAGAGGGAACTAGCATAGTCTATTAGCATCTTGATTTCAGAACATGGACTTAGCTATTCCAAAAAAAAATTGAATGTCCTTATCTTGACATATTCATTTTGTGGAAACAAATTCACTTGCTAATACATGAGCTGACCCATATAACTCATCCACTGAAAATATTATTTTTCACAGTGACAGCTGTTAAACTACACCTACCATTCTATGTAACACAAAGATTCCAGAGATAGAAAATTTAATAGAAACTGGAGATGGACCATGAGCAGGAGGAAGAGGCAATTCACAACTTATCAAGATGAATATAGCACCTCATTATTTTCAACAACAATGACAAAATACAGAAAAAACGTAAAATGCCGGTCTAGCTTGAGATCATCAAGGAACAGTCTCGATTCAATATGTCATCATTTTAATCTCTATTTAAAATTAAAAAACAGACCTTTGGGGTTTCCCTGGTGATCCAGTGGTGAAGAACTTGCCTGCCGATGCAGGGGACACATATTGCATCCCTGGTCTGGGAAGATCCCACATACCGTGAGAAGCTAAGTCCATGAGCCGCAGCTACTGCGCCCACAGGAGGCCACTACTGAGGCCCGCACTCATAGAGTCTGTGCTCTGCAACAGGAGAAGCCACTGCAGGGAGAAGCGCACGCACTGCAGCTGGAGAGTTGCCACCACTTACCACCTAGAGAAAACCTGCGCCAGAAACGAATACCCAGTGCAGCCAGAAGTAAATCATTAGCAAAAGTAATCACGGCTTTTGCATCGTTGAAATTTGCCATTTGATATTGAAGTACATTCTTAACTAAATGTGGTTGTTATACATCATTTTAACGCACACTTGTCACTTTATGTTTTTTTGCTAATGACTTATTACTTGCTGTGGGTTTTGTATTTATTTTAGACTATAGAAATGATATTAGACAAAAAGCAAATTTGAGCGGTTTTCTTATTTAAGTTCAAAATGGGTCATAAAGTAGCGGAAACAACTCGCAATATCAACAATGTATTTGGCCCAGCTAACAAATGTATAGTGCAGTGGTGCTTTAAGAAGTTTTGCAAAGGAGACAGGAGCCTTGAAGATGAGGAGCATGGTAGCTGGCCATCAGAAGTTGACAATGATTAATTGAGAGCAATCATTGAAGCTAATCCTCTTACAACTATTAATACACCAGAAGTTGCCAATGAATTCAGCATCAACCATTCTGCTGTCATTCAGCCCTTGAAGCAAATTAAAAAGGTGATAAAGCTTGATAAGTGGTTGCCTTATGAGCTGACCACAGATTTAAAAAATCATAGTTTTTGTTGTCTTCTCTTAATCTACACAACAACAGTGAACCATTTCTCAGTGAGACTGAGAGGTGTGACAAAAAGTGGATTGTATACGACAACCAGTGATGACCAACTCAGTGGTTAAACCAAGAAGAAGCTCCAAAGCACTTCCTAAAGCCAAACTTGTACCAAAAAATGGTCATGGTCTCTGTTTGGTGGTCTGCTGCCCATCTGATCCACTTCAGCTTTCTGAATCCTGGTGAAACCATTACATCTGAGAAGTATGCTCAGCAAATCAATGAGATGCACTGAACATTACAATGTCTGCAGCTGGCATTGGTCAACAGAAAGGGCCCAGTTCTTCTCCATGACAACGCCTGAGTGCATATCACACAACCAACACGAGGTAGGTTTATCAAAAGATAAACGGATTGAGCTGGGAAGTTTTGCCTCATCCACCATATTCCCCTGACCTCTTGCTGACTCAAGCATATTGACAACTTCACAGGGAAAAGGCTTTCACAACCAGCAGGAGGCAGAAGAAGCTTTCCAAGAGTTCACGGAATCCTGAAGGATGTGTTTTTATACTACAGGAATAAACACACTTATTTCTTGTTGACAAAAATGTGTTGATTGTAGTGGTACCTATTTTGATTAATAAAGATGTGTTTGAGCCTAGTTATTATAATGACTTAAAATTCATGGTCCCAAACCACAATTACGTTTGCACCAACCTATTAATTAATTAAATAAATAATTTTTTTAAAAAAACAGACCTATGCTACCATTTATGCCTTCTGCTTCAATTTGAAAATAAAGATGAGCCTCACATAATCTGTCCAGAGGAGGGAACGAATGAACCAAGTTAGCTTCCATTTTTAAGCTCATCACTAACATGGCTTCCAAAAAGCTGCTTTTATGTAGACACTATGGCCTAGCGGCCAAGGGTGTAGCTTCTCTGTATGATTGAAGAAGAGAGTGCTTCTCAGTTCAAACCTAGAAGGCAGATGTGCTTTATTATCACAAGTGTGTGTTCAGAAGTGTCTGTTATCAAGGCAGACTTTTGGAAGCCTCCTCTCAACTCAAATTTAAGTCTCTTAGGTTCATTCATGTCAGATGGTAGGACCAGGCTTCAGATCAGTTCCATTAAAATGGTGGAGCACAGTCTTCCTTCTGAGAGGTTGTTTGTTTGTTTGTTTGTTTTTTTAATGGGCTTCATTACCAAAAGAGAGCAAGTTACAGAGCAGGAAATGCTAGGTCCTCTGCAGTGCAGTGGGGCTCTGGCTTCCTGGCTCGCCTTCAGGCATGTTTTATGATTGTGAGCAAGTCACTTACCTGCCACCTCAGTCTTTTCATCAGTAGGACGAACGTGTGTGTTAGACTTTGATGTTTCTAGGGTCTAAAAACGTTGCATTATTTGATGATTCTGTTAATCATAAAATCATCATTTCATGATTCTAGAGTTATCAAGTATATTAGTATGGGCAATACTTTATTGAGATACACTGTCCAACAAAATCATCTCCTTGGAGCAGGAAGTAGGACTGTGAACAGTCTAGAATGGTCCAGAAACCAGCTCATAGGAGACCCAGTTATCAACAAGGATAATTAGCTTGAAGAAAAGGAAACTGACTGTGTTTAGATATTTTCACTAACATCGCATGGAAAAAAATCCTGTATCCTGTATGATTATAAAATACAAGATCCAACTGAGTGCCTGGAAGCTTCAGGTTTCTCACTTACCATAAGTAGTCCTTTTTAAACAAATACAAAGGTCCAGTAATACAAATAGGCAGTCTTTTGAGCCAACTGCCAACAAAGATAAGGAAACAGAGCAAAATGACCAACTCCCAAAGAGACTGTAGACGTTCTTGCATTAATAAATTATGATTACTCTTAAATCTGATCACAAGAGTAGATAACAAGGTAATAGTGATACTGCCATGACTCTTCAGAATGTTGTTGAATTGCTTTTGGTGGGGAAAAGTTCTCTCTTCTAAAAAAGTAAAACAAAAAAAACTCCTTTAAGATAGCTGTGCTTAAAGTGTCACAAGAATCTAAACATTTGTAGAAAACTAGGTAAGTCTGTAATATTTTACAAGGATCTTTTTTCTTCTTTGAGTTCCAATAATCTTGTAAGCTGAAGTACCCATACCAGCCATGATATTAGCTAATTATGTACTTTCTTATTTTGAACTCTTAATTCCTCAGTGTATGAATCCCAGCTACAAGATAAAGAGACTCATTTCCCTGTGATCCAAGTTGTATACTTGGTCTCATTACATTTCATTTTAGCCTTTTCTTCAAGTAGCCTGAATAATCCATAAAGACAGAAGCAGTCTCTGATGTTCTATCTACCTCCAGAAGCACAAGGAACAGTGCTAAGCAGAACCAAGAATTGAATGGCAGAGTGAGTTGTGGGTTTTTTAGAGTTCCAAGATACCATACTACTTGATATTATTTATTTATTTTTGTTGGATCTTTAAAAAAACAAAAAAAACGTGAAAGCGTTAGTCACTCAGTCGTGTCCGACTCTTCCCAACCCCATGGACTATAGACCGCCAGGCTCCTCTGTCCATGGAATTCTCCAGGCAAGAATACTGGAGAGGGTAGTATCCATTCTTGTTGGATCTTAGGAACTTGCCAAACTGTTGAGGCCTCAGCTTTATAAAAATAGTCTAGAAGACAAAAAAGAAATAGAGAATTGAGTTTTTGAAGTTTCACCTGTGCTAGTTGAGAAGAGCATGGATCCTTTTGCTACTTACTATTCGCCATCTAAATCTCAACTAAAGAGGCAGTTGGTCTTACAGGAGCATCTTTTATCGGTATTTGGGTAACTCTCTGTTAAAACATCCAGAGCCTTCTGTCTTTCTAGACTCTAACCCAGATGAAGACGATGCATTTTACACTTGCTCTCCTCTTTTCTTGACTTTCTAGAAAGAATGAAAGAAATTCTAGGGTTATCTGGTGCCCATCCTGTGTTAGGCACTAGGAGATAATTCCTTTCTATACATCAATTATTAAGTTTTCAGAGTGACTTGACTAGGTAGGTGATACTACCTTTTCACAGAGGCCCAGAGAGTGTTAAGTACCTCACTCTTGTCATTCAGTTAGTAAATGTGACTAAAGGATGATATTTGTAAGCAATGCCCTGCTTTGCTCTTAGAGATCTGTTTAATTATTATTACTCTTGCATTTGGAGCCAGGCCAATCCCACTAGTCTAAACCCACTGCTGTCTGCATCCGTTGCAGACGGTGGAGACATGACTAGGTCACAACACACAGTGTGTTCCTCCTCCTCTAACAGTGTCCACGCCCTGCTTTACCTTTGTGTTTGAATGCCTCCCTGATGTGAAGCTCCTGCAGATTGGGAAGTGTTTTCCTTTTTTCACCTTTGTAACCTAAAAGCAGAGACATTACTTTGCCAACAAAGGTCCGTCTGGTCAAGGCCATGGTTTTTCTTGTGGTCATGTGTGGATGTGAGAGTTGGACTGTGAAGAAAGTTGAGTGCCGAAGAATTGATGCTTTTGAACTGTGGTGTTGGAGAAGACTCTCGAGAGTCCATTGGACTGCAAGGAGATCCAACCAGTCCATTCTGAAGGAGATCAGCCCTGGGTGTTCTTTGGAAGGAATGATGCTAAAGCTGAAACTCCAATACTTTGGCCACCTCATGCAAAGAGTTGACTCATTAGAAAAGACCCTGATGCTGGGAGGGATTGGGGGCAGGAGGAGAAGGGGACAACAGAGGATGAGATGGCTGAATGGCAACACTGACTTGATGGACGTGAGTCTGAGTGAACTCCAGGAGTTGGTGATGGACAGGGAGGCCTGGCGTGCTGTGATTCATGGGGTCGCAAAGAGTTGGACACGACTGAGCGACTGAACTGAACCCCTGAAGTAACTATGCACTCAGTGTTCTTAATTACAGTTCCATAAATTAAGTCAAGTATGCTTTTCATTTTACAGTGGAAATCTATTTATGTCCTGCACATGGCCACAGTCAGTGGAGTGGCTCAGGAAGCGCACTCAAGCCCAGAGCTCTAATTAGGACGGCACCACCATGCACCTGCTTCCAGCGCTCCAGCATGAGGCTGCTGTTCTTTAGACGATGGCTTTGGGACCACTGCCTGGGCCTCTTTACCTCTCTCTCACTCTGCCTCATAGGATGACTCATCCACATTTCCCATATTATCTTCAGTTTGCTGTTGAACTTACTTTACAGAATTTTCTAAAAAATCTCCTAGTGTAAGGAAATATGAGAAATCATGTATTATTAACTGGTTAATGCAGAAGAGTTTCTTTTCTATCATTAGTTTCATTTTTGGCCTACTATATAACTTAAAAATTTGTCTTTCAAAAGTTTACTGTATTTATTGCTAAATCTGATGAGTGATAAATAATTTACTTGGGGAGTTGGGGAGGCATAAGGGGAAATGGTCACTGAGATTACTCACTCTTCTAGGGCTTCAGAAATCACTAGTTACATTCTTCCTTTTTACCAAGTGATGCTTTACCTGATACTGATCAACAGCCTATTCTTAAGGGGAAGCCAACCTGAAAACAGTGAGGTCATTGGCAGACAGCGGACACCTGCCAGGCTTGGTGGGCCACCCGGCATTTGAAATTTGAATCACCCGGAATTTGAAAGGGCCTTTGCCCTTTTCCGCCAACTTTGCCATGTTCTGGGTCCATGCAGTGTTGTGGTCACTCGGTGCTGTTGCTCCCTCCTCATCTTCAGCTTTACTCTCTACTGGCCTGTCCGGGGAATGAAGCCCTAGGACCTAGTTCCAACCAGGCTGTCAGCAGCTCCACCTTCTCCACCCACCACTGTTGGCAGTTCTGCACCTTCTGGCTCAGGATCTTGCTTCAGGGGCTGGTAGGAGGAGTCAGCTAGACCTGCCCCCATGTCCTCCTGCTCCTTCCTCTAATCCCCTGTGCCTTCAGTAGGGCCCCAGTGTGACCCCAGTTCCTTAGCCTGATTGGAGGAGGTGTGCCCTGGACCCAAGACCTGACCCGTTATAAATACTTATGCCATCCCAGCAGGAGTCACCCAGAGCCCCAGGCTGACTGTGCCTTTTCTCTCTTCAAGAGTAATAGGTACATTAGGGGAAGAATGATGGAGAGACTGGGAAAACTGAAACATATTACCACCTGTTTATAGTTTACAGCATCTTGTTAAATGTACCTATGTGTTTGAAGTATAACCTGGTTTGCTCGTTAAAATATCATATTTAATTATCACACTTAATATTTAATACATATAATTTTAACTTCTTTTGTGTGCATCAGAGCCAAACCCTATAGTTCCGAAGTCTTTTGATTACTTTTTTACTTCTTTTTTACCAGAGTTCTTTTGGACAATACGTTTTTTGTTTCTGGTTTATATAAATTTGAAATAATGCTTCTGCTAGTGTTCTTCGAGACCAAGTCACATACATGGGAGCAACTCCCCTATCCTTTAAAAAAAAAGTTGATAATTAAAAAAAAAAATCCTTTAAGCTAAGGAGTCACTGAATTCTTCCTTCTTGTTCAAGTCAAAATATCCCCTTGCTCTTAAATGTGAAGCTACTAAGGCAGTGCTGTTCACACAGTAACACAGTCTTTTCAAACAAAAGCTCATGCAGAACTCCACTATGTAAAGAAGGTAAAAATGCAGGTGTTTCTTTTATGTGTGTGTGAGATGTGTGTTTGTTTTCAGTTCAGTTGCTCAGTCATGTCCGAATCTTTGCGACCCCATGAATCGCAGCACGCCAGGCCTCCCTGTCCATCACCAACTCCCAGAGTTCACTCAGACTCACTGCCATTGAGTCGGTGATGCCATCCAGCTATCTCATCCTTGGTCGTCCCCTTCTCCTCCTGCCCCCAATCCCTCCCAGCATCAGTCTTCTCCAGTGAATCAACTCTTCGCATGAGGTGGCCAAAGTACTGGAGTTTCAGCTTTAGCATCATTCCTTCCAAAGAACACCCAGGGCTGATCTCCTTCAGAATGGACTGGTTGGATCTCCTTGCAGTCCAACGGACTCTCAAGAGTCTTCTCTAACACCACAGTTCAAAAGCATCAATTCTTTGGCGCTCAGCCTTCTTCACAGTCCAACTCTCACATCCATACATGACCACAGGAAAAACCATGGCCTTGACTAGACGGACCTCAGTCGGCAAAGTAATGTTTCTGCTTTTGAATATACTATCTAGGTTGGTTATAACTCTGCTTCCAAGGGTTAAGCATCTTTTAATTTCATGGCTGCAGTCACCATCTGCAGTGATTTTGGAGCCCCCCAAAATAAAGTCTGACACTGTTTCTACTGTTTCCCCATCTATTTGCCATGAAGTGATGGGACCGGATGCCATGATCTTCGTTTTCTGAATGTTGAGCTTTAAGCCAACTTTTTCGCTGTCCTCTTTCACTTTCAACAAGAGGCTTTTTAGCTCCTCTTCACTTTCTGCCATAAGGGTGGTGTCATCTGCATATCTGAGGTTATTGATATTTCTCCTGGCAATCTTGATTCCAGCTTGTGTTTCTTCCAGCCCAGCATTTCTCATGATGTACTCTGCATAGAAGTTAAATAAGCAGGGTGACAATATACAGCCTTGACGTACTCCTTTTCCTATTTGGAACCAGTCTGTTGTTCATGTCCAGTTCTAACTGTTGCTTCCTGACCTGCATACAGATTTCTCAAGAGGCAGGTCAGGTGGTCTGGTATTGCCATCTCTTTCAGAATTTTCCACAGTTTATTGTGATCCACACAGTCAAGGCTTTGGCATAGTCGATAAAGCAGAAGTAGATGTTTTTCTGGAACTCTCTTGCTTTTTCGATGATCCAGCGGATGTTGGCAATTTGATCTCTGGTTCCTCTGCCTTTTCTAAAACCAGCTTGAACATCAGGGAGTTCCTGGTTCACGTATTGCTGAAGCCTGGCTTGGAGAATTTTGAGCATTACTTTACTAACATGTGAGATGAATGCAATTGTGCAGTAGTATGAGCATTCTTTGGCATTGCCTTTCTTTGGAATTGAAATGAAAACTGACCTTTTCCAGTCCTGTGGCCACTGCTGAGTTTTCTGTATATTTTTTGAGAAATAATTTTTGGAAGAAATAGAAGGCTTGACAGCAATATATACATATCTTATTTAAGATATTTTGTTAATTAATACTTTAAATGTTTAACCAAAATAATATTCTCCTGAAGTTTTGGGAAAAGAAATCAAACAATATTCTGTTAAAGAAGGCAACATTTCCCTTAATCTTCAGTTCTGTAATTAATGTAATTTAGTAATCACTATCACAGAGATGATCGTGATTTATGTCAATAAATGAGATCCGTAACTCTTATTTGTCAGATTAAGAGAAGGAACTTGCTCTGGCTTTCCTAGCCCCATTAACTCTGTACCATGCTACAGTTTTATATGGAGAAGCTGGTCTGGTATTCATGACCAACTCCAGAGATTTAGCACCAAGATTCTGGGTATGTGTTAGTTAATTGTTAGGATAAAGTTAAGAAACTACACTGAGTGAGGATCTTGTCCTTTTGCCTTGATTTTGTGACAACTGATTGTTCACACCAAGGAAATTAATGTAAAACTGCAATACTAAGATTGTAAAATTTTAAACTGTGGATGACTCTCAGTTATCTTATTACAAGGCAGGACTAGACCGGAAGATATCAACACAATGTTTAGAACTATTAACTGAGTGTTTATCAAAGTCTTTAGGTTAGGAAAGTTATTTCTACTTTGAGAATCTCAACTTTAATAGTTCCTTAAAGGTATGCTTTTATTATAATGTTGTAGGTTTTTATGCTTCATCATATTATATAGTTATAAAAATCTTCATTTTCACTGTGTTGTACACCTGAAACTTATATTTTACATCAACCATACCTCAATAAAAAATAAACATAATAAAAAAAATATTCCTTTTAGTTGCAGCTAGCCTTCCCAGAATGACGTGTTACTTTTGCATATCCTAGCACTGCGAAAAGTCATTACTGCATAAACACTTCAACTTGAGGGTGTGTCGTTTCTTAGCTCCTCGGTCCTTGCTCTTCTGTCCATACTTTGTCATCTTCCCCTAAGCCTCTCTTCTGTTAGAAATTTCAGTGGTCTAACGAGGATTGGAGCCTCCCACTTTAAATATGTGGTATAAAATCAGACTGGTATCCATCGTTATTAGAAAGCAGGAGTGAGTAAAGGTCAGTCTTTTAGCCGGCAGGCTGGCTGATTTTCCTGTGAGCATCACATGTTGGGAGAAGCTAGTTCGTCTGTCTGTGGGTTTAGGATTCAACAGCATAAGCTGTCAGCCTAACACTGATTGAAGGTGGACTGGGAGGGGAAGTGCATCTGCCCAACGGCTCGCCATTGGCTTCCTATTACAGCATTCTCCCCCGAGACACAGTCTGCATGCTCATTCACCTACCTCCTTCTCTTCCCTCCCCTTCCTTCCCTACCCCTTCATTACTGATTCACAGCGAGAGGCAGCAGCAGCAGCAACAGCAGCGCTGCTTGTCACGAACCAAGGATTGCAATGAGCTCATCCTTTTCTCCTTGCAGCTTCGCAACTGCCCTGGCTTCCTGGCTACCGCTGCTGCTGTCTCTTCTTTCTCTCTCACACACACACACACCGTCTCACACACACATATGCACAGCACACACTCACACACTCTCTCATGCTAGACCCTTCTAAGCATCTTGTCCGTTTTTACACATGTATGTGAACTCTCCTGCATCATTCTTGGCCATTTTCTCGCGTTTGATTGCTTTTGCCATTTTTTTGTTGTTGTTTTTTGTTGTTGTTGTTGTTTTTAATTTAGATCAGCATTTGATTTCATTTCCAGTCTTCTCTGGGGCTCTCTCACAGTGAATAATTTAGCCAAAATGTTTTTCTCGTGGAGACGTTAGCTGGCAGTTCCCATCACAGACTGTCTTGTGCGTGCTCCCGGGGAGACCGAAGCCTGGCTCCCCTCCCACCGCAGTTCTCAAAATTGTGGATAAGAGATCCCGCTTTCTCATTCTGGATACCTACTTACTGCTCATGGAAGAAGGGGTGCCCTGCCCAGCCCCAGCTGCTAAGCTCACAGCTCCTGTCAAAAAGTCCCAGGACATGCACGACGAGAGGAGCAAGCTGGTGAATGAGTATGCGTGTCGAGTGCTGGAACTTCTGGGGATGGGGCATCGTCTGTTTGTGCCTCGGCTTCTGGCGGTGAGACTGTTTTTCATTGAACTTCATTTGTAGAGAATCTGCCATCCTCTGTGAGAATTCCTTATATCCCCGGAAGAGGCTTGTGGTCTCCTATTTCCTTCCCCACTCCACCGGGAAGGAAGTGCAGAGTGGCCACTGCCCTGGGGCTCTGTCCGAGCCTGGTCCATGCCACTCCTTAATTGACTGGAGGAGATATGGCTCTCCTCTCTGAGCCCACATCAGTGGCATTATCTCTCTGGCAGCAAAAAGAAAAAGGTCTTATGGCTGGCCAGGCTCAGCAATAAAGCAGGATACCCGAGTGCTTGGTGGAGGCATTCTGTTATTTATGTCTCCAAAGGGTTAAATTTTACAACAGACATTATTGTGACTTATCTAGACTATGTGTGGTTTGCTTCTAACCTCTCTATTTGGTGTCCAGTTTGATTGTTTTAGTAGGGAATTTTATTCCCTAAAAATCATTGATTAGGAAATTACAGATTTCTCTCCTAGAATGTTTGAACTGTTTATCTGGAAACAGCTTAGGGCTGTTGGATCTGTGCTGAGTCTGGGAAGTCTGATTTGCTTTTTTAAAAAAATTTTATTTCCTGAAGAAGAGAAAAAAATCACTCTTCCTCACTTCCTATCAAGGGTTAAAATTAAATACCCACAATCACTGGTGCAGGGTTTCTTTTTAGCAGTTTGAGAACTATACCTAGCAACTGTTCTATAATATAATTGGTCTACAGTAGTCCTATACCATTATTTGGTAATTGGGCAAGAATAATTTCGCTTTGTCTATTTTATACAGTGGAGTTTAATGCCATTCTAGACTGTTCCTTCATTTGGTTCTCTCATATTTGAGTCTTTTCAGAAGTGCAAGATTGACCTGACTGAATTTAACTCTCTCCCTCACATATCTCCCTCTAGTATAGTTCATCTTTGTTTATACTTATCTTTATAAGTATTAACTCAGTCTTAATGCACCTATTTACAAATAAATAGGATCTCTCCTATGTCATTATAACAGGCATGTTAGGTAGCTGTGCACATGACGGGTTTCTCACCCTGAAGAAAGTCTATTTATCACTGCAAGGTGAAGTTGGATGCAGTGACCAGCATACAGTTATAGGGAAGGGGATGGTATTTTTTGAGAAATACAGTTCCTTTGTAATTTAAGAAAGAAAAGCTCAAAATATATGTTTCAATGCCCAGGTGAGGTCATCAGTGCTTACTTGAATTTTATTTCCCTGAGTCACATTTTTTTTCTTAATAAAGGAGAAAACTGAAGAATCATGATTCTATTAAAAAGGATGTTTTTTTTTAACAGTGAAATAAAAAGCATTTTAGGAGCTTTGACACTGAAAAGTGCTAAAATATGTTTCAACAAATGATCTGCTTCTCTTCAAAGAATCAGTTTTTTATCTAATGCATTTCTATATCCTTACAGACTGCTTAACTTTGTGTCTCGCAGGCTTCCACTGATAACTTTATAGTGATCTGGTACTGCCTTTCTTTGGCATTTACATTTTCAGCATTTTGAGAGGAAACATAAAATTGATAACAAGAAATGGCTCTCATACCTACATCTGCATCAGGGATGACTTTAAACTGCCTGTAGTGTAGAATGATTGTCAATAGTAAAAGCTATAGTCTTCACAAGGTTCAGATCTGTGGGGGGCTTATAGATGTCTATATGTCGCAACTTTACAAAGTTGGCTCGGTTGCCAAGTTAGGTACCCAAGTAGATACAGCCCTCACGTTGTTCTGGGCTCAAACATTACAGGTCGTAGAGCCACTTGCAGTCTATGTGAACAGTGTATGTTGAGTTATCTGTAGGGCCATTTGGAAATCTCTGACTTTGTTACACAGCTTAAAAGATTGTTGATAGAATTAGGGTACTCTACATTCTGAGAAATCACATCACATGCCTTTTAATGAGCAATATGGCTATGAATTGGGATCAGCTATCCAATGAGTTATGGCTCAGAGTTTAGTGTGTACCAGGGGGATGTCCAGTTGTTCAGCCTTGTGTTATTGGACTGCCTAATGATATGGGATCGATGGTTAATCTGCCCAGGGTGGTCCTAAGAGGAATCCTACCACGTGCAATGTTGTAATCTTTCCATTACCAGTGAGGGAAGGAACTGAAGTTTAGGTTTTCAGTCATGTTTTCAATATGACTATGTAGGGGCTAACCACATGCAAATCCCTGTTTTGCATTTAAGATCCAAGTAGTATTTTTTTCATATGAGGCCAGTTACTTTTCTTAATGAAACAGATCAAATTAAACCAAGATTTACCAAGACAGTGTTGTGGATTTGAACTCTGAGCCTTATATTTTGTTCCCTGAGGCACAGAGGGACCATCAAACTACAGGAACACCAAGCACATTTGGAATTTTTGCTTATGGTCCTTCAAAGGTACACTTAGTAAAGAATAATTTCCCTTTAATAAATCGAGTACCAGTGTTCCACTTTAGATATTACCACAAGACATAGATTCTGTGTGCAGACCACCAAGCATATGTTTCTTTGGTGAAATTAAAATACCAAAGCAGGGGATACAGATATCCTAGATACCAGCTAAATAATGTCCTCTTCTAAAGCCTGCACTTCCAAATGATTTTCAGACCTCTAAAAACTTTGCTCAGTGGAATGGAAATCCTGATAGACTCTATGCCTAAAGGAAGAAAAAGCCATTTGTGGTGAATATAGTGAAGGTGAGAAAGAGAACTGTGCCTACATTTTTTTCTCCAAATAATCCTCTAAAATAATCAAATCTAGATTTTGCTGCTGATAGAGGCCTTTAAAGAAAAGATCTGTCTTTGGAGAACAGCGAGAGGTTTGGAATAGAAGCATCTGGAGCTAACACTCAAATGTTAGAACTGTTCATTACCACCCACCCTGCCTTCTTCTCTCTTGTTTTTTTAATCACTTGAAAATGTGATACTCTTGCACTGAATTTTTCAGTGGGAAAAACACTCCCAAAATGGTATTAACAGTGGCACACAGCCAGAGTTCATCCTCCTCTGTAAGTGTGTGAAATTTGGAGAAAGAGGAGAGAAGCTTTTACTCATGTTCAGAATCTTCCTGTCCTCCTTGGTTTTTTCTTTCTTCTTTTATATGACATGGGAAATTATTATCAGATCATTATATAACATGTCAGTGTTGGCTAGAGTTTCAGTACTGGTACTCTGGGCCCTGTGCATGGTGAAACTGGAGGACTCTCAGGCCAAGGATTGACATACATCTATAGCCAAATGCTCCCACTCTCCCTCCAGTAGCCATTTAAGGTTTAATTTTGACCAGATTTCTAATGCTGTCAAACTATATCCTAGTTTTTTTTTTTTAAATTTGTAAACTTCCTTAGAACATTAATTTTAAGGAAAGAATGAAAAAGCAGATGAGAAAGTTTTTCTCCCATTTTTACCTCTGTTGTTGACTGCTGCAAGGATTGATTGCTCATTGAAGAGAGACTATATTGGATTGGTCAAAAGGTTCATTCAGGTTTTTCCATAAACCCAAACAATCCTTTTGGCCAACTCAGTAACTCTTAAAAGAAGTTAAAGACTCAAGTATAAAAGTTGCCATGTTGGAACTTTGCTGGTGGTCCAGTGGCTGACACTCCATGATCCCAACTCAGGGGACCTGGGTGGTCAGGGAACTAGATCTCCTCTGCCGCAGCTAAAGATGCCGCATGCCGCAGTGAAGACTGAAGATGCCGCATGCCACAGTGAAGACTGAAGATGCTGCACGCCGCAGCTAAGACCCAGAGCAGCCGGGTACACAGATAGAGGTCTTTTTTGTTCACTTGGTAGTGTCCAACTCTTTACAACCCTGTGGGCTGAAGCCCATGTATACTTCTGATCAGTTCAGTTCAGTCACTCAGTCATGTTCAACTCCTTTGCAACCCCATGAGTCGCAGCACGCCAGGCCTCCCTGTCTATCACCAATTCCTGGAGTTTACTCAAACTCATGTCCATTGAGTCGGTGATGCCATCCAGCCATCTCATCCTGTCGTCCCCTTCTCCTCCTGCCCCCAATCCCTCCCAGCATCAAGGTCTTTTCCAACGAGTCAGTTCTTCGCATCAGGTGGCCAAAGTATTGGAGTTTCAGCTTTAGCATCAGTCCTTCCAATGAACACCCAGGACCGATCTCCTTTAGAATGGACTGGTTGGATCTCCTTGCAGTCCAACGGATTCTCAGGTCTTCTCCAACACCACAGTTCAAAAGCATCAATTCTTCAGCATTCAGCTTTCTTCACAGTCCAACTCTCACATCCATACATGACCACTGGAAAAACCGTAGCCTTGACTAGATGGACCTTTATTGGCAAAGTAATGTCTCTGCTTTTGAATATGCTATCTAGGTTGGTCATAACTTTCCTTGCAAGGAGTAAGTGTCTTTTAATTTCATGGCTGCAATCACCCTCTGCAGTGATTTTGAAGCCCCCAAAAATAAAAGTCAGCCACTGTTTCCACTGTTTCCTCATCCATTTGCCATGATCCTTGTTTTCTGAATGTTGAGCTTTAAGCTAACTTTTTCACTCTCCTCTTTCACTTTCAACAAGAGGCTTTTTAGTTCCTCTTTACTTTCTACCACAAGAATGGTGTCATCTGCATATCTGAGGTTATTGATATTTCTCCCAGCAATCTTGATTCTAGCTTGTGCTTCTTCCAATCCAGCATTTCTCATGATGTAAGCAGGGTGACAATATACAGACTTGACATACTCCTTTTCCTATTTGGAACCAGTCTGTTGTTCCATGTCCGGTTCTAACTGTTGCTTCCTGACCTGCATATAGATTTCTCAAGAGGCAGGTCAGGTGGTCTGGTATTCCCATCTCTTTCAGAATTTTCCACAGTTTATTGTGATCCACACAGTCAAAGGCTTTGGCATAGTCAATAAAGCAGAAATAGTTGTTTTTCTGGAACTCTCTTGCTTTTTCCATGATCCAGAGGATGTTGGCAATTTGATCTCTGGTTCCTCTGCCTTTGCTAAAACCAGCTTGAACATCAAGGAGTTCACAGTTCACGTATTGCTGAGGCCTGGCTTGGAGAATTTTGAGCATTACTTTAGTAGTGTGTGGGATGAGTGCAATTGTGCGGTAGTATGAGCATTCTTTGGCATTGCCTTTCTTTGGGATTGGAATGAGAACTGACCTTTTCCAGCCCTGTGGCCACTGCTGAGTTTTCCAAATGTGCTGGCATATTGAATGCAGCACTTTCACAGCATCATCTTTTAGGATTTGAAATAGCTCAACTGGGATTCCATCACCTCCACTAGCTTTGTTCATAGTGATGCTTTCTAAGGCCCAGTTGACTTCACATTCCAGGATGACTGGCTCTAGGTGAGTGATCACACCATCGTGATTATCTGGGTTGTGAAAATACTTCTGATTACCCTCCAAAATATAAAAATCAATTTGTCCCTCAAAATAAGTCCTGCATCTCCTTTCTAATTTGCATCTGTTAATCTTTTGACTTTTTAATAGTGGGTATGCTTGGGATTTCTTTGGAAGGAATGATACTAAAGCTGAAACTCCAGTGCTTTGGCCACCTCATGCGAAGAGTTGACTCATTGGAAAAGTCTCTGATGCTGGGAGGGATTGGGGCCAGGAGGAGAAGGGGACAATGGAGGATGAGATGGCTGGATGGCATCACTGACTCGAGGGATGTGAGTCTGAGTGAACTCTGGGAGTTGGTGATGGACAGGGAGGCCTGGTGTGCTGCGATTCATGGGGTTGCAAAGAGACGGACATGACTCAGCAACTGAACTGATGGTTGAAGTAAGCTTCCCCTGTGGCTCAGATGGTAAAGAATCTGCCTACAGTGTGGGAGACATGGGTTCAATCGCTAGGTCAGGAAAATCCCCTGGAAAAGGGAATGGCTACAAGTATCTTCTCTAGTATCTTGCCTGGATAATCCCATGGACTGTAGCCTGGCAAGCTACAGTCCACGGGGTTGCAAAGAGTCGGACACAAATGAGCCACTCACATTTTCAGGCAATCTGGAGCTTCGCTAACACCAGCGGTGTCTTGAAAAGGGCAGCCACAGAGTACTCTGAATTCTGGTTTCCAGAGACTTCATCTGAGTTGGGCTGTATCTTTCTTCTTTTGTATGATCTCAGAAGCTGGACTTGAAACTAGGCCTTGGGCAGTATTAGAAAATTAGGTAACCATGCCGCCTGCAGGCGATAGACTGTTCCACACCATTTTGGGTCATCTGTTTGTAGGTAACTAGAGGTTAGTTGCACTGACAATAGAAAAGGTGCGCTTAGAGGTTTTGAATGATGAAGAAAGCTACCAGTCCTGTTTCCCTACAAACTCTATAAGCAGCCTGTCTTGAATTTCCCCAACAATTACCAAAGAGATACTCATCAGAACCAGTGTTACAGGTGAAATAGGATGTGGTATGTCTGGTATAACTGGTAGGTGGATGCTTTCTCAATAATTCAGCAGTTGATATTTCAGTTGAAGAAGCCCACTTTTGGGCTGAATTTGTTTCCAGTAACTGCCTTTCCCAGTTAAGGTGAGTTGATAGCACTTTATCCTGCTAAATATTCTCTCCACTACTTATTGCCACCATCTTTCAGTATCTATGAGGGAGGAAATAAGTCTGAGGTGTACTGAAGCTTGTTTTTTTCCCTTGGCACTGTTAGCCTGGCTCTATTTTCTGATTACTAGTTTATGAATCTAAACTTAGGCCAACCTAGTCCCCTGTGAAAATGCCTGCTGTGTGAATTAATATTTTATTTTACATTTCTATTTAAAAGAGAAGCGAAGGAGAGAAAAAATTATATATGTAGAGTGAAAGAGAGATGAAAGGAGGATTCATTCAGTTATTCAGTAAGTTTTAATTGAGTACCTCCTATAATCTAGGCATTAGTCTTATCACTGTGAATACAGTAAAGAACAAGACAGATAAGTCCCCTTTCTTTAGGATGAAAGCAAATGAAAAACTAGAAAATGAGTGGATGAAGAATGACTTGATGGGCTAGGAGGAAGAATTTAAATGCTCAGAAAAGGTCTAACTCAAATCTTGTATTTGTGCTAAAATCTAAATCACAAAAAGTTATTATCATAATGAAGATGAGGGAGAAGAATATTCCAGACAGAGATAACAAGCAGCAGCCTTCAGTTAGGAATGAACTCAGTGTGCAAAAAATAAAAACCCAAACAAACCAGAAAGAAGGCTAGTGTTCTTGGAGCTTGAGATCAAGAAGAGAGATGCAATTCAACATAATGTTGAAGAGGAAGGCAGGGCCCCAGATCATAAAGGGTCTTGCAGGTAATGGTGGTGATTTTGGATTTTATTCTGAGCACAGTAGGGACCATTGGAGAGCTTTACACAGAAGAGCAGCGTGATCCGAAAAAGTATCTAGCTGCTGTAAGGAGAGGGAAAAAGAGGGAGACCAGTTGGGAAGTTGCTGAATGACTCAGCTGAGAAACAGCAATGGCTTAGACCAGGGTGGTGGTGATGACAGCTCATTATGATCAGAATTCCTCTGACTTCCTTTTAGTCTTTCAATGTAGTTGTTAATCAGTTTTACATTTGAATTTAAATAAAGTAAAATTTGAACTTGCATGTAGTTCTGTGATTTCTAGCTACCATATTTTTTTGTTTTAATCATTTCTTTCTACCATTTTTGACAATTAAGTGCTGACTCAACACCTAATTTCTTTTTGACTTGGCCTATTTCAGTGTACTCAGTATGCCTCAGTCTCATAATTTGTCTCAGTATTTGCCAGTGATTACATGTAGTTGTTTATTGAAACATTTATTGCCTTTCTTATTATATGATCTTTCCCACAAGAAATACAGCAAAATATAAAGAAGAAGAAGAGAAAAACTATAACCTCACTCTTCAGAGAAACATTTTCTTTTATTTCCTTTCAGTCTTTTTTCTGTGCATGCATATATTTTCTGTGCATGCATATAAGTAGTTGTTATTTCTTAAGTAAATTTTGCAAAAGTAGCTTTCATAAGAAGTTCAATAGTTAAGTGGTTTGCTTCATTTATGTAATTTTTTAAGTCTTTAAGATATGGAACAATTTCTTATTTTCTTCATTTGAGCTGCTATTGTCATTAATTGAAAAGTCATCCTCTCATTAGGTGTTTGTTATATAACTCTTCTGTGGTTTAATTGTACTATCTGTGTCTTCCCAGCTTGGGAAAAAAAATCCTTAGAATGCCCACCAAGTTAAAATCACAGATGTGTCCCAGAGTTCACACTTTTTCCTTTTTCTGGCATTTTTCTTTTCCCAGAGCCATAATGTGGTTAGCTTTGCCAGGATCGATCATTCTAATCTAGAGGTTATATAAATTAAATATGTTAGCTTGTTAATTAATTCCATTGTCACTTCTAGGATTTATGGTGACTTATTTCAGCTTATACTAAAGCAGTTAGAAATCTCTTCCTAAAAATTTTTGGACCTCACCTAGATCTTGGCCAATAAAAGTTACATTCAGGAAAATAGAAATTCCTTTTGCAATGTATTTGTTATGAATGTGGGTTAAAATGTAATGGACAATTCTTGGTGATTGTTTTGTAGACCTCAAAGGAAGATCTTCTGCAGGCTGATTTTGAAGGCGCCTTAAAGTTCTTCAGAGTCCAGCTTCCAAAGAGATACAGGGCAGAGGAAAATGCAAGAAGGCTAATGGAGCAGGCTTGCAACATTAAGGTATGATATATGAATTTATAGATAATAAAGGTGGAACGTGAATGCAGAGTAACATGGCAAATTATGTAAAACTCTCTGTTTGTTGCTGGATTCTGACTGTGTTGAAGGCGATGTGGTATCTGACCTAGTCTCTCTCAGACATTTTTTGTGAAGGTGGTCTGTATCTATAGTGGCTGTATCTTCTTGTAGGACTTAGAGTGAATCTTGGCTGGTTCAGATTCTAACAAGAGGAAGACAAACATTGATCTTACAAGTGGGCTTCTAGAGGAGCCTGCTCTGATAGTGGTTTCCACAGCAGCAGACTTAGTATTTAGATTTTGCCATCTATTTTAAGATTATTTAGGGCCAAGCAAGAAACGCACCCTTCCCATCAATTTCCTGTTGGCTTGGGAATCTGTCAGAGGAGGATTTCTAGGTGAATTAGTTTCTGAAGTCGAAAGGGGTTACGTGGCTCCTGCTTCATCAGGTCTATCCATGGGCTTTTTGTGCTTAACTCTTAACTGGATTTTAAGATGGGTAAAGTCGTTCTCATTTTCAGTGAATGTTCTTGATTTGGAGTGTAATGCTTTCCAGTCAGTGCCTATGTCTATTGAGTTTCCTGTTAGATGTCCCATTGCTTTCTTCTGCTTCCTGCTAACACAGATAATGAGTGTACAGTATACAGGACTTATGGTGGTGGTGTTTGTTCCTACCTACTTATATTTTGAAATTTACGGCTATGCTTAGTGGCCATCTCTGATGGTAGATGTTGTCCATGCGTTTTGGGTTTGATACCTAATTTCTCTCTGGTTTTTGTTCTGTTTTGTTGTTTGATGTGAATTATTTAATCCAGTTGTTATTTTTTGATGTGGGAGCAAAAACAGTACTTAAAAAAACTAGGTGAAATAATCAAATAAGTTTTAGAGGTATTTGTTGATGATCATAGCCAGAAAGTTGATAATTTCCTAATGTAGAAAAATTATATAATCAAGTTTTATAATAATTTTAATTAACTTGGGGACTTCTTTTATATTTATAATTAATCCAGTAATTCACCAGAGTCCATCATATTACCAATTTGTTTCTCTTCCTTTACAGAACTAAGTTAAATAAGCTCAATTGTGAGTTTGACAAAACTAAGCTAAATAAATTTGATTATGAGTTAAAGAAAAGAAAAGCACCCTGCTTAGGCTGTGCTTTCCTTTCTCTGAGGGACTTGGAAAGCTCTGTCTTGATCTGCCCATTTCCATCCCACACCTGACAGATATATGTGGCTATATTGCTCCTTATCACATGTCTGATAAAACTAAACACATTTTATAAATAACTTGAAATAGAAATCCCTATCTAGAGAATTGTGGTATCAATTCAATTACAAGAAAGGTTTTTTAAATCTATATATGTTTTTTGGGCTGGGCTGGCTCTTCGTTGCGATGCAGGCTCTCTAGTTGCAGTGCCTGGGCTTAGTTGCCCTGCAGCTTGTGGGGTCTTAGTTCCCTGACCAGGGATTGAACCCACATCCCCTGCACTAGAAGAAAGATTCTTAACCATTGGGGTAGTACCAAGATAGTACGTTCAAAAAAAAAGTTGGAACCAGTTTACTGATGTAAGTTCTTGTACCTTTGGCATATTCTAGGAAATCTTCTTAACCTAACCATGACAAAAATATAAATTTGTTTTCTGAACAAAGATCCCAGGTCTTATAGATTTTACATTCTTGCAGAAGGAAATAGACAGCAGTGACCAATGAACATAATAAAGAATATACTTAATATGTCAGAAGGTGATAAATAGCTGTGAAAAGAGAAAAAGTAGGGCAAAATAAGCAAGATTGGGTTGATGGGGAGAAGAAGCATTACAGTTGTTAGATAGAGTAGATCTCATTGAAGGTAAAGAGATGAGTTAAGTCATGGAGATGTCTAGGGGAGGAGCACTGCAGCAGAGGCAACAGCTAATTCAGAATCCCCGAGGCTGGCTCATGCCAAGTAAAGTTGAGGAACAGCAGGAAGGCCAGTGTAGAGCTGGAAAGAAATGAATGAAAACAAGGGCAATAGGATCATAAGGCCACTGTAAGGGCGTAGGCTTTGCTTTGTATGAAGTGAGGAGCCCTTACAGAATTTTGAGTGGAACCTCTGTCTGAGGTTTTGGAGGATCACAGTGCCCACTGTGTTGAAAACAGACAAGAGGAAGGTAAGAGTAGAAGTCGGGAGATCAGTAATTACTGGGTTTGCAGTAATCCTGGTGAGAAATGATGATAGACTGACCAGGGTGATCATAATGGGGAGAGACACAGAATGGAAGTGGTTGGAACCTGGACATATTCTGAAAGAGAACCGAAAGGACTTCATGATGTATCAAACATGGGTGTGAGAGGAAAAAAGGAGCCAAAATGATTTCACAGATTTGGGATGAAGCAATTATAAGATAGAATAGCCATTGGCTTATTAGGCTCATGACTGAAAATGTGCTTTGACATAGACTTCCCTTTAGCACAGTGCCCACTGTAACACGTTTGTGTGTGTGTGTGTCTCATTAGACTTGTGTTTGAATTTTAAGTTATTTTAAACTGAATTCTAACTGTTCAAAAAAAACAACTCAATGTAGAATGTAAGTAACTCAGGAGAAAAAGATTACATTGTCTTTCAAATGAACTCTGTATTCAAAGAGATAATTTTCCAAAGGCATTAAGAAAGATGGACCTCTAAAGTCTTCATCCTGAAATGCAGACTTTTAAACCCTTGATGACTGTTTTATTTGACTAAGATCAGATGACTAAGCAGAAGCCATGTTTGTCTATAAATGTTAAAAATACATTCCAGTGGTCATGGTGACTGAATTTTGTGGGTGGTAGGTTTGAAAGACCGGCTTCATTCGGTTGATTGTTCCCGAGCTGTCAGAAGGAAGTACTATAACCTGGGGCAATGGTGTAGGGACCTATTAAAATAAAACATTCATTTCTAAGAATAAGAGAGTAGAGTGTTAAGAGGTACAGGTAAATGTTTTCAAGGGAAATCTAGAATGATGGGAAAATCACTGAAAACAAAAAACCCAGGAAAGTGATTTTAAAATATGAAATGTAACAGGGAAAGACTTCTGTCCAGTATAATTTTGAAGCTCCTCAGAGAATGGAGGTAACTAACAGTTGTCAAGCCAGAAACATGAGATCTGAGAGACACTGAAACATAAAATGTCAGGAAACAAGTCTAAAATATGACCTGAATGGATTGTTCCTGGGATGAAAGTGCTGTGTGCAACCACAGTGATTTATTTGCACATAAACAGATAGATAAGAATTCTTTAAAAAGTAATAATAGGGTTGTTATTTTGTTTTGTGTATTTTGTTAGTTTTTTGTGTTTTCTAAGGAGAGTACTTCTTAGATACAGTGCCCGCAGGGTTGTTTGGTTGTTGGTTGGTCAGTCACTGTTGTATGTTACTCTTTCCAACCCCATGGACTGTAGCCCACCAGGCTTCTCTGTCCATGGGGTTTTCCAAGCAAGAATATTGAAGTGGGTAACCATTTCCTTCTCCAACAGGTCTTCCCAGATTAGGGATCAAACCCATAGCTCCTGCCTTAGCAGGCAGATTACTACCACTGAGCCAGAACACCATCTTAATTTATAACATGATTGTGAGGTGGATGTGAGGTTTAGTTGAAAGAAGGAAGGCATAAATAGTACAGTATTCAGGGTTTGTGCTGGGACTAGAAGGTAGATCTCCAACATGAAAATTTAAGATTGTTAACCAACACCTGCATTTTGAAATAGCCTTTATATCAAGTCCTTAAACATTCATACATACTCGCACATATATACCTGAAGTGATACTTATGCTTATAATGTATGAAGCACTCTGATGTCTTTTCTTCTACTGTATTATATTCTATTTCATTTTAAACTTCTCTCCTTCCGCTTCCAAATCCCCAAGCCAAAAAGCTAGTCACAACCAACTAAATGGATTTCACAGCAGCTTACAGTTTTGAAAAAGAACTCAGGCCTGTTCCACTACTGGTCCCTCCTCCCCTTTCCTGATTCTGATAGACTGCGACTGTGAGAGGTTGTGGAGGGTGAGGTGTTACACTGAATAATGAAAGTGGGAGTCTGGTAAGGATGTGAGTCATCATGCCATCTTTATAGCAGCATATGCGGGCAACTGGAAATGTTAGGAAATGATGGACTTACAGACCAAAGCTCCATATTAGATGGAACATTTAAAGAGAAAGGCAGCTACAGTATGGAATAGGCAAAAAAGTTGAACTCATGATTTCTTATCCACAACCTGTATAAGATTAAGAAAAGAATTTCTGTTGAAAGTAATCCATTTTTTAAAAAATTTTAATTATTTTTATAGTATTTGTATATAATCATATAGTCTTCAAATGGATATGTTCTCATTTAATTACCCTTCAAAATGAATCAGTCCTCTAATTCAAAGAAACTGGGCAACCAGTAATTTCAGTCAACTGACTGGTTTTAAAATAAACACAACAGTTATAGGTAAAAAATAACTTGTGAGCTCTGTGTGTTGATAAGAGGATTTATCGATAAAGCACATTGGATTGGGTAAATAACTTTATTTTTCTGAAACCTGTGTGATACTAAATATCAGGAATATTTTTGGTGTTTTTTTTTTTATTTTTTAAATTTTATTTATTTATTTTTTTTGCTGTCTATAAGAGATTCACTTTTTTTTTTTTTAATTTTAAAATCTTTAATTCTTACATGCGTTCCCAAACATGACCCCCCCTCCCACCTCCCTCCCCACAACATCTCTCTGGGTCATCCCCATGCACCAGCCCCAAGCATGCTGCACCCTACGTCAGACATGGACTGGCGATTCAATTCTTACATCATAGTATACATGTTAGAATTCCCATTCTCCCAAATCATCCCACCCTCTCCCTAATTTACTAACATGACTTTAAATCATTCTGATATTCCTTCTGTTCCTATGATCCAGCCAGGCTAAAATGAGAAAATAGGAGAAGGAAATGGCAACCCACTCCCATATCCTTGCTTGGGAAATCCCATGGGGAGTCGAGTGTGCAACAGTCCATGAAGTACAACAGGGTTGGACACAGCTTAGCGGCTAAAGAACAAATGGCAGTTCTAGCCAATGTACGAGAGCAAAAACTTGCAAGGAATTGGGGGTTGGGGCTGAAACCAAAATCCTATTGTTTACAGATGTGAATGTCTATTTAGAAAAACCAAAATAAACTGCAAGCAAATATTTAAAGTAAAATAAAATAAAATAAAATGAGAAAATATGTTTACCAATCAGACGTTACTTTGAAAAATCATTTGGTTACTAATATATGAATATGTTACACTTTCACAAGAAGGCAAATTTTGTTGAATATCATTATTCAGTTGTTAGCTTATAGTTTAAAACTTTGCTATGGAGAACTTTTTAAACTTGGATCTTGGCTTCATGGACTCTGAGTCACTAGAAATTTGAATTTCTTTATATAACCTTCTAAGCATCCTGTGTTTCCTAGTGAGACAATATATAGCCTTTATTGGATTCTTAAGGGCAACTCAGTGAGTCAAAGAAGTTAACTTTTGTGTTATGGGATCATCTTAAGAATATAAGAAAATAAACATATTAAGAATATAAGAACATATTAAGAAAATAGGTATTTCTTTACAGCATAAGAATTTATAAATGTACCTATACATATTCAAGTATATATATCAGTTCAGTCCCTCAATTGTGTCTGACTCTTTGCAACCCCATGGACTATGCCACAGACTTCCCTGTCCATCACTGACTCCCTAAGCTTGCTCAAACTCTTGTCCATTGAGTCAATGATGCCATCCAGTCATCTCATCCTCTGTCATCCCCTTCTCCTCCTGCCTTCAGTCTTTCCCAGCATCAGGGTCTTTTTCCAGTGAGTCAGTTCTTCGCATCAGGTGGCCAAAGTATTGGAGCTTCAGCTTCAGCATCAGCATCAGTCTTTCCAGTGAATATTCAGGACTGATTTCCTTTAGGATTGACTGGTTTGATCTCCTTGCAGTCCAAATATACATATAACCTTTATAATTATTCTTTTTTTTTTTGCATACTTTTATCCAACGTTAGTCACATATTATATTAGGTTAAGTTGATTAAATTACCATTCTCCTTGGTCAAATGCATGCTAATTTGCTTCAGTTGTATCCGACTCTGTGCGGCCCTCTGGACTGCAGCCTGCCAAGATCTTCTCTCTGTGGGATTCTCTAGGCAAGAATACTGAAATGGGTTGCTATTTCCTTCTTCAGGGCATCTTCCCAACCCAGGTTCGAACCTGTGTCTCCTGTATCTCCTGCACTGGCAGGCAGCTTCTTTACCATTGGCGCCATTTGATAAAAAACTGCCAGTTATTCAACATTGTATATAACTTAATTCAATATTTCATGCCTCCTTATGTTTCAAATAGACTATTTATGTGATGATGACATATTAAAAATTTGGCTTTTTTAAACATAGAGGCATTTATTTAGTGGTCATTGCTCTGATAAAAACAAAAAGATGGGGAAAAAAAGATGAATTAGAAGAATAAAATATAACAGAAGTACTATAATACGTTAGTTCTATGGCTGTGAAAACCTTTCTTGAGGATAATTCTCCAAAAGCTGCGGAGCACATCTTTTTTTCTCCAGTTAATTTTTGTTTGGAACAGTGTTACAAGTGGCACAGTTATGATGAGCCCCATTAGTAGTAAAGTTCATCATATCGTTCAAAATATTCTTTTGGTATATCATCATAATAAAATGTTTGAACAAATAAAATAGCCTATATTACTTATATTTTATTGGCAAAATAACTTGAATGATATTAAAACTGTGGTCTGACATTACACTGAAAGAAGGACATTAGAGGGAAAAGATCATTTACTGAATAACTACTATGTGCCAGGAGCTATACAAGAAGACTTCTCAGAGGAATTAAGATGAGACCTAAGGATTAGCAGGAATTAAGGAGTACATTGGGGGCTTCCCTGGTGGCTTAGACGGTAAAGAATCCACCTGCAATGCAGGAGACCTCTGTTTGATCCTTGAGTTGGGAAGATCCCCTTGGGGAGGGCATGGCAACCCACTCCAGTATTGCTGCCTGGAGAATCTCATGGACAGAGGAACCTGGTGGGCTACAGTCCATGGGGTCGCAAAGAGTTGGACATGTCTAGTGACTAAGCACCGGAGAAGGCAGTGGCACCCCACTCCAGTACTCTTGCCTGGAAAATCCCATGGATGGAGGAGCCTGGTGGGCTACAGTCCCTGGGGTCGCTAAGAGTCGGACACGACTGAACGACTTCACTTTCACTTTCACTTTCATGCCTTGGAGAAGGAAATGGCAACCCATTCCAGTGTTCTTGCCTGGAGAATCCCAGGGACGGCGGAGCCTGGCAGGCTGCTGTCTATGGGGTTGCAGTGTCGGACACGACTGAAGCTACTTAGCAGCAGCAGCAGCAGCAGTGACTAAGCACAGCATAGCACAGCAAGGAGTACATGGAGGCAGGGGGAGGGAAGTTCCATGCAGAGAATATGCAGAGGCTCAGAGGTAATAAGAATAGATCGAGTTGTCCAAAACCTAAATACAGTTCTTACTGGAAAATAGAGTTTGAGGAGGGAGGGAATGAGGGGAATAAATGGAAGACTAGAGGGATAAGCAGGGGCCAGACAGCTGGTACAGAGCCGTGTAACCCTGTAATCCAATGGTAAGCAGCTTGGATTTTATCCTGGGGGGAGGGGAATGGATTGAAGTTTTAAATAGGAGACACAAATGATCAGATTTACGTTTTAGAAAGGCTTTTCTGGCTGGTGTGTGGAAAAGGGATTAAAATGGATAAGATTAGATATTGGTAACAGACCAATTCAAGAGTGGTTGCATTAATCCAGTTAATAAGTGACCAGACTAGTATTAAAGAGATGTGGACAGATTCCAGAAATGTTCATGAGATAGAATCAACAGATTCTAGTGATTAAGTGAGAGCTTAGGGCAGAGAGTCGGACACGACTGAGCGACTGAACTGAACTGAACTGAACTAGGGCAAAGAAGGAGAGTCAGTAATGACTCTAAGGATTCTTACTTAGGCAACTTGGTAGTAATCACTTTATGAAGGCAAGCAAAGAACAAACTACAAGGATGGAGGATAACGAGTTAAGTGTGGGACATGCTAAGCTCATGGTGTATCCACAATCTCAAATCCAAGTACATAAAACTATCCAATAGGCGGTAGGTTTGGAATGGAAGTCAGATCTGAGCTGAAAGTAGGCGTTTGGATGTCATCAGTATTTGAACTATAGGAGTTGGTGAATTTTCAGAGGAGCAGAGAAAAGGGTTGAGGATAGATTCATTAACATATAAGAGATGTGCTGAGGTATAGAAGCTAGTAAGACTGGAAAGGTAACACCCAGAATAGTGTGAAGTGTGAAAGCAAAGGGAAAAGGTATATTTTCAAGAAGGAAGAAGTTGAACAACTAACCAGGATACTTAGAGTTCACATAAGGTACTGAGAGTAGAAGTGGATGTCATGCAACAGTTAATGATAAAGAGGTGCTTTAGTGACAGCAGTTTCAATGGGGTGATGATGTATAACAACCAATGATTCAAGGAATAAATGGGAGGTGAGTCAATGGAAAAGGGAAGATGAGACAACTTCTTCTAAGGAGTTTAGCATAGGGTGATAACAGAGGATGACAGCCAGCAAGCCAGAGCATAAGTACAGAAGATGTGAGGTTGAGATGAATTTTGGAGGATGGGGAAGATGGCTTTAAATGCTTAAAACTCCCTCAATGAATCAGTGTCTTCATATAGTATCTACTACATGCCAGGCACTGTGCTAGGCCCAGGGAATGCAAAGTTGAACAAAAGCAAAAAAAACTCCCAGAACTCATGGAGTTTATATTGTGCAGAAGATATTAATTAATCATGCCTTAATAGATGTACAATTATAAAGTGAGACAAATGCTCAGAAGGGATATAATAAAGATATATGAAGAGCAGAGAGCAAAGGAACCTGACTTTGACCCAGGGGATTAGGTAAAGCTTTCTTGCACTGAAATGATAAAGCACTTCAGACTGAAGGAAATGTGCGGACGCTGTGGGGTGGGAGTGTGGTATGTTTAAGAAATAGGAGATGGCTCAAGGAATGATGACGGTTGGTATCCAGGGGCCAGACCATTCATCTTCAAATAAGAAGGAAAGGTCCACAAGAGAAAAAGCTAAAGAGTAGATATATATCAACAGAGACAGACCTCAGATAAAAGAATGTACTTTTTTTCCATTACAGCAGGAGGGACTGAGTAGATGGGGAATAAAGGCAAATGTGCAGGTTAAGGAAGGGAAGGGAAGGATGAAAGAAATTGAATTCTCATATTCCATTTAAAGGTTTCTCTGATTTCTGTTAAGCAGCATCCAGAATCAAGGGAATGTACTAGAGCTAGAGATCTAAAGAATATGGACAAACTTTTAGATATTGTAGAAAATGGAAGAACTAACAGAAAACACAAAAGAATTCTTGGGCTGAATTGTTGGAGATCGTGAATTCATAATGGCAAAAATCTGCAACTTGTTTGGGAGTTTCCCTGGAAACACCCACCAGTCCAAATGTACACCTGAAGAAAGTGGTTAAGTGGTTTCACCTGTAGCTGAGGTTTCCCACCATTAGACAAAAGGGCAGTGGTGCACTAGTAAGTCAGACCTTTGGGGGCATGAGAAGGAGGAGTAAAGGGTAAAACTCTGATTTGTAGCTTTTGCCAGTTTCCAGGTAGAATACTTCTGCCATGGCCAATTTCAAGGTACCAGTGATTTAACAACTGGCACACAATTTATAACTATTAACAGTCATTTCTGTTGGACTGGTAGCTTCTAACACCAGCACACCACGGGGTCAGAGAGAGAAGGCTCGTAGCAGGAGAGTGGTTAACATGATAGATAATGGAATAGAACCAGTGAAAGAGAGAGTGAGGGCAGATAAGGATTGTGAGGCTGTAGGACAAGTGGGTGAGGGAGAGGGACAAAGAACTGAACTCCAAGAACGCAGAGAGTGGTGGCTAAGGACGTTCAAAGTCTTATTGGTGATTACCCAAGAGAAGTGCATCTTCTCTCCAAAAACACTTTTATTTTAAGGACAGTTTAGTGACATTAGATGATAATACTGACCTGTGCTCAGAATTTTCAGTTGGTAGCTCAGGCTATGATTTTTCCAATAGTAATGTCTGAGAGTTGGACCCATAAAGAAGGCCAAGTGCTGAAGAATTGATGCTTTTGAACTGTGGTATTGGAGAAGACTCTTGAGAGTCCCTTGGACTGCAAGGAAATCAAACCAGTCAATCCTAAAGGAAATCAACCCTGAATATTCATTGGAAGGACTGATTCTGAAGGTGAAGTTCCAATACTTTGGCCACCTGATGCAAAGAGCCAACTCATTGGAAAAGACCCTGATGCTGGGAAAGATTGAAGGCAGGAGGAGAAGGGGACGACAGAAGATGAGATGGCTGGATGGCATCACCGACTCAATGGATATGAATTTGAGCAAGCTCCGGGAGATGGTGAAGGACAGGGATGCTGTGCTGCAATCCACGGGGTCTCTAAGAGTTGGACACGACTGAGTGACTGAACAACAACAAAAGCTCAGGTTTCCTAGTAGCAGTAAAATCACACCAGCTGCTAAATATTTTGCCATCCATGGCTAGTTCATACAGTTTGCTTCTCTCTGTCCTAATGAAATTACCACCATCACTACCATTTTACTCTAATCGTAGAGATTTGAATAAACAAAAAGGGCAGAGACTGTAAGAGTAAGGGAAATAAGAGTAAGAGGAGGGCTCTAGTGGCTGAAAACCAAGTCCTACCCTAGCATCATCCTCTTTCACACCAAAATCATCTTCCTAACCTTGCTAGAGAGGGGGCCATCACAGACCACATGTTACCATGGTAACTGCCTGCCTCCGAAAACTCTAGGCTCTTAGTTACCTATATATTATACTATGATGGACCACTATCCATTCTCCCAAAGTGGGTTAATACAATTTGATCTTGCCTCTCACAAATCATGCTTTCCATGGACTAGAGGTAAATTCATTTATCTGGAGATTTAATATTTTGCCCTCTAAGAACTCCATATCTGTAACCATGGATTTGAACTTAACTGTTTGAAAATAACTTTCTCACTAGAGCAAAACTATGAAGAACATTTGTATTAAAAGCAATTTACCTCTAATTTCTTCATGCCGTTTGCTATTTCTTTCTGGCGATTGTTGCTGTGTATAAACAAGAATGTAATCTCCCAAATAGAGGCTTTTTCTGAATTAGCAATGAGGCCACACAGAGGCTTTTGTTGACTCCATGAATCTAACACACGCACCGTTACGTGCATTGTGGAAAGGGCTCATGTTTAATGGAACCATATTTCGTGTTCCTTTCCTGTAGAGACCACTCACAGCCACAGTTTGGACTATTTGGTTTCAACTGTCATAGTGTTCTGCCAGGTTACTGTTAGTTTTGTTATAGGCTACAATGATGTGATCATTAACAAATAGTGAAGGAGTTTTGATATGAAAACATTTGCCTCACTTTTCCTTTGAAGCTTCTGTTAACACTGATAACCCTCAGTGTACCTTGAGATTTGGAGCATTGTTTTATTTTCCTGCGAACAGGGATTAATAAAATTTGATCCTGCCTCTCACAAAGCACACATTGTAGGTACGAGCAGATTCCTTGCATTAATATTTGCCATGCTCTGAAACAGTTCATAACAAATAGAGAAGACAGGCCAGAGCTCCAGAAGCCCAAGCCTCAGCTGCCCTTCATCTTTAGAAAGCTCTGCTCTTCTCACCATTCCTAATCAGCTGGAACGCATTTGTATCCTTCATTGCTTCCACCATTTTATTCTACCATCATATCTGCTTCTGCCATTCATTCTCTTTCAGTTTATTAAGGAGAAAGCATGTAAACACTTTTAAATTAACTTGATGGGTGAACCTGCATATTGCCTGATGAACTGATCTATAAAAAGCATTCCATTGTCCTAGTCCAAGAAAAGTAAGATAAATGGATATAAAAATGGATTTTTATGTGGGCATCTCTTTTTTCAGAAACAGAAATACTAAATCATAAGAATACTTGTATCTCAAACTTGGTACATTGTCCCTAGAGCTCTCCACATACAATTAACAACAAAAAAGGACACTTCAGAACTACTCTTTCAACTAGAAGTTTCCCTCCTCTTAAACTTTTAAGTATTCTTTTTCCCTGCAGCTAATTCACTCAGACTTAGTAAGACAAATGGTTATGCTCTTAAGTGAGAGTTTTCATATTTCATATAACTTTCTGCAGTGCTTCGCCAATTACCTCTTATCCAGTTGTTATGATTTATGTTTATCTGTGTAGGAGAATAAAGTTGGAACTCCTTTTCCTTCTCTGGAAGGAGTGGTAATAAATAACTTTCCCATAGCTGTTTACAATGAGAGGCACATCTCTTTGTTTTCCTTTGTTGAATTTGTTACAGTATTGCTTCTGTGTTTTGGTTTCCTGGCCATGAGGCATGTGGGATCCTAGGTCTCCAAATAGGGATGGAACCTGTACCCCACTCCCCTCACCATTGTAAAGTGAAATCTCAACCACTGGACTGCCAGGGAAGTCCCCATCTTTGATTTTTTTTAAAACTACTTGAATTCATGTTGAGATTATATTTAAAATAGGCTTCACAGTTTGTGTTTGGGGATCTGATTTAGACAAGAAAATAAATGTACTTCTCTGTGCCCCTTTTGCTGCTCATTGATAATAATTTGAGTTTTTTTTTTTAGGTAGCAATAAAAATAAATTATAAATGTCTTAGGTGTTTAAAATAGGTTAGGTTAGGAAAGCTGAGCCATTGTAACTTGGGGGTGTTTCAAACACTTCAACTAAAGCTGGGTCAGATGCCAGTGCCTCTCCTCTGGGGCGCATAAAGTATGATTATATTTACTTAGTTATTCATATTCTTGTTTCATGAACTCATGGATCCATTTAGCATTTAGCTAGGAAATGACCAAATCTAATTATTTAATAATACTCTGGAGGGCTTACTTATTTTACTATTATATCTTTTTCTCCCTCTCCCCGCTCAACTGTGAAAAATTCTTTTCTTTTTAAATGAAACATATCAGTGAGAATAACAACCCAAAAAAGATAATGGAGATTTTTTAAGTGTTATCCACATATCTCCAACTGTTTGTCAGGCTTTCTGAAGCTCCACTTAAAGGCAGACAAACTTCTAAGGGGAGAATTATATACCTTGATATAGTTGCTGTGCTGTGCTTAGTCACTCAGTTGTGTATGACTCTTTGTGATCCCAGGGACCGTAGCCCTCCAGGCGCCTCTGTCCATGAGGATTCTCCAGGCAAGAATACTGGAGTGGGTTGCCATGCCCTCCTCCAGGGGATCTGCCCAACCCAGGGATCGAACCCAGGTCTCCCACACTGCGGGCAGATTCTTTACCTTCTGAGCCACCAGGGAAGCCCTCTGTAGTTGCTGCTGCTGCTGCTGCTAAGTCGCTTCAGTCGTGTCCGACTCTGTGCGACCCCATAGACGGCAGCCCGCCAGGCTCCCCCGTCCCTGGGATTCCCCAGGCAAGAATGCTAGTTGTGATTAAATGGGGCACTCCTTCCTCATAGTTCCTCTAGTCTGGAGACACTTTATTGCTGCCACCTGTGGAAGCAGTTTCTTCTGGAATGTTTAGCCTCTTCCTTTTCTGTGCCTGTACCACTTTCTACCTAAATTTCTGTAATACGTGATTCAAATAGTTTTCTCATCACCATCGTCACTCTTATCATTCTTATGTGAGGGAGTCTTGGCATACAGACCACCTGAAGAGGTGGTAAAACTTAGCACTTGTCACAGCTAAACGAGACGGAAGTGTTCTGCCTCGTTGTTCAGGTTAGGGGAAGCTTCAGTCACTCGGTTTGGCACAGGCTCAGTGCTTTCAGCCGTGTGTTCTTGGCAGTGTTTCATTCATTCTCCTTGCCAGGCACTACATTATCCTCTATTATCCTCTGTCCTTAGGGTCACTGTACTTTTTGTTAGCTCTTACTACCTATTGAAGTTGTTCACTAAGTTGGTTCCTAACCAACAGTACTGTTTTTTCTGGGTCTCATGTCTGTCCCCCAATTTCATGCCTGTGGTAGTTTGGTAGAGCTGCTATAATAAAATACCACAGACTGTGTGGCTTAAACAGCAGAAATTTATTTTCTCACAGTTCTGGAAGCTAGAAGTTCAAGATCAAGTTGTTGGCAGTTTGGCTTCTTCTGAGGCCTCTCTCCTCACCTTGGAGATGGCTTTCTTCTCTCTGTGTCCTCACATGATCATTCTGCTGCCTGTGTTACCCATGTCCTTATCTCTTCTTCTTACAAGAATACCTTTCCTAGTGGCTCAGATGCTAAAGAATCTGCCCGCAATGTGGGTGTTCCTGGGTTCAGTCCCTGAGCCGGGAAGATCCCCTGGAGAAGGGAATGGCAACCGACTCCAGGGTTCTTGCCTGGAACATTCCATGGACAGAGGAATCTGGTGAGCTACAGTCCATGGAGTTGCAAAGAGCTGGACATGACTGAGCATCTAACACTACTACTACACTACAGTAAGGATACCAGTACTGGGAATTAGGGCTTCAACATGTGAATTTTGAGAACATACAGTTCAACTCCTAGCAGTGTCTTTCTCATAGTCAGCAGAATGCTAATTTTTCTGAAAATGTTCCCTTTTTAACTTGAACTGTATCTCCAGCATCTGATGACACACAACAGTTTCCTGTGTTTGTCAGTATACCCAAGTTCTGCCATTTTCTCCTAAATTCTCAGATTTTCTAAAATACCCTATTTTTCTTCACTTTCATCAGCCACTTGGCTGGCAAGGAATTTCCTCTGGCATGCATGTTAGCTTAATTTATCTTGTATACCCTGTTCTGGTGTGGTCTACATGCATTAACTTGCGTATACTCCTGTCTCTGTGCTGTGTGCTGTGCTTAGTTGTTCAGTTGTATCTGACTCTGAGGCCACCATCTGTCTGTGGGAATTCTCCAGGCAAGAATACTGGAGTGAGCTGCCATGCCCTCGTCCAGGAAATCTTCCCAACCCAGATCTCAAACCCAGGTCGCCCACATTGCAGGTGGGTTCAGACAGTAAGGTCTGAACCACCAGAGAAGCTCTCCTGTCTCTATATAGTATCATATCTTATACAAACCATAAACTCCCCCAATTCCCCTCATTTTGTAAAAGAGAGGCTATGAGTTGTACAAGTAAATAAGTTACATCTTGGCAGGATGGCCAGTGATAGAAGAAAATCTATATTCTGTTGTAATAGAATGAGTATTTTAAGCAACACTATGATTTGGATACTGTTTAAGAGCAGAGGACTTAGTTTATTTTCTAAAATCATTTATATACAACCTTTTATTCAAAAATGTAAGTAAAGTGGAAGTAGCTGCTCAGCAGTGTCCAACTCTTTGCAACCCCATGGACTGTAGGCTGCCAGGCTCCTCTGTCCTTGGGATTCTCCAGGCAAGAATTCTGGAGTGGATTGCCATTCCCTCCTCCAGGAGATCTTCCTGACCCCGGGATCGGACCTAGGTCTCCTGCATTGCAGGCAGATTCTTTACCAGTTGAGCCACCAGGGACACCCTTATTCAAAAATATTTAATGAAATTTTAGGATGCTTCCCAAGTGGCTCTAGTGGTAAAGAATTCACCTGCAGTGCAGGAGACACAGGAGATGTGGATTCAATCCCTAGATTGGGAAGATCCCCTGGAGGAGGGCATGGCAACCTTCTCCAGTACTCTTGCCTGGAGAATTCCATGGACTGAGGAGCCTGGTGGGTTACCGTCCAAAGGATCACAGAGTCAGACACGACTGAGAGTGACTAAACATGCAGGGTTGTAGATGTTACACTTGTAAGGGAAAATTTTGGGGGGAAATTTTGTTTTTGACATGGTAGGATCTTAGAACCTTCAGAATTTGTAGTTATAGGTCCCTGACATTGCTTGTCTGGACTATTATAGTTGCCTCAGACTGACTAACTGGCCTCTCTGGCTTCAACATTTTATTTTTTAATTGAAAGATAATCACTTTAAAGAATTTTGTTGGTTTCTGCCAAACATCAACATAAGTCAGCCACAGGTATACATATGTCCCCTCTGTCTTGAACCTCCCTCTCATCTCCCTCCCCACCCCACCCCTCCAGGGTGTTATAGAGCCCCTGTTTGAGTTCCCGTCATACAGCAGATTCCCACTGGCTGTCTGCTTTACATATGGTAATGCAAGTTTCCATGTAGTTTATATCTTCTGGAGTTTGTTTTGCTCGCTACCACCAGAGTTTTCTGCCTGGAAAACCAGCCTTACCTTACCGCTCCTTACCTCAGAGAGCACTGCTGGCTCTCAACTTGGCACTCATCCCCAGGTTTCACATCAATATGCCGTATGTGTTCCTGACCTCGTCACATCTTGTCCCTTCTACCTGGAACTTGTAATGACTATTCTGAGAAAGTTACTCGATTTCCTTGAGTATGAGTTTGCTCATTATGAAATAAAGCTAATACCTACTAAACAAAAATGAAGAATTAATAAAGCTAAACATATCCATGAAGCACTGGCTAAATTATTTATCCAATCCTTTTGCAGTTATGAGGTCAAGCAAACCCCTATCATCTTTTCATACCCAGAACTGACACCACCTCTTTTGGGAGCCTGCTGCTGCTAAGTCACTTCAGTCGTGTCTGACTCTGTGTGACCCCATAGACGGCAGCTCACCAGGCTCCCTCCCCGTCCCTGGCATTCTCCAGGCAAGAACACTGGAGTGGGTTGCCATTTCCTTCTCCTAAGCTGCTGTTTACTCTAATTCTGGCAGTTCCTCCACTAGAGCACCACAGTTGGAGATAAGAATGTGGTTTTCTGAAGCCATGTGGTTAGAGTTAAACCTTGGCTTCTCTATTTTATTACCAGTGTGATATCTGACGTTACCTGTACCTCAGTTATGTGTTCAGTAAAATGAGGATTATATTGTTTATATAATAGGATTACTGTGAGGATGAAGTGGGATAATATATGTAAGAAACTTAGCAGATACTGTGTATCATTAGTATACAAAAAAATGTTCATCATAATTACTGCAGTCGGTTTGAGTCCATTTCTCCCATTGTGAGTTCCTTAAGGGTTTTTCTCTACCTTGCTCCTCTCTAGATGCTTTGGGCTGGTTCAATGCCTAGCATAAAAGCTGGATCAAAGAAGTCACTCATTAAATATTTATTCAGTTAACATAGCCTATTCATTCAAGATGAGGAATATTGGGCTTTAAATCCTCTCTGAAAATACTTGGGAAATAGAAAAACCCTCATGTGTCCCACTGAATAATATTTCAGGTTTCTTCCTATAGAGAAGTGCAGTATCTAAATTTCTTGGTCTGAATGCAGCTTTAAGAAGGATGTCCATCATATTGTATAGATTACAGGGATCATGTAATATAAATTGGTGAATTTTCCACCTTTCAATACCTTTAAGACTTATATAGACTAGATAGAAGGTCAGCTTTCTTCCCTGATGCTTAGGTAACCAAATGCTCTTACTTATCTTTAACTATGCAAGTTTTCAGATTGTTAGTCAATGATTTTAGAATTCTAAAAGTTTTTTCAAGTCTTATTTACATAAACCTTTTGGTTGTCTGTGTTCAAAACAACTGTTGAAAGAACTGAAGCCAAGGTGTATATACCACAACCTTTTGAAATAGGGTAGACATGGGACTTCCCTGGTGGTTCATTGGTTAAGACACTGAGCTTCCACTGCAAGGGGTAGGTGCAGGTTTGATCCCTCGTTGGGGAACTAAGATCCCACATGCTATGTGGCAAAAAAAAAAAAAAAAATTAAATAGGGTAGACAGTCAAATTTAATAGAGTTTATAATCAAAAGACTGCCAATACAGATCCCAAATGACAGACTAGCCTGTTCCTTCTTTACATAAGAAGTTATAGTCATGGTTTGTATTTTTTATGGAATTCTCTTTACATATTTCATAATTATTAATTATATTTTATTCTTCATGAACTGAAGTCAGGGAATATCAGCAATATAGCTGCGTATTTACGGTCCACATTGATCAGTTATCTATTGCTGAATAGCAAGTCATCCCCAGACTTACTGGCTTACAACAACAAAATTTCCCACAATTCTGTAATTTGACTGGCTGGTTCTGCTGCTGTTATCTCTGGATTCATTCATGTGGTAGCCATTCAGCTGGTGGGACAGCTCAGAGTAGGGTCTCCCTTTCCACATGGTTTTTCATCCTGGGCTGCTTCTCAGCATTGTGGTCTCAGATTTCCAGGAAGGCAAGACCCAGTGCACCTTTCAAGCATCTGCTTGTGTTACATTTGTCAGCGTCACATTGACCAAAGCAAAGCATGTGGAGAGGACTCCACAGGGAAGATGATGCCAGGAGATGTGATTGATTGGGAGCCTGTCTTGTAACAATCTACTACACATACTCGGGATAAATTTGTGTTTCAGTACATAAAAACAAACCAGCCAACCCCCACATTAACTTAGTTTCTGATGAGAGGACTGAGTTTGATGTGGAGAGGAGACTTCCTTTCCATTTAATGTATTTACTTTCATTTATTAATACTTTTTATTTAATTATATCTATATCTTTTTGTGCAGTTTCTTTTACCATAGGCTGATACTGCTTCTTCAATTGGAAAAAAAAAAAACCTTTTTTCATAAACCATTATAAATTTGGGTTCCCTGATGGCAGAAGTAATAGTTGCTTATGAATTGTTAACGAAACTTGAGTAGAAATACTCTGATTACAAAGAAAATTCAGTCTGTGATATTAATTTTATTATACATGAGAAAGGTTCATAGGAAACTTAAAATTCTTCAGGTTTACTGTGACATAGCTACCAATAATTTATAGGGGATTTGAAATAAATATTCTGTTTTATTTTCAGGATATTTTGGTTTTATTTCAGTTGTACTATGTGTTATCTATCCAACATGTTGACCAAAAAGAATGGTTTAGATGACATAAGTCACTGGGAAGAGAGGAATGCATTTACCAAAATGAACGTGAGCACCTTCTTAAGACAATTGCAATAGGTATATTGCAATCAAAGATTTAGAGACAAATCTTTTAAAATGACTACTTTTTTGGCCAAAGTAGAGCAGCAGCTCGCCCTTAAATTCACATACTAGGATGAGAAAGTTAAGGTTGACTATTGACATTGGTTTTTCAAGATAAATGTCTCACATTATTTTTTCCAAGGGTAGGATGAGTTCACCCTGTTTTAAAGAAAGGACAATCTGATACTTTCTCTGACACAGAGCAATGAAAATATGGTAGAACCAAATGAAAGTTTGCCACAGGATACCAGCCTAACTATTCCATGCTTTGCCGTGGAGGACTCTTTCTTTGGATCTAACGTATTTGTTTTAATTCAGCTCAGGGTTTGGCTGTGGTTATCTGATCACAACAGATGTAACTTTAGACTTCTAAGATGGATGATGTAGTTAAACTCATCTTAATGTAAGTTTTTCATGGTGGGCCATGCATAGATTGTCTCCAGGAGTAAGTGAAAAAGAGCTAGTTTCCTATCTAGAGAAGAGGGTAAAAGTGTGAAAGTGAGTGTAACATCACAAGATCAAAATTCTAATGACTTTGTTTTTGATGGATCCAGGATCTGAGAAGTAGGGAATGGACACCAGAGAAGAGACTGTGTAATATATTCCCAGTATTGGGAAGGAAATGCCATTGAGAAATGAAGGAAGACAAAAGAAAGTGGGGGAAAGATCTAGTACTTCCTCTTTTGAAAAATTGGGTCCCCTAGTAGAGTACAGAAGGTGTCCCCAACCTCCGGGGATCGAATGCCTGATGGTCTGAGGGGAGCTGATGGAATAATGGCAGAGGTAGAGTGCACAGTAAATGTGATGCGCTGGAATCATCCCGGAACCAGCTCCCTCCTCTGCCCACCCTACCGTCTGTGGAAAAACTGTCTTCCACAAAACCTGTCCCCGGGGACCAAAAGATTGGAGGCCAGAGTACAGCATTTATCAGGAAAGCTGCTGCAGGAGACAGATCGTACCTTTACTGCCCAGAGATACTTGCTGCTGTGAAGAAGTGCGCAACTTAATCTTGCCTATTGGCTGATGTTCCCTGCTGTTTTCTATTAACTGGGCCCAAAATCAGATCCAAAGACATCCTCCCCAGAGAGTAGGTGGATGGATGGTATGAACTAAGTGCTATGGGCTTGTGGCTCAGGGAGATGGCAGGCCTGTCTCAGGCTCTCCCTACCACCGTGTTGATAATGTCCACGTGCTGGCACTGGGCACCCACGCAGCCCGCTCTTCCCTGCCTCCCTCGTGGATGTCCCTGTGTGCTCCTGCGTCTTGCTGGAACATCAACAGCCCAAGTCCCTTTCAACTGCTTGCTGCTCCTACTTATTTCCCCTTCTCATTCTGTGTAACTTCCTTTTTTCCTTGAAGGAGCCATTGATTAGCATTAACTTTGAAATGAAAGAAGCCATAACAATGACACCTTCCTTCCTTGGATGCCTGGCATGTTTATCATTTAATCATCACCTTAACATCATGAAGTGCTCTCACTGATCTGATTGTACAGATCAGAAAACAGGTGCAGAAAACAGTGGCCTCTAATAAAGGCCACTTGGTCAGTAAGTAACAGATCAGAAATTTGACTCCAGGCAGTCTGGTTCCACAGTCTGTGCTTGACTATCTCTCATATACTGTGTTTTATATTAATCTTATACTACATAACTTTTGAAGGCAGTCATTTCAGAAGCTGTTTACTGTTGCCAGTATTTACTGGTCACTTACAGGATGTAAGACTCTTCTGACTCACTGTGATTGCATTCAATTGCATCTCTTCATTCTTTTGCTTAATAGGTATTTTTAAATTTCTTGTGCACCTTCTGTGTCCCAATCCTGCATTAGTCTTTCTATTCAGTAATAATCACAACAAACAAAACTTCTGTCCTGATGCTCACAGGATAATGGAATGGGTGGGATAACCCAAAAATAAAGTATAATCAAGTGCTGTAATAAAGGTTTCAAAAGGAAAGAGAAGTTTGTTATAAGAGAGAAAGTAGTAAGAAGATAGTTTAGACTGAGGAATGCAGATCAAGGAAAACTTGTGACATTTTCTGCTGAAGCTGTAAAAGATTAACAGCGCTAACCAGCTGTGGAGAAGTAGTAAAGTATGCTATAGAAGGTCTATTGTTTTTGGGAAAAGAGTGGACTAGATGTCAGTATAAACTCTTCTGATACAGAACATCTAAAACTTCTGGATAAAATAGTTGAAGTATATTTTTTAATGTGTGGCTGAGTGGGAAAATAAGGAAAAATTTTAGGAGCCAGAAATTCTGTGAAAACCTGAATTCTGAGATACAAGTAAATTCTAAACCTATATTTTGTTGTTTGGGCCTTTGCTGATCCTTGGTGGCCTAGATTTAGACTTTAGCAGGCCTTGTGCAGAAGACAAAGTCAAACCAAGACTTCTGTGTCATGGGTGAGTCAGAGGGAAAAGCCCATCCCCTCCTTACATCTCTTCTTCAGAGGGAGATGGTTGGGAGAATCACCCATCTTAGCCTTGGTAATTGAGTAAATGAGAGTCATACACATCAATCACATTCTTCTGTGTGAAAAGATATTTCATGGTAAAAGGAAAATGAATTTCATTATTAAAAAACAAGCAAACCAAAAAACAAACAAACAACCATTTTCTGGGAAGGGGAAAGGCTGTGTGGGAAGGCCTTTATGGGAAAAGGCGCTTGACCTTTTCAGGGAACTAAAAAGCTGGTGTAGACTGAGCAAAGTAAGTGCTGGCAGACGAGGTTGTTAATGAAACCTGGGACCAGATCCTTGCTTGTCCTCAAAGGCTTTGGCTCGGATTTTGGATTTTAGCCTAAGTATAATGCAAAGCTTTTGGAGAGTTTTCAAGAGATTATCTGATTTATGTAAGAAAAAATAGAGAAAATGTAAAAGTAAAGAATTCTTCTAAAGGCAAAAGCAGAGAAACTACAGTAATAATAAAGAGGTGAGAAGTGGATTTGACTTGGATTAGGGACAACTGGAAGACATTGATGGGTTCAGGATGTATTTGGAAAGTAAACCTGCTGAGGAATTGGATGGTGAGTAGGATATGAAAGCCTATCCCCAAGCATCTGTCTTGAATAACTGGTTGTCCAGAGGTCTTTTTCTGAGTTGAGGAAGTCAGGAGGAGATAGGAAGAGGGAAGATCATGAGTTTGGCTTTAGAAATGTTGAGTTTTAGGAATGCTAAGTTTGACAAGTAAATGCAAGTGGAGACACTGTCACTGTTCAATATACTGCTGCTGCTGAGTCGCTTCAGTCGTGTCCAACTCTGTGCGACCCCATAGAAGACAGCCCACCAGGCTCCCCCATCCCTGGGATTCTTCAGGCAAGAACACTGGAGCGGGTTGCCATTGCCTTCTCCAGTGCATGAAAGTGAAAAGTGAAAGTGAAGTCGCTCAGTCGTGCCCGACTCTAGCAACCCCGTGGACTGCAGCCCACCAGGCTCCTCCGTCCATGGGATTTTCCAGGCAAAAGTACTGGAGTGGGGTGCCATTGCCTTCTCTGATTCGATATACTAGAACTTTGTTATTCAGTTGCTAAGTCGTGTTCAACTCTTTGCAACCCTATGGACTGTAGCACACCAGGCTCCTCTGTCCTCTACTGTCTCCCCGAGTTTGCTCTAACTCATGTCATTGAGTCGGTGATGCTATCTAACTATCTCATCCTCTGCCGACCTGTTCTCCAAGATACTTAAAATATGTTTATATAGTTGAACTCATATTCGAATAAGCCATCCCTAGAATGCAAGATCTGAATACATTTGCATATGAAGTATAATATTTTGGGAAAGACACTGTCAGAAATTGACTGACTGTTCACCAAACCTGTTCTCTTTTCTTCCTGCTGATACAGCTTGAACTGCATTTCCCAGCCTCCTGTGCAATTGCATGTAGTCATCTGAATGGGTCTGGGCAGAGGAAGGAGAGTACAAGTGATATACATTTTTATGTTTCTTTCTGGCTGTTTGGAAAAAAAAAAAACTCCCATGTAGCTTCTGTGCTGTCTGCACTTTTGCCAACTGACACACTCAAAATGCCTTTGGAAACCACATATTGAAGATGATAGAATCTCTTCCTAAATGATGACATAGTTCAGAAAACCCCTGATCATACCCTCCTGCTTACTGAACTCTGCATGAACAAAAAAATACGCTGCTTTTATTTTAAATTACCAAGATTCTGTAATTTAGCCACTAGTTTCCCTGGTGGCCCAGACAGTAAAGAATCCACCTGCAGTGCAGGAGACCTGGGTTAGATCCCTGGTTTGGGAAGATTGCCTGGAGGAGGGCATGGCAACCCACTCCAGTATTCTTGCCTGGAGAATTTCATGGACAGCAGAGCCTGGAAGGCTACAGTCCATGGAGTCACAAGAGTCAGACACAACTGAGCAGCTAAGCACAGCATCATGTTAAAAGATACTGATTTTCTTTCAGGGTGGCATCAAGGACCTAATTTCTTGCCCATTCTTTTTTTTTTTTTTTCTCTCATTTTTCTTCTGTGTATATTTGATATCATATGTAACTAGGCAGTTTGAAGGTTAGGATGTTAGAAGGTTTATATAGGGAGTAAGGGAATTTGAGAAACTTGAGGTATGAGAGAGGAGCTGAAGGTTATAAATGCCTCCTGTTCTCCATATAAGATAACTATCATTCCTCCTCTGTCTAGCCAAGTAATTCATTTCAAAGATTTACACTCCTGTAGCCACTTTATCCCACCCACTGGTAGCACCCTCTTTACAAAACAGAGTTGATAAAGACCATGATCACCTCTGCTTTACCTCATTTGATATTCACAGAATCAGATTCACATACTCGGATGCAAGAAAGTCATGAATTAAAACTGAGAGACATCTTTTCTTCCTTTATATCTCTGATAATAGATGCCACAAGATCTCTCATGGTGAACACTTTAGGGAGAGATGCAAAATGTATCAGAATGTGTGTACATGTCTCATAGGACACGCTGAAATCAGAATACACCCCTCTGAATCTTTGGCTGTTGGATTAGCCTGATAGATGTTCTCTTACATCATTTTCTCATGATTTATCTATCAGTCTATTTGCCTTTCTGGACCTTCATGATTCCTTCCCGTTAGGGAAGTGAAAATCACTCAGTTATGTCCCACTTTTTGTGACCCCATGGACTATACAGTCCATGGAATTCTCCAGGCCAGAATACTGGAGTGGGTAGCCTTTCCCTTCCCCAGGGGATCTTCCCAACCCAGGATTCGAACCTGCATTGCAGATGGATTCTTTACCATCTAAGCCCCAAGGGAAGCGCCCCCACCCCCCACCAAGGACAGGTAGGAGGTAAATCCAGTTCCGTATTCTGATCACCCAGCATAATACTTGGTGTATTATAAGTGCTTAGTAACTCCTTGTTAAAAATGAATGAAACTTTGCTAGTTAACAAACATTGTAAATCAACTGTACTCCAATAAAAAATAATTTTAAAAAATTAAAACAAAAACACAAAAACTGTTGCATTTTTAAGAGTTCTGTCTATATTTTGGACACAATTTCTTTATCAGATGTATGTTTTGCATTTCCCCTCCAACATGTGCATTATTTATGAAAACCTGGAAGTAGAAACAAGCAAATGTCCATCAACTGATGAATATAGAAAAAAAAATTGTAGAATATCTGCACAACATAATTCATGTCCATAATAATAAAAAAACACCTAATGAATGGTTTGTATCTGGCTGATAGGAAAAGTGTTCCTAGTGGGGTGCATTACGTGGATTATTCACTGTAGAGAATTCCCTTTTAACCACATCAGTAATGTACCTTTAAGATACAGGTCACTATCTGGCCATAGAAGGTATTTTTATGAAAAACATGATAATTTTTTTGTATAAGGAATTTATCAAAGTTTACATTCTCTTTGTTTATGAATATATCTTCAATTTCCAAAAAAGTCAGATTATACATGATTGACAGAGTTTATAGTTTTGCAAGAATCAGGCAAATTGCACATATAGGGACAGGTTGGGCACATGCCCCTACAGGAGCTTTAAGGAATACATTATGACTCTGCTGGTAATTGCCTCCTTTTCAGTTCTTGTGGCATATGGCTAGGCTTGGGCAAACAGATGTTTGTACCCAATCAGGCACTTACTGTGTCAGCTCAGGTGTTAAGCCAGGCTGAAGTTTACAGCTGTGCCCTGCTTGAAATTCTAAAGCCATAGTAGTTTATACTCTGAGCCTGGTGTACCTCTCATCTAGAATATGGCATTGTGGACTTCTGGAATCATTTTCTTTCATAGTCTATGAGCTGATGATAAAGCCTGTTCTCGTAAGGATTGTAAGCAAAGTGAAATTCAGTCCTGAATTGTCATAAGTGAAATGAAAAGCTTTCGTTTATATGGTATTAGATGACAGAAATGTGATTATAAGTATGCTCTAGTTTCTTTCAGGCACACTGGCGCTGAGCTATAGTGGTTCCTTTACAGAAGTCAGTATGTTGATCACCTCAGTTCCTTGGACTACTAGCAGTAGGTACTATTTGATATAACCTTTTCCCAGGAATTTCTAGCTGGCTAGACTAAATTCTCATGCCTTTGATGTTATAGTAATGGACTCTTATCTTGATAGTGATTACAGTTGAGTATAAAAGAAAATCTCAAATTCTATAAAATAATTATTTCTTTATGACTTCCAAGAAGCATTTTGATTATCAGAACTGAGGAAAGCTTACTGCAATAGGCAGGCCAAAGCTAGGAGTATCTGTATACCCACAGTCCTTTTCAAAGGACTCCTACCTGTAGCCTCTTCCTGAAGATCTCAGCTCTAGGCATTGCATGTAGGTGCCATGCTCTGTATTGCTAGACCTTACCACCTACATATGACGTAAAGCAATCAGAAAAAATAAATGCTAAAACAGGCTGTGTGGAGGCTGATCCGTTAGAAGACCTAGCACCAGTGCTTTACCTTACTGATGACGGTGACCTAGTAGGCTGGTCAAATCCTCTGCCAGAAAAGTGTATACTTGAGGTAGAGAGATTTATTTGATAGGAACAGAAGTCAAATGCTTAACTAGAACAAAGGTAGACAGAGATGATATGAGTCAGTAAGAAGCCATGAGTAAGCAAGAGTGATGAATAAGTGAAAGCTAAGTCATGAAACTTTTTTTTTTAATCATGTGTGGGGGAGATACAGAGATTTTACTTAACATTTGTAGGCAAAGAGCATGATCAGTAGGTTATTGTTGCCAAAGACACAAGGAACTAACCAAATGCTTACACATTTGCCTGAGCAACTTGAAATTCTCAATCTGTGTTCCTGTACTTCTCATGAGGCCTGCTTAAGCAGCTTTCCACGACTTACTATGAGGCCTAGCCATGTGACATACTTTTATTCCATATTTTCCCATGAAACATTACAGTAGTATTCCCGCTCATACTCCTCTCTTACACACACACACACACCCACACATATAAATATATATATATATATGTATATACACACACTATATATGGCCACACACAGTTACTTGGGATACCTGATTGAGTCTCTGTTCCTTTTAGCCAAAGGATCCTAAATGACACACCTGCTCTACAGGTTCAGCTCTTATTACTTTGGCTCCGCAGCCAAGGCAAGGACTGAAGAACAATAGCGGTTTTATGCCCACCTGAAGAGGGCACAGACTTTGAACAGGAAAAGGCAACCCTGATGTGATACAGGGAGGGACCAGAGAAAGGTAGATAACGTTAATGACCTGAAACATGGCTTTAGAGGTGACTGTGTGGAAATGTACATTAGCAAAAAAGTGAAAGAATATTATTGCTTCTTTTCTTCCTACTAAAGTATGAGTTTCTGAAGCATTCATGGCAATGTGCCTCTCTAATGCCTAGAAGAGGGCCTTGCATATAGTAGGTGAAACACTAAGTTGAGCACATAATGGCCCAGCTATTGATTTGTCTTAAAGTTTTGTATTTGCTTTGAATTGACTGGTAAAAAATATATATACTTTCAGGCAGACTAAACTAAGCCAAAGAGAGAAATGTAAGTTAGAAGTGAGAATAGAATTTCCAGAAGCTTCTGGGAGAGGTAGAGATAGTGTAGAATAGCCTAGAAACCATGGGAAGAATTTCAGAGAGCTGGATAAGAAACGACCTTCCCCATTCACAAGGCTAAGGAGCGGAACATACTGTTGTCAGGAACACCTGTAGAACACAGGACAGCAAAGCCTTTCACCAGAGAACATGACGTGGAGCACGGATAGCGGAGGAGAGCTGGCAAAAACAAATTCTAGATTCTAGTTTTTCAGTGACAGAATATGAGGGCGTCAGTGTCCTAGGAGAACCAAATCTTCAAGGGAAGGAGGAGGCATACACAACCCCAAACCACAGGATGTGATGAAGAGCAAAGAAACGCAGTTGAAGAAAGATGCGTGCAGCTGCCAATCTCAGAAGAAACGGACAGAACTCTCTGAGGGACAAACCCAGGAATGCCCAGTTTAGACTGATGGGACAGGGCGTGTGGACAGCAGCAGGAGCTGGGCATGGAGAAGAAGCTGGGCAATGGCCTCAGTGAAGAATCACCCAGGCAAGGCTGGAGAGAGAAACAAAAGCTTACTGGGAAAACACGAACAAAAACGTAGGGATCTCATCTTTAATACAAGGCAATGTTAGATTTAGAGGAGAAAGCTTTAAATAAGGCAAAGAGGGAAGATTCATAACAGCAGTATACTACTGTCATCTATAAAACAGAAACAGGAAGTGGGAAATATGAAGAGAAATATGTGATATGGTAGGAGACTTTAATTCACTCCTCTTGGTTAGTGAGACCAGGTGGCCAAAAAAAAAAAAAAAAAAAAAACCAAGAAAATGAAAGCCCAAATAAAGATAATAAATGAACTAACTCATTGTTATTAATATTTGTCACTCTGTGTCCTAAAAGCTAAGAACAGACCTTTTATACTGCTGAATAAAAACAAAATACACTGTAAAGAAAATATCAATGAATTTCAAAAGGCAAAATGAATACATATAGCATTCTCTAATCACACTGTAATAAAACTAGAAATTAAGAACATAATTAGAAATTGATAAAATTTTTCATTTAAACAACTCTTGGATCATAGAGGAAATCAGATTATAGAAAATGTAGGAAGAAAAGCACTGTATGTCAGAACTTATGCAACAGCTAAAAGTAGAATTCAGAAGCACCTATCTTAATGAAGAAAGAAAATAGCTGAATTAAATCTCTAACTCAAGAAGTTAGAAAAATAATCAATAAAACAAACATTAAAAAGCAGAAAGTCAGAATAATGATAGAAGTTAATGAATTAGAAAAAGAAAATTAATCAGACTAGTAAATAAAAGAGCTGGTTCTTTTTTAAAAAATTAATTAAATAGATAAATCTTTAGCTAACCTAATAAAATTGAAATGTGGGTGGGGAACAGAATATAGAATGAGAAATAATAATGGGGAAAGGATAGAAACTAGAAAGAATAAGAGAATTATAAGAAAATATTTTGCTCAGTCCTGCACAAATTAACTTGAGAACCTGGAAGGGATGAATGCTTTTCTAGGAAAACAGAAATAATCAATATTAATCTCAGATTATTAGTCAGATCATTAATCATCAGAAAATCTAAACTGACTATCACAGAATAGCTCCCCCCGCCCGCTCCCCGCCCCAACCCTCTCAGGAAGAGCTTGAGTGAGGCCAGGGTGATGTAGCAGGGGACTGCTAATAACCTTTCAGGACCACATCAGACCAGAGTTCCCAGGTAACATGTGCTTTAGCAAACATGGAGATTTCTCACAGGAGACCTGCGAAACTAGTAAAAAGTTGTTGTTCTTGGGGATCAGAACTGGGACTAAGGGACAGTATGAGAAGGATGTCTTGCTTCTTGTGTACTTTTATTATTTTATACCATTTTCAAATGTTTCTTACTCAAGTGTGAAGAATTTAGAATACCTTTGTTTCATATTTGGACAAGTTCACAACACCTTTTGGCTTTTTTTTTTTTTTACTTGCCTTAATTTCTTTGCTAGACAGAATTTCTTTCTTTTTTCTTAATATTTATTTATTTATTTGGTTGTGCTGGGTCTTAGTTGAGGTGTGTGGTATCTAGTTCCCTGACCAGGGATCGAACCTGGGCCCCCTGCATTGGGAGCTCAGAGTTTTAGCCACTGGACTACCAGGGAAGTCCTAGACAGAATTTCTTAAATGCCCTTCAAAGATGTCCCAACCAAATTCCTGGTACCTGAGAATGTGATGAGATATGGCTTATCTGATTAGATTATGTTATATGTCACAGTTGACCAGAAAATAGGGATATTTTCCTGATTTATCTGAGTGGGCCTGATCTCATCATACGAGCCTCAGATGCAGAGAGCTTTCTTTGGCTGATGGCGGGAGGGAGGAATTATGAGACGGACTCCATACACAACTGCTGCTTTGAATATGGAGGGGACCATGAAGAAGGGAGGCAGATAGCTTTGAGGAGCTGAGGGCAGCCCCCCAGCCAGTGGCTGGCAAGGAAACAGGACCTCATCCATAGTTCCACACGGAATTGTGTTCTGCCAGCAACCTGCAAGAGCTGGGAGGCGGATTCTTCCCCAGAGCTTCCAGATGAGAGGCCAGCCCAGTAGGCATCTTGATTTCAGCCTTATGAGACCCCAGGCAAAGCCCAGCAGAACCCACCCAGGTTCCTGACCTTCAGACTTGTGAGATAATAAATGAAAGCTGTTTTCAGCTATTAAGTCTGTGGTAATTTGTTATACAGTAATAGAAAACAAGTAGAGTAAAATGGCATTTTAAAACCTTCATACAGGAATCTGCAAAGATGGTACAGATGAGCCTGTTTGCAGGGCAGGAATAGAGACACAGACATAGAGAACAGGCATGGGGACACAGGGTGGGGAGCAGGAGAGGGTGGGACGAGTTGAGAGTGTGGCACTGACGTAATATACACAACACTAGGTGTAAAATCAGAGAAGGCAATGGCGCCCCACTCCAGTACTCTTGCCTGGAAAATCCCATGGGCGGAGGAGCCTGGTGGGCTGCAGTCCATTGGGTCGCTAAGAGTCGGACACGACTGAGTGACTTCACTTTCACTTTTCACTTTCACGCATTGGAGAAGGAAATGGCAACCCACTCCAGTATTCTTGCTTGAAGAATCCCAGGAACGGGAGCCTGGTGGCCGCCGTCTATGGGGTCACACAGAGTCGGACACAACTAAAGTGACTTAGCAGCAGCAGCAGCAGGTGTAAAATGCATAGAGGGAAGCTACTGTAGGGAGCACAGCTCAGCTTGGTGCTCTGTGATGACCTAGTGGGGTGGGATAGGGGAGTGGAATGGACGTTCAAGAGGGAGGGCATATATGTATACATATAGCTGATTTGTGCTATTGTACAGCCAGAACCAACACAACATTGTAAAACAATTGTACTTTAATAAAAAAAAATTTCAAAATACAGCCTCCATACCTGTGGGGCTTTATGAGGACTTAGAGGTGGAAGCATCTTGTCTCCTGTCTGGATGTGGCGGGATCATGCAGATCAGCCTCAGAGCGCCCAGCACAGACACCACATGTAGAGTTGGAATGCATTACTCCTGTGAGGTGCCATAAGTAAAACATACTCTGCTGTATTTTCATTATTTTCTCTAATTGTGTTGAAGTCCAATTTTCTTATTATTCTTTTTAGTCAGCGACTCAGTGTATAGGATGATAATTTTATTATCTTAATGAAGAGAATAAAATTTTTATAGCTGTCTTGTTCCTCCCTCCCCCCATTCGGATTATAGTCTTGAAAGCGATTTTGGGGGTATTTCCATTTTAAATAGTCTTTTCTGTTTTCAGTGAAGAAATTGGAATTTTTTCTTTGGATACTTTAGGAAATTAACTCCTACCTTTTTAAAAATTCTTTGTTTATGTGCCATGGGTTTTAAATTTGTCATTAGAGCAGCTTCTAATCATGAAAGTGCAGTCCAGTGACACTATAATGCTTTTTTGACTAGGTTTTCTGGAGTCTTACTTACTTGAGTTGCTCCATGCATGCCGTGCTCTGTCACCTGAGTCATGTCCGACTCTTTGCGACCCCATGGACTGTAGCCCACCAGGCTCCTCTGTCTGTGGGATTTTCCAGGCAAGAATACTGGAGTGGGTTGCCATTTCCTTCTCCAGGGAATCTTCCCAACCCATGGATCGAACCTGTGTCTCCTGCTTTGCAGGCAGATTCTTTACTGCTGCGCCACCCAGTTTTGTTCTAATGGCAATTGTACCTGAGACTGAATAAAAATTGTTTGCCTTTTAAATCGCCAGACACTGGAAGTTATCTTTCAATTAATTATTTGAGTTCAGTGGTCTGGGAATCAGATATCTTATTTTTATTTGATTCATTGGACTTTCATAAACTTTTGCCTTGAAATGTCAACTCTGAGAACCGCCAAAGGGAAGAATATCTGTTCAGGTCTCCAAAGAACTTAGGAAGATTCGAGATTGCTTCTGTGGTCTCCATCACTTCAGATTCTGAGTAGAAAATACAGTCACAAGCAAGTCAGTGTCAAGAGCCTAGCATGATCAACAGATTCAGTAACACATAGAATGCCTGAGTCTTAATGTCATTTCTTTTTGGTCAGTTATGTCGTCCAATTTCTCTTTCCCAGTCCATTCCAGGGGCTTGTCAATAGTGTGCTAAAGTCAGAGAATGCTTCTGCCTCTAATATAACATCTCTGGGCAATGTGTTATAAAAAGATTTATCTGTAGTAAATGTGAAACCCAGAAGGAAAAATTTAAACAACTGATTTTAATGACTGTACGGGGTGTGCCTAGCAGATAGAACAAACAGTTTCTATTTTGCTTTCATAAAGAAATTTCTTCAAAGACGTTATTGGTCATTTTTAGCAGAAATGTGTTGTTTTTCATAAGGGAATGAAGTTAAATATTTTTGTTTTCTCATGAGATTTTCTAAAAGGAAGAGAACTATATTATTGTTAATTCTGTAGTAGATGGAAGCTTTCAGAGAAGCCGCACTAATTATATTAGTGCTCAGTGCCAAAACATATAAAATAACCCTCACTGATTGGTGTCTGAATTATGAAAAGGTAAAAACTTGCATAATAGAAGAACACCAGGCTCCCCCATCCATGGGATTTTCCAGGCAAGAGTACCAGAGTGGGTTGCCATTTCCTTCTTCAATTTGAAAGAAAACAGTGCTTTTTTTGAAGTCCAGTAATCTTTTTATCTAATCAAACTACTTTATCTTCTTTATAAACCATACTTTACAGTTACTGATTTAAAAGAAATTCCCTCTAGTGGAAAATCTGATCTCAGAATTGTGCATAATTTAGGGGGTCAACACTCCCAGGTCTCAACTCAAAGGCTAGCTTTGCTCCAAAGTCCAAGCCTGGCTCTGATAGACTGTTTTCAAAGTCTCTTGATGACCTCTGCTAAATGTTCATTTAGGAATGGTACAGATCACCCTAAAATCCTGGTTGACTCGCTCCTGAGGTCGGGGTTTTCCTCTGGCATGTTACCCTCCAAATAATGCTTCTACTAGGCTAAATATAAAAAATTAGTTTGCCATCTGAACCCTCCACCTAAAATATGTGACAGAAGCGTGGTGATGGGTGATGAATTTGCTAGCCCCAAAAGAGAAAGAAACATGTGGAGATGAGGCTTTGAGAAATACTGTAAGCTGCACATGGTAAATCCAGCATCTGCAGATCATGGTTTGCCTTCAGTAATTTGGACCTCCTCAGCTTTGGGGCAATATCGCATATGCATGGTATATGATAAACTTATTTAACAGAGTTCCATCAAGTAAATATAAAAATCTCAATTTTGGTAATAATATTGACCTTACATTTTTGTTTTTATTTTTTGTCCAGTGGTTTCAAGAATGAATTGCTTGGTAGGAAATCAAGCAATACACTTCCCAGCCTGATATTATGTATGTATTGAGGCTAAAGAGTATTGTACAGAGGAGTGCCCTTATTCATAAAATATTAGGGGTAGAGAGGGTGGAGCCTTTCCATGTTTTAATAGCAAAGACCTCTCATTGTAAAAAGTGAGATTATCCCTTTGAAACCATATAAATTACTGAAGGGAAATATGACCAGAAGTATGTTTTGGTTAAATAGATGCCAGATGCCCATTTCACTGGATGATTACTATTCTAAATATTTTTCCATTAGCTAGTTGCAGCTCAGGAAATAGATTAGACACTTAATGGCCTAAGCAACCAGGAAATGCACAATATATTTATAGATTTCACCAGTGAATTTGAAATAAAACTTGTCTATTAAAACTTCTGATTGTAATACTCAATGTAAAATTTTTTAATGTTTTTTAAAATATTCTCTCTTCAGTTCAGTTCAGTTGTTCATTCATGTCTGACTCTTTGCGACCCCGTGAACCACAGCACACCAGGCCTCCCTATCTATCACCAACTGCTGGAGTCCACCCAAACCCACGTCCATTGAGTCGGTGATGCCATCCAACCATCTCATCCTCTGTCACACTCTTCCCCTCCTGCCCTCAATCTTTCCCAGCATCAGGGTCTTTTCAGATGAGTCAGCTCTTCTCATCAGGTGGCCAAAGTATTGGAGTTTCAGCTTCAACATCAGTCCTTCCAATGAACACCCAGGACTGATCTCCTTTAGGATGGACTGGTTGGATCTCCTTGCAGTCCAAGGGACTCTCAAGAGTCTTCAATACCACAGTTCAAAACCATCAGTTCTTCAGTGCTCAGCTTTCTTTATAGTCCAACTCTCACATCCATTCATGACTACTGGAAAAACCGTAGCCTTGACTAGAAGGACCTTTGTTGACAGACTAATGCCTCTGCTCTTTAATATGCTATCTAGGTTGGTCATAACTTTCCTTCCAAGGAGTAAGCGTCTTTTAATTTCATGGCTGCAATCCCCATCTGCAGTGATTTTGGAGCTCCAGAAAATAAAGTCTGACACTGTTTCCACTGGTTCCCCATCTATTTGCCAAGAAGTGATGGGACTTGGTGCCATGATCTTCGTTTTCTGAATGTTGAGCTTTAAGCCAACGTTTTTACTCTCCTCTTTCACTTTCAACAAGAAGCTCTTTAGTTCTTCTTCACTTTCTGCCATAAGGATGGTGTCATCTGCATATCTGAGGTTATTGATATTTCTCCCGGCAATCTTGATTCCAGCTTGTCTTCCTCCAGCCCAGCATTTCTCATGATGTACTCTGCATATAAGTTAAACAAGCAGGGTGACAATATACAGCTTTGACGTGCTCCTTTTCCTATTCTGTCTTATCCCAACCCTTTTAAAAGTCTCATATTCTCAGTAAAGAGAAGTTACCTAAAATCATATTTTGAGGAAAGCCTGAGTTTATATTAAGTGCTGGGAGTCAATTCCCACTGAGCCTAGATCCTGTGTTTTAGTAGTAGAAACTAATCCATTTCTGGTCTAGTGTTGGAAATCTGTAGCAGTCTGACAGGGCAGCTACCATGGGCCATTCTGATGGCCCTGTTCAGGCCTAGAGCTTCTCCAGTCCAAAAGGCACTGGAGGAAGCTTATCTTCACTTATTTAGCCCTTAGAGTTTAGCTGTGTTCTGTGAAAGACTGGGAGGGAATGTATCCTGTACATAGAACAAAGGCAAGACAGACTTTGGCTTCCATTAGGGCTCAGGCGGTAAAAGCATCTGCCTGCAATGTGGGAGGGAGAAGACAATGGCACCCACTCCAGTGTTCTTGCCTGGAGAATCCCAGGGACGGGGGAGCCTGGTGGGCTGCCGTCTATGGGGTCGCACAGAGTCGGACACGACTGAAGCGACTTAGCAGCAGCAGCAGCAGCAGTGTGGCAAATCTGGGTTCGATCCCTGGGTCCGGAAGATCCCCTGGAGAAGGAAATGGCAACCCACTCCAGTATTCTTGCTTGGAAAATCCCATGGACAGAGGAGCCCGGTAGGCTACAGTCCACGGGGTCGCAAAGAGTTGGACACAATCGAGCAACTTCACTTCACTTCCAGTACTCTTGCCGGAAAATCTCATGGACTGAGGAGCCTAGTAGGCTACAGGCTATGGTGTCCCAGAGAGTTGGACACAACTGAGCGAGTTCACTTTCACTTTTCAGGGCCCTTGCTTAACAGTCAGGAGGGCTGATTCCCACTTTAACTTCACCACTGAATAGCTTTATTGCAGGCCTTTGACATAAGCAGTTGAGTTAGAGGACCCCAGAGGCCCGGTACCGTTCTTACACCATACGAGTCTAAATTCCACCTGTGATTTCATAGAATCTTGAAGTAAGCATTCTATTACCCTTCAATGGGCATTGTTTTCTGCACCTGGTAAAGGAAGACACAGGCTCTTGAGACTGAGTGAAAAGAAAGGCTCAAATCAAAGACATTCTAAGCAAAATGAGATTGAAAGGTATTTGGTTATTTTTTATGGGAAATGAGGGATTAATGCATGGATTTTCACTGTGTATAGAAGTTTCTTTCACTGTCCTCCTACAGTATTTCAACAGCCTGAATTCCTTGAGTTTTTCTTTCTGGTACCCCAGATATTTAAGACTGTCTTCTGTATGTCGGGAAAACAAGAACTGTGTGTTCTCTTGAATCTCGCTGAAGTACCACTTAAAAAAGTAAAGTGTAAACTGCCTTTTAGTATTTGCATTGTTTTAAGTCAGTTTTTCATGATTGATTGATGCTTATGCAGTGACCCATTTTTATTTGTTTGTACTAACAAGAGCATAGCTTTCATTAAATGTACAGTTCAAATCAAAAGATAATTCGTATTATTGAAACTGAGCAGGAAACTCGGGCTCCTGGCCACAGAAGCTTTTCTCTGTCCCCTGTTTCTTGTTTGTAAGGTAGAGACTCCAGCTTCCATGACCTTCCCTGAGTCCCAAAGGGAAGATTCAAATAGTTGCTAATCAGAGAAGGGAGGGAATGAAGACACAAAGGAGGCAACCACCTGAGGCCAGATCAAAGAAGCCTGAGAAGCTCATCAGGAGAGGTCAGATTAAAGGAATGCAGGCCCTGCACACACCCTGATACTTATTAGCAACTCTGCCCTTGAATCATTGCTATAAAACTCCTCAGGAAAACCTCCCCATGGGGACACAGTTTTAGAGGCATGAGCCTGCTGTGTCCCCCTTTGCCTGGCAAAGCAATAAATCTGTTCTTTTCTACTTCATCTAAAACACTGTCTCCAAGATTCAATTTGGCACTGGTACACAGAGGCCGAGTTTTCAGCATCCCTCTTAATTTTAAAATAGTATATAGCCCTATTCACATCCATATGCTCTCAGATTAGACTGACCAATTATATATTGGAATACCTGGACCAATTTAAAATACAACTTAAGGGAATTCCTTGAGTCCCGTGGCTGGGACTCCATGCTTTCACTGCCGAGGGCATAGGTTCTATCCCTGGTCGGGGAACAGAACCCCGCAGGCTACATGGTACGTGCAGCCTAGGAGAAAGAAATGAAATAAAATGCAACTTAAAACTCATACAGAGGCAGGTTTACCACTACATTTTAAAGTATTTGCTTTTATTTTTCTATTTTATTTATTATGTTTTTATGTTAAATACCTTTAGATTAAAAAGCCCCAGGAAAAAACACATGAAAAAACCTTTCCAAATTTAAGTTTAAAACACCACACTCTTCCCCCAACCCTGTACCCCACCTGATAGCCCCAAATCAAGTTAATCAAGTAGTATAAACCAAAAAGCATGGAGACACTGTCCACCCCATCACCTGATTTTACAGATCTCCACCAGGAGCAGTTTCCCCATGATGGTATTGTCAGTCAAAAGTTCTTGTACCCAACACACAGTGAGACCAGACAGACCAAAATGTCAGTTTGGAGCCAAAAGGTTTATTACAGGGCCAAGTGAAGAGAACAAGTACTATTGCTCAAAAAAACCTGACCCCTCTGATGGTTTTTGGGGAAAAGTTTTTGTAGGAAAAATTTGGGCTGAGGGTTTCAGGTGTGTGATCTTCTTCTGATCTGTTGGTGATCAAGTAACAGGATGGTGTTGCAGGAATCTTGTACTCAGCCTGAAGTTACCATCCTCCACCTGAGTGGGGGCCTTAGTTCCAGCAGAAGAACACAAAGGTATTGTTATATATATCCCTTGAAGACCCTGTTGCCGGGAAAGATTAAGGGCAGGAGGAGAAGAGGGTGACAGAAGATGAGATGGTTGGATGGCATCAGCTACTCAATGGACTTCAGTTTGGGCAAACTCCTGGAGATAGTGAAGGACAGAGAAGCCTGGCGTGCAGCAGTTCATGGGGTTGCAAAGAGACATGACTGAGTGACTGAACCACAGCAACAGTCCCTTGATAAGGAACAGAGCCCTTCTTTATCAGTGTGCTCTTATTTCTTGACTGCTTCTCCTTTGTGCATTTCCTCTTGCTGGCTCATACAGTAAAGTGTCTGCCTGCAATGCAGGAGACTTGGGTTCGATCCCTGGGTTGGGAAGATCCCCTGGAGAAGGAAATGGCAAACCACTCCAGTATTCTTGCCTGGAAAATCCCATGGACAGAGGAGCCATGTGTCCATGGGGTTGCAGAGTCATACATGACTGAGTGACTTCACTTTTAATTAATAACTGTTTGAATCTGCCCTTTGGGAATGAGAGAAGGTCTAGGAGGCTGAAACCTTTTTCCTACACACAAGAAATAGCGAACACAGAAAGCATTTGTACCTGGAGGGGCCCCACAGGCTCCTGCTAGGTTTCGGTAGGAAGCACTGACCTTATCACAGCTCTATAACTACATCCATCATCTCTCTAGCTCTTGTTCTGTACAGATCCAGAGGCTGAGGTCCACAGTTAGTCAGACTTAGTTTACTCTACCCTGCCACACTCCATTAAAGAATTACTTTTTTCCCCACTTGGCATTGTTTCTTCTTCCTTCTTATACCACTTTCTCACTTTGATCTTCCTCTCATTTTTAAAATGTAATTTGTTATTACTTTTTTAGTTGCCTAAGTCCTAGGCTTTGGTTTCCTCATCTTGTTGCAGGAAGGGGGACCCCTTCCAGGACGTAAAATGGGCTCTTATCTGACACTAAAATGAATTATCTGAGGAGACACATGTACTGACAAAGCAAGAGACTTCACTGGGAAGGAGTGTCCGGGCCAAGAGCAGCACATGAGGGAACCCAGGAGAACTGCTCTGCCACACGGCTCACAGTCTCGGGTATTATGGTGATGGGCTTAGTTTCCAGGTTGTCTCTGATCAGTCACTGTGACTCAGGTCCTTCCTGGTGGTGCATGCATCACCCAGCCAAGATGGGTTCCAACGACGATTCAGGGAGGTTGGTAGGACTTATGGACTGGCGTCTCCTCTCTCCCTTTGGCCTTCCCTGAATTATTCCAGTTGTCGGCATTTTGTTATTTCTGTGTTCCTTACCAGGACCTCCTGTTGTAAGATAACTCATGCAAGTGTTATGCCTGGCCAGGGCTGGTGGTTTAAGTCAGTGGGTTCCCTAACAATGTATAAATCAGGAACTAGATTTATAGTTAGTACCAATACTCTGTGAGTTCATAGTGGTATGTACTTACCAATAAATAAAATTGTCACCATTTTGAAGATAAATATATCAACAAATTATTTGTTGGAATTGAGGGTGGGGAGAAAACCTTTCTTATACCCTCTCAGGTTTGGTTTCTTGGAAACTGTGAATTAAACTGACAAAAGTCATATATTTCTTCATTGCTGTTAATATTTTTATGTGATTGGAAACTTCACAGAAAATAAGGGAAAAACCAAAGAAGCATTTGGACCTGGAGACCACTTGGCTTCCCATGGCACAGTGGTCAAGAATCCTCTTGAGAATGCAGCAGACACAAGAGATGCAGGTTTGATCCCTTAGTTGGGAAGATCCCTGGAGTAGGAAATGGCAACCCACCCCAGTATTCTTGCCAGGATAATTTCATGAGCAGAGGAGCCTGGTAGGCTACAGTCTGTGTGATCACAGAGAGTTGGACACGACTGAGCAATTGAGCATGTACACCCACCCACAGCACAAGAATTTGTGACAAGACAGAAATGGGACTGGGGCTTCTAGGGAAGTGGACTGTGGGAAGGTGACTAGAAAATGTGTGAGGAAAGCGTGGTAGATACGGGTTGCAGAGGAGACACATTTACTAAAGGAAATTTCCTTTGCAAAAGGGAAATGTATGTCCTGCTTGTGGGCTTCCCAGGTGGCACATTGGAAAAGTTGCCTGCCAATGCAGGAGGTGTGGATTAAACCCCTGAAGATCCCATAGAGGAGGAAATGGCAACCCACTCCAGCATACTTACCAGGAAAATCCTGTGACAGAGGAGTCTGGCATCTATAGTCCATGGGGTCACAAAGAGTCAAACACGGCTGAGCATGCAGGCACATGTCCTTCTTTTCGGCAGATAGGGGGAGGACATGAGCTCCTCCTGTGTCTGCTGTTTCTCAGTTGCCTTCAGCTCTAAATAATCCTTAAATCACATCAGCATAATTGGGGTGGTATATTCTGATCACCTTCAGAAACATAAGAATCTGAAAACCATTCAGAACCTCGTGTCTCTGAAATTCATTAATTCTACTATAGGGAAGAAATCAATAATTGTCCCTCTATCCTTTGAGGTTCTTGGTTGAGACATCGCCTATAATAAACACAGACTCATGGGATAAAAACAAATAGGGGTTTGATAACATGCACACATCCTATATACATGGGAGATATCCAGGAAAACAGAGCAACTTCCCGACATTGCCCAAGAAACTATCTTTGATAGCTTCTCCAGGTAAAGACAAAAAATGTTTAGGGGGGGCAGTGATTTATGGGAGGAAAAGCACAGTAAACAGGGACAAGGTTATTATGCAGAGCTTAAGTGCTCACCTTCTCCAGTGGTAAGAGTTTCTAGAAATTTAGAATTATCCTTCTCTTCCTGGTACAGAGACAGACTATAAGTGTCTCTTACAAAAGGGTAACTTTTACTTGGTTTTCAGGTCTTTTCCTATGTCTGCTATTTTCTTAAAATTAATAACTCTAAAATAATCATTATGCCAAAGAGGCATTTTTAGGGTGAATATTCTCTTCCCTTTTGCAACTTTATAAAACTGATTGATGACATTGAATAATACGTATTTCAACCTGTAACTAATTAATACTGATATAAACAGTACCTATAACAATGAAGTACTCACAGGTGATTTTTGATTTTCCAATTTTAAGAATATTTAGTATCAAAATATCAAGTTGTATGTATTAAGTACATTTTTGTCCATTATATCTCAGTATGGATTGCAAGGAGATCCAACTAGTCCATCCTAAAGGAGATCAGTCCTGGGTGTTCTTTGGAAGGACTGATGCTGAAGCTGAAACTCCAATACTTTGGCCACCTCATGCAGAGTTGACTCATTAGAAAAGACCCTGATGCTGGGAGGGATTGGGGGCAGGAGGAGAAGGGGACAACAGAGGATGAGATGGCTGGATGGCATCACCGACTCGATGGACATGAGTTTGAGTGAACTCTGGGAGTTGGTGATGGACAGGGAGGCCTGGCATGCTGTGATTCATGGGGTCGCAAAGAGTCAGACATGACTGAGCGACTGAACTGAACTGAACTGAACTGAGCTGAAGACTGAAAAATGGGCTTCCCTCGTAGCTCAGTCAGTAAAGAATCTGCCTGCAATGCAGGAGACCTGGGTTTGATTCCTCAGTAGGGAAGATCCCCTGGAGCAGGAAATGGCAACCCACTCCAGTATGCTTGCCTGGAGAATCCCATGGACAGAGGAGCCTGGCATGGTGTCGCAAGAGTTGAACACGAGTTAGCGACTAAACCACCACCAAGGCTAAAAAACAAAAAGAATATTTGAGTGTTCTGGTTGTAATCTCTGAGGCAAAGACTTTGTCAAAGAGAAAGAAAATTTAACACAGCTATGAATCAGTGGCTCATTTTTTGCGCTAATTATGAGGCAACATCATTTGAGTTGAAATTAGAAATTATTTTCAAAAGTCTGCTGGTTAGAAGTAAACCTGGGATCAAAAATAATCCCTCTCTTAATTTACTATGTGTCCAGAGTTCCCAACTCAGGTCAGTCTTCACTTCCAGGGGACATTTGGCAATGTTTGGAAAATCTGTCACAGCCTTGGGGAGGGGTGCTACTGGTTTCTAGTGTGTAGAGGCCAGTAATGGTACAAAATATCTAAAAGTGAACAGGACAACTCCATGCAGCAAAAAATTATCCATCTCAAAATGTTATTAATACCAAGGTTGAGAAACTTTTCTGTATGTGACTGTGACTCAGGATGAGATCTGCAGTTTGATGTGTCTATTCATGTTTAATTCTAGTAGATCTTAAAATAAAATAATGGTTGTTAAAAATGTCACATCTCAGGCGCTTCCCTCGCTGTCCAGTGGTTAAGACACTGTGTTTCCACTGCAGGGGACATGAATTTGATCCCTGGTTGAGGATCTAAGATCCCACATGCTGCAAGGCCAAAAAAATATAAATAAGTAGAATAATTTCTTTTAAAAAAAGAAAGGAAAGAGGCTGTATGAGATTAGATCTTCACAGTGGATTCTTGATTTTCGTCTGAGGCAATATAATTACTATGGTAAAACAAAAAGAGAAGGCATTTAAAAGATCCTACTAACTGGTACTAAGTGTCCCATCTGAGAAGGTTTAAAGACTGAGTAATTATTCTTACATAGATAAGTCTTGTATCCTCAAAGTGGAGTCATGGACTGTTAAGCTAAAGTGGACTTGACCAATCATTTAGTCCAATGCTGTTGCTTTAAAATAAAACAAGAAGCTGCATATCTAAGCTCATGTGGTGTTTTGGTTGCAGAGCCAAAACAAGTCATGATTACAGTCGAGGCACAAGGCATTTCTTCTCCTTGAAGATAGTCATCACATTTGCAGGTTCTTTTCATTGGCTCATTTAAGTTGACCCTCACTGGACTCTGCATCAAGGTTTGTTCATTGTGGACTTCAAGAAAACTCCGTGAGGAACTGATTTTGTGAATAAGGGAATTGGCAGTTGCAACCCTATAGCATTTACACAATTGCAGCATGATATTAAAAATGAGGAAGGGGAGAAGTGACAATGGTAGGGTAGGGAATTTCCCTTGAATCCTCAAAATGATAGAACTGGAATTCTACTTACTATCCTCTCTTTCCCAACAATAGTTGGATTTCTACAGTCATTTTTCCTTCAGTTATTTGCCTCTTTCCTTTTTTAAAAAAGTTTCCATTATTATACCTAATAGATTCAATAGCATTCATCTTTACTCATTGCATTGCTATAGTGAAAAGAAGAAAGTGTTAGTCACTCAGTCGTGTCCAACTGTTTGTGACCCCATGGACTGTACCCCTCCAGGCTCTCTGTCCATGGAATTCTCTAGGCCAGAATACTGGAGTGTGTTGCCATGCCCTTTTCCAGAGGATCTTCCCCACCCAGGGATCGAACCTGGGTCTCCTGCATGGCACGCAGGTTCCTTACCAACTGAGCCACCAGGGAAGCCAAGATATGTTTTTATCTTCTTCTTCTTCTTTTTTTTTTTTTAAAAAAAAGGTTTTTCCAAAATGGTGACGTTAAAGAACAGTTTTCAGAGATCTTAACAATTTAAGTAGCATCATGAAGTGGTAGCTTTACTAAAATGCCATGTCACAACCAGATACATTTTTTTTAAAGTGTAAACCAGGCATGTGACATATCTTGAAACTGGGGATTTGAAGAAATATTGTTGGAGAAAGAGATCTATAGAGATCATCATTAGTGGTAGTAATTAGAGTATATCCTGATCTAATTTGAGATTTTCAAAATAATTAGGCTGTTGAGTGTAGAGGTCAGTATAATCATCACCATTTCAATAAGATTAAAATATTAATGTGCTGAAGTAGCATCTTATTAGGTACCAGTGGAAAACAAAATGTTTAACCATTATTGCAAAAAGTACTAAACCTCTGTTACTGCCTGATTAGCTGGTTAATGTGTTTTCCTTTATACTTTTCAATTGCTGTTCTCTAATTTTTTGTTCAAGTTTTTTTTCCTGAAAACATGCTAATTTCATGTGCTTTAGCCCCGCAGAAGAGAATGTTGCTTAGCAACCACCAAAATAACTAATAAGCCTATATCTTGTAAAGCCTTAAAAGGCTTATTTGTCTTAAATTTATGTATTTCTTTATTGGGGTGGCTTAGACGGTAAAGAATCTGCCTGCAATGTGGGAGACTGGAGTTCGATCCTTGGGTCAGGAAGATCCCCTGGCAACCTACTCCAATATTCCTGCCTGGGATATTCCATGGTCAGAGGAGCCTGGTGGGCTACAGTCCATGGGGCTGCAAAGAGCCTGACACAACTGCATGACTAACACTTTATTGATCATTAAAATCAAGAGGAGGTTTGTTTCACTTTGAATTTCTTCCAACTTCTGCTTTTATTGGTTAATTTATAGATGTTGCATGTTTTGTAACAAAAACAAAAAATACTGGTAGGCTACAGTCCATGGGGTTGCAAAGAGTCGGACACGACTGAGCAACTTCACTTCACTTCACTTCATAGTATATTTAACATGAATGTCTCTTTTCTCCCATCAGTCTCTTAACATTGCCCTGTGTTCATCATGTGCTTTAGTTATTCTTTTCTCATAGGATGGCCTATCAGTGATACTGCTGACTAAAGAAATGTTTTCTCATTCATTGGATATAGAATTCTACAATATTGGTTGTTAATGCTAAGAAGCTAATATATTAAGTACATTAAAGTTTTAAGAGAGGGAAATGCTAAAAGATTCATTTGAAGTGGTTGATATTACATATAGTGATTTTATTTTTGGTTGTATGACCCAGAAGCACCTCAAAAGAGTCATCTGAGCTAAGGGCTTAGAGTGGGAGGTGCTGCTGCCACATTCAGTCTCCTGTCAAACTTGTTGCTTAGCCTTGGCATGTTCACTTGTCAGAGGTGCAAGTCTTCCCACTATGGCATACAGAGCTCTGCCATTGTTATTCAGTTGCTCAGTTGTGTCTGATTCTGTGAGACCTCATAGGCTGCAGCGCACCAGTCAGTCCTCTGACGGTCTCCTGGAGTTTGCTCAAGTCATGTCCATTGAATTAGTGATACTATCCTACCATCTCATCCTTTGCCACCTCCTTCTCCTTTTGCCTTCAGTGTTTCCCAGCGTGAGGGTCTTTTCCAGTGAGTTGGCTCTTGGCATCAGGTAGCCGAAGTGTTGGAGCTTCAGCTTCAGCACCAGTCCTGCTAATGAATATTCAGGGTTGATTTCTGTTAGGATTGACTGGTTTGATCTTCTTGCAGTCCAAGGGACTCTCAAGAGTCTTCTCCTGCACCGGAGTTAGAAAGCATCCTTCCATTTTAGTTCACTGATTCCTAAAACATCAATGTTCACTCAATTTACCTTGATTCTTGGACCTAATATTTCAGGTTCCTAGGCAATATTGTTGTTTACCACATCAGACTTTATTTTCACCACCAATTCACTATCAGACACATCCCCAAGTGAGTATGGTTTCTGCTTAGGCCCAGCCTCTTTGTTCTTTCGGGAGCTATTTCTCTGCTCTTCCCTGGTAGCATATTGGACAGCTTCTGACTTGGGGGAGTCATCTTCTGATGCCATATCTTTTTTCCTTTCTATACTGTTTATGGGTTTTCGAGGTGAGAATACTCAAATGGTTTTCCATTCCCTTCTCCAGTGGACCATGTTTTGCTAGAATTCTCTACCATGACCTGTCCATTTTGGGTGGCCCTTCAGAGCATGGCTCATTATTTCATTGAGTTACACAAGGTGATGATTTTGGTTAGCTTTCTGTGATTGTGGGTTTCATTCTGGAGACTGTGGGATTGTAGTTCTTGTTTCTTCTGTCTGTCCGCTAATGGATGAGAATAATAGGCTTATGCAAGTTTTCTGATGCAAGGGACTGGCTGTGGGAAAAACTGGGTCTTGCTCTGGTAGGCAGGCCATGCTCAGTAAATATTTAATCCAGTTTTCTGCTGATGGGTAGGGCTGTGGTCCCTCCCTGTTAGTTGTTTGGCCTAAGGTGGCCCTTTCCTGGCGTCTACAGGCTCTTTGATAGGGCTAAAGGCAACCTCTAAGAGGACTTATGCCAACGTGTACTCCCCAAGACTGCTGCTGCCAGTACTCCTGTCCCCTCAGCAGGCTGCTGCTGACTCACACCTCTGCAGGAGACCCTCAAACACTCACAGATATGGCTCAGTCTCTTGGGGGGTCACACTGATATAAATACATATCAAATAAGATGCATATGTGCCAGAGTCAAACAGTTTAGGACAAAAAAATAATCTTTTAAGAGAGGTATGTATGAGAGGGACTTCCCAGGTGGCACTTGTGGTAAAGAAGCCACCTGCCAGTTCAGGAGAAGTAAGAGTTGCAGGTTTGATCCCTGTGTCAGAAAGATCCCCATGTTGGAAGGAAATGGCAACTTACTCCAGTATTCTTACCTGGAGAATCCCAGGGACAGAAGAGCCTGACAGACTACAGTCCATAGGGTCACAAAGAGTTGGACATGACTACAGTGACTTAGCTATGTGTATGAGAGAGAGAGAGAGAGAGACAAAGAAAAAAATGAAGATAATGTGGAGAAGAATGGTGAGGAGAATAAGAAAATGTTATAGTTGAAGTTTAAAAACTCTTTGAACCTTATTAAGACCAGCTTACTATTCAGTTTTTCCAGAGGAAAAGAAAAAAAAATTTACAAGATCACTAATAGTGACTAAAATAGGTAATAAAAGTAAACACTTATTAATGCTTCAGTTCTGTTTTTCCAAGCACAGGGAATGGGCAATTTCTTTTATCCTTTATATAGTTTAATGCCAGAACTCTGCTTAACATGAAGTTTATTTAGCCTGCTTTATGAACCAGTTTTCTTGTAAACTCTATTTTAGGCAGCTCTCCTTTATACGTGGGAATAGGAAACTGAAAATTGGATAGACATTTGATAACTGAAATTTATATAAAATGAGACTTGTATTTATTTTAACTCTTAATTTTAACTTATTCCCATAGCCTAGTTATTTGATATAGATGATAAAAAATAACACCCACCAGTTAAAGTCACTAATTAGAGTTTTTCCCTCTTTCCCTGTTTTTGCACTCTTTGAAAGAGAAATACAAGTAGTGAAATGACAAAGAACTAGTTGGCCATTAGCAGAAGCAAAAGACATTACATACATAAATTAAAGTTGTCCATGAGCCACTAAAAAAGATTTGTATCCAGTTTTACAGTCTGACCATTTATTCAGATTTGCTTGTATAAAAATATGTCATAATCTCATATTATATTGCACAATTAAAATTCTCCCTAAATGTATGCTGTTTAATATAAAACAACAATTCCATAGCAGTTTTGAATATTTAAAATTTGTATTTAAGAACACACTGAGGATTTTAATACAGGATAATAAAGACAACATAATAAAGAATGTGGGCTTCCCAGATGGCACATTGGCCAGCGCAGGAGACTCAGGAGAGGCGGACTTGATCCCTGGTTCAGAAAGATCCCCTGGAGTAGGAAATGGCAACCCACTCCAGTGTTCTTGCCTGGAAAATTCCATGGACAGAGGAGCCTGGACAGAGAGGAAGTCCAAGGGGTCACAGAGAGTCGGACACAACTGAGCAACTGAGCATGCGTGCAATAAGGAATGCATAAGCCAGAAATTCTAGAAATTAATGGCTGCTTATTTTGCCTCTGATTCTTTATGTATCGGGTTAACTAGTAAACTACTTAACCTAGTTAAACTAGGCCTTCATCACCTAAATATATGAAGCTTTACTTAGATCTCAGTGAACATTTAAAATAAGGAAGATGTTTTGCAGAATATGTATATCCTTAGGCCTGAAGGTGGTTGTCATATTAGACTCAGTGACTGAAAATGAAACCTTTAGTCAGCTATGCAGGCCCTAATATTCCCTCTTAACTTCCTGCTTAGTGTGAAGAGGAATTAAAGCATAAAGATTTTAGCTATTTTTATGATCTTTATGATTTTAAAGAGAGAGTCTCTATGATGACACTTGCTAACACTTCTTAAGCCTTCAATGATCACTTTTTGGAAAAAATTTTAGATGAAATATAAAAAGTAAATTCTTATCAAAATGAATAAAATTAGAATGCTTTGGACATTGCCACTGCTGCTAGTTATGACTACTGTTAAAAAATTATCAATACCTTTTTATTATTTTACTACCAGCCAATTAAGCAATTCACTGTTGCTCTTAACACAAAGAAAAAGCTAATTTTTAATGTTGTAAAAGCCACCATTGACAGTTCAAAGAATGCTGTCTCAGTTCACATGGTATTTTTTGTTGTAGCAGACTCTTAGTATGTACACTGCAGTTGTCGATAGTTTGCCTCCAGTCTTTTATTTTTCTTTAATTTGCAAATGCCTAGTAATAAATATTATTACATGCAATGAGTTTTAGTTCATATTTCAATATATAGTGATATAATATTAAAAACAAAATATTTAAAACATTTAATATAATATTTAAAACAAAAGAGAAGAGAAATACAGAATCTCACTTTAGAAATTTTAAAGTTTCTATTTCAGGATCTCCAAGTTGAACTGTTTTTCTTCTCTGTTAAATTCATGTTATGAAGAACTTGTTGTAGGTGAAGAAACAACAAAAAGCATGAAAAAAACCCTACAGCCAGAGCCTTTGTAATCATGTATATCAGTTTTAATCATGGTTCTGATTTACTGCTGGTAAGACCTCAAGTAAACTCTTAGGGCAGTGGTTTCCCCTTCTGTGAATTGGGGATAATAAAACCAGTTGAATAGTATTGCCGTTAAAACTAAAAGAAATACAAAATACTTAAAGCACTCCCCCCCACCCCTGGCACAACAACTGTTAAATATGTGTTATTTTTCCTCTCCTTCCACCTTCACCCCTAATCAAATTCAGTTGATATCTTTGAACCGAAGTAGATTACAGGTTTATTGGTCAGTTCTAAGCTTCTGGATAAGCTGTTACTCTAAACTATTGCATAGGATATTTCTTTTGACTCTAAGATACAAATGAATGCTGGAAAATCTTATTATAATACAATTTTGAAGAAGGATTATGTATTTGCACATGATAGCCCATTGTAACTATTTTCTTGATCAGGTTTTAACAGATGGATGTCGTTATACAACAAATGCTCTCTTTGTTCCCTGTTCTTGTCACAATTGCTTGATTTAATTGATTAGGCTCTGTTTGCACTGTAGTCAGGAAACTGGAGAGGGAAGCTAACTGTAAGAGATCCCCTCCCACCCCATTATCAATCTTTTACCGCCACTAACCTGCTTCAATTATTTCTGACAGAAGGATTGTGTAAATTACCAAATCACTCCCAAACAAAGCAACATCTAGAAAGATTAATTGCGTTGGGAAAACAGGTACAGGATTGAAGTTGTGTGACACTTTTTATTTCTCCCTCCTGAATTTTTTATTAATTGGACCAAAAAAAAAATAGAAATGGAGGTACTGACTGCCCTCATACACTGAGAACAGTCCCCAACTCATTTCTAAAGGTTATATTCCCTCCTCTTCTCCGTTTTTGACAGATGATCTTACCCATCCAGCCTTTTCTCTTTTTTCTTTTTTGGCCACATGGCGTGACTTGCAGAATTTCAATTCCCTGACTAGAGATTAAACCCAGGCCATAGCAGAGAAAGTGCTGAATCCTGACCACTAGACCACAAGGGAACTCCCCATCATTTTTACTAATGTTGATAATAATAGCAACTATCACTAATCAGATACTTTGTGGAGCCTGGTGGCTTAGTAAGGACTTTTATATGGATTATCTTATTCCTCATAACATCGGTACTGTTACCATTTCTCATTTTATGGATGAGAAGACCAATAGTGAGACAGCCTGTGGAACTTGCTCATGGTCAGAAAGCTAGTATGTGGCAAAGTATTGTATCAAACCAGGGTATTTTGAACCCTGGAGTCCATGTGTCAACCGTTATACTGTGCTTCCTCTAATGACCTAATGACAAAAAAAAAAAAAAGTGGAGGCTAGAAAGACAAAAGCCCTGTAGTCTGCACGGTCTGCCTTTGGCCTACATACCTTGTATTCTGAATTTCTTGACCTGAGATTAGAAACCTACCACAGGCTGATTCAAAACTGCCTTTGAAACCTTATTTCCTACTGTATCTAAATATCAGTTCACCACTCTGACCAGGCTAATTTTATTTTTTCTCTTAAAAAAATTACTTTGCTTATAAAAACTAATCCATTTTTTGCCCATGAAGACTTTCCTGTCTGCAGAAGGACTTAATTCTATTACAGTCCTACTGTTACTTGACAAATACAGTGCATCATGTTGTGTAACCTGAAGCGTGTGAGTGTGAAGGAGATCCCAGCATGGGAGGAGCAACGGTGTCTGGCTCAGGGCTGATCCTCCCTGCATGTTTGCTTACTTCCCCTATCTTACTTTAGTTATGAAGGGCACGGCACGCACTTTGCGGCCAAACAGGCTGGTTTTGGAATCCTGTCAATTCCATTTCTGACTGTTGAGAACAGATTCAAATCCCTAAACTTCTCCACACTTTAGTTACTTCATCTGTAAAGCAAAGATATTTGTAGTACCTAGTTCGTTGACTTATGTGAAGATTAAATGAGAGTCTGTGTCTAGGGCAGAGTGAGTACTTATTAAACACGAGCTATTATAGAAGAATTTTAGTGTAAGTTGTTGTTCAGTCGCTCAGTCATGTCTGACTCTGCAACCCCATGGACTGCAGCACACCAGGCTTCCCTGTCCTTCGCTATCTCCCACAGCTTGCCCAAACTCATGTGCGTTGGTTCAGTGATGCCATCTAATCATCTCGTTCTCTGTCATCCCCTTCTCCTCCAGTCATTATTATAACTAGTTATGTTTTACTATATTACAAATCTATAAGCCCATCTCGTGCATGTTGTGCCCATTCTGTAAATGCTGCTGTTTTTATTTTTATTGATATAATTCACATACCATGAAATTCTTCCTGTTTTAACTGCAGAATTTTAGCCAAGTCCATGGCTTCACGCTCCAGTGTATGACCTACTACAGGGATCTGAGGGCTCATTTGGAAGGGAGTTATCCAGGTTGGGTCACCAGCCCTACAGGAAGAACTTGAGACAAATGAACACTTGAAAGAAAAGGAGCTTACAGTTCATTGTTCCCTCAACCTACCCTCTGACCTTGTGAAAAAAAGGAATCTGAAACATACTCCATGTGGAATGGTTTGATTTAGTGGCCATTAAAACTTTTAGAAAGTTACTCAAATGCTTTAGAAATTAAGGTGAAGGTATTTGTAATTAAAATTCAGTTGTATATTCTGCTCAAAATGAGACAAGATGCAGCATTACTTGTATTCCTGGATTGTAGTTGAAACCATCCTCACTGAGGGTGATATTAATAGCAAATAGCAGTGAATGCTTTCAGTTCAGTTCAGTCGCTCAGTCGTGACCTACTCTTTGCAACCCCATGGACTGCAGGACGCCAGGCTTCCCTGTCCCATCACCAACTCCTGGAACTTACTCAAACTCATGTCCATCAAGTTGGTGATGCCATCCAACTATCTCATCCTCTGTCGTCCCCTTCTCCCCCTGCCTTCAGTCTTTCCCAGCATCAGGGTCTTTTCCAATGAGTCAGTTCTTCGCATCAGGTGGCCAAAGTATTGGAGTTTCAGCATCAGCATCAGTCCTTCCAATGAACATTAAGGACTGATTTCCTTTAGGATTGACTGGTTTGATCTCCTAGCAGTCCAAGGGACTCTCAAGAGTCTTCTCCAACACCACAGTTCAAAAGCATCAATTCTTCGGCACTCAGCTTTCTTTACAGTCCAAGTCTCACATCCGTACATGACTACTGGAAAAACCATAGCTTTGACTATATGGACCTTTGTTGGCAAAGAAATGTCTCTGCTTTTTAGTGTGCTGTCTAGGTTGGTTATAGCTTTTCTTCCAAGGAGCAAGTGTCTTTTAATTTCATGGCTGCAGTCACCATCTGCAGTGATTTTGGAGCCCCAAAGAATAAAAATCTGCCACTGTTTCCACTGTATCCCCATCTATTTGCCATGAAGTGATGGGACTGGATGCCATGATCTTCGTTTTCTGAATGCTGAGTTTTAAGCCAATTTTTTCACTCCTCTTTCATCAAGAGGCTCTTTAGTTCCTCTTCACTTTCTGCCATAAGTGTGGTGTCACCTGCATATCTGAGGTTATTGATATTTCTCCTGGCAATCTTGATTCCAGCCCAGCATTTCTCATGATGAACTCTACATATAAGTTAAATAAGCAGAATGACAATATACAGCCTTGACGTACTTCTTTCCAGATTTGGAACCAGTCTGTTGTTCCATGTCCAATTCTAACTGTTGCTTCTTGACCTGTGTACAAATTTCTCAGGAGGCAGGTCAGGTAGTCTGGTATTCCCATCTCTTTAAGAATTTTCCATAGTTTGTTGTGATCTGCACAGTCAAAGGGTTTGGCGTAGTCAATAAATCAGAAGTAGATGTTTTTCTGGAATTCTTTTGCTTTTTTGATGATCCAGAGGATGTTGGCAATTTGACCTCTGGTTCCTCTGCCTTTTCTCAATCCAGCTTGAACATCTGGAAGTTCATGGTTCACATACTGTTGAAGCCTGGCTTGGAGAATTTTGAGCATTACTTTGCTAGTCTGCTACTTTTCTACAATTACCACACAGTTGCACTCATGTCACACGGTAGCAAAATAAAGGTCAAAATCTCCAAGCCAGGCTTCAACAGTGAATGCTCAGGATCACCTGAAATGCTTATTTTTGGTTAGATAAAATTTAAGTGAATATGTTAAAATTCACGTGAGTAAATTTTAAAGATCTCACTGGCTTTATTCAACAGTTCACGCATGGGAAGCAGCCAGTCTAGCAGACAGAATGGCGCTTTGAGGAGCTGTACTTTTATGGGCAGAACGGAGCAGAACCAAGGAAGTCACACTAGACAAAAAAGTGGAATGGTTACTGCAAGATCACTTTCCCTTGGGGGAAATTCACCTGCTCTGTCAGGCAGGTTACCTCACTAGTGCTGATCAGGTGCTTCCTGGTTTAAGATTTCATTTCTGGGAGAGTAGAAACTGTAGCAGTCTTTAGCGACATGAGGCTTTAGCATAAGGGACTCCATGTTGGACCTGTTGTCTTGTTTTTAATAGTTAGCTGTGGGTTTTAGAGTTACCAATGTGGTAGAAAGCTGACTTGTTAAAGCTTGCAGCTGCTCTTTCGTAGTCTGGAATGTACCTCACCATCATTCTTTGCAGTGAGATGCAAATGAAGAAGTAAGATACCCAGTATAACAGTTAAGCAAGTATTTGTGTCCCACTGGTTTTTGTTTTCTTAGTTTAACTCTAGGGATTTAAAAAAAAAATAATCTGTGTTTTCTGAGGTTTTGAATTTGCCTAGTAATTGCTGGCAAAGATAAGGAAGATAATGAGCTGAACGGTTGGAATTTGACACAGAATAATGGTTTTCTTTATTTACATTTGCATGATTTTGAAAAGAACCAAGATTTCTTTTATTGATCTTCTACTTCTTGTTCTTTTCCCTTTGTAAAACTCAGTATGTTACTGGACTATTCTGAAATCCAAAATCTTCTGAAAAGTTTTCTTCTATTGATACTTCTATGGTTTCTCTCTCATTTTATCTCTTGTTCCTCCACTGAGAGCACTAGGGTTTTAGTAATGTGCACTCCTGCATGTAAAGAGAAACCTCCTTGGAATATTGCTTTTCTGTGATTAAGAAAGGGTAGAATTTTGTCTTCCTTAGAGTTCTTTACCTCTGTGTCAATACCATGAACGTTTTGCGACAGTCCGGTAAAACTGAGTCGTGTGTACTCCATGAATATTTATATTGAATTGAATCTATTATATTATTAATTGAATCTATAAAGATGTTACTGAATGATTAGACAAACCCTTGGGGAAGGAAAAACTGTCTCTACCAGGCTTTGTCAGTACGTGGTGGGGGCACAGACCTTTCTGTCCTCTAGGCCATATTTTTGTCCTGGTGGTTTTGTCTTCTATCTTATCCTGATTTTATGGCTGTTGTGATGACAATGTTCAACAGGTAGAACCTGAGGCATGGGAGAAATGGTCTTTAAAGCCACTCTTGTGAGGTGAGATAATTTTTTAATGATGTGTGTTCATTTTTTAAATGTATTCACTGCTTTGATGGTGGATAACAAAATACTGCTCCCATAATTAAACTACTTTACTTTGCTGCATTTGGGGAGAACACAGAAATACAAAGTGTTCACATCTTATTCAGGCTTCTCTTAATTTTTGGTTTGGCTTTTACTAAATTTGACTCTTGAGAATAGATGTTCTCTGAAGGCCAGGAATGGTTTATTAGACTCACACTCATTTAGTATGACCCAGTTATATTTTTGTTAAATAGGAATAATCCCAGAAAAATGGCTTTTGGAACGAAATCAGCTAACAGTAAAATCTGTAAAAAATTTTAAAACAGCATTCAAAAATCATTGGAGATATTTATTAATATTTGTTAATTTTTTTGTCTTAATGAGATCTAGAAGCCTTTTGAAAATTATTTTGTAGCCAGTTTGGCTTCTGAATAGAAAGACTGTAAAGAGTAACTAATAAAAAGTGAAGCAACTGTCACCAAATCTTTTAAAAGCAAAAGAGTTGATACTAGAAAATCCAATTTAGGGTACAAAGTAGAAGGCATTTGTTGGGACACATTATAGCAACCGTGGGGGGTACTTTCCTAACATTTGGGATTAATGTTACCCTTTGTGTTTCATTCTGATAGAGATTAAAAAGGTATTCTCACCTTCAAATCCTCCAATAAGCCTATTTACTGGAGCGGAAAAGGACACACTGCTTTTGACTGAGCACACAGGAAAACCTCTCATCTATTCCGTCCCTCTCGATTTACATGACCACGAGGAAACTGAAACCTTGGGAGGTTAAGTGACTTGCCCTGGGACAGACAGCTAGCTCGTTCCTGCTAGAACTGGAGCCCCTCTATTGGTTACCACAAATGCTTTATTTTCTGCTGCCCATTTAATACAAAATCCTCTCCTGGTAAATTTTAGCAGCAACTGGTGCTGTTGGCAGTACACGCCTTGATCGCAGGTAATTCCGCCCCCCGCCGCCAATACCTTTCTTTCAGTGGAGCTGAGTGGTGTGAAGGCAGTGACTGCAGAAGCTCAGGTGGGAACCATCCGGGGAGATCGGTGGGTCTCAATTCACTGGGGAAAAGTCAAATGAGCCAGAAAGATGTCTTGCAAGGCAGTGAAGTACTGTATGTAAACATGACTGTGTACAGTGACTCCTGAAGTCTGGAAGCAGGGTAATAGCTGTTTATTTCTGAGACTGCAGAAAAGAATCTTCAGGAAAAGAAAGAAAGGTAGTATAAAAACAGGTTTTTTAAAAAATAGATCATTGGTTTGCTAAAAAATTTTTTTTAATTGAAAGATAATTGCCTTACAGAATTTTGGTTTCTGGCAAACATCAACATGAATCACCATAGAAGTATGCTTTTTTGGGGGGGGGACCACAGATATACATTTAACTGTATGAAAAAAGGATATTTAAGTTTTTGTTTCCCAGACTATAAAATCTGGAGGAATATTTAAGGGTGACAGAAAATGAAGGATACGTACAAAACTTTGGGAGCCCTTGCTCTAGAAAGCGTATGCAGTGTGGCTATTAGAGAAGACCTCTTGGATTGAGGCACAAACTGTTACGGGTAATTCTAAGACACTCTGGCCAATTAGAACAGTCTTTTGAAGATAATAAATCAGGAGCTTTGTAAAAATACCTAATTGTTTACCTAACAACCCACGTGGAGCTCTAAAAGGACTTAATTATTTGAAGTGGTTAGCTTTTTTGTCGTTTTAAAACCGTCTTTACAGCCTTTGATTATGTTTCTAAAAGTGTTTTGCACTCCTATAGCCCCAATGCCTTAACAGTTTTCTGACTTTATAACACAGTACCTAAAACTATTTACTGCTGTTTTCCCTGGTCCTTTCTTTCTTTTTTTTTTTTCCTTGGTTATGAGTGTTCTTAACCAAGATTACCTATTGTTAAACCGAATGTGTTCTCCCAGGCTGCACAGGCAACTGCTCAAATGCAGTCATAATTCTTGTTTGCCCCTGGGCGGTTGCCAGCAGGGAATAAGGCATTATGGGAAGTGGTTTCTTTACCTTCCACAACAGGTGTCTTTGTCAGTGCACCTGATTCAGATACCAGTGTGGAAGCCCTGAGTCACTGGAGCCAAGGGAAATATGAAAGCCACAGGAACTGCTTTCACAGCTAGAAAGTGGTCCTGCGAGATAAATCGGAAGCCTTCTGGTGCTAGTGAGTGCACGAAGGGAGTCACAGTATCTTTCTGAAAAGATAAAAAGGAATTAAAAAGGTATGAGCTGCCTGACGCTTTAGTGTGCCTCGTCTCCTGATGATCATTTAATCTTTACCTGGTTAGTCAGTGTTTAGTGCGGGAAGAATTTTTAAGAAAAATAATGCTTTAAAAGGCACAACTGCCTTGTAGGGGAAAAAAAAGTGAAGTGAAAATGCTTTACCAGCTCCAGCATGGGTCAACACAGTTTGAAGCTGTTTTAATCTTGAGGATTTATTTAAAGTATTGCATTTTCTGTTTAAATAAGCCTATTAGTCTTGCTTCTGTTTGCTGGCAGTAAGGTATTTTCCCCCTTCTGTGTATGTGAGCGTGTGTGTGTGCGTGTGTTTGTAATCCAGAATGCTATGGTAGTTGCAAAACTCTTCTAATCACATTTAAATAGAACAGGGTACTATTTAAGTAATCATGTTCATCTAGGTGGAAATACTTTGGAAAGACAAAGAAAAATAGGCACTAGAAATTTCATTCCAAGTCTTGTTTTCTGAAAAACAAGCAAACTAAATAACATAATACTGCTATGGATAATCAGGACTAAACATTGTATTTGATTAAAGATAAACATTCCCAGTTGATTTCTAATTCTAACAAATATTTCTCATAGTATTGCACTGTCATACTCTAGAAAAAGCAGAGGAGATAATAGCTTAATTAGAAATACTGGCAAAACAACTTTGGGAGGAGCTTTATCTGCCCTCCTCCCTTTTTATTTGCTTAATACTTTCCCCATGGAATTACCCTACATTATATTTCCTGGTGATTTAGGCAACCTTGTAATGATAATTTGAACAGTTTTCACATTTTATCATCAGGGCACGTTGAGGTTCATTTACTGTCTTCAGCTGTGCTTAAAAAGATGCTTCTCATAGCTAAGGCACCAATAGTTCCTTACTATCTGCTGATTTGGGTAATTAAAAGAAATCTCTAAGCTTAAAAATAGACAAAGAGAACTTTTATCATGGGAGAATAATAATTAGTTTGGAAATGACAACCTTGTGTTGTTTTCAGAATAACAGTGGAAAACTAAATTCTCTCAAAATCAAGAATTCTGTTTAAAATATTTGTTGTTTTTTTAGTGGGAGAAGAGGAAATGGTTACTAACTGATATTGCAGTCTGTTTCATTTTTGTATTTTGGTACTTTTTGTTTTTAACAGAAATACTCAGAGGGGAAAAGGAACCTTTTTTTTTTCTTTCACACTTCTTGAGATAATTAATTACACCAAGAATTTGATAAATTCTGAAAAATTAAATGTTGCCATCTATTTATTTTCTGTGAACATGAAAAAAATAAGCAGTAAGAAAATCTACATCTTCTCCAAGAAGACACATCTTGATATAAGTAATACTGAAGTAAGAAGATAAACTTAAAAAATTCTGATTATCAAGAACATAATATCAATTTTTGTGGTTTTTGGTTTCCTTTTTATTTTTTCTTCCATTTTTGCTCTAGAATATTTCCATTTAGGAGACTTTTTTGAAGTTTTAAGATTTCCCAAAACTAAATTTTCCAGCTACTCTGTTAAGAATGCAGAAGGTGTTTATAGTATATACTTCCTCCGTAGATAAGAGACCTCCCTCAGTTTTCTAGTGGAGGTGAATTGCTAGACAAGCCTATGATAGCACCTGCTTTTTTTTTTTTTTCCCCTCCTCTGGATTTTTGACACTCCACCCCCTCAAACTCAGGTGGGTGTGTGCATTGGCACCAAGCTGCAATAGGATTTTCCCCTGGATAGTCTGGTCTGGAGCTGGGATAGCAGCTGCTGCTGTGGAAAGACCAGCTGGCAAGATGATGGAAGAAATCTCCATTATGGTAGCCTATGACGCTCATGTTTTCAGCCAGCTGCACGACGAAGACTTCCTCACTAGTCTGGTGGCCATCAGCAAGCCCAGGTCTATGGTAGGTGGGGCCTTGCACATTCTTCTGGGGCTGTTATTTCTTTTCTAATATGATAGTTGTACTCGTGTAGTAGTTGAGGCATAACTTCCTGGGAATTAAAATAGAAGCATTGCTGTTGGCATTGTTACAGCTGCAACAAGGTCTATAGGTTTTCACGGTTTTATTTATAAAACTAAACACTATTATACCTTTGTAGTATATTTAAAATGTCCCAGGAGTAAAACTTAGGTTAATGCTTTCTTATGTAATGAGGTTGAAAGAAGTTTTGTATTCCCAAACATAATATTCTCCCGTGTGTTTGCCTTGTATGTACATATATGGTTATTAGGTGAGGGCTACCTACATTTACACATATATAATTCAGTATTTCTGAAGTGGAGCATTTTTACCAATGGGCCATAACAGAGACATTAAGAATGTCTAAAAATCGAATAACTTTCAGAGTCTTTACATTATTACTAGGAACTATTATAAGTATAATTTTAATTGGGATTTAAATTTATAATTTTTTTAAACCATTCTCCAAGAGTCTTAGTTTGCATGTCCTGGCATAATAGAAGAACAAAGTCCTTGCAAGTGTTTGTTGTGTCTTCTCTGTGGATGTCATCCTTATATCGGTCATTGATCCATATCTTTTAAACACTTTCCTGACCGTTGTCATAGTGACCTCTTCTATTCAGTAGCACCCATCATAAGCAACAGAATGAGCAAGTGTAATAACAATTATCTTACTAGTTGTTTTTGTTCAGTCACTAAGTTGTGTCTGACTCTTGTGACCCCATGGACTATAGCCCGCCAGGCTCCTCTGTCCATAGGATTTCCCAGGCAGAAATACTGGAGTGGGTTGCCACTTCCTCCTCCAGGGGGTCTCCCAACCCAGGGATTGAACCCAGGTCTCCTGTGTCTCCTGATTTGCAGGTAGATTCTTTTATCATTGAACCACCATCTTTCTAGTATGAAACTATAATTCTCTATTCTAAGACATAGGAACCTTAACACAATCTGGCAATTTCTTCAAAGAATATATTGTAATAAGAATAAAAAAAAGGTGGAGGGGGAACTCATAGGTTAATTTTCAAAGACTTAAGGGGAATATCAGCTTGATGCAGTATACTGACCTTGTTTCAGTGTACTGATGACACCATAAAAAAATCTGTAAGGTAATCAGGGAAAATTTGACCACTAATTAGATTCTGAAGGTGATCAGCCCTGGGTGTTCTTTGGAAGGAATGATGCCAAAGCTGCAACTCCAATACTTTGGCCACCTCATGCGAAGAGTTGACTCATTGGAAAAGACTCTGATGCTGGGAGGGATTGGGGGCAGGAGGAAAAGAGGATGAGATGGCTGGATGGCATCACCGACTCGAAGGACATGAATTTGAGTGAACTCCGGGAGTTGGTGATGGATAGGGAGGCCTGGCGTGCTGCAATTCATGGAGTTGCAAAGAGTCGGACACGACTGAGCGACTGAATTGAACTGAATTAGATAGTAATATTGAGGAATACTCAATTTTTGTGTGTGCAGTAATATTTTGATTGTGTTTAAAATGATTTAGAGGGATGTATGGAGATAGTTAATGATGATAAACAAGATAGGTAAGGATAGTTAATGTCTGCAAAGATTCAAAATGGTCCAGTAGAGAGGTTGGTGATGTGGGTAAAACTAAATAGGTGTTGCTAATTATTGAAAGAGAAGAGTAGTACATAGAAATTCATTATACTTTTCTCCTTTTGTAAATGTTTTATAGCTACAGTTTAAAAGAATCAGCTAGACCAAAAACAAAACAAATACAAAACCATAATATACTTTTTAAAGTGTTCATTAGTACAGAAATATCCAGCCTATTACATTCTTTTCCTGTTTAATATAATTTCTATTTTTATAATTATATATATATTATATGGAGATTATTGCCAATCCTTAGTTAACCATAAATATGTATATATACCAAGTCAGGATAGGTTAATTCACAGTTGTGAATAATCTTTAAGCTTCATTTTAGCCATTAATTTAAAATAATCCATCATGAACACTTATCCAAAAAATTCAGAATTCTGTTTCACTTTTTTCTAATGGTCCTATCAAGGTCCTTTTAAAGGATCTGACCTGAGTCTTCAAAACTGTGTAGGAATTTTCTAGGCTAAAGGGGAGAAGAACAAAAACAGAGATGTAAAGTAACCCAGTGTAGAGGACAGAAGATGCGGAAGAGGTAGGCAGTGATCAGGTCATGCGGAGCCTCATATGCTCAATAAATTCAAGACATTTGGGGTGTGTGCTTACACAGGTACAGAGAGACAGGAAGAGAGAAGATGAATGAATGAATATTGATGTGCTTACCAGGAAACACTCTTCCATTTTCTGCATATTGATATATATTATGCCTTGATGCAATTCCAGCTCCCCCAAAGGGGATTTAGCCCATGGAAAATCTCAGAGGCATGATAAAGACACAAAATATAGCTCTATACACCAAACTTTTAAATAGTATAAATGTCCGGATATTGAATTAATTACAGAAAGTTCTAGAGATTCTTAGTTCTCTTTATTGGTTTGAAATTTGAAAGAGTTTATTCACTGGTATCATCTTTTGGAGGTAATAGTTTGGTTTTAGTTTGTCTGGGAAAGTTATACTAAAATTGTGGTAAGACAAAATATTTATCATTTGCTTGATTCTATATTGAGTTTTCTGCTTTGTCCAAGATGAACTCTTTAAAAAATTGTATGAAAGAGATAAATACTCAGATTTTCTGCAGTATAAAATAAATTGCTTCTCAATGTGATTTATTACTGTACTGTAAAGCAAATTACTGTCTTGCTAACATATAAAATCCCCTGGGTTTAGGTCGACTATTATAAGGGTATTTAGAAACTTTAGTATAGGATTAATTAATATCTTTCTGTAATTGGACTTTGTTTCATAATGAGAGTTATCTTGATTTATTAAATGGTAGTAATGCCATTAGGTACAGTGTTTTTGGCGTGAACACAATCTTTTCTTGTTCATAAGTAGCTCTGTGGCTTTCTGACACCTTTGATGAAGACACATAGTGAAAAATACATCTCACAACATTGTACACACAAGACTGAAAGAAAATTTGACTAAACCATACTTACTGTTGCTACATGTGATGTATTCAGTTTTTTTTCTACTCAGTTATATTTGTTTTAAAGCTAGTTATGCACAACCATTGGTTTCAGAATTGTCTTGATTCACATTCTGAAAAATATGACTGCATCCTATTGATCCTTTAAAAATGAATGATAATGAAGAAAATGACAGATCCCTTTTTATAGGCCCTTTTGATAAAACAGCTAAGAAAAAAGGATAAGGAAGTCAAGCATAATCTCTCTTATCATCCAGATCATTCATACACACACAACATAAGGTTATGCAGATCAATACTGTATTTGCTAAGATAAGCTAAACAAAAGCCTAGAACTTATAAATTACAGCATAAATAAGTTGGTATGTAAGGTGAAAATTCAGTCTAATCAAAATGACTCAGAAGCATTGAGAAAGCTGCCTCATTGGACACAGTATTCTTGCCTTTCCTTAATTTCAACAGCTTACTTTTCCTCTTGTTGTTTATTGGCTGAAATTAACTCTTTCATTTTGAGACAGAATTGTACCCATTTCCTCATCTTCCTCTTATTGCAAGGTGCTCACACAAGGAATAATTACAACCGAAGGAGAGAGACTCTAAAGTTTTCCTCAGTCAGGGCCTTCTGTCTCCTAGTGGAATCACCAGCATTTCTCTCTCCACGTCCACCGTTTCTAATTATTTTTATACCTGACCAGTGTAAATAAAGGAAAAAGATCATACCTGTTACATTTGTTATGCATTCTAGAAGGAAGCTTTGAATATGTATTTAAATTCAGAATGTATGATTTAATGTTTAAACATGAATAAGCCTAATAACCAATGCATACTCTGTCAAGCTTGAATATTTCAGGTTAAATGTTAACTTATATTCTGCTGAATTATTTCAACTTTTTAATCTATAAGAAGGGAACGTTACTTTAGCCAGTATGTAATATTATAAACATTTTGGGATTACTGCAATATGCTGGGTATGAATAGAATATCCTTTATCCAAAGATCTCATAATAAAGTAAAAGAGACAAGCAAAATCAATATTTATGGGGATGATATTTACTGTTATAGGGTAGAATGAAGTGGAGAATAGTTATTCAGTGTGGAAGCAGAATTCCAAAGAGGATGGAAGCAATTAACTGAAGCTTTGAAGGCTGATAAGGTGTTTGTCAGCAAGTGGAAAGTAGTAGGGCCTTTCTGAGCAGGGCGAAAGGCCGAGGGATTAACTGTTTCAGAGGCTTTAAGGTTATAAGGTTCCCAGTTCAAGTTTTACATCTGCTGCTTACTGGCAAATTACTTAGTTTCTGTAAGCATCTGAATGAGGGATATAGTAGCACTACATTACTTGTTATTTCAAGGATTAAATGAAAGCACTTAGCAGTGAAAGCTCTAATCGTCTCCCCTTGTAACTGCCTGAAGAAAGCCTAAAGGATGAGTATGGTGAGAAGATAAGGCATCATAGGGATGTGGAAGAAAGCATTGTTGTTTAGTTGATAAGTTGTGTCCGACTCTTTGCGACCCCATGGACTGTAGCCTGCCAGGCTCCTCTGTCCGTGAGTTTTCCCAGGCAAGAATACTGGACTGGGTTACCATTTCCTTCTCCAGGGGATCTTCCTGACCCAGGAATCGAACCCACATCTCCCACATTGGCAGGCAGTTCTTCACCACTGAGCCACCGGGGAAGCCCATGGAAGAAGGCAAGGGGTAGACAAATGTACTAGTTGGGTTGCCCTAGTGAATTGCTTTGTTTGGTAGGAGGTCACTAACAGAATATCAGTCTTACAGAAAACTTGAAGTCTGTTGGCATGAAGATGGTATAGAGCAGTGGTCCCCAACCTTTTTGGCACCAGGGACCGGTTTTATCAGACAGGGTGTAGGGGAAGGTTTGGGGGTGGTTCAAGTACATTACATCCATTATGCACTTCATTTCTATTATTATTACATCAGCTCCACCTCAGATCATCAAGCTTTAGATCCCAGAGGCTGAGGACCCCTGCTGTAGAAGAGCTTAGGTTTGAGCCTCAGGATGGTGAGAAGGCAATGTGGCATTAATTGGAGGAATTTATATGGGTGAGACCATCTGTTGAATAGATGTATTGATTATTGCAGGAATGGGCAGTAACAGATTGACAGGTGCCACATTGCCTATGGAAAAAAAATTTAAAGGTCATTACAGCAGGTAAAAAGAATTGACAAGAGTCTGGACTTCTTGACATTTCGGCAGCAACAGTGTAAATAAAGAAATTCGCCCAGGCACAATGTTCAGTTCTTGTAGTGGATAGGTACCGTGGAATTACTTATCAGATAGCAGCAGCTGATCTATACAAGAAGAGTAAATGATTGAGGTAAATTGCAAATTACTGTCATGTAAACTTTCTACCTTATAAAATTAAAATTGGAAAGATTGTTACTATGTCAGCTTGAATAGGAAAGTTGGCTATCAAGACATGTAATGGAGAAAAGATGGCCCATTTTGGCTTTATCGTGTTCCACATCTAGAAATTCTAAATCACAGCATCACTGTAAGACAGTTGGTTGTTTGGTGGTTTGTCCATTAACAAAAGCTTTTTACCCAGACTAACACATTGTTATACTCGATTAGCACTGGGTCGAATGTTCTTAACAGACAGATACTGACATAGCAGCACTGCGCCAGGGAAAGAAGGGAGGTCTTCAGGGAGCTACAGTTTCTCTGTTGTATAACTGGGAGATGAGGGAGAGCTTTCTGAAATGACTTCCTCCTTACCAGGTTGGCACATAACTTTCATCTCACATGCCAAATTAAAAAGAAAAAAACTCACAGCAATTCCTTGTGCCAGAGATGGAGAAAACAATAGAATCAGTAGTTGTTTCTCAGTCTTTATTCTGTATACAAAAATATTGATTAGAATAAAACTATTGACTCATCCATGTTTTTTAATGTTATTATCTGAAGACTTTACATTCTGATTGTTATTTCAGTGAACATATTTTGGTCGTACTTCATCAGCTTCAGTTTAGCAAGGAAGCCATTTCCTCCCTCATTTGGTTTATCAGTTTTGATATAAGCTGAGATTCTTACAGTTGCAAATAATAAAATCTCGAGCTATCTTAAACAAGAAGCAGAATTTATCATGTGGGCACCAGGGGATGTTCCTTTAAACACAAGAGCAGGAGTTCAGCATAGCCAGTAGTGGTAAACATTTTCCATTATCTCTTGCCATCTAATTAGCTTGTCTCTTTGCATCTACTTTCTCTCTTTCCCCAAGTTCTCCGCTTTTTCATTCCCACAGCAGAATATAGTCACTGTACAGCATTCAGATTTATAGTTTTGTCATTTGCAGAGTTAAGTTGTTACCCATGAATCACAACTCTAGATTCTTCAGAGAGAATCTGAGTGACAGGGGAGGTAACATAGTCTAGAGTTGAGCCCAGGAGCCAGAGTGTCTGAGTCAAATCCCACTTCATCACCAGTTAGCTCATTTACTTGGGGCAGGTTACTTGACTTCTCTGAGTTTCCTTTCTCTCATCTGTGAATTGGAAGTATGTTAGAAGTACCTTATAGGATTAAATCAGTTAATACATTAAAGCATTTAAGAATACCCAGCATATAATAAGAGGTATATGTGTATGTGAAAGTGAAGTCACTCAGTCGTGCCCGACTCTTTGCTACCCCGTGGACTGTAGCCCACCAGGCTCCTCTGTCCGTGGGATTTTCCAGGCAAGAGTACTGGAGTGGGTTGCCATTTCCTTCTCCAGGGGATCTTCCCAACCCAGGGATCGAACCCAGGTCTCTCTCGCATTGCAGGCAGATGCTTTAACCTCTGAGCCACCAGGGAAGTATGTGTATAGATTAATATAATTCCAAACTGATTCTTCCTTTACACAGTCTTGAAATAAGAGATTAACATTTACCAGGACTTTATAAATTCACTTTCTAAAGCGCACTTAGGTTGTTTTGCTATTAAATATGAAATGATTGAACCAGCTGTGATGACAGTCATTAGAGCTCTTCTGCATTTAATCCTGTTTCAGATGTTGAGAAGTTATCTTCTATACTTGATTCTGGGAGTGGGGTTGATTTTTGAGTTAACCCAAAATGTTTTTTTTGGAGGTGTTAGAGGAGCAACTGACATGAAACATATAATACCTAAAGTTTTTCTTTTGTAAAATCATAGCTTGTCTACAATGACTGAAAAATAATATTCTAGTTTTTTTTTTGTTTTAGCACCCATATTTGCATTGTTTAATATTTAATTAAAAATATTCATTGATCTACTCCTGTGTGCTGTACTGTATTTTTGGCCCTGGGAATCTAGGTGTGACGTAGAAAGACCTGTATCAATTGCAAATCTTATATTATTTGGAGAGGTAAGACACGAATATTAGCTAATAATAACACTTGTCAGCCAGTGATAAGTATTATGCAGAGACTTGAAATGGAATGATGTAATTAAATTGTTTAGTTGGAGGCTTTATGTTGAGTAATCAGTGAGTGCCTCACTGGTGTCATTTGATATCTGAGTGCCATCCAAGGGAAAATAAGGGAAAAAAAAGAGTGGCTTAGGCAGAGGAAACCTCTGAGAGAAAGCCCCAAAATGGTACAGAGCTTGATATGTTAACAAATACTACAGTAGATTATTGCCTACATTCATAGTTTTAATTTCAGAGGTTAGTATCAGAGGTTCAGGAAAATATAGATATTTTTCCATCTAAGGCCAAGGACACTGTATTCTGTCCACAATTTCCTGACATAACATTTTTTTTAAAATTGATTTTTAGGCCCCCCTGCGCTGCATGTGCCATCTTAGTTCCCTGGCAAGGGATCGAGTCCATGTCCCCTACAGTGGAAATGCGGCATCTTAACCACTGCACTGCCATGGAAGTCCCCACTAACATAACATTTAACTTACGTTTTCTGAGACATAAAGGCTTTAGGTAACTTTTCCTTTCCTTACGACTGCCTTGGAGTAATTTGACTATGCCTGGCAGTTTCTCTCTTCTCCTCCTTTGTTGTTCAGTTGCTCAGTCATGTTCAACTCTTTGTGACCCCATGGACTGCAGCATGCCAGGCCTTTCTGTCCTTCACTATCTCCCCGAGTTTGCTCAAATTCACGTCCATTGAGTTGATGATGCCATCCAACCATCTCATCCTCTGTCGTCCCCTTCTCTTCCTGCCCTCAATCTTTCCGAGCTTGAGTCTTTTCCAATGAGCCTGCTCTTAAAAATACTTGTGAAACTTGTGTGATTGTTTGACTAGTCTCTTACTAACCCATAACCTCCATGAAAACAGGGCTATATCTGTTTTTGTTTACCACTATATCTCTAGCTCAGCATTGTGCCTGGTGCTTTATATGCTTTCTGTACATATTTAATCAACAGAATTGGGGGAAAAAAGAAGCACTGTAATCATGGTCTGCAGTGGATAATGTTTTAATGATTCAGTTCAGTCGCTCAGTCACGTCCAACTCTTTGTAACCCTGTGGACTGCAGGACGCCAGGCTTCCCTGTCCATCACCAACTCCTGAAGCTTGCTCAAACTCATGTCCGTCAAGTCAGTGATGCCATCCAACTATCTCATCCTCTGTCATCCCCTTCTCCTCCTGCCTTCAATCTTTCCCAGCATCAGGGTCTTTTCCAGTGAATTAGTTCTTTGCATTAGGTGGCCAAAGTATTGGAGCTTCAGCTTCAGCATGAGCCCTTCCAATGAATATTTAGGACTGATTTCTTTTATGATTGACTGGTTTGATCTCCTTGCAGTCCAAGGGACTCTCAAGATGATTGGATACCTTCATAAATATCTGTACACATAAGATAGGGAAGGTTATTTCAAAATCTTTTTATCCTTAGACCTTCATACTAAATTTTTATAAAATTTACTGTAGAATTGGCTTAGAGTCTAGCTGAATGGGCTTCCCTGGTGGCTCAGATGGTAAATAATCCACCTGCAATGTGGGAGACCTGGGTTCTATCCCTGGGTTGGGAAGATCCCCTGGAGAAGGGAACAGCAACCCACTCCAGTATTCTTGCCTGGAGAATTCCATGGACGGAGAATTCCATGGACAGAGAAATCTGGCAGGCTACATACAGTCCATGGGTCACAAAGAGTCAGACACGATTGAGCGACTTTCACACACACACTAGTTGAATACTTAAGTATTAGTTTTTAACTGTCTAAAAAAATAATGCATTGCTTATTTCTTTAGCTTATTCGGTGGTTCATTGAACATGCATACCTCCTACAGGCAGTGCACTCTGTTAACCTTTAAGGTATCTTCAAAGAGATAACAGTCTAATCTGGAAGAGAGCCTTTCCTTGGTGTGCCTGTCACATCGTGTACCCAGGGCCTCACTGAAATGAATATTCTATCTGCTTCCCTGAGTTGTACCTTGCAGGTTGTTTTTTTTTCTCTTCACTTGGCACAGAATATCTGCAGTCCGGTGTTGTAATGAATGAATAAAGCAGTTGATGGAAAAGACAGTATGGGAAATAGAGATACTGTCAAAAGATGTGAGCACTTTTTAGCACTTTGATTTCTAAACTTTACCTTTACCTTTTGAAACTTTACCTTTTGAATAAGTAGTATAATCACATGGTTTAAAATTTCAATACATATAAAATAGCATCCAGTGAAATTGTTCCTGTTGTCCCAGTGGTGTTCTTCTTTTCAGAAATATGTTATGCAGATACAAGCAAATTGGTGTGTGTTCCTCCCCTCTCTTTTTACAGAAATTTTGGCATCCCATTCATGTTCTATACTTTGCTTTTCCATACGTGTTAGAAATTCTTCTGTGTCAGTACAGCAAGGATTCCTTATGCAGTTGATAGATGCATAGTATTTCACTGTATGGAATTTTGTAATATGTTTAACCAGCTCCCAATGTATGTGTATTTAGAGTTGTTCCCAGTATTTTGCTGCTACAAAATGGTGCGGTAAATAACGTTTTGTATGTCATTTCCAAAAGTGTTAGAATATCCATATATCCAGCTCCTGGGGGTGGAATTGCTGGGTTGAAGGATATGTGCATTTTGTAATTTTGATATATAAGCCAAATTGCTGTCCTTCAAAGATGTACCGTTTCACCCACCAGCAGTGTATATCTGTGCCCCTTTAAAGGTAAAAACTTTTGATTAACATTCTAAAGAAAAAATGGAAAATTTTCAGGTGGTTATATGGAGAAGAAAGATGTTAGAGATGAAGAGAAGAGCACTTTGAGAAGCACCCAGGAGAAATAGCATGTTTGGGAATTTTACCCTGTTTGATCTAGTTAGAATATGAGAGGAAGGCCAGGAAGTGGTAAGAAAATAGGTGTTTTGGTCATGGAGGGTTTTGTGTGTAATGCTAAGGGATCAATATTTTAGTTCTATAGATGAAAGTTTTGAGTAGGAAAATGATGTACTAAAGTTGATTCATACATATTAAGGAAAGAGTAGCTGTTGGTATCATTTATTTAAAGGGAAGCATACCAAATAGCTCTATTCCGTAAAGATCTTGCAACTTAGTCTTTTTTTAATCGTTAATGAGTAAAATAAGGTTGATTATACATTAAAATTTGGAAAATATATATAAACAAAAAATAAAAGACAGAAATTACTAATAATTTTACCACTCAGAAATTCTCTCTATGCAAAGAACTCCTGTGGTCCTTAAAACAATGAAAGAGAATCAATATATGTATTAGGTTAGAAAACTTGTTAAAAGATTGTGATTTCTCCCAGAAAGGAAGAAAAGAAAAAGGGGTAATTTACAGAATTGTTAATGTAAGCATATAAATGAAGGCCTTATCTTAAATACATAGATGCCTATTAGAGACAAAGAACCGTTTTTGTTTTCTTTAAGGACCTTTGTTGTTTTCCAGTCACTCAGTCGTTTCTGACTCTTTGCAACCCCATGGACTGCAGCACGCCAGGCTTCCTGTCCTTCACTCTCCCAGAGCTTGTTCAAACTTATGTCCATTGAGTAGGTGATGCCATCCAACCATCTCATCCTGTGTCGTCCCCTTTTCCTCCTACCTTCAATCTTTCCCAGTCTTTTCTAGTGAGTTGACTCTACACATCTGGTGATCAAAGTATTGGAGCTGCAGCATCAGTCCTTCCAATGAATATTCAGGACTGATTTCTTTTATAATTGACTGGTTTGATCTCCTTGCAGTCCAAGGGACTCTCGAGAGTCTCCTCCAACACCTTACTACAAACCTTTAAGTAGATCTTGATTACATGTGCTGTTTTTCCTCTTCATGACATTTCATTGGCAGGTACTTCTCTAATTAGGATCTCAGCAATTATCAGCCATGCAGAATGTCTGCTAAGTTTCAGAAAGCTGGAGTGCACTCTTCATTCTCAGGAGTTCTCTTATGGAATAATCTTAGTAGTTTTAGTAACCAGATCTTCCTTTTGAAGGGTCCATTGAAACAGTTTGTGGCAGATCCTTTCCAGGCTGTTCTTTGAAAACAGGATTTGAGAATATCATCTCCAAGTCACTATTGTTCTCTTTAAACGCATGTGTCCTACCAGTGCATGTTTCACAAGTACGTTAAAGTACCTTCAAATAATTTTCCTCTCTTTGATTAGATCCTAAGAATTATGAGGGGAAGAGGAGGAAGGTCCTAGGTGCATTTACTGAACTATCTGTTGGAGAACTCCAAACTGGTAGATTGTGACAATAATTTTGGTGTTTTGGGACTCAACATATCCCAAGATAGTGGGAATACTCATACAGTATGTGATAAATGCTGCAACCAGCAAAATCTCTTAATTGTTAAAAGGTGACTTTTGGTTAGAAGCCCAAAAGCTCTGCAGTGCCCTCTAACCTAACAGTCACAATTGCATTAATTTGACTCCTTCATGTGAAATGATCATTTTTATTGCTCCTGCCTAAAAGGTGCAAATTGCTTTCTCTCTTGGATGTAGGCTCTTAAGCTTTCTTCTTATTAAAGAGATAGGAAATGTATCTTCCGTTTAAAGGATTAATGTCATCTGTTAATGTGTACTCTAATTTGTCATTGACTTGAACTCTTCAAAGAAGATATGAAAAACAAGGGATAGCTTAGCACTCAAGACTCTTGCTCATGAATGAAATGTCTTCAACAAGGACCAGCCTTTCCAATGATGGAAGGGTGCAGAGAGGATATGAGAGAAGACTGGAGTACATCAGAATATATTTTGTCTCTAACCAAGATGGCCATGACAGAGTTGGCTGGACTCACGGGTTCCTTTTTCTCCTACAAAGGACTTTTACCTATTTCTTTAGGAAGTGAGTACTCTTTATAATCATTGATGGAAATGGAACTTAGCACACTGCAGTTGATGCAAGAAGGTTGAGACTAGACCCAGGGGAGAAAAGAGATCGTTTGTTAACAGACGCTTGCCAAGACACAAGGACTTTTTTTCAAACCCTACCAGGTCAAAACATGGTAGATATTCTACAAAATTGGACAAATAAATAATTGGAATAACTGAACAAAAACTATTCATTTCTGTTAATTAGAAATAAGAGAAACTGTCCTGTGAATATTCCAGAATTAAGAATACTGAAAATATTTAAAGTATATACAAATTTGAAGTGATATTGATATCCCACAGTAAATTGCCATGCCTCCCCTAAGCAATCTTCAAGGGAAAAACAGAAATAAGAACTATGTAAAATGAAGGTACTAATTCCATCTTGAGTGAAATGAAAGCATTCAGCCTACTCAATCTTTCAAACTATATAGAAGTTTTTTATATATATATTGAACATGATATAAAGTGACTGTGAATTCATACTGAAAAATTGCACTCACCAGTGACCTATTTAGACCAAACCCATAGGATTCAGCTTGCTTCTGGCTGCAGGAGCCAGGGCCCAGCTGTGCAGAATAAGTGTGACATTTGATTGGGTGAGTTGCACTGATCCACCTTTCTCTAAGCACTTCTATAGCCCAGCTACTTGCATAGATCCTTGGTCTTCCCCAGCTTTAGAAAATTTTTCATAGGACAGTAAGGTACTTGTCTTCGGTACCCCGACAAGGGGAAAGAATTAATTTCCTTTCTTGACTATGCACTGATTTCATGTTAGGAGACTTAGAGTAAGAATAGAAAATTAGTAGACTCACAAATTAAGATGAAAGGAGATTGACATAACAAGGAACATAAGGCTCAGGGTCCACAAGTTCTGTAGTATTATATTTCATCTTCTTTTACTATTTATTTTTAACTGAAGGATAATTGCTTTACAGAGTTTTGTTTTCTGCCAAACCTCAACATGAATCAGCCATAGGTATACATATATCCTGTGTTTCATCTTAATAGTGATAAAATGATGCAATAGAAAGAATCACATTATTTTTAAACTTTATTTAATTCAATTAATTCACTATTCTTTTTTTAAAGTCATTTAACCTTCACAACAAAACTTTAGGCTTATTTTACAGATAGTCAAGCTGAAGCAGGGGTTCAGAAGATAGCTCAAGGATACACTGCAGGAAAGTAGCAAAGTCAGAATTTGAACACAGCCTTCCTGGCTCTGGGACAATGTTCTTAATCATTATTCAAAATGCGTGGCATTAAGAAAAAAGGATAAAATGTTTTATTTGCATTCAAAACAAAACAAAATACATGGCATCATGCTTTGTTCTCACACATTAGTTATTATACTATAAGTATAATGCTGTACTTACAGTTATTAAATAAGTTAATGTATAATCTTGAGACTATATATCCCTTTGATTATCAGAATCCTGAACTTTTCTACACCTAAACAGTTTCTAAGGAAGATGGTAAGTTAGACATTAAATCTATAATTAGAGTTTCTTTAATTTCTTGAAGGTGAATGATTGCTCTAACAGTGATCAGCCCTGTTGTTATTCATTGTCTTTTGGGTATGTGGATATTAAGGTAAGCACGCTTACTTAAATTCTAAAAGCTCCATGTTTGACTCTGAGTTCTATACATACAAAGATTCTTCCTGTAGCAAGCATGCTTACAATGAATAAGTAAAGCAGTTAATAGTTCTGTCTGTTTTGAATTTCCCTAATTGTGGAGAAGGTATATGCTAACGAGAAAGTTATTGTTTGAATGTGGAACTGAAAATCTCACTTTTCAGTCTACTTATTCAAACATATCTGTGAACTTATTGTTGTAATGGAAAAAAAAACTTTGATAGTCCAGAAACTGTCACTTTAGAAGAAAATTGGACAGGTACAAAGATGGCTTATACTAAAAATTGTCTTAAATAAAGGATACTTAATTATACAAAGGCAATCTATTTTTTGGTAGCATGTGTATCAAATATATGGAGGGCCCAGCGTGGATAGCTAGCATTTTGGTTGACAGACTCAGGACCCAGAAAAATCTAGCTGAAACAGTGTGTCCATGAAGCATAGTAGGGCAAAGAGTAATATGTGGGATTCAAATCCAGAAGAATTGTATGTAGTATAGCATGTTAATAGCATTTTATAGATATTTTTAGCTATTAAAAGCTAACTTAAGTCTTAGCTTCCCTGGTGGCTCAGAGGTGAAAGCGTCTGCCTGCAGTGCAGGAGACCTGGGTTCGATCCCTGGGTCGGGAAGATTCCCTGGAGCAGGAAATGGCAACCCACTCCAGTATTCTTGTCTGGAGAATCCCATAGATGGAGGAGCCTGGTGGGCTACAGTCCATGGGGTCGCAAAGAGTCGGACATGACTGAGCGACTTACTTCACTAAGTCTTAGTATTAATAAAATTAAATTTTTATTAACTATGTACTTTGTGCCCAGTAATGTTAATGGAGTTAGTGCTAAGCTTACAGAAGAGAGCAGGGTAAATGGGGTTCCTACCTCCACGGGATTTACAGTCTAATAGGCAAAATAGATGTTAAATAATCATAAAAAAAGGTTATAAATTTTATGAAGAGAGGGGAAGACCTGAGTCCTAAGGGAATTTTTAGGGTGATCTAGTCCAAATCAGAGGGACTAGGCTCTGTGGGAACACAGGGAGAAATGATCTAAGTTAGGGATCAGGGACCTGAGGGACAAGGAGGGTTTAACCAACCGAAGAGAATGAGGGGAAGGGGTTGGGTGTTCCAGCAAGAGCAGCAAGTGTATTCTGAGTTTCAGGAGTGAGCAGGAAAACTTAAAGAAATGGAGCGGAGAGTGTTGGGTGAGGGAAGCAAAGAATGGCTCAAAGTTAGGCTAGAGAAGAGAGCAGCTTTTAATAGCCATGTTACGGAAACTGGACTTCACGCACAGGGCGATGGAATGCTGTTTCAAGGTTTTAAGCAGGGAAGATCTCAGTTTTATAGTACTTGTCAGAAACACTAAGCTAATGATTTAAACGTGGCAGTGCATTTGACATTTCTGCTTCTGAATCTTCTTTAGAGTGAGAGTCTTGGGTTAACCATTTCATATCAAAGATCTCTAATGTGCATGCAAATCTTCTGAAAGTATCATGTCTAGGAAGAAGTAACACAGTATTTTTCATCTGTTCTGCTCTGATTCTATTTTTCTTCCTTTCAGATTGGAATATAAGTTTTGTTATAGAGCATATTTTAGTATTTTAGAGTACAGAAAGTACTCTGATGATTTCTCTGACGTGGTTGTTTTTTTCCCCCTAAAATAGAATTTTGTCATCAGAAAGGTAATAGAGATGTATTATGGAAAAAATTTTAAATGTGGAAAATAATGAGAAGGAAATACTAGTGATGGACACCGTGATACTAAAATACTTAGAATATAGCTAGAGTGAGGGTACAGGCTGATATTGTCGTCGTTGTTATCCTGCCATTTCCGACTCTTTGCAACCGCATGGACTGCAGCATGCCAGGCCTCCCTGTCCCTCACCATCTCCTGGATAGGCTGGTTTGAAATCTTATCAAAAGGGAAATTCCGCTGCTGGGATAGCAGAACATTGCAGGTCCAATAATAGTCTTCAGATTTCTGAAGGACTGTTGGGTGGAAGTTGGAATAAAAGGCAGAATCATGGTTAATGAGTATAGGCTCCTAGAGATACAGATTTCAACTGAAATGGGAAAAGCAAAACTAACAATTAGAACTTTCACCAGAAGGTTAATAAGTTCTTCTGAATGCCTGTAAATGTTCAAGTAAAGTGCTACGTGTGTTTAAACAGTACATAGTCACTTAGGGATAATACCGAGGACATCCCAACATCAGGTAGGAAGTTAAATTATATGAACTTTGACTCCATAATCAAGGGTTTTATTTTGGAATCTTAATTCATTACATATTTTGAGGAACACTTAACTGACTTGAATAATTTAATACTTGTTAAAGAAAGAAAAGTAATTTAAGCTACTAGGTGTCTGGGCTTTGAAGAGATGCCGGAAGTTTTAAACTGATTTTTAGGTATGTCATTTTTTGCTATACAGTTCAGTGGTGTTGGTTATATTCACCACTATTTATTTCTAAAGCAGTTTCACCCACCTCCCCCCACAACCCTGATTATAGAAACTCTGTCCATTAAGCAGTTCTTCCCTATTGCCCTGTCTTCTAACCCCTTGTCACCTCTCATTTACTTTGTGAAATGCCTATTCTAGGTATTTTATACAAGTGGAATCATAGAATGTTTGTCCTCATACCTGGCTTATTTTACTTATTGTAATGTTTTTGCGGTTCATCCATGCAGTATCATATTAGAACTTCATTCCTTTTTATAACTAAAGACAACTTGTTATATGTATATACTATATGAGCACATTCTGTTTCTCTGTTCATCTATTGTTGGACATGTGGATTGTTCCCTTATTTTGACTGTTGTGAATAATGCTACAATGAACATGGGTGTACAATTATCTGTTTGAGTCTTTGTTTTTGATTCTTTTCAGTATATACCTAGGAGTGGAATTGCTTCAGTTGGTAAAGAATTCGCCTGAAATGCAGGAGGCCCCGGTTCGATTCCTAGATTGAGAAGATCTGTTAAAAGGGATAGGCTACCCACTCCAGTATTCTTGGGCTTCCCTTGTGGCTCAGCTGTAAAGAGTCTACCTGTAATGCAGGAGACCTGGGTTCGATCCCTGGGTTGGGAAGATGCCCTGGAGAAGGGAAAGACTACCCACTCCAATATTCTGGCCTGGAGAATTCCATGGGCATCCATGGGGTCCCAAAGAGTTGGACGTGACTGAGCAACTTTCATTTTCACTTTCACTTTCAAGTTAAGTATAGAATTATCCTACCGAGGAACCACCAGGGTGCTTTCCATGGGGCTGAATGACTTTGCATTCCCACCAGCAGTGTAGAAAAGTTCTAATTTCTCTATTGCCCCACTAACATTCTTAACACTTTTCTGACTTTTTATTTTTGTTTTTATTCTAGCCGTCCTCATGGTTATGAAGTGGCTATCTTGTGGTTCTAATTTGCATTTCCTTATGATGACTAATGATGTTGAGCATTTTTCATTTGTGCTTATTAGCCATTTATGTATCTGGAGAAACATCTCTGGAGAAATGTCTACTCAACTCCTTTGCCCATTTTAAACTGCATCATTTCAGTTCAGTTGCTCGGTCATGTCCAACTCTTTGTGACCCCATGAACCGCAGCACTCCAGGCCTGCTTGTCCATCACCAACTCCCAGAGTTTACCCAAACTCATGTCCATTGAGTTGGTGATGCCATCCAACCATCTCATCCTCTATCATCCCCTTCTCCTCCTGCCCTCAATCTTTCCCAGCGTCAGGGTCTTTTCAAATGAGTCAGCTCTTCACATCAGGTAGCCAAAGTATTGGAGTTTCAGCTTCAACATCAGTCCTTCCAATGAACACCCAGGACTGATCTCCTTTAGGATGGACTGGTTGGATCTCCTTGCAGTCCAAGGGACTCTCAAGAGTCTTCTCCAACACCTCAGTTCAAAAGCATCAATTCTTCTGCGCTCAGCTTTCTTTATAGTCCAACTCTCATATCCATACATGACTGCTGGAAAAACCATAGCCTTGACTAGATGGACTTTTGTTGACAAGTAATATCTCTGCTTTTTAATATGCTATCTAGGTTGGTCGTAACCTTCCTTCTAAGGAGTAAGCGTCTTTTAATTTCATGGCTGCAATCACCACCACATGCAGTGATTTTGGAGCCCCCCCAAAATAATAAATTCATTAGTTGGTGGAATTGTAAGAGTTCTTTATATATACTAGATATCAAAATATGATTCACAAATATTTTCTCTCATTCTGTAGATTGTCTTTTGACTTTCTTGATGTTCTTTGCATAAAATTTTTAATGTTGATGAAGTCCAACTTACTTTTTTTGATTTGTGTCAAAGATATTTTTACTTGACATAAAACATCATAAAATTCATAAAAAACATCTGTTTAAGAGAGTGAACTTTAATGTAATTTAGTAAGAGTACAAACTGTTCAGCTGAATACATGCAGAATAACATATATAGATATACATGGTTGTTGCTCAGTCATATCCAATTCTTTGTGACCCCATGGACTGTAACCCACCAGACTCCTCTGTCCATGGAATTTTCCAGGCAAGAAGACTGGAGTGGATTGCCATTTCCTACTCCAAGGGATCTTCCTGACCCAGGGACTGAACTTGCATCTCCTGTGTCTCCTGCATTGCATGCAGGTTCTTTACCCACTGAGTCTTGCAGAATAACATGGTAGCTAAATTGAGTGAAAATTTGTATGAGTTGTTTTGTTTCCTTCTCTAAGCTTTCTTTCTGTGAAAGATTCCAATTTACTTATGAAAGATGTTTTGAAATTTTTAATTTAATGCTTACAGAGTCTGAGAATGTGCTTGTAAGACTAGCAGTAAATTTTGTGAGCATATTATCTGCTTAGTAATGACATCATCTGTCTTATTAAATTTCAAGATGTTGAAAATAGCTCATTCAAATACTCCTATTATGTGATTGAATGATTACTTATTGTTATAAAAATCAAAGCTCCCTTGTTACTCCTATGATTCTTTACAACTGCTGAATACAGAGACACATGATTAAACAGAAAGATCCTTACTGCTTCCAGGTATTAGGCTATGCTTGCCTTGATGGTGTAGAAAGGAGATAGAGGTGGCTCTGGAGATAGTGATTTTTAAACTTCTCCAGAACTAGGAGATAGTGATTTTTAAACTTCTCCAGAACTAGGATGGGTTTTATTCCAGATATCCCAGTTTTCTCCCTGGAGCGTCTGTGTTAATGCTGACTAGACTCAGAATAAGGCAACAAGCCCTGGTCAGTTAGGGAATGTCCTCTTATTGCTCTGTTTCTGGAATTGTTATTCACAGTAGCTCCTACCCTTGGCAGACCTGATTTTGTTTTGTAGTCCAATGAGTTGAATAGATAAGATTAGATTTTTACTTCTGAACATTTAAAGTCTAAATTGAGCTGGGTAATAAGCATTTATGTTTTCACAAACTCACTGTTTGATAAAATAAAAACATAAAAAATTGGTTGATGGCATTGTCCATGGCTGGCAGGTGTTAACGACATATAAGACGTATGTTCCATATCCTCACGAGACAGATGGTTGTGTTCTGTTCTATAGATTACTGCTTTTTTCTGCCAGCGGTGGTAGTTTAGTTTCTCAGTCATGTCCAACCCCATGGACTGTAGCCCGCCAGGCTCTTCTGTCCATTGGATTTTCCAAGCAAGAATACTGGAGTGGGTTGCCATTTCCTTCTCCAGGGAATCTTCGTGATCCAGGGATCAAACCCAGGTTTCCTGCACTGGAGGCACATTTTTTACTGAGTTACCAGGGGAGCACTTTTCTCTGCCAATAGCCTCTCAAATTTATCTCACAAAAGTGGGCCGGGCAAAAGAATATGAACAGACTAGCTCACATCCATTGTCTGGGAAAAGTAGCCCAAAGGATTGGATACTTGTTTTATTCTTATGCAAGCTGGAACTGTGCATTTGTAAGTGTCAAGGGTGTGTACCATACCTTATTACAGTTCAGTTCAGTTCAATTCAGTCGCTTAGTCATGTCTGACGCTTTGCGACCCCATGAATCGCAGCACGCCAGGCCTCTCTGTCCATCACCAACTCCTGGAGTTCACTCAGACTCATGTCCATCGAGTCCATGATGCCATCCAGCCATCTCATCCTCGGTTGTCCCCTTCTCCTCCTGCCCCCAATCCCTCCCAGCATCAGAGTCTTTTCCAATGAGTCAACTCTTCGCATGAGATGGCCAAAGTACTAGAGCTTCAGTTTCAGCATCATTCCTTCCAAAGAAATCCCAGAGCTGATCTCCTTCAGAATGGACTGATTGGATCTCCTTGCAGTCCAAGGGACTCTCAAGAGTCTTCTCCAACACCACAGTTCAAAAGCATCAATTCTTCAGTGCTCAGCCTTCTTCACAGTCCAACTCTCACATCCATACATGACCACAGGAAAACCATAGCCTTGACTAGACGGACCTTAGTCGGCAAAGTAATGTCTCTGCTTTTGAATATACTATCTAGGTTGGTCATAACTTTTCTTCCAAGGAGTAAGCGTCTTTTAATTTCATGGCTGCAGTCACCATCTGCAGTGATTTTGGAGCCCAGAAAAATAAAGTCTGACACTGTTTCCCCATCTATTTCCCATGAAGTGATGGGACCGGATGCCATGATCTTCGTTTTCTGAATGTTGAGCTTTAAGCCAACTTTTTCACTCTCCTCTTTCACTTTCATCAAGAGGCTTTTTAGGTCCTCTTCACTTTCTGCCATAAGGGTGGTATCATCTGTGTATCTAAGGTTATTGATATTTCTCCTGGCAATATTGATTCCAGCTTGTGTTTCTTCCAGCCCAGTGTTTCTCTTGATGTACTCTGCATATAAGTTAAATAAGCAGGGTGACAATATACAGCCTTGATGTACTCCTTTTCCTATTTGGACCCAGTCTGTTGTTCCATGTCCAGTTCTAACTGTTGCTTCCTGACCTGCATACAGGTTTCTCAAGAGGCAGGTCAGGTGGTCTGGTATTCCCATCTCTTTCAGAATTTTCCACAGTTTATTGTGATCCACACAGTCAAAGGCTTTGGCATAGTCAATAAAGCAGAAAGAGATGTTTTTCTGGAACTCTCTTGCTTTTTCCATGATCCAGCATATGTTGGCAATTTGATCTCTGGTTCCTCTGCCTTTTCTAAAACCAGCTTTAACATCAGGAAGTTCACGGTTCACGTATTGCTGAAGTTTGGCTTGGAGAATTTTGAGCATTACTTTACTAGCAAGTGAGATGAGTGCAATTGTGTGGTAGTTTGAGCATTCTTTGGCATTGCCTTTCTTTGGGATTGGAATGAAAACTGAACTTTTCCAGTCTGTGGCCACTGCTGAGTTTTCCAAATGTGCTGGCATATTGAATGCAGCACTTTCACAGCATCATCTTTCAGGATTTGAAAGAGCTCAATTGGAATGCCATCACGTCCACTAGCTTTGTTCGTAGTGATCCAGGATGTCTGGCTCTAGATTAGTGATCACACCATCATGATTATCTGAGTCGTGAAGATCTTTTTTGTATAGTTCTTCTAGGAAATACCTAAAAGCCAAATATGTGGTCTTTGATCACAAGAATTTTCAGTATCTTCAGGAAAGAACACACCCACATCTAGAAATGTCTTAAAAGAAAATTGTAGATTAGTAGAGATGAGTTGGACGCAAACTGAATCTGTTTTTGACAGTGCCAGCTGTGTCTAATTAGATAAGTTTATTATGGAAGTATGTATCAATCTAAAAGATAAGTCATGTCAAGTAGTTGAAATTAACTGTGAACTCATTCTCTTCTAGATTTTCAAGAAAGAAATCCTTTAACAATAAAATTTATCTCAAATGTTTATAGCCTGTATGTTTTCAAGTTTTTTAACCTAGAGAACAATTAATATGTGCCATTCTAATGGCAGCAACTCCTTACTGCTGTCATTTGCATTGTTATCTGGTGTACCCAGTAAACAGCACAATAATTGAAAGTTTAATTTATAAACTCTTAGGTCTCTGTTGTATATGACACAGATTCTACCTTGGCTCTCAGTAGAGGTGTCCACTATAGTAGTGGACTACTATAGTCCACTTTGCATGCTTATCTATAAGGGCCATGTGATGAAGTCATATAACTATAGGGATTTTGATTGTTTCCCCCACAGGTTTTGACATGCTCATCATTGCCATGTGAGTAAGATAGCAACATTAAACATTGTGTTTCTAGAAATAAAAGATTTGTCCCTGTGGAATGTCACTTAGAACAGGCAGCTTCTGTCTTGCCTGAAGAACATAGCTATTTTTGTGTTATAATCTTCCTGATAATGTAAATATGTTTCCCAAACTCTTACTTTGTGAAAATGCTACAAAGCTTATTAACTTTTGTAGGGTTAATAACTGCCTCTCACTTTCAGCTCTCTCCTAGTTGATTACCTGTCAGCATTCTAAGTCAGGTGGCAGGTAAGAAAATTCCTAGTTTCTTTCTACAAATGAACTGTTTGCACAAGGTTTCTTTTTGTTATATTTATCTTAAAGTTTTATTGGAGAACTACAGGGGAGAAAAAAAAAGACAAATTTTTCTTGTTTCTATTTAAATGGCAGTGATTATATGAAAGACTAGTGATTCCTTGTTTTAGAAAATAAATGTTGACACCTAAAAGATAGAAGCAAGTAACAAAGCTTTCATGACTTTCTGCAATGTTCTTTCAACACATATCCTTCAGATATACACTAGTGTCCAGGATAGATTTCCCACCATATTTATCTACAGTTGGAAACAGAATTCGTTGCATACATTTTTCTGTAATTAGATAAGAATGTTCTTACTGCTGATCTGAAAACAGTTCATAAAGATAGCTGTTCCCTAAGATACTTCACAGTTCACAAATGTTGAACGGTGAACTCCATTCTTCATTTTCTAAAATGTAATGGTAGTATCCTAAAAATCCAGTGATTTTCCCACATACAGTCCGTGATTGTGAGATCCGAGGACGTAGGTAGCTCTGCCACCCTCACAGGCTACTTCCATCTCTTGAGTCTAAGGAGTTGTTAGAGCCTTTGCCATCTCATGGCCAATAGGAGAAAAGAAAGTTACCCTGGTAGCTCAGCTGGTAAAAAATCCACCTGCAGTGCAGGAGACCCTGGTTCAATTCTTGGGTTGGAAAGATGCCCTGGAGACTGGATAGGCTACCCACTCCAGTATTCATGGGCTTCTCTGGTGGCTCAAACAGTAAAGAATCCACCTGCAATGCGGGAGACCTGGGTTTGAGACCTGGGTTGGGAAGGACAAACCCCTTCCCTTTTAAGAGCAGTAGTACAAAATGGAGTGCATGACCTTTGCTTACAGCCAGAGTTAGTCTATGGCCTCCAAAGCTGTGGGAAAGGCTGGAAAGATAATCTTTTTTTTTTCTTCGCTCTCACTCTCTCTTAGAAAAAATTTTTTATCTTATATTGAGGTATAGTTGATTTACAGTGTTGTGTTAGTTTCATGTGTACAGCCAAGTGACTCAGTTATGCATATGCATATATCTTTTCTTTTTTATATAGAAAAAATAATCAACAAGGACCTACTGTATAGCACAGGGAACTCTACTCAGTATCCTGTAATAATCTGTATGGGAAAAGAATCTGGAAAAGATAACCTGTAGATGGGAGCCCAGTTGAAACTCAGGAAGGGGAATTACTTACAGGCTTATGCATCTGTCACCTCATCAAGTTTGAGAATATTCTTGTCACCTCAAAAATTACCCTCGTCATCATTTGCAGTCAACCCCTGTCTCATCCCCAGACATGGTAATTTGGAATCTACTTTCTATGTTTATGGATTTACATTCTGTTACCTTCATATCAATGGAATTAAACAATTGATAGCTTTTTCCCTTGTGTCTTTCACTTAGCCTGATGATTCTGAAGTTCATCTCTGCTTTGTTCCCTTTTGTTGCATAATAGTATTCCATTGTATGTGTATCCCATATTTTATTTACCCATAGTTGGATGGTAAACTAGCTGTGTACTAGTTGGTTGACTTTTTTTACTTACTTCAGTTTTTAGCAACTGTGAGTAATGTTCCTATGAACATTCGTATACAATTTTTTGTGTGAACATATGTTTTCATTTCTCTTCTGTGGGTGCCTAGTAGCAGTTGCTGAGTTGTATCGTAAGCCTGTGTATCATTTTTAAAGAAACTGATAAACCATTTTGCAAAGTGACTCTTAACATTTTACATTCCCACCAGTAGTTTCTGAGGATTCCAATTTCTCCATTTCTTCAATAGCATTTAATATTGTTAGTCTTTTTTGTTATAGACCGCTGTAGTGGATGTGTAGATGTAGTTCACTGGAAGTTTTTGTTTACATTTTCCTAATTATGTTGAGCATCTTTTCATGTCCTTATTAGCCATTTTAATTTCTTCTTTGATAAAGTGACTGTTCAAATATTTTGCCCATTGTTTAATTAGGTTTTTTTGTCTTGTTGGGTTGTGAGAGTTCTTTATATGTTCTGGGTATGTCCTTTATCAGATATATGATTTATATATCTATGACTTTTCTTTTTTGCTTCCTCAATGATGTCTTTTGAAGAGCATAAGTTTTTAATTTACCATTGTTTTTATAGATTATGCTTTGGGTGTCATATCTTTAAAATCTGTGCCTAATCTAACAAGATTTTTTTCTAAGGTTTTCTTCAAAATGTTTTAGTTTTTGCTCTCATATTTAGGTCTATATTCTATTTTTCTTTTGTTTTAGGGGGGTGAGGAGGTATAAGAGTTTATATACATTTTTTTTTTCAACATGTAGGGATATCCATTGTCTCAGCACCATTTGTTGAAAAAACTATTGTTTTTCCTTAGCAAACTTGTCAAAACTCAGTTCAGTTCAGTCGCTCAGTCGTGTCCGACTTTTTGTGACCCCATGAACTGTAGTACGCCAGGTCTCCCTGTCCAAACAACTCCCGGAGTTCACCCAAACTCATGTCCATTGAGTCGGTGATGCCATCCAGCCATCTCATCCTCTGTTGTCTGCTTCTCCTCGTGCCCTCAATCTTTACCAGCATTGTGGTCTTTTCAAATGAGTCAGCTCTTTGCATCAGGTGGCCAAGGTATTGGAGTTTCAGATTCAACATCAGTCCTTCCAAAGAACTCCCAGGACTGATCTCCGCTAGGATGGACTGGTTGGATCTCCCTGCAGTCCAAGGGACTCTCGAGTCTTCTCCAACATCACAGTTAAAAAACATCAATTCTTCAGCGCTCAGGTTTCTTTATAGTCCAACTCTCACATCCATTCATGACTACTGGAAAAACCATTGCCTTGACTAGACAGACCTTTGTTGTTAAAGTAATGTCTCTGCTTTTTAATATGCCGTCCAGGTTGGTCATAACTTTCCTTCCAAGGAGTAAACGTCTTTTAATTTCATGGTTGCAATTACCATCTGCAGTGATTTTGGAGCCCCCCAAAATAAAGTCTGTTACTGTTTCCACTGTTTCCCCATCTATTTCCCATGAAGTGATGGGACTGGATGCCATGATCTTCGTTTTCTGAATGTTGAGCTTTAAGCCAACTTTTTCGCTCTCCTCTTTCACTTTCATCAAGAGGCTCTTTATCTCTTCTTCACTTTCTGCCGTAAAGGTGGTGTTATCTGCATATCTGAGGTTATTGATATTTCTGCCAGCAATCTTGATTGCTGCTTATGCTTCTTCTAGCCCAGCGTTTCTCATGATGTACTCTGCATATAAGTTAAATAAGCAGGATGACAATATACAGCCTTGACATACTCCTTTTCCTATTTGGAACCAGTCTATTGTTCCATGTCCAGTTCTAACTGTTGCTTTCTGAGCTGCATACAGGTTTCTCAAGAGGCAGGTCAGGTGGTCTGGTATGCCTATCTCTTTCAGAATTTTCCACAGTTTATTGTGATCCACACAGTCAAAGGCTTTGGCATAGTCAAGAAAGCAGAAATAGATGTGTTTCTGGAACTCTCTTGCTTTTTCCATGATCCAGTGGATGTTGGCAATTTGATCTCTGGTTCCTCTGCCTTTTCTAAAACCAGCTTGAAAATCTGGAAATTCACGGTTCACATACTGTTGAAGCCTGGCTTGGAGAATTTTAAGCATCACTTTACTAGCCTATGAGATGAGTGCAATTGTGTGGTAGTTTGAGCATTCTTTGGCATTGCCTTTCTTTGGGGTTAGAATGAAAACTGAACTTTTCCAGTCCTATGGCCACTGCTGAGTTTTCCAAATTTGCTGACATATTGAGGGCAGCACTTTCACAGCATCATCTTTCAGGATTTGAAATAGCTCAATTGGAATTCCATCACCTCCACTAGCTTTGTTCATAGTGATGCTTTCTAAGGCCCACTTGACTTCATATTCCATGATGTCTGGCTCCAGGTGAGTGATCACATCATCATGATTATCTGGGTTGTGAAGATCTTTTTTGTACAGTTCTTCTGTGTAGTTTTGCCACCACTTCTTAATATCTTCTGCTTCTGTTAGGTCCATACCATTTCTGTCCTTTATTGAGCCCATCTTTGCATGAAATGTTCCCTTGGTATCTCTAATTTTTTGAAGAGATCTCTAGTCTTTCCCATTCTGTTGTTTTCCTCTATTTCTTTGCATTGATCACTGAGGAAGGCTTTCTTCTCTCTCCTTGCTATTCTTTGGAACTCTGCACTGAGATGCTTATATCTTTTCTTTCAATTTGAGTATGCACAGTCCAAATTGGATGTAGAGGCTACATTGAGGTGTCTCTACTGTTGAAATAAACTATAGACATTAATATGGGAAACAGACGTTATTTTCAGTAGTTAAGTGTTGTTTTGAGGCACTCTGCCCTCTGATTATTAAAGCTACTTTTTTCCTTGGCATGTTCTTCAGATCTTGGCTCTTTTTCTCAGCATTGCTTTCTCATCACGAACTTTAAGAACATGACCTAGTCCTGTACCAGGAGAGAAGTAATTCTGAATAAGGGCCAGGCTTTTGGTCATTATGAGATTTCAGCTGGAGAGGTCTCCTCCAGCTGAAAAATCTAATGACAACATTATATCTAAAACTGGAACACATGCATGTTATTCACATCTCAAAGATACTAAAACTTGTTGTTTCCTGGTAAAGGAATTCAACATAGTTGTTAAGGTGTGGGCTCTGTCTGGATTCACATCCTTTCTGTGTCCCTTTAGGCAAACAATTTAACTGTGCTGTGTACTTCGGTTTTCTGTTCTGTAAAATGTGAACAATAATAGAATATATCCGTAAAATTGTGAGAATTAGATAGGATGGAACAATGTTATATGCGTATAACAGCATATGGCACCTAGGAAAGGCTCAGTTAGTGCTAGTCATTACTGTTACCTATTAGGTATTTGGATATTAGACAAAACTGAAATAACCTTTAAGGCTGATGGTTTGTGTGAAGCATAGTAGATATTCAGTGAATGTTTGTTGGATAGTAGTTAAAAATATATGAAATGCCTTTTTTGAAGGCATGGCACCTTTATTGAAGAGATAACTAGTTTTCAAAGACAGTGAATAGACAGATTTTAAAGAGTTGGTTTATGTTAAATGTATAGTACATCTCCACGATTTTCATGATGCTGAATTCTGCTGGAACCTTCCCAGTGAACAGGGGCTCAAAGTCTTACCCTTAGTACCATGTCTGTATAAATTATACATAGTCAAATTATACAATAGTGTTAATCATTTGAGTATATTCTACAATTAACAAAGATTTAGAAGTCAGTTGTTTGATTATAGACTTTGTCACCTCTCAAGTTTCATCAAGAAAATATTTAGTCAAAACTTACATTGTCAAATGATTCCACTGGGAAATGCAAACATGACTGAATTATCACACCTGAGTCAGAGGTACCTAAGGCTTCTACGGGGTTCACTTTTCAACTAAGTCCAGTCTGTTTCATAAGGTACAAAATACTACAGAAATCTGGAAAAGGGAAAAAAGCACTTCTCATTTCATAATCAGGAGGGATTACTTTATGAAAGAAATGGCATTTATGGGGAGGCTATAAATAATGACCTTGCTTCCTACTTTCCAAAAGTAGTGTAATTTAGTGTAAGCAGATTCTGCTTAAATACATTTTTCTACCCCTTAACTTACCTAACTTATTTTCTCCAGGCTTTGGAAAAGATTTGCCCTCCTGCTGTTGTTCAGTATTACTACTTTCAGCCTTGCTCCCAATCTGATCCCTTCCCATCTCCCCCAGAGTCTCACACCACATGATAATGTCACTTGACATAACAGTTTCAACTTCTCTTCTGGTGACTTTCTTTAAACCTGGGACATGTTATCTTTCTCAGAGTGAAAAAAACACAAACCAGAAAGTTCTTGGGTCCTCTTGTTCTGATAATCACCTTTCTCTCCCTTTCCCTTAAAGACAGTTTACAAAGGGTTTATACTTGTCTCAACTGTTTCTGCATAGGTAAAAACACTGTTATTCACTAGACACTACAGTTGACCCTGGAACAGCATGGAGGTTAGAGGCACCTGAAACCGTGCAGTTGAGAATCCGTGTATTTCTTACTGACGGTCCTCCATTGATGTGGTTCCTCCATAGCCATGGTTCTGCATCCACGGATTCAACCAACATGGACCATGTGGTGCTATAGTGTTCACTGTTGAAAAAACAGTCTGCTAACAAGTGGTCCTGCGCAGTTCAAATCCATGTTTAAGAGTCAGTCGTATTTCAAAAGCAGAATTATAGAATAAGTACCCATGTATTTGTGCCCCAGATAATAAATAGTGTTTTTGTCATACTTGAGATCATATTTTAAGAAATAAAACAATGTAAAAAAATGTAAATGAGTTAAACACTCATTTACTTTCCCACTATCCTTCCTTCTTCTCGAGGTTTCTACCACCCTAAAATTAGTGTGTATTCATCCCATTAACTTTATGATACTGTTAATGCATTATATTTAATAAGAGCTAGTAGTTATGTGGCACTTACTATGTACCAGGAACTATTCTAAGCACTTGTCATGTATCACTTTAGTCAAGGTTCCACAAAGAATCAGGACCAATAGGGTTTAGAGAGAGCAGGAGAACATTTTATTTTAAGGAAGTGTCTTAGTAATGTGGGAACTGGCAGGTGTTAAATCTAAAGGGCAGGCTGGCAGGCTGGAAATTGAGGCTAGAGTTGATTGTTGCATTTTGAGTTCGAATTCTGCAGGCAGCAGGCTGGAAACTTGAGCAGGATTTCTGTGTTTCCATCTTCAGAATGTTTCTTCTTTCAAGAAACCTAGGTCTTTACCCTTAAGGCCTTCAACTGATTGCATGAGGGTCCCTACATTGAGAGTAATCTGCTCCACTCACAGTATACTGATTTCAATGTTAATGTTAATTTCATAACAGCATCTGCTGTTTGGTGTTTGACCAAACTCTTGGGCACTGCAGCATTCCAGACTGACACATAACCTTATCCATCTCCTGTACTAACTGCTTTCATCCTAATACCTGGCATACAGTTATTGTTCTCATTTTTAGATGAGGAGACTGAGGTACAGATAGATAGGGATTTGCTCAAGATCACACTGGTACCAGGTGGTTGAACCAGGATTCCAACCCAGGATACCTAACTTTAGAATCTCTGTACTTTATACGGTGCCACTTCTTCATAAATAATAAATACTATATTTATGTGGCTTCCCCAGTGGCTCAGACAGTGAAGAATCTGCCTGCAATGCAGGAGACCTGGGTTCGATCCCTGGGTTGGGAAGATCCCCTGGAGGAAAGCATGGCAGCCCACTCCAGTATTCTTGTTTTATATATCTTTAAATTTTATGTAAATGATTTTATACTATACCTACCCTTTTAAAGCTTGCTTTTCCACTCAGTATTGGTTTTGAGATGTGCCTGTATTATTACATATACATCTAGTAGCAGTCCGTTGTATGACTATAATTCTGTAACATTCCCTTATTTGTAAACATTGAGGTATTTCTAGTTTCTGCTATTTAAATAATCCTCCCCCAGACATTCTTTTTATGGCCATATCCCGCAGCATGTAGAACTTCCCTACCAGGCACCAAACCCACACCCCCTGCAGTGGAAGAGCAGAGACTTAACCACTGGACCGCCAGGAAAGTCTTCCCCGAGACATTTTTGTACAGATACATCTTTGTGTATCTGATCAAGAGTTTTTTGAAGGTGTATACTGCAAAGTGGAGTTGTTAGTCCGTACGACATGTACAACTTCAGCTTCCAGTATTGCCAGCTTGTTCTCAAAAGTGATTCTTCCGGTATACACTCCAGCAGCATTATTTGAGTTCCTGTTTACCCACATCATCGTGTGCACTTGGTATCTTTAGATTTTCTAGTTTTTACCAGTTTTATATCTGTGAGTGAGATGGTAGCTCTGTACATCTTAAACTTACACAATGTTTTATGTCAGCTATATCTCACTTAAAGCTGGACAAGGAGAAGAAAGGGGGAAAAACAGATACCTCCTTGTGGTTTCCTTATTTTGCTGATGACTGGTGAGATGGTGCCTCTTTTAACGTGTTGATGGCTTTTTCTTTTGAGTTGCCTATTTATATCATTTGCTCATTTACTTAATGGGTTTTCTGTTTTTCTACTGGCTTAAATAGGTATATATATATTACTCCTTTGTGGGTTATACTTGTTATACACACCTTTCAGGTTTTTCCTTATCTATGAACTTTGTGGCGTGTTTCACTTTACCAGAGGTTTTAATTTTAATGAGTTAGACTTACCTTCATTCAGTATTTACTGAGAACTTGTTATGTGTCAGACACTGTACTACTCTGGGAATGTGATAGTAAATAAAGACGACAATGTGAAACTTACATTTATGTAACAACGGGTAATAAACACGATAAGTAAAACTATACAGTGTATTAGAAGATGATATGTAATACGGAAAAAGTAGAACAAGGTCAGGGGAGATCAGTAGCTCTGGCAGGGGGCACAGAGTTAAATGGAGAGGTTGGGGTGGGTTTCACTGTAAAGGTACATTTGAACAAAGCCTTGGCTGTGGCAAGGGAGTGATCCACAGGGCTGTATAGAAGAAAAGGTGTTGAGGGGAGAGGAGACAGCCAGTGAGAAGACTGAGGCAGGAATATGCCTGGTGCACTAGAGAACTGTAGAGACTGAAGCATAGTGACCTACGAGGGGAGTGGAGGGCACCCCGAAAAGAGAGGGGAGAGAGCCAAATGGGCTGAGCCATGCAGGACACAGTAAGGCATGTTCCTTCTGTTTTCTTATGATTTGTGTTTTGGTTTTTTATTTTAAATTTCTTCCTTACTCAGAAGTCTAGGTGATGATGATGAAGATAGGTAATATTTATTAAGTACTTAACTGTGTGCCAGGAACTTTTTAAAAACTGATTTTATAGATTTATGAAGATGATAGTTCTATATGTAAATTTTAAACATTTACTAATATTTGTTTTTCTTATTGATGTATTTAGTTCATCTGTACAAATTATTTTTTTTCTGCGGTGTGAGGTAGAGAACCTAGTTTTTTCCCTCTCTTTTCAATGTTATCAGTTCTTTCTTCGTGCACCTATCTAGATGATTTTATAATTTGTCTCTTTTAATCGATTATGTAAATTACAGTAATATTTCTTATCTAATACTATTAATATTTTGAATAATTAGTAAGCTCACAGGGTTTAAAATCCAGGATATAAGTCTGCACTTGTCTTCTAAACCAGCTCCTCCTTCTCACTTCTCTGTGCCAAAGAATGGCATCATCCAGCCAAAAAACTTCGGAGCTGGTGTAGGCAATGTTCACATCTGCTCAATGACTAAGATGTGTTCATTTTTAACTTCTTAACATTTGTCCTCACCTCTTGATTCGTTTCTCATCACCTAATCATTCTCCAAATTTCCACTAGCGAATGGCATTCCTTTGTTTAAAATGCTTCAGTGATTCCCTAATTCATAGAATCTAGAAGTCTGAACTCCTTACTCTGCCCTACCAGGTCCTTTAGGATCTAGCCTTTCCATGGTTGATTCCTTGAGAACCGGTCCTCTGGGGGCCCTTTCTCAGTGTATTCCTCCTTAGTTCAGCTGTTCAGCACTTATTTTTCTAGGCCCAAGACTTACTATCTCTGTGATACTTGTCCTGGCTTGTACCCCATACAGATCTTGGTTAATCTATTGTCACTTTATGGTCTTTATTCACTTATGTATTGGATGGGGGAATAAAGGAACAGACAGGCAATAATTGAGATGCAAGAGAAAGAGATTATACAGAAAGAAAATGATATAAGCAAAAAAGCCTATAAATATTTCAACTTTGGCTGTTAATTTCATTATTTACCTAGAGCCCTGAGTAGAACCTTATGGAAGTCCAGAAATGTTTGCAATGATTGTCTAATGATTGACTGAAATAAATTCTTTCCATCTCTAATATTTAGTAACTTTGTTGCCATTTTTCTTTTTCTGTAATCTTTTTTCTGTAATTTCCCTCCCCCCTTTTTGGAGATTTTTTAAAAATTCATTTATACATTGGATTGATAAATATTTATTGAGTACCTGCTGTGTACATGGTCTGTGCCAATGCTGGAACTAAGCAAAGCCCCATCCTGGAGAATCAGTCTTGTTGGTAGGGGATCAGTTCAGTTCAGTCGCTCAGTCGTGTCCAGCTCTTTGTGACCCCATGGACTGCAGCACACCAGGCTTCCCTGTCCATCACCAACTCCCAGAGCTTACTCAAACTCATGTCCATTGAGTCGGTGATGCCATCCAACCATCTCATCCTCTGTTGTCCCCTTCTCCTCCTGCCTTCAATCTTTCCCAGCATCAGGGTCTTTTCAAATGAGTCAGTTCTTTGCATCAGGTGGCCAAAGTATTGGAGTTTCAGCTTCAGCATCAGTCCTTCAAATGAATATTCAGAACTGATTTCCTTTAGGCTTAACTGGTTATATCTCCTTACAGTCCAAGGGACTCTCAAGAGTCTTCTCCAACACCACAGTTCAAAAGCATCAATTCTTCAGTGCTCAGCTTTCTTTATAGTCTAACTCTCACATCCATTCATGACTACTGGAAAAACCATAGCTTTGACTAGACGGACCTTTGTTGGCAAAGTAATGTCTCTGCTTTTGAATATGCTGTCTAAGTTGGTCATAGCTTTTCTTCCAAGGAGCAAGCGTCTTTTGATTTCATGGCTGGAGTCCCGATCTGCAGTGATTTTGGAGCCAAGAAAAATAAAGTCTGTCACTATTTCCATTTTTTCCCCATCTATTTGCCATGAAGTGATGGGACCAGACACCATGATCTTAGTTTTCCGAATGTTGAGTTTTAGGCCAATTTTTTCACTCCTCTTTCACTTTCATCAAGAGGCTCTTGAGCTCTTCTTTGCTTTCTGCCATAAGGGTGGTGTCATCTGTGTATCTGAGGTTATTGATATTTCTCCCAGCAATCTTGATTCCAGCTTGTGTTTTATCCACCCTGGCATTTCACATGATGTACTCTGCATATAAGCTAAATAAGCAGGGTGACAATCTACAGCCTTGACGTACTTCTGTCCAGATTTGGAACCAGTCTGTTGGTCTATGTCCCATTCTAACTGTTGCTTCTTGACCTGCAATCAGATTTCTCAGGAGGCAGGTATGGTGGTCTGGTATTCCCATTCCTTTAAGAATTTTCCCCAATTTGTTGTGATCCACACAGTCAAAGGCTTTGGCATAGTCAATAAAACAGAAGTAGATGTTTTTTCTGGAACTCTCTTGCTTTTTCGATGATCCAGTGGATGTTGGCAATTTGATCTCTGGTTCCTCTGCCTTTTCTAAGTTTGGTAGGGGATACAGACTTGTAAACAAACAAATATAGCAATACTTTTCCATAGTTATCCTACTACTTTCCTCATTTTTCCACTGTGCCCCCTACCTTGTTAAGGAAGTTTGCTGCTCAGTGGGTTTTTAACAGTTGTGTTTGGCGAGCAAGAGCATAAATGGAAGTGATTGAGGATGGAGTGCTGGGAAGAAATTGTCTGAGAACCCATTTTCCTCTTTTACTTACTGCTCTCTTCCTGTTCCCCACTGTCAGTACTGAAGAAAGATTCTGTTCTTCAGACTTGTTAAGAAAACTATGACTAAGCTTTTGTACTTTAGTCAGATTAGAAATTAGAAATGTAAATTCCTACTGATGATAAAGCAAAAATTCAATGAGCTTGATTTTGTCCTTGTTAAAGGATGATTTACTTGGTACTTATTTTCTTCATTTTCCATGTTGAGAAGGAGATAAGAAAAAATGTGTCTCAAAGAACTATGATTCAGAATTTGAAATAGAGTGGAATCCACTTGTAATGGTGTCATTTACAACATGTGCACTAGGAAATAGGACAAAGTTACTTTATAAATTTTTTTGTCTAACTTTTATTAAGTGCTTGCCCCATGGTATATTTAAACGTGGATGAAAATGGGCTATGTTACATTTGGGGCTTCCTACAGCTGTTAAATAAGGCTTCCCTGGTGGCTAAGACAGTAAAGAATCTGCCTGCAATGCAGGAGACCCAGGTTCAGTCCCTGAGTTGGAAAGATCCCCTGGAAAAGGGAATGGCAACCCATTCCAGTATTCTTACCTGGAGAATTCCATGGACAGAGCAGCAGGTGAGCTACAGTCATTGGGGTCGCAAAGAGTCAGACACGACTGAGTGAGCACACACGCATAGGTATTAGATATCTCTATAATCTGAAACTATCACAAAATTGTTAATCAGTGTGGCTCAGGCGGTAAGGCGTCTGCCTGCAATGCGAAAGACCCAGGTTCAATCCCTGGGTCGGGAAGATCCCCTGGAGAAGGAAATAGCAATCCACTCCAGTATTCTTGCCTGGAAAACTCCATGGACTGAGGAGCCTGGTAGGCTACAGTCCATGGGGTTGCAAAGAATCAGACATGACTCAGCAGCTTCACTTCTTACTTCTTATAACCCAATACAAAATGTTTTGTATTAAAAAAAGTTTTTTAAAATCTCTCATTGTAACTTTAAGTGATTAGAACATCAAGGATAGAATTAGATTTCTAAACCAGTGTTTTAAATGGAAAGGACCTAAATCCAGACCAAATTTCATCATGTCATTGCCATAATTATACCCAAGAGCTTTAATAATGGATGCATTAAAATATCTTTTTATTATGCAAACTTTTTGTTGTTCACAAGTTTTTTTTGAAGTATAGTTGATTTACAGTTTTAGTTTGAGGTGTACAGCATAGTGATTCAGTATTTTCATAGATTATATGACATTAAAAGTTATTTCAAGATAATGGCTATAATTTCTTGTGCTATATAATATATCCTTGTTAGTTATATATTTCATACATAGTAGTTTGTGTCTCTTAATCCCATACCCTTAATTGGTCCCTCTTTCTTCCCCTCTCCCCTCTGGTAAGCACAAGTTTATTTTTTATGCCTGAATCTGCTTGTTTTGCATATATATTAATTTGTATTATGGAAATTATTAAATACACAGAAAACTGGAGAGAAGAGAACCATTAATATTCATGTATCATCACCCAGCTTCAATAACCATCAGTCTCCCACTTTTCTTTATTTCATTTCTCCTCAACTTTTTTTTTGCTGGGGTATTAAAAATTTAAGATATATTATTTCATTCATCAGTATTTAAGTGTACATCTTAAAAGATAAGAGCTTTAAAATTGTAACCAAATATTGATAAGCATTCCTGCTAAATTTAACGATAATCTGATGATATATTTTTGAAGTTCAGGTGAATATGAAGCCACCAAAGTCCAAGTAAAGGAATTTATCGGTTTCAGTTTATCAAATGGGGAATAGTTTGTTCTTTTTTTAGACCCTCAATTTCAGTGAGGTTTTGTTGTTGTTCTGGTTTGGGTTTCACTGGAAACATTTTGAAAAATCATACCTTCATCGTCCCCTCTCTTAAAGGAGAGAGATAAAATAAGCAATATGGATGCTCTTAATACCTAATTTTATTTATTTTCAGGGTACTTCACAATATACATGTACCTCCTCCAGACCAGGCTCTGGGTAGTGGGAATGAATATGTGTGTCCAGTGAAACTCAGTGTTTTCTTATGTGGTGAACATTTCCCACTTCTTTTTAAGAAGAAAGCTGATGGGATGTCTTTTGCATTATATTTAAAGAATAAAATTTAGAATCTCCAGTGCTAATGGTAAGATTGATATTTTTTAATACTCTAGTTCTAAGCCTAGCTTCAAATGCTTTGAATAAGGGAAGTCATTTCTTATGGCTTCAAACAGTTAATGCTTTTTTCACTGATCCTCTTTCAGGGATTTTCTTTGTGAGGCTTTTGAAGCCTAATAGAAGCCAGTGCTTTGAGCCAAATCAAAGCTTGCTTCAGCCCTGGCAAGACATTTTTTTTTTATTTTAAAGAGAGAGATTAGGGAAGACAGCTATTGTCATGTGTTTTACTCAGCTATACTGAACCAGAATTAGTTATCTCAGCCAATTGGAGTGTTTACGAGGGAAGAAGGAAGGCAGGGACTTTTCGTATCCATATAACATATATAGCTCTGCATTGCTCTTTGCCTCAATATGCTAAAGATTCTGATTAATTGGAAAACTAGCCATCTCAAGTTGTATAATAAATGGGTAGTAACTTAGATGTCCATTTACTACATGCATAACAGTCCCCTGGCACTGTAAGAAGCCAAAAGATGACTCCTGTTTTATAACAGAAGGTTTTGATAATATTTAACATAAAAAACCCATGTTGATACATTGGTTCTGATCACTTCCTGGTTGAGCATACAACCAAATGGCAGAAATACCGTCTGAAAGGCTGCATGTATGGTCTCTTCTGTTGACACTGTCTGCCTCCCATTTTGTGTCCAGGTGTATGTAGGTTTTTGAGATTTGCCTACGTAGTGTTAAATTAAGACTTTAAGTTTCTTGCTGCTTTTAATAAAGCCACTTTCCTTGGACTTCCCTGGTGGCTCAGATGGTAATGAATCTGCCTGCAATGCTGGAGACCTGGGTTCAATCCCTGGGTTGGGAAGATCCCCTGAAGAAGGGAATGGCTACCCACTCCAGTATTCTGGCCTGAAGAATTCCATGGACTGTATAGTCCATGGTGTCGCAAAGAGTTGGACACGACCAAGCCGCTTTCACTTCTTCACTTCACTCTAGCTTTCCTTAGGACTAATCATGTTCCTTTGGTATGTGGTTATTTGCCTGTCCAGTGCAGTTCTGAGGTATCCATGTTCAAATTCTATTATTCATTGTGCTCTGAATGATAGATGAGCAGGAAGATAGTAAACCAGACAGAACTGGTAAACTGTAAAGGACCCAGAGAAATCCTCTGGTACTTCTCCTTTCTCCAAGTAGGATTATATCAGAACAAGTCTGGAAAGTCCATCCTTTTCTTTAATATTTCAAATTATTCACTTAATTAAAGAAATTTTTTTAAAGATAAACTGTGAGCCAGGCACTGTGTTCAACTTCTGTCTTTAGACACCTTCAGTCAGCTGTTCGGTCTGTCTTTGACATTTGTAACCTTGATACTTTTGAAGATTACAAGCTAAGTTATTCAGTAGAATGTCTCTCAATTCAAGTTTGTCTAATGGTCCTGATGGTGCCTCGTGATTAGATTTAGGGTACACATTTTGACCAGACTATCCTAGATATGATATATTTTTTTTCCTTATTGTGTCCATTCTATCAGATGATGCATGATTTTTTAAAATAGGCATTTATTTTCAGTACATGGAATCATTCATTGCAGCACACAGGCTTCTCTGTAGTTGTGGCACAGAGGGCTCAGTATTTGCAGCACATGGGCTTAGTTGCCCAGTGGTACGTGAGATGTTTTTCCCTGACCAGGGATCGAACCTGCATCCCCTGCATTGGAAGGCAGATTCTTAACCACTGGACCACCAAGGAAGTCCCTGGAGCACGATTTTGATTTGTCCAATTCCTGGTGATGCTCACTTTGCTCATTTGACTAATGGTGGTTCCTACCAGGTTCTCCATGTAAAGTTCTGTTCTCCTACATAACAAATACGGATTTTGTGGAGAAGGCTTTAAAATGATATAGATATCCCTTTCCTAATCAAAATAATTTAAATAATTTAATTTAATTCACATCTATATGGACTTGTGATTTCCTGTTATTTTGTTCTGTAACTATTCATTTTAATGCTCAAATATCCCTTTGGGGACCATTAGGAGCTCCTCCAAAATGATGTCTGTGTCCTATGTCATGTTCCCATTTTTCTCTGAGCAAAACTTGGTTTTGGAACAGCAAGATATTCCAGGCTCTTTTTGTGCTTTCCTGGCCCTGACTTTGAAATCAGGTATTTAAGAAGCCCTCGTTCCCTTTAGTAGAGAGTGATATTTAGAAACCAAATCTCTGCAATAGAGGTACACCACCAGGGAGATGTCATTGCTTCTAGGCCCCCTGAGCAGATGGAGCTAGGGAATACACTCTACACATGGACACACACACACACACACGTGAAAACTCTGACTTTGCACCATTACCTCCACTTTGAAGCCAAACTACAGGGCTCATTCTAGTTCTTTTTTTCATTAATATTTTTATGAAATGTTTTTATTGAAATACAGTTCATTTACAGTATGTTAATTTCTGTAGTATAGCAAAAGTGATTCAGTTATATATGTGTATACTCTGGTATGTTGTTTTCCATTATGGTTTATCTTAGTGTATTGAATATGATTCTGTGTGCTGTACAGTAGGACCTTGCTGTTTAGTCTCTATACAGAAGCTTACATCTGCTGGCTCCAGCCTCCCCCCAGCCCTCACTCGGCCCTCTCCACTTCGGCCACCACCAGTCTGTCCTCTATGTCTTGGATGTCCATGTGTGTCATGGCTTAGGTTCATGTGTATCATGGTTTAGATTCCATTTACAAGCAGATGGTATTTCTCTTTCTGACTTCACTTGGTGGGATAATCTCTAGTTGAATCCATATTGCTGCAAATGACAGTATTTCGTTCTCTTTATGGTTGAGTAATATTCCATTGTGTATATGTACCAGATCTGCTTTGTCCGTTCATCTGTTGATGGACATTTAGGGTGTTGCCATGTCTTGGCTATTGTGAGTAGGGCTGCTGTGAAAATAGGGGTTCTTTCCATTGTTATGACTACTTTGTTTGACATTGAGGAACCTGGATCCTTGACTTGTTCCATTGATCCCTTTGTATGCACAAGGCTGCTATTTCTGCTGCTCCTGCTTCCCCCGCATTGTGAGGCTGCCTTCTTCATTCTGCTGGAGCTCTACAATCCCCATGTCAGATTGTACCTCTCTTATAGATGTCTTTCACTTGGGTTGCAGCACACCCGCACTAGGCTGCCTCACTGTGTAAATGCCCTCCTCCCCCTTCTTGGGCTCTGATGTCCCACACAAGGTCATCCCCTTACATGGTTACCCTCCTTACTTTTTTTTGGCCCAGTCTACCTGCAGAAGGCCATCCTGCACTCTGTTTTCATGGGTTGGCTACAAAAGGAGATTGGGTGGACGGATGAGTACTCAAGGATATACCCTAATGAGCAGAAACTAGGGCAGAGGCTCTCCAAGTGTGTTCTCTAGACTAGGTCCATCAGCATCACCTGGCAACTTGTTAGGGATGCGCAGTTTCAGGGCTTACCTCAGACTTGATGAATCAGAGGCTCTGGGAATAGGTCCCTGAAGTGTGTGCTTTAACACACCCTCCAGGAGACTCTGAAGCACACTTGTGTTTGAGACCCACTGTCCTGGGGAAGACAGATTTTTCTACTCGGTATTCCAGTCTTCATTGAGGTTATCTCTTGAATAATAAAGATTCCTTGGTTGTCACGTGTGCCTGGGGACCATTTTGGGGGTTTTTTGGAGTCATCCGAACACTTCTGGTCTTGCATCAGGGTCAGACTGGAGTATCTATCCAGATCAACTCACAGTCTGTGGAAAATTATAAAATTGTAGAAGAATTAAACTTTTCTTTGTCTTTTTGGTTTAGAAACCTTTGCTGTTAAAGCCTAACAGAAATAGTTAAAGCAGGGATCAGCAATGGTAACAGTTATATCAAAGCAGTGGAATTGGTACAGTTTTTTTTTAATGTCGCATATAAGAAAAGTGCAATTAATGAGCTGTTTCTCTCCTATACTAGCTATGTTTTCTATAGTCATCAAAAGTGTGCCATGCAAACCTTGTGCACTGTTGTGGAAATTTAAATTGGCCTACTCACTGTGAAAATCTCTTTTTTTTCTTGAGTGACCAAAAATATTTATACTAGAAAACAGAGCATGATTGTTTCAGTGTTGTGACCTTCACCTCATGGGATTATCAGGGAATCTGTTCTTTGTTTAGACTCCTGGGCTAGATACTGTATCCTTTAGCTTTTCTGTCAGCAAAAAGGGATAATTATGACAAAGTACCTGAAGTAAACATTTTTTTGATTCATATTAAAAGTTCTCTTAAATTAAAACTTACTCCCTTCTTAAAAGGTGATTGATGTTTCTGATTTTTTAATTTTCTTTGTTCTCAAGGAAGGCCTTTACTATTGTTCTCAAAAAATTTTTGTAAATATTTCTGGGTTCTCTGTTTTGTGTTCATATGAGTAAGTTTTGAGAGTATCTAGGTGTAATACCTTTGACTTTTTCTGCACTAAAAACAATAGATACATAAATACGTACCTACTTCTGCTTACAAAGTCGAAGAGATGAAGTAAATCACTTAATTTGAACTTTGGCTTAATTTTGGCTTGTCCTTACATATTTGCATTTATAAATAATCTCCTGAAAATGTATCACAAGAAATCATTAGCTTTGAAAAAGGAAATTTGAGAAACTTAATTTCTCATAAAGGCCAAAGGAATTATGGTTTTTAGCAAGAAAAGAGCCATTTGGATTAAGTTAAAGCATGCTTTAGCTTATCAGATTTAATAGTAAGTCCTATCTATGCTATGAACCTGTATCACCATATTCTTTACATAAGCATCAAAGTGCTTTATAAAACTATCTTAACTATTATGTTAGCCAGTAGAAATTTGCCCAGGAAAAAAGAAAGAAAAAGCATTTATGCAGAATTGGGAAGTCCCAGGATTTATTAATAACTTGGACCCATATTTATAGATTCACCTTGAGTCACTTTCATTTTTTCAACTACTGACCTGCATTTTATAGGGTATGTTATCTGTTACATTATAAATAACATTCACAAAGTCTCAGGACAACCCTCATGAATATCAAGATCTATAGTAATGAGGGCTGGGGAAAGAGAACTCCATGTATTTTTTTATAAGATTAATTTTAAAATAGTAATATTTCATTCAAAAACAGATACCTGGCAGTTAGAAACTCAGTCTCATTCATAACTGTTAGTGTTACTAGCACCTGGAGCTAGATGATAAGGTTCTCAATATGTACTTCTTAATGTAAACAAAATTAGACTACGTGAATCAGCAGTGAAAACCAGTTGGTTACCTTAACTTGGAACTCCGCTATAGTTTATTCTTACATCCTGTTTTTGTAACTATCACCTTGAAGATTGTGGTAAGAATAAGAAGCCCATGTAGGCCCCAAGGTCTATTATAATATTCCCATTTACCTTGCTGGCTAATGCTCTTGACACTATTCTGTTGAATTATATTAGGCAATGTTCAGATTTTGTATTTGCCTGAGGCATGTGTGAGTAGAAGCCAAGTTATAGGGAACAATTGGGAACAACAACTTCTCCATAAAGAGTGAAAAAGTACCTCAGAGATAAAATTGAGTCACTGACATATAAAACAAAAGTAAAATTGAGTCACTGACATATAAAACAAAAATAATTCTTTTTTTCCTTTGTCAGCCATCACATATATTTAAAAAGATTGTGTTTATTAATCTGAAATAATCTGAATTGAAGAAGCTATTTCCCCTTGACCTAAAAGCTTGTAACACAGATTTTTATCTATAAGTCACTTTATATGTGTATGCTAAAGCCCTTGAAAGTAGAGAGGAATTGGGCAGTCTTTAGCAAGTTCTGGTTTGTCCTTTCCAATCACAGTAGCAAATATATATATATACACACACATACATACACACACACACGTATGTATATATAGGTATACCTCTCCATTTGAACTCCAACCAAAGAGACTTGAACACAGTACTGTTTGTTTATAGAATTCTTTACAAATGCCTAAGTCAGGATCTCTCACCAACATCATTGGACTCAGTGTTCCATCTCTAGGTGTAGCTGACAATCTTCACATAATTTTATATAATAAAATATAATTAATCATTTTTAAAAGCTAAATGAGATCCCTCCTCTCCTCCTTTTCTCTCTCCTCCTCTTCTCTCTCCTCCCTGAGTTTAATTAGTTGTTCCACACTTTTCCACGTCCACCATTTGGAAGAAGTTTGTGACATCCCAGTGACTTGATGAACACACTCTTCATTTTTAAAATGATATATGATATTAGAATTATGAAAGACAGCAACAGACTAAGCCTCAAAACATCCCTTTGAGTGTTCTTCCTCATGCTAGTTATATAGTCAGTTTCCCCCTTGTAAATTATTATAGTGAGGAATTTATTAGGGAAAACATCATTTAAAAATTTTAACAGCTGCTATAAACTGTCATTTGCAGTGCTCAGCTGACATTCAAACAGCTGCAATCTGAGTGAGCTTTCACTTTCAGCTGCTGGAGGTCTTTCAGTTCCTGTTCCCATGGAAATGAGGAGGGCTGGATGGGTGGAAGGGAAGTGAGGGCTGACTTACACATTTCCCCATACATTATTTTTCTTGCCTCCTCACAATTTCCATGGAAATGAGAGCCTAAGTGCCACTCCACCCCAAGCTTTGGAGAGCAATCATTCATGTGTAAACAACAGTGGACGGACCTTAAACAGGCATATACAAAACTAATCTTAACCTTTCTTCACCTGTGCAGCCAAGCCTACTTGCAAACATATTCTTATTTGATCTATTTTCCTGTTTAAAATGATTTCTTTTAGTTAACTTTTAGAAAGTTAGTTTGATATTACCTTTTTTTCAAAGTGAGAATTGTCTTAGATATACTCTTATTGACTGTCAGGTATATATATATATCTCCGTCCTGCCTGTATTAAGCATTAAGTATGCATGATGTTTTTACTAATGTCTTTCCCCCCCAAGATTACAGAAATGAATTTAAGTTTAGGAAATAGCATCTAATTGCATAGCATTAAAAGTTTCCTCAAATAGTCTCATTCTTATGCACTACTTTAGAAATTGCCCCACAGAGCAGAGCTAATTATTGGCTCTGTCAAACATATCAAGGAAAACTGCCATTTTCAATTGGTTATCACAGTCTTCTCATTTAGGTAACAGAAATATCCTATGTTAAGTGAATTTCTCTTTCTACTTATCAACTCTCTGTCATCATGTCTCCTATAATACCCATACTCAAGGAAAATATATGGGCACAGTCTTTATCTCTTTTTTTAATTCCAATATTTTGACTACTTAACACAGCCCCTGTGAACCCTGAGACATGAAGAATGTGCTTAACTGAACAAATCTGCGTTAAGCATCTACTAAGTATTCAGCTTTTTGTTTCAATTAAAGCAGGAGATACCAAGTTTAAATAAGGCAGTTGTCTGTTTTTGCCATAAGGCATCCTAATTGAATTAAGAAAATCCATGCCCAGGAAAAACTAATTATAGCCATATGTGATTGTTAAATAAGTTGTACAGACTAGCTTGAAAGAAGCTTTAGGAGGGGAGGGTTCTCTTGGCCTGACCAAAATGAGCAAGGAAGACTTGCTTTAAAGGCCTCTCTATTATTGGTTTTAATGGTCCTTCCTTTGCATTTCTACTGTCTCCTTTTATTTTTTTTTATTTATTATTTTTTTATTTATTAATTTTATGGGTGCACCATGCAGCTTGTAGGAGCTCCCCAACCAGGGATCAAACCCAGGCCCTCTGCAGTGAAAGCGTGAAATCCTAACCATTGGACCACCAGGCAAATCCCGTACTGCTGCCTTTTCTCCTGAACTGTTTTCATAACTTTATAAATATTTTTTCAGTTGTCACCGTCCTCCTTTTCTGTATCTCCCTTTCTAGTTTAGCATAGACACCATTTCCAATGAACATTCTTACTAGCACAGTTATGATCTTTCTGTTGCCCTGTTTTAAAACTTCACTGACTTCTTATCATTTCTGGGACAGGAATTTTTTTTTTTTTTAAGGTAGTTCTGATGTCAAATATTCTACCTTCTAAGTCCTGTAAGCTACCAGAACAATTAAAAAATTTATTATTCTATGTTCTTTCGTATTCCAGATTGCTTCTCATATTCAGAATGGATACAAACATCTGCTAAGCCCACGTGCCCAGTATTTAGTTCAGAAAATATATTCACACAACTAGCAACTACCAAAATAATTCACACTTTCATCAATTTGGCAGTGACCTAGATCTTCTAATGACCTGGCTCCGAGGTATTCTTTTCAGCCTGCTCTGCAGGCGCCATACACCAGGCTTCTAGGTCCTCACCCAGACAAACATAACTGCATGGCACAGTTAGTAGGCCCATGTTTTCAGCTCCATGCCTTTTGCTTACAGCACTTTCTTTCTGCTTCCTTTATGGAATGTGGAGAGAAATAAGCCGTAATGAGCTGTTTCCTCCTTAATCTTACCCCTCTCTATAGCTCTTACAGTCCTACCCTACTGTTAGACTGTGCAATTTAAATGAAGACACTACAGCCTACACAGTGTGATATGTGTTTTAGTCTATACCTTGGACTTGATTAATATTTGAAGCACCCTGATATGGGAATGGTAGTTGGTTGGCATTAGAAAGACCCCAATCAGGAGATAACTACTATAAATTCAACTTACTTATATTTAAATCTACACTACAGGGTTTTCTCAGAGAAGGCAATGGCAACCCACTCCAGAACACTTGCCTGGAAAATCCCATGGACAGAGGAACCTGGTAGGCTGCAGTCCGTGGGGTCACAAAGAGTCAGACGCGACTGAGCAACTTCACTTTCACTTTTCACTTTCATGCATTGGAGAAGGAAATGGCAGCCCACTCCAGTGTTCTTGCCTGGAGAATCCCAGGAATGGCGGAGCCAGGTGAGCTGCCGTCTATGGGGTCGCAGAGAGTCGGACACGCCTGAAGCAACTTAGCAACAGCAGCAGCAGAGGGTTTTCTAATTAGCATGCTGTTGCTGCTGCTGCTGCTGCTGCCGCCGCCGCTGCTGCTAAGTCGCTTCAGTCAAGGATGTCAAATAATTTTTCATTGGATTGGCTAGAAATACTTTAGGCCCCTCTGGCCTTGGATTGCATGTAAGATTATGGCACCTGCAGCCAAACATGCAGGGCTTGTTGACTACCACCTAACAGCTAATGCTTCCTGCTTGGTAGAAAGGTGGTAGGGAGAAAACTTACGGCCGTGATTATCTCCAGTCCTTGGAGGCTATTGATACCTACCAAAAAAGAAAGAAAAGAAAAATGCTGATGAAGATGAAAAGAAAAATCCTGACACTTACAGAAAAGTGAAAGTGTTAGTCACTCAGTTGTGTCTTGCTTTTTGTGATGCCATGGACTATAGCCCACCAGGATCCTCTGTCCATGGAATTCTCCAGGCAAGAATGCTAGAGTGGGTTGCCATTCCCTTCTCCAGAGGATCTTCCTGAACCAGGGATTAAACCCAGGTCTCCTGCCTTATAGGCAGATTCTTTACCATCTGAGCCACCAGGGGAGCTCAATGCTTTTCTAGGTGGTCTATAGCAAAACCTCCCCAAGGACAATGCCTGCTTACATACTAGCTCCATTTTAAAGTCTGTCCTAAATTTCCTTGTAGATTTGTGAAACTATTTTCCTTTAAACTGTAACAGCAGGAGTCTCAAATTTCAATTATGGTATTAATCAAATTCTGTAGATTATTGGGTTTCTTTTTTTTTATTGTAAGTTTCTTGATGAAAGGATTATGTCATAGCTATCTTTGTATCCCATGTAGCATCTGGCATAGTGCCTTGTACACAGTAGATATTTGTTGAATGAATGAGCACATACATGCACTTCCCAATTCTATGAGGAACAGAACTAGCTTTGGGTCATGGGGGCACTGAGAGCCGATGGGTGAGTTCCCAGAGTTCCACGAATTCAGATTTAGAGTCCTCAAGGGGTCAGTAGTAATTGTTCTTGTCTGTAACTGTATCAGCTCTGGTTGTCCCATCAGTACAAAGACACATTGGAACTGTCATCAGTAGCAGAGGAAGGTAGCATTGTCTGTATTATCTTCAGAAATTCACTCCTAAATGTATCTGTTTCTGTTTCTTTTTTTAAAATGTTATTTATTTCATTTATTTGGCTGTGCTGGGTCTTAGTTGTGGCATATGCAATCTAGTTCCCTCACCAGGGATCGCACCAGGCACCCTGAATTGGGAGTGCAGAGTCCTAGTCACTAAACCACCAGGGAAGTTCCCATCCTGTTTCTGATTCTGCCAACTCTGGCTCTAGAGGCTACAGTTGGAAAAATCTTTAGAAAAAAAATTTTTTCTTGTTTTTTATCTCTTAGCCAATTTGAGGCAGTGTGTATAGCTAGTCAAGTACATAATAAGGTTACAGTGACAACAGAAGACCAGGGGAAAGAAAAAGGTGTAAGAATAACATATAAATATAAAGAAGCAAAATGTAAAATGTTTGTAAAATGATAACATCATTCAAAGCCAGGACTTCAGATCCAGACTGCCCTGATTAGAATGAACAGCCACCTGGCTAGCTCTGTGACCTCTGGCAAGTTATTTAACCTTCCTGACTCTCTGTTTCCTCCTCTGTAAAGTAAGGGAAATTAATAACACCTACCTCACAGATGTGAGGCGAAAATAAATTAATACATGTAGAGTGCATGGCATATAAGGAAGTGATACAGCCCAATCTTCGCTCTAAAGGCAAAAGAATGCTAATTTCAGTCCATTTGAAGTCCTTCTGTGTTTACACATTGAGTGTCAAATGAGTGATCTTCATTCCTTGAGTCTCACAAATTGGTGCTTATAGTCTCTTGTGGAGCTTACCACATTCTACCCTAAATTATGCAATTACTTGTAAGCTGCTTAGAAGCAAAGACTGTCTTCTTTGTCTTCCTCTTAGCACCCAGAAGAGTGCTTACATAATAGTCTGACTTACACAACGGCTCTTCAGTAACTCTTTGTGGAGCTGCGCAGGAAACAACAGTAGGTCGGTCCCTGGAGGCCCTGTACCTTGGGCTGGTGCCCGTGGACCTCTCATACCTCTTCAGCCTCAGCTAGCCATTTCTCTCCTCTGTGCTCCAGCGGGCCTTCAGTCCCTCTAGCTGGCTTCATGGGCATGTGCCCTGCACGACTGCGTTTGGTTTAATGCTCTCCTCTCACCTTGAAATTCTCACTTTTTGAACATGCGGCCTTGATTTTTATTTTGTATTGGTCCTGGCAGATTATGTAGCTGAGCATGCTCTTTGCCATCCTGTGCCCATCATTCCCTCTGCTGGGAGCACTCTCCCTCCCTACTCTTCACTGGCTGACTTAACTTTTGTTTAAATTCTATTATTTATTTCTTTATGGCGCCACTGGATGCAGGGCTTCTCTAATTGCTGCAGTCAGGGGCTCCTCTCTAGTTGTGGTGCTCAGGCTTTTCACTGTGGTGGTTTCCCTTGTTGCTGAGCAGGGGCTCTAGGGCAAGAGGGCTTCAGTAGTTGGGGCGCAAGGGCTTAGTTGCTCCATGGCATGGGCATGTGGGAGCATCTCGGACCAGGGCTTGAACCCGGGTTCCGTGCGTTGGCAAGCAGATTGTTAATCACTGGACCACCAGGGAAGTCCCTGACTTCACTTCACTTCTCTTCAGCTTTGTTGTCATTCCGCAGAGAAGCAATCAAAATTTAGAATCCTGTCCACTTTTATCCCCCAACCTCAACTTCTCCCTAACAGCGCTCACCTTATGTAAGTGCACTGTTTATTTCCACTGTGTGATCATTTCTTTGAAGACTTCCTCCCCACCAGACTGAGCACCTGGAGAGGCCGCACTGTGCATTTGTTCTTGGCTGGCTTTGCCTGCAACACTGTAGGTTATTAGTACCTATCTGTGGAGTGAGTGAGCAAATGGGAGGTTTTTAAAAATGCAAAGGAGGGATGAGTTTTTCTTCCCATGTTTAACAGTTGGTATATAAAAATGGCAGTGCAAGATGGGAGGGAGGTTCAAGAGGGAGGGGATATATGTATACCTATGGCTGATTCATGTTGAGGTTTGAAAACAACAGAATTCTGTAAAGCAATTATCCTTCAATAAAAAAATAAATTCAGAAAGAGAAAAAATGGCAGTGCAATTATCATGCATTGAATATTCCTGCTGATGACTTGTAGCCAGTTTGACTTCCTTCCTTCCAAGGACTACCTTTAAGGTAGGTGAATACCGTAAAGGTTCCCAATTTCTCTTTCTTTCCCACTGCTTTCCTTTTCAGATAGTAGGGTATGGTAAAGGTGAATCTGAAGACAGACATACTCAGCCTGTTTTATACAACTGCTGTTTGGCACATATATATGGTTGGGGTTTTTTCTAATGTGGACCATTTTTTAAAGTCTTTTTTGAATTTGTTACAACATTGCTTCAGTTTTATGTTTTGATTTCTTGGCCCTGAGGCATGTGGGATCTTAGCTGTAGGATCAGGAACCCAGTACTCTTGCCTGGAAGGTCCCATGGACGGAGGAGCCTGGTAGGCTGCAGTCCATGGGGTCGTGAAGAATTAGACATGACTGAGCAACTTCACTTTCACTTTTCACTTCCATGCATTGGAGAAGGAAATGGCAACCCACTCCAGTGTTCTTGCCTGGAGAATCCCAGGGACGGCGGAGCCTGGTGGGTTGCCGTCTATGGGTTGCACAGAGTCAGACACGACTGAAGCAACTTAGCAGCAGCAGCAGGAACCCATGCCCCTGCACTGGAAGGCAGTCTTAACCACTGCACTGACAGGCAAGTCCCAGCATATTAATCTTGAATTAAATTTTGTGTAGCATAAATATCTATAGCCTCCTGCCTACAGTGAATATTTTCAGCAAGAATGTGTATTTACTTCTGACCTAATTGCCAATGGCAACTGACATAAAAATACCGCTTCGAGTTTCTCAGCATCTGCAGTGCAAAGACCAGCACTATTCCAGTGAACGTAGCATTTGATGGTAATAAAGAACAGTGTCCTACATAGCTCTGCTATCATTCTTCCCCTCCTGTCTCATTGTCTAGTTTTAAATAAGCTTAATTAGCTCACTCTGAATGCATAGCTGTATCAGCTTTCTGTGGCCCAGTTTGGGGACTACAGCTGGTTAATCTGCTCCCTGGAATCAGACCAATACCATTCCACGTGTGACCAGATTTAGTGTATTACATACTACCTTACAGTCTTAATTTTTAGCACTGGGTAGCATTTGGTTATTTTTCAAATGCTACAATAAACATTTTCAGTGATATATTTCTCACCAAAATCTAAGAGAAAACAGAATTTCTATAATTCAGTTTAAAGTTGAAGTTAACCAATATAGTAAGATAAGGATTTGTATTGCTTTAAAGAAAAATAGGCTAAATGTCTTTTTTCTCCTTCAGATACAAAAAAAAAAATCTGAGAAAAAGACTTAAAAACTAATAGGAATGGTTGTAACCTTGTTGCAACTGTTGCATGTAGATGAAAAAAAGAACCTGTCTTTTTTTTTTTTTCAACTAATCTGTACATGAAGCAGGGGAAACAGAAAGAAACAAATATGAGAACAATGCATAGAGAAGGGCATTCTCAATGAAGCTGTAGGCCTCAAAAAATGTTCCATCTAAGCTCTGACTGATTCCAATACCTTAAGGTAATTTGCTTTAAGCTGTAAATCTCTTGAGTTGTTTATGCCTCAGTGCTTTTTTCAGAAGGCTGGGAGAGGAGAAAATATATCATTTCAATCTGCTCCCTCTTGAGACTATGGAATTTTAAGCAGGCTTCTCTCAGAGTGAAACTCCTGGCTCAATCACCTCAGTGTCTATTTGACCTTCCCTTTTTTTCCTAGCTTGCCCAGAAAGTTCAGGCTGACATTGTTTATAGTTTTCTGAGTCCCTGCTTTGTGCTGGTTAAGATGGCACAGATCCTAGGTTCACTATCTCCCAGTCAGCTGTTAAGATAGAGCATCTCCATCATCCTGCAGTTGCTTCGCTCAGCTAGTTGCAGCAGGTGACTGATAAAGCTTAGCAAGGCTCTTGGATTTGAGAGCCTTGTGTGCTGGGTGGATGACAGACACATAACATACTGCGATGAAGGCTTTACCTTTGGTGTCAGAAAGGCACCTTACCGTGGGGTTGGTCATTACTTTGGTCCCTCTGCATGTCACTTAGTCTTTCTCAGTCTGCTCAACTTACTGAATGGACCTAGTAAACCCAGCCCAAATGTGACTGCTGGGTTTCTGGCCTGTGCATCTTGTTGAGGGTGAACCACGGAAGAGCAAGTTGGGGTATAGAGGGTACGTTGTGTCTCCTGATTGAAAACATCTCAAATATTAAACATCCAAAATACATGAAATTCACAGTGAATTATGTAGATTGAGCTCAGTAGAAGTCTTGGGCTGGGCACTATAAATTTGGAAGTTGTCAAAACGTGAATAATAAAGAAATTACCTCCAGGTATTATTTATTGATAGGAAAGCTCTAGAGCAGAAGTGCCAAGAAGTTCCATATAAATAGTACATAGATTAGATTTATAGGCCTAGAGATGAGAAATTAGAAATGAACAGATAAGCAGTTTCTATAAAATGCTGTGTCTCTTAGAGTTGCTACAGTGCTGGGGCCAGACAGATTATATTAGAACGTGGTAATGAAAGTAGAAATCAATATTTCAGAAGCTTTCATAGATACTGTGATGAGCACACTACATTCAGGAGTAACCCACAAATGCCGGAAAGTGACTCACATCATGCAATTATTCATGAGTGAGAACAGGAGCCTGTCACTGGAGTGTGCACCATTAGGCTTGAGTAATTGGGGAAGCTGAGCACGCCTGACGCAATGAAAGAAAGTGCAGCATTGTCGACTATTGTGTGAATTCAGGAAAAGTGTGTCGAGTAATTTGGTGTCTATAACATTGGGAGTTACATTAGAATTACAGCAGGAGATAAATACTTTTCTTGTCCTCACCTCCTTAAACCACTGTATTCCTTAAGTATTGGAGTACAGCTAATGTTACCAGAGGCTTGGGGCTGGGGCGGTAGTGGTGGTGGGGGTGAAATGGGTGAAAGGGGGTCAAAAGGTACAAACTTCCAGCTGTAAATAAATAAGTCACAGGAATGTAACGTACAGCGTGGTCTCCATAGTTAACACTGCATTGCATATTTGAAAGTTACTGAGAGCAGGTACTGCTGCTGCTAAGTCACTTCAGTCGTGTCCGACTCTGTGCGACCCCATAGACTGCAGCCCACCAGGCTCCCCCGTCCCTGGGATTCTCCAGGCAAGAACACTGGAATGGGTTGCCATTTCCTTGTCCAATGCATGAAAGTGAAAAGTGAAAGTGGAAGTGAAGTCATATCTGACTCTTAGTGACCCCATGGACTGCAGCCTACCAGGCTTCTCCATCCATGAGATTTTCCAGGCAAGAGTACTGGAGTGGGGTGCCATTGCCTTCTCTGGTTACTGAGAGAGTAGATCTTAAAAGTTCTCACCACAAGATGAAGTGAGAGAGTAATAGTAGAGACGGATGTTAACTAGACTGAATTCGGTGATCATTTTGCAGTGTGTACAGATATCAGATCATATATCTTGAAACTGATAGAATGTCATATGTCAGTTATACCTCAGTAAAAATTCATACAGTGAATAATCATTTGTAGGCTCTTATGTTCTCTGAAGGTTTCCCCCAGTTGTTCAGTCACTCAGTTGTGTCCAACTCTTTGTGACCCCATGGACTGCAGCACGCCAAGCTTCCCTGTCCTTCACCATCTCCCGGAGCTTGCTCAAACTCACGTCCATTGAGTCAGTGATGCTATCCAACCATCTCATCCTCTGTCGTCCCCTTCTCCTGCCTTCAATTTTTTGTAGCATCAGAGTCTTTTCTAATGAGTTAGTTCTTTGCATCAGGTGGCTGAAGTATTGGAGCTTCAGCTTCATTATCAGTCCTGCAAATGAATATTCTGGACTGATTTCCTTTATGATTGGCTGGTTGGATCTCCTTGCAGTCCAAGGAACTCTCAAAAGTCTTCTCCAAGTACCCTGGGGGAAATTAACTCTGTTTCCCTCCTCCTGGTACTCAGTTCAGTTCAGTCCCTCAGTCGTGTCCGACTCTTTGCGACCCCATGAATTGCAGCATGCCAAGCCTCCCTGTCCATCACCAACTCCCAGAGTTCACTCAGACTAGCATTCATCGAGTCAGTGATGCCATCCAGCCTTCTCATCCTCAGTCGTCCCCTTCTCCTGCCCCTAATCCTTCCCAGCATCAAAGTCTTTTCCAGTGAGTCAACTCTTCGCATGAGGTGGCCAAAGTACTGGAGTTTCAGCTTTAGCATCATTCCTTCCAAAGAAATCCCAGGGCTGATCTCCTTCAGAATGGACTGGTTGGATCTCCTTGCAGTCCAAGGGACTCTCAAGAGTCTTGTCCAACACCACAGTTCAGAAGCATCAGTTCTTTGGTGCTCAGCCTTCTTCACAGTCCAACTCTCACATCCATACATGACTACTGGGAAAACCATAGCCTTGACTAGACGGACCTTAGTTGGCAAAGTAACGTCTCTGCTTTTGAATATGCTATCTAGGTTGGTCATAACTTTTCTTCCAAGGAGTAAGCATCTTTTAATTTCATGGCTGCAGTCACCATCTGCAGTGATTTTGAAGCCCCAAAAAATAAAGTCTTGACACTGTTTCCACTGTTTCCCCATCTATTTCCCATGAAGTGATGGGACTGGATGCCATGATCTTCGTTTTCTGAATGTTGAGCTTTAAGCCAACTTTTTCACTCTCCTCTTTTACTTTTATCAAGAGGCTTTTTAGTGCCTCTTCACTTTCTGCCATAAGGGTGGTGTCATCTGTATATCTGAGGTTATTGATATTTCTCCTGGCAATCTTGATTCCAGCTTGTGTTTCTTCCAGTCCAGCGTTTCTCATGATGTACTCTGCATAGAAGTTAAATAAGCAGGGTGACAATATACAGCCTTGACGTACTCCTTTTCCTATTTGGAACTAGTCTGTTGTTCCATGTCCAGTTCTAACTGTTGCTTCCTGACCTGCATACAGGTTTCTCAAGAGGCAGGTCAGGTGGTCTGGTATTCCCATCTCTTTCAGAATTTTCCACAGTTTATTGTGATCCACACAGTCAAAGGCTTTGGCATAGTCAATAAAGCAGAAAGAGATGTTTTTCTGGAACTCTCTTGCTTTTTCCATGGTCCAGCGGATGTTGGCCATTTGATCTCTGGATCCTCTGCCTTTTCTAAAACCAGCTTGAACATCAGGGAGTTCACGGTTCACGTATTGCTGAAGCCTGGCTTGGAGAATTTTGAGCATTACTTTACTAGCGTGTGAGATGAGTGCAATAGTGCGGTAGTTTGAGCATTCTTTGGCATTGCCTTTCTTTGGGATTGGAATGCAAACTGACCTTTTCCAGTCCTGTGGCCACTGCTGAGTTTTCCAAATTTGCTGACATATTGAGTGCAGCACTTTCACAGCATCATCTTTCAGGATTTGAAATAGCTCTACTGGAATTCCATCACCTCCACTAGCTTTGTTCATAGTGATGCTTTCTAAGGCCCACTTGACTTCACATTCCAAGATGTCTGGCTCTAGATGAGTGATCACACCATCGTGATTATCTGGGTCATAAAGATCCTTTTTGTACAGTTCTTCTGTGTATTCTTGTACTGAAAAGTCAAAAAGAGTCAGGGTAGCTTCTTTTGCTGAGCACCAGGAGGAGGGTGAAGTGAAGCCTAAAGGACATGCTCCCTCTTCTTAGATGTCTTCTCCTCTTGATTTCTTCCCAGTTATTTCATTCTAAGTCCTTTAGGTTTCTGCAAACTTACTATTAGAATTTCGGTTGCCACTGATCCACTTTCTGTTCACAGATCTTGATGGAAGTGACTCAATTAAAAAGTTCTCAGTCTGAGCACCGCCCCCCGCCCATAACCAAGAAATGTGGTGCTATACTACTTATTTATGTTTTTCTCTATCCAGTGATTAATATATTAAATTAGAATCATTGATGTTTAGTTTAAGAAATTATCTGAAGTAAGAGCAGCAGTGCATAATAGTTAATACCTTTGGCCTGTTAATTTTTTAGGCACTCAGACCTCTAACAGAAAAAAATATTGACTAGATCTTATCAGCCTTTTTAAAACATGGTGATTTACTTTGCCAGCATTTGTATAGATTAGTAAATAGTTTTGTATTTATTTTTAAAATAAAGAAGCAGATTCATCAAGCCAAAAATAAATGCCTCTTACAAATGAGTGGCCCCTTGTTAAAAATTAGCAAAGGGAAGTACAGGAATGTTTGATTGGGCAAGGAAGTTTACATAAACCAGTCATAATGAAAAATCTTCCTTATTGAGGTGCTCTCCCCCTACCCCAGCAAATTTCTTCTTGATCATCCTGTACCCTTATGAACATCTGCTGTTGGACTTATGAAACTGTATGGTAATTAGACACATAATTAGCACTATGTCTAGACTGTCAACTTCTCGAGAAGCTTTGTGTCAATCATCTGGTCCCAGGCAGTAGATCCAAGTGGTCAAAGAGGATAGAGTTTGCAGGCAGACTGCCAGGATCCTATTTCTGACTTCATTTACCAGCTATATGATGTTGGGCAAGTTACCTCTCTTGGGCAAATATTCTCCCAGTATTACTTGGATTTTATTTGTAAAATAAATTTTTTTTAATTTATCCTAATTGTTGGGAGGCTTAAATATAGTTTTCTAATATAGAGTTTTCTAAATTATACCTCTAAAACTATTAGAAAATTCTCTGGCATGAAGGCATTTCATGTTTTTCTTAATGCTGATTACTACTGATCAAAGGCCTTCCCGGGTGGCCCAGTGGTAAAGAATCTGCCTGCAATGCAAGAGATGCGTGTTCTATCCTTGGGTCAGGAAGATCCCCTGGAGAAAAAAATGGCAACCCATTCCAGTATTCTTGCCTGGGAAATCCCATGGACAGAGGTATTCAAAATAATGTAATAAAAATATGAAGAGAGGTGATAACCTAGATGGGGCATGATTACCGAAGTAAAGATTATTAAGACAAATTCACCTAAAATTAATTGATATACAACAAAAACTTGTATATGCATATGTATGTTTTCTATCAGAGTTCTATAAAAACAGGAAATCAGTGCTTTAAATGAAAAGGAGAGAGAGCATGGGAAATGCAGAATGTTGAGCATACAGTAGTTGCTCCAAAGTTGCAGTTACCCTACTCAGCTACAGTCCTGAAATACTAAATGGAAAATTCCAGAAATGAACAAATGAAAAATTCATAAGTTTTAAATTTTGAGCTGTTCTGATTAGGGTCCACTATCCTGCTGCAATCCTCCCAGGATGTGAATCATCCCCTTGCCCAGCATATCGACAGTGCGTTCCCACCAGGAGTCACTGAACAGCCACTTTGGTTATCAGATCAGCAGTCTGGTATCACAGTGCTTGTGTCCAAGTAACCCTTTTATTACAGCATGTGATGATTGTTCTATAATTATTATTGTTACTGTTCCTATGTATAGGAAAAAATAGAGTGTATGTAGAGTTTGGTCCTGTCTGCAGTCTGACAGCCAGTGTGGATGAGAGGGAACTACTGTATTCTTATTCATTCTTCTTCTGTACCTCCTACTGAGGCCAGTTTGATTAACCTTGAGAAAGAGGAAAGCAAATTAGTAATTACAGTCATTCTTCAGTATCCATAGAGAATTAGTTCCAGAACCCCCCATAGATACCAAACCCCATGAATACTCAAGTCCCTTGCACAAAATCGCATAGTATTTGCATATAACCTACACATATGCTTCCCTATACTTTAAATTTCATTGTTCAAGTGCACAATTACATTAAATTTATGTAACTTAAGGGAAAAGATACCTATAATACTCTTGAGATAGTAGGTTGTTTAAATTTTAATAATTCTTAATGACTTTCTGTGTTTTTAATTAAAACTACTTACTGAAGAGGTTTTTTAATATTACATTCCCTAAAATCAATTTTGTCCTGAAATACAGTTTTTAAAACCACAACTGTCTATTTTCTTTGATTATCTCATAAACGACAGGAGTTTCATATCAGCTCTCCTTCCTCCTCCACCTTTTTTTCCCTTTTACTTTGTGCCAATCACAGGTGGATGCTCAATATCACCCCACAGCACAAGATAAATAAGCCTGGAAGGTTTCCTAGCAACATATTGTTCTGGGAACCTGCTCTATTTTCCTGAACAAGATGAAGCCAAACATCCTAGAATCTCAGCCAGATGGGAAAGGATTAGCTTATTGAGGGGTGTTTAATGCATTTTTAAAATATTTCACTTTGAAATGAACCTCTTAACATAAGTAACAAGACTGACTTTTAAAAGGACAGTTTTTTACATGTTAACAAAGACCCCTCAGTCATAAATAGTTTCAATTGAAAATAAAAACAGTTTTAGAAGAAATTCTCTAGAGACAAGCTTATAATATATAATTGACTTACTGGTGAATGAATCCATTTCCGAACCATGTAGAAAATGCTTCCTCCTATGACAGATGTTCCTGGGCTTCCCAGGTGGCACTAGTGGTAAAGAACCCTCCTGCCAGTGCAGGAGACAAAAGAGACTTGGGTTGGATCCTTGGGTTGGGAAGATCCCCTGGAGGAGGGCATGGCAACCAACCCACTCCAGTATTTTTGCCTGGAGAATCCCTGTGAACAGAGGGACCTGGCAGGCTGCGTCCATAGGGTACAAGTCAGACATGACTCAAGCAACTTAGCATGCGTGCAGGACTGGTGTTCAACCTGGTACCCAGTGGTACCGGTATTCAGCTACACAAAAATATTTACATATTGTATCATACTTCCTTCTCATCTTGTGGGTAAGTGGCTGCTGGAGTAGGCTCCCTCCTCCTCACAAATCCTTTCATGTCTCCCCTTGACCCTTCCTCCTAGGGACACCGGGGAAACCCCTCTCATGGCCTAAAACACTGGGACTTCTTCCTTTTTCTCCCCAGCTTCAGGCGACTGCAGTTCCAGTGATTTGCCACTTCATCTTGAGAATCTGTTTTTGGTTTTCAGAGTATATGATAAGTACAGAGGAAAGAAAACTGGATAAAATTGTCCCTCTCAAAGTCAAGAATAATAATGTTGTTGCTGTTTTATTAGTACATGATCATTTATATTTTCCTCATTGTTTCTCAATGATCTTAAGGCCATTCTGTTGCCAGGTGGCATTTTTCTGCCTGGCACTCGCATTGGTCACAGTGTATTGTTGAAGGTCTCTGGAGATGGAGTAGTAAAGATTAGAGTTTCTTATGCCAGTATTCAGTAATGGTTTTGCAATTCAGTTAACATGCTGGAAAGCGTCCTTTCTCCTTGTCTTCCTGGGTAGGCAGTCCCCATTAGCCAAATGAATATTGTCGTCATGTGATTGTTGAATGATTTATACTACCTGATGGGCTTGGAGTGTGTGAAACTTCCCAGTTGTGATGAAAAGCAGATAATTCCAGTACTCACAGTGTGCCTGGATGGGAAGAACAAAGTAATTAGAATAACCTAGTGTCTTTGCTTTTTATTTGACAAATTCTCTGGCCAAATACGAGAGAATTGAAACAATCCTTATCCCAGGAAACTATAAGTTATTTTATTTTCCTTCTGCTGCTTTCCATCCTCTCTTTCGCCCTCTCATATACATACTTACATGTTTTCTAAATGCCAGGTTTTGAACTTGACAAAAAGCAATCTGTTGAGGGCCTCCTAGGGGCCAATTACTTTGGTAGATGTCATGATGGAGGCTGAGGAGCACCAACACATGGTCTTTGCCTTCACTGAGTCCCCAAGAATTTAGCCAAGTAACACACTTGTTTTCTTTTTAAAACTTTAGCTTCATGTTAGGACCTAAACATTAAGGGGAGATTTTGATGATTAAAGGAATTCTGTAAATTTTGATTGTTCAAGAATAACCTAAAAGTAGACTTAGTCTGTTATATAAAATATATGACAGATTCTAATGGATTAATTTTTATAATATTTTCTAGAAACACTGTTTTTAAAAATCCCATGAACCAGGCATTACTTTAGATACTTAATGTCATTTAATTCTCTTGACAACCGTTATGAAATAGAAATAGTTTGCCTACCAATTCTAGAATCTGCTTTCTCTCCAGTATATAGGTTCCATTAAAAATTCTTCTTTGTTGCTCAGTCTTTTTATAAAATAATAATTATGATTTTTAACATGGCAGAAGAATGAATTTTACTTTAAGAAAAGCAGTTAACAGAAGTAATAGCACGGTTAAATACATTAACAAGAGAAAGGAATGCTATGTCAGCAATGCTGTAGAACAGACATGGACCAACTACAACTTATTTTGGTAAATAAAGTTTTGTTGGAACATGACCACACTCATTTGTTTGTATATCACCTATCTGCAGTTTTTGTATAGTAACAACAGTTGTACCCTGGACTGTATGGCCCACATAGCCTAAAATATGCGCTATCTGGACCTTTACAGAAAAACTTTAAAAGTCAAAGTGTTAGTCACTCAGTCATGTCCAACTCTTTGGACTGTAGCCTACCAGGCTCCTCTGTCCATGGAATCCTCCAGGCGGGAACACTGAAGTGGGTAGCCATTCCCTTCTCCAAGGGATCTTCCCAACCCAGGGATCGAACCCAGGTCTCCCACATTGCCGGCAGATTCTTTACCATCTGCCCCACCAGGGAGTCTAGATTTCCACCCTACATTGAGTCAGGTGTCCTCCTTTAGCAAGCCAGAGACTTCGTTGGGAAACACATCAGAAAATGATTTCCTAAATGATTTTTTTCTAACATGGTTTTCCTCTCAACCCTGCAGGTACCGACCAAGAAGCTAAAGAAATATGAGAAAGAATATCAGACAATGCGAGAGAGTCAGCTGCAGCAGGAAGACCCAATGGATAGATACAAGGTATGGGAGACACAGGTCACCTGTTTGAGCCAATATCTTCTTTCCCCTAAAGCTGCAACTGGGGGACATTCGTTCCCTCTATTCCTTCTTGATTGATGTTAACTGTGACTTTGCTCAATGTCCAGGTATGTTTTCATCTCAGGAGACTCCTGAGTAGCCAAACATAATATTTCTTTTCTTTCAGTTTGTATATTTGTAGGTAACTTCACCTGTTGCATTTATACTGGGAGTCTTCATAAGAAGCTGAAAGAAAGGGAAAAAGAAAAGAGAGAAAGTGGCTATCAACTACTTTCAAAAATGAGAAAAAAAGAAAAATGGCAAAGTACGGTTTTAGCTGTGCACGGTACATCCACAGAGACTGTTAGAAGGCGAACTGTTCCAAGACTGGCCCGAGAATGTTTCAGACTCACCCCTGTCTGTAGCCAATGTTAAAGATACAAACTCATTCAAAAGTAAAGAATAAAAACCACAAAGGTATATTGAGCACAGTCATGGTGTTTGTCGCAACATTTATTTCCACGAACAAATTTATAAAAAACAGTGACATTTCATTACAGAGTGCAGTTCCAAAATCAAAATGATTCAGTTCAATATCCCAGTTAGTTGCAGTACTTAAAAAAAAAAAAATTGGGCTGGTTATAAAGATGTCCTCAATGGTAATTAGCAACAGTTTCCATAAAAGCAGTGTTGGGGAAATACTGACCCCCACATTACTTTGTTCTGACTGAAATATTAGTGTCTCTCTTCAGCATGTTTTGATTCTTCAGATTCCTACAGATATATGATGATTCCCTCTCCACATCAGCACATTAAGATAAGAGAATACTGTATTGATACACTGAGTCCCAGCCGTGCTGAAACAGCTTGCCCAAAAAAGTACCGTGATGACATCATTAATGAAGCCACTCACTGAGAGATGACTTCCACTTCTGTAGCTAGAGTTGCTTTTATATAGGCAGAGAACTGGGCACAGGCCACTGCAGTCAAGCAGTCCGCCTTGTTGCTATTGCTTTGAATAGCATGGAACGTTGACACAGGGGAGTGGTGAAAGGTGTGTATGGATTCTGTAGTCAGATCTGAGTTCAAACCCTGACTTTCTGAAAAAGGAGAGAAGATTTGGAGTCCAAGTTGGGGATGTTAACCCCCATGCCACTGTTCAGCACCTTGGACTGATTACTGGACCTCTTCCCCATCTGTAAAATGTGTAGTATACACGTTTCCTTGCAGGATTGTTGCCAAGATGAGGTATGTTGTATGCAAAGTACCCAGCACATAGTTGGTGTTCAGGAAATGGTTGTTATTAGCCTTATTAGGCCTGCCGCCTCTAATTACCCAATTATTACTAGAATAATATCCCCTTAATTTGTGTCTGCCCCACCAGTCCCTCACTTATCTTTCTCCTAATTCTCCCAAGTATTGTTACCTAATAATCGAACGTCTGTATGTTTCTCCCTTTGTTTATAAAACTAGCTGACAGTAGAATCCCACTGCTATGCAGATAACTGTTACCATATGAAGTACTCCTAGTTGGAAGCTAGTTTCCACCCCTCAATAAAACCAATTTGAATGTAGCTTATGTAGAATGCTGCTGTGGAAAGCTTTGAAGTAGTCATTATAAAATATTTTTAAGAATCCGAAATGGAACTCTCCCGCTGCTTGCACCATTCTGAGTGACGTCTGGGAAGGGCGCTTTAAGTAGAAGACAGGGAAATGAAAGACTAAAGTTGTGTATTCAAATTCAATCTGGAACTGAACTTGTTATTGTTTCTTATATCCTTTTTGTGTCAAAGCAGGTACGTATAAGTGAATAGTATAATGCATATTATTTTTTTTTAAAAGTGACTATCACATATATACTATTGATGTGTACAGTTTTAACTGAGGAGTCAAAGTAGAATTAAACTTTTTTGGGGCCTTTGGTTTGAACACAGGTACTACTTTTCAGCTTCAATGCTCTATTTATGTATATAAGATATCCTCTATAGCTATTTTTGTATTATTGTAGTAGCTTGCTAATGCATCATTCAGCTAATATTCCTATACCCTTTTAATAATGTCTAAAAATTTGTACTGGAGATAAACTTGGTAAAGTTATGGTCCTCACATTATAATTACATTTTCAAGGTGACAATTGAGCACAGGGTGTTCACCCATCAGGAGATTTGTTCTTTCAGATAGTCAATATCTAGTTTAAGAAGCTAATTACAGTTGTATTCATTAACTTAGGAAAGTACCTTAGAAAATACATTTTAGCATCTTATAAATTTAATCCTGTCAAGAGTAAGATCTATGCCCTGGGCATAAGCACTTTATAATTCACTGTTCATGTCCAGGGACTGGGAACCTAGATATGAAAATTCTCAAGAATAACTTGGGGAAGATCTTTGAAGGCATTGAGTCAGAACTTACACAGTTCACTAACAATCCCTCCTCAACAGTTAGGATCTGTAGTGTTTAAAATGCCTTGTTTGCCCCCTAGTTTAATTCAAGAGAATTAAGAAGGTTGTGTCAATTTAAAAAAAAGACCCAGAAATGTCATACCTTATGATATTCCAAGAGATTTTTTTTCAGCTTGATGATGTTTCACCTGGGCATGGTGGGGTACTAAAAGAGCTGTTTGAGGGAAACCAGACATGGATTTAAAGATCCAACAATGTAGAGATAACTCTCAGCACTCACATTCTTGCTGTGTCTATCTAAACATGTGTTTTGTGTCATTTTTATGACATATGAAAATATCTACTCTTGAGGTTATGTCAGCATACTTACCTGTAGCTAACACTTGATGAAATGGCGTCGGTATAAATTTAAATTTTGGAACCCTAAGCACAATGCAAATGTTTTGGAATTTGATAATGGTGACAGTTGTACAACTTTGAGAATGTAGAAAAACCACTGAATTGTATATTTTAGAAAGATGAATTTTTGATATGTGAATTATATCCCCCCCCCCACACACACAAAAACCCCGCCAAGCTAAATGTCCCAAGAGAATTAACATCTGCCTGCCATGTTTTTTTCATAAGCCTCAGTCATACCAGAGGTACCTGTGCAGAAACCATACTTAAAGGAGGGAGACCTCCTGTCAGAATTAATCAATGACTATAGATCCTATATGTACTCATATTTATAAGGGAAAGGCCAGCCAACAAAAGTGGATGATGGATTCATCTTTATGTGTGTGTGTGTGTATGTTTATATACATATACGTATACATATGCACATAGACAAAACCTATAAATAGGCATTGCACACATATGCACAGTGCCTGTGCTATCTGATCTTGGAATTAGTTTGTATTTGAAACTCAGTGAGTTCTATAATGACTGCTTACAGCCTCTGGTGTACTCTTTCTGTTTTATCTTCATGACTAGATTCCAAGATACAGAAAGGAAACTTTATTGGAAGAAGAATGCACAGTATTTATTATAAGCCTCTTTTATTATCCTTCTTAAGTTTGACCTGGCCAGATTTGTGTAGTGATTTTCATTTGTTCTGATGTTTCGGTTTACATATTTATAAATTTTGGATTAAGTGAAATAGAAGATAAAGAGTTGTCTGTAGAAATACATCACATGTACTTTCATCTTTGTATAAATCCCTAAAAAACAAACATTCATGGATATGTATAGCTATTTTAGTCATTTTAAAAATTAGTAGCCAAGCACCTAATAGGTGGTTATCAATTTCAGAAGTTAAAATATTTTTTATTTTAAGATGATGAACTGTTTTCATTTGGGAGAAGTTAGTTTTCTAATGATGTAATCATTAATGGCAATTTTAGAGAACTACAGCCTTCATCTGTCTTTAGAAGATGATATGCTTTTCTTGTTTAATTAAAGAAAGAACTACTTGTACAAATGTGAGTTAAGCCTTCAAAAAGCACAGCTAATTAATTGAGTGAATTTCCCAAAGTGTAATGAAGGTTATATTATTACGTATTCTAGTTGGGCAAATCCTAGAAAGAATCAGGAATGTTTAAAACTCTCTTGGGTTTGGGAGACAGTATTATAAATATGTAGTTTCTAATTGAAGGATCTTATCTATTTTCAGTATAATTAAATTTAGAATGTTTAACTTCTTTCTTGAGGTTAGACATAGTACTTTTTTAAAAAAACTAAAATGTAATTCAAACAGAAAGAAAATGATTCCTGAAATTTCACAGAAGGTTTTACTTGCCCATACTAATTTTTGTAGAGCAGTTGTCCCTGCATGTAATTTAAAATTAAACTATTTAATTATAAATAGTACAAACAAGGTTTTCTAAATAAAGCTTAATTTGTACTTGTATTATATGCTATCCTTACATATCTAAGGAAATAATTTACAACAGTGATCATATTTTGTTTTAAAAGTATGCTAAAGTTTAAATAATACTAATCATATCTGGAAAAAAATGATCCTCACCCCCGCCCCATTTTGTTTTGTTTTCGTATCGGACCCTTCCTTACTCATAGAAGTCAAGAGAAGTGATTCCATCTTTGAAAAATGTTTTTCATCCAGTGAAAATAAACATATTTTATTATTTTTCACATCACAGAGATGTTACAGGCTTTTGGAAATATTTGTTATGAAATCACATGCTTTTAATGAACAGTGATAGTCAAGAGAAGGGTTTCTGTCTGTGACAACTTAATTCTAAACCTCGGATGCTGCCACTCTTTTCCTCGTTGCTCTTGGCTAACTCATGCACACTGCTGTAGGATGGTGGAGAAGGCAAGCCTAAGCTCTCTTGGTGCTTCTGGAGCCACTTAGCTAAGAAGGAGCAGGTGGCTTCTGATGATGCTTGTCTGCTGATTGAGTTATACTTAACACTCAGGGGAGATATAAAGGTTATGCATATTAAGAATCTCTCAGTATGTTTATCAATGGTCTTTAGAATTAATGCTCCAAAATTTTTCTTCAATTTTTAGCACATCTTGTTTCCTGTTAAAGGAGGGTGACTGGAAAATTACATCACACTCCTGTTTCTACATCATCTGTAACCCATTTGCTTTTTAGAAATTTGATTTATACGCTAGAGTAGTAGAGAGATTTATAAACCATATGGCCTGTGGGCCAAATATGGCCCACTGCCTGTTTTTGTAAATAAAGTTTAATTGGAACATAGCCGCATGCTTATTATCTATCACTGTTTTTACACAACAATGGCAGAGTTGAGTAGCCGCAACAAAGACCATATGGCCTACAAAGCCTAAAATATTTACTGTTTGGGCATTTACATTAAAAGTTTGCTGACCCCTGTGCTAGAGTATAATCTAAGATGGTTCTTAAATGCTAAAAGAAATTCAGTCTGGTTTGCCAACTGCCAGTTAGTTACTACTGACAAGATTTTCTCTTTAGTTTGACATTTTAAATTGTTTAAATTTCCACCAGAAAGATAAAACTGGCTGTGCTGGGTGAAGGAAGAGCATGAAATGATTTCAGATATCCAGATTTGCTTTCTCAAATTTCATCTACACTGTAGACATTTAAACATTTTTGTCTATAGGCATTTGTCTTTGAATGTCAAAAAACTGTTTGATGAAATTTGAATTTGATGACTATCAAGGTTTTTGAAAGAGGTACCCAGAAGAAGGAACGTGAGAGCTGAGTGTGTTGTTGCTAATAAAATTGCCCTGGGTCTTTTAGGGAAACATTTTCTCCAGACCCTGGAATGTCTTTAAAAGCATGTGCCAAGAATTCATTATAGCAGCAGATAGCACACCCAAAATACTGAGCTAGAGTTTATAAAGCCGCCTGCTTCCCCATCATTTTTTCCTTTAAGGCTGAGTTTATTTTCTTCTGATTGCTGGTTCACATTTCTCTGGTTTCTCATCTTAGAAAAAATCATTTTCACCATTCCTTATACTGCTTCACCCAAACTCCAATCCCCAGACACCAGGGAGACCTGGGGCCTCCGTTTTTTTTTGCATTTCCCTGCCCAACAATGTAATTCCGTTGCCTGAAGATGAAATATTTTGCAAGGTTGCTGGCTTTGTCATGCCTGAGGATGAAATATTTTGCAAGGTTTCTGGCTTTGTCATTGAAGGAAGTTCCTTCCACCCAGTTCTTAACAACACAGTGTAAACAACTCACACCCTAGTTGCAAATAGTTCCACAGACAGCGTTTGCATCAGTCACTCGGACTGCAAATAGCAGTGTGGAGAAGGAGGAGTTTAGTGTATCACTCTTCGCTCCCATTGGCTGCCTCAAGTATAATTTCTTCCATCAAACGTTAGCTGTCCTGGAGAGAGCATAGAGTAAATGACACTCTAAGGAAAAACAACAGAGCAAAATAGCATTACCAAGTGTCTGTTTTTTGTTATCACCATTTCCTAATTGTATTAGTAGGTGTGCAATTTCATTGGATATTCTTTTTTTTTTTTTTCAATTGTCTTTGTACCTATGATTGAAAACGATAGTTGGTCTGTGACTTTTGAGGAGGTAAGTTTTTTTGTCTGTGTGTGTCTGTAACATCAGCATTTGTCTCTCCGAAAAATGCAGTATCCTCCTCCCCCAAGATACTAATCCAGCTTTCCTGGCCACCCGTCTCCTATGCAAGAGGAGACGAAACTAAGGAGAAAAGTTGCTGTCTGCTTTTTGTGCAAGTGTTGTTAATTGTGTGACATAGAGGAGGTTTCCAAGAGTGTGATGTGAATTTGTAGGGTTATGTAAGCATCGTCTCCTGTAGTCTTTTCCAAAAGGCAAGGGAAGCAATTTGCCTGTGTTGTCTATGGGCTCTGAGCGGTCAGCACATCTGCTCGGGCAGACGTGTGGCGTGTGAGCATTTCTGCCCTGGCTGAGGTTAGGGGGCCACTTCCAGTCCACTTCTGGTGGACGCCCTTGCCAACATTTCAGAATGAACCAGGCAAGATTACTACCTTTCCCAAAGCTAACCTACCTTCTTTAGTATAAAGGCAAACTGTTTCTTGAATCAGTCAGTTCTGAAAACAGTTCTGACTCCTCGGAAAGGCTGGAAGAGACAGCCAAGTCATGTCGTCTTTCTTTAACCCATGGTAAGTGTGGGCAGGTTCTCCATGGAAAATCTCCATCTGGCCACCCCCAGGTTCATACTTTGGAGGACGATACTGCATTTTTGGCCCCAGAGCTTGCTTCCCCACGTGTCTGTGAGTGCAGAGCAGGGGTCCACACTCCCCACCGTGCTGCTTGCTTTGCAGACACTGAACTGAAGCTTCTTGCTAGAGCAAAAGCCAGTAGGCTTGCCCCCCTAGGCTATTTGGCTTTTTAGGGACCCTTGTGCGTGCGTGCTCAGTCATGTCCAAATCTTTGCAACCCCAGGAGCCAACTGTAGCCCACCACGTTCCTCTGTCCATGGGATTATCCAGGCAACACTACTGGAGTGGGTTACCATTTCCTACTCCAGGGGATCTTCCTGACCTAGGGATCGAGCACACATCTCCCGCTTTGGCAGGCAGATTCTTTACCACTGAGCCACGTGGGAAGCCTAATAGACCTTCAGACACCCATAATTTCTCCCAGATCTTCCCCTTACCACCCCACCCCCTGAGCAGTGTGTCAAAGGTTCGAGTGGTGACAACCATGGTAATAGGAAATGACCAGTCAAGTTTCAGCTGCGCTCATACCTCTTTTTGATATGACATGACCCATCAGACATTTATCTCTAATCAATAGTGAAGTAGCTACCTGGTGTGTTTTTAAAGTTCTTTGAGCAAAGTGTGTGTCCACTAGCATTGTATTGTATGCATTTCAAGTGAAGTGAAAGTTGATCAGTCATATCTGACTCTTTGTGACCCCCTGGACTATAGTCCATAGAATTCTCCAGAACAAAATACTGGAGTGGGTAGCCTTTCCCTTCTTCAGGGGATCTTCCCAACCCAGGGATTGAACCGAGATTGCAGGTAGATTCTTTACCAGCTAAGTCACCAGGGAAACCCAGAATACTGGAATGGGTAACCTATCCCTCCTCCAGCGGATCTTCCCACCCCAGGAATGGAACCGGGGTCTCCTGCATTGCAGGCAGATTCTTTACCAACTGAGCTATGAGGGAAACCCCTTACCTGGAGGTTGTTTTAACTTGGTTCTAAGCCTTTGACACTGTAATGTGAAAACCTGGTAGCTGCAACATTTCCACTTGTGCCAAGTTAATGCAATGTAAATAAATAGTTGAGGGAGCTCTTTGTGCCTTGGAGACCTCCAAGTTCAACTTCAGGAGAAATAGGACGCTTGGGAATAGGTATTCAAGTCATCTTACCATGGTCTCTGTTGAAGGGATTTATCAAGAAATGAGAAAAATCTCTTCCTGGCCTGAAGCATTCTGCCTTGTGAAATATGTTATGATGAAATTGTGCTGGATATTGCTGCTTCTTCCTGACAAGGAGGGAGTTTATTGCAAAAGTTTCTGAACCATATTTTTTCAATCTGAGTTTCCACCCAGTATGTAAGTTGTTCCCACAAAAAGGGGTCATAGTTTGATAGATCAGAATGAAAGACTAATCTCTATCCCCTGTTAGAATTTGGATGACTTCAGCACAGATTGAAAGATTCAAATATAGACACATACAGTATTTGAGGGGTATAATTTTCCCCTACAGGTATGTGCACGATCTTTTCAGGAACGTATCTTGGGGAAGGGCTCCTGGAAAGGTGCCAGTTCTGAGGGTTCCATTGTACCGTGGTCACAGAGAAGCACCCGTTATAGTTGCACATGCTTCTATTAAGAGTAAACTTTAAAAAAATTCTTGTTTTGGCATTTTATCCTCTCCAATGAAATTGATATTCTGAATTACTTTTTATTTTTTAACAACTTTTTAAACACATGTATTATAAATTTATTGTAGACAATTTTGGAAACATTAACAAAAAAAGACAACAATAAAAATAATCCACTATCCACAGTAAATATTATTTGAGTTGTTATAAAAATGGGATTTTCTAGTTACTTGTCTGATTTTTTCCCCGTAAGATAGCATACAGGCTACCCCAGTGGCTCAGTGGTAAAGAGTCCCCCTGCCGGTGCAGGAGAAGCGGGTTCGATCCCTGGGTTGGGAGGATCCCCTGGAGAGGGAAATGGCAACCCGCTCCAGTATTCTTGCCTGGAAAATCCCATGGACAGAGGAGCCTGGCAGGCTACAGTCCATGGGGTCACAAAAGAGTCAGACACCACTTAGCGACTAAACAACGCATTAATACCTACAAAGACAGCATACACATTTCTCCTGTCTTTAGATATTTTTTACTTATGTGTTAACACTGTATTGGGATTGTTTTTTTCTTTTTCAGTAGCCCTCCTTTTAAAAAATGTTTTGACTGTTCCCAGCTATCCCAGTCTGTTTTCCAAAGGAAGAGACAGAAATGGGCCCTGTTGACTGAGTGGAGTCAAAAGTGCAAGTTTGTTCTTTGGCTTCTCTGCTGGCCCAGTTTTTGGATCTTCTGCCTCCATGAAGAGTCTCAGGCTTTGCTCTTACCGTCTGTTTCTTAGCCCATTTCTAAAAGACAAAAAGAAAAAAATTAGGTTTTTTTATTTTCAAGTCCAGGTTGTTCTATAGAAGATAAAATTCACTCCCTGCCCCTCCGTCTCGTCTACCCCTCTGTTCCCCATTGCAGGCTGATACACTGCCTTCCAGGGCGTAGCTTCGTCTCCTGGTTGTGCAACACTGCTTTGTCTTGACTTTTTGCCGCGCTTGCAGAAAATGCTGTTAGGAGTGTAAATCTGAAAAACAGGAAGGTCTCATCACATTGATGTCTTTCCTGTCAGCTCTCTTTTGAATTATCTGTAACTGCTAACAATAGCAAAGACAGCACTTTTGATACTTTGAAATGGAGGACACTAAACTGCTCTTGGAAAAATAGAGTGAATGTACACAGTATATAATGACTGGTTAAGGGGAGTCCATGCTTCATAAGAATGAGTGACTTGCTTCTTTCATCATATGGCTGTTTCACATTTTTTTCTGGGAGTTCAAGGGGGGAAAAAACCCAACTCAGCCATTTATTTTACCCAGAATCTTTTAATTTGAAGTTGTTTTTTTTTTTTTAAGCAAAACAAACTTTGAGACATTATCATAAGGACTGTTGCTCATACCAACAAAGAAATTGGCCTTCAGAAAAGTAAATGCATTCATATCCAAAAAGAATGAAAATATCAGTTGATAGCAAAACAGACCAAACTGTGTAACTTAAATATACTCAATTAATTTAAACACTGAAATGGGAAAAACATTTCAGAGAAATGCCTAGTGGTTTACCCAATTTCATCCCTACTGTCTTGCAGTTTCCTTTGTGGTCCAGGGTGGGATTATCATGCATGTTTCCAGCAAAGACTTGCCTGTGTCTGTGTTCTGGATCTCTGAAAATCTCACAGGATTGGGGGTGGCTTTGGAAAGTTTGCTTTTCGTGGCATGGTTTTTATGATGAGGCCCTGTCTGGGGGGCGGAAGGGGTTGTAAGTTTCACTGGGTAGAGTTCTGCAGCTGCACCGCTCGCTTAACCCACCGTTGTTTCCCAGACAGCAGTCCTGCCTTCCTGTGCCACTTGCGCCTTCTCCTTCTGACACTTTCGAAAGTTCACTTTGTTGTTTTTGTCGCTTGTCTTTCCTCGCCAGCTCCATTGGTATCTGATAGTATGTCCAGGCACTAATGCCCACCTCTGGCTGTTGCTCTTTTTCTGCAGAGGGAGAACCGGAGACTACAGGAGGCCAGCATGAGGTTGGAACAAGAGAATGATGACCTTGCTCATGAACTAGTAACCAGCAAGATTGCTCTGCGGAATGACTTGGATCAAGTAAGCCTGGTTTCACTAGGTAGAAATAGGACTGTGGTGACCTCCTCCCGGGCAAGGACCAAGTTGCTCTCAGAGCAGTCCCACCAGGGCTTGCTCTGTGCTTGATGCTGAGTCAGCTGCTTGATGGGAGAATGGGTAGGTGGCATGCGAGAGAGTGGCAGGTGGGAGGGGACTGTTATACTCCTTGGAGATGATGAAAAACACAAGCCTTTAGGGTTTTGGTCATTTTCAAGCAGAATGTGTAAGATACTTAAAAAAAGAAATAGCTCCAAGCTTCTCTGGTGTCTCTCCTCCTAATCTCTTGTTGTTTTAGTCACTGAGTGGTGTCTGACTCTTGCACAGTGCCAGGGACTGTAGCCTGCCAGGCTCTTTGGTCCATGGATGGCATTCCCCAGGCAAGAATACCAGACTGAGTTGCCATTTCCTTCTCTGGGGGATCTTCCCGACCCAGGGATTGAACCCAGGTCTTTTGCATTGGCAGGTGGATGAGCCAGCAGGGATGCCCTTTTAATCTCTTCTTTTCCTAAACCAAGGACTTACAGCATCATTACCTGAGAATATCAGTCACCAGGAGTATATTAATGCCACTCTAACATTTATAGTTACTATACTTTTTGCTCCAAGATTTCTCATCTACAGGAAACATGAGGATTTTATATGAAGCATGTACATTGAGATATGTGTATTGGTGGAGTGACAGGCATCCTAGGGGCAGAAAGCCAGGACTGCCTGGGTGTCAGTCCTGGCATCACCACTCGCTAATCACATGACCCAGGGCCATCCTTAACCTACCTGTAGGTTTTAAAAAGTGTTTCCCTCATAGGGAAGATGTGAGGAATAAATGAAGTAAAGCGCTAGAGTAGTATGTGTTCAATAAATATTAGCTGTTGCTAAGAAACCCTTAAATTCTTTAACTTCCTCATCCTTTCCAACAGTACTCATAGCTTTAGGACTTCTTGTTTTTCCATTGCTAGTGTCTTTGGAAATAATTGGCAGTATAGAAGGAATCTTGCACAGTTTTAAAATCATCATACTATTTTCTAACTTTTAAAATGTGAGTATTCCCAATGGGGTCACAAAAGTTGAAACTTAGAATGGCTGAATCTGTTTTAAAAAAAAAAAAAGAGGCTTTACCTGTACTCTATCTATGCTTTGGCAATATTTAAAATACAAATCCATTAATAATATAAGTATGATTGGATATTTAAAATGGAAGGTTTTTTTTTTAATGTTTAAAAGTGGTCCCTGCCACAACTCATTTTCCCATATAAACAGCTAATTTTGCAGCTCAGAAGTTTTAACCACAGTAAGTTGTTGTTGCTAAGTCGTGTCCAACTCTTTGTGACCCCATGGACTGCAGCACACCAGGCCTCCCTGTCCTTCACTGTCTCCTGGAGTTTGCTCAAACACATGTCTATTGGGTCAGTGATTCTATCTAACCATGTCATTTCCTGCTGCCCCCTTCTCTTCCTGCCTTCAATCTTTGCCAGCCTTAGAGTCTTTTCCAGTGAGTCAGCTCTTTGAATCAAGTGGCCAAATTATTGGAGCTTCAGCTTTAGCATCAGTCCTTCCAATGAACATTCAGGGTTTCCTTTAGGATTGGCCATAGTAAGATGGGAGATAAAAACCACTTTAAGAAAAGTGCTGAAAGTGGAGAGGAGGAAGCTGAAGGAGTCAGCACTAACTGGAGTTTCAAAATAAAACAGAAACTGTGCTGCTTGGGACAGGATGTAGAAGGTAGAAACAGCAGCCCTATCAGGGGTGGGGATTGCCTTTGCAGCCAGTTGCAAGCTGTCAGAGGTGAAATGAAAAATGTGTGACTAAGAGTAAGAACCAAAGAAGGCAGAAGGGTCCCTTTCAACAGGGTCATTGACCCAGCATGACCTTGACTGTTTTACTTCTATCATAAGTAAGACCACTGTGGTGACTCAGTACTATAATGAAATTTTTGGCTCCATATTAACTTTCCAAATGACCTTGACCGACACTTGATTCTGCCATTTTGAATATTTTATCCATTAATCATTTTCTTAAGATGGCTAGCTGAATGAAAAAGTTTTACACTAAATCTGTTGTGGTAATCATTCCACGATGTATTTAATTCAGGTCATTTTTTCATACACCTTAAACTTACACAGCACTGTATGTCACCTCTATCTCAATAAATCTAAAAGGGAAAAAAGTTTTAGGTAGTTAGACTTCATAGGGATGCAATGAAATGAGTTAGAGTTGTAAATTGAAAGTTTTGAGTTAAAGGTATTTGCTGTATGTTGAGCCTTTAAAAAGTGAAAAAATAATGAAGTTAAATATTTACTGAGTTCCTACTGTGCACCAAGCACTTTATTTAGCAATTTATATGCATCATCTCATTTAATTTTCCTAATGAGTCCTTTAAGCAGGTAATCTTCCATTTTATAAATTGAGGCAACCGGCATATCTACCATTACTTGGAAAGCTATCCTATAAAAATAAAGACTTGCATGAAAATATATAAAAGCAAAGTTGTTTACTGCAGTGTTACTTACAATAATGAAAAAGTAAAATAAAGTATATGTCCAATGGAAAGAAAGGATGAAGGCACATCTGTAAAATATATTTTTGGAATAATTTTTAAAAACAATGAGAAGATAATGATATAATATTTTTAAAAGAGTAAATTTATCTGTGTATAATGTTTAGATCTAAATTGCAAGGGATATATGCCGGCCTAGGGCCAACCTGGAGGAAAGGAAAGGAGGCTGGAATCTACCTTGTGACAGGAAAAAGGCCGACAGGGAAACAGAAATACATCAAAATGTTCCTACAAGAGGAACTTACCAGGTGGTGCAGTGGATAAGAATCCACATGCCAATTCAGGGAATGCAGACTTGACCTCTGGTCCAGGAAAATCCCACATGCCGGGGAACAGCTAAGCCTGTGTGTCACAACCACTGAACCTGTGCTGCAGGGGCCCACGAGCCCGCGCTGTGCAATAAGAGAAGCTACCGCAATGAGAAGCCCATGCACCGCGGAGAAGAGAGGCCTCCCTGCCCACCACAGCTAGAGAAAAGCCTGATGCCACCAAAAATCTTGGCTTTCCCTGACTACTGAGACCTAATAAAAAATACAGAGACAAGAGTCTGGGGGAACTAGAAAGGTGAATTTAATCCTCAGCTGGCGGAAGGGAGACACAGCAGGCACATGCCTCAAAAATTGTGCCCCACTTCCATGAGGAATCTGTGCTGTGCTTAGTCACTCAGTCTTGTCCAACTCTTTGCAGCCACATGGACTAGCCTGCCAGGCTCCTCTGTTGTTGGGGATTCTCCAGGCAAGAATACTGGAGTGGGTTGCCATGCCCTGCTCCAGGGGACCTTCCGAACCCGGGGATCGAACCCAGGGCAGTGGAACCCAGGTCTCTCGCATTGCAGGTGGATTCTTTACCATCTGAGCCACTAGGGAAGCCTATGAGGGATCTGGAGGATTCTACAGATGAGGGCTTGCCCTCAGGGGTCGGTGATGAGGAACAAAAGTGTAAAGATCTTGTATTCTTCCTCTTGCATTGTTTCAAACACAGTTGCAGACTAGCCTCAGCCTGTTAATTGGGTCTGGCAGTCCCATAGCCTAGTAGTTGACTCCATTGTCTTTTGTGTATTGTACTGTGGCCTTCTTTCTATAATGCAAAAAGAGAGAGAACTACACAGAGCACTCTGCAGAGAGAGTGCTGTAAAGGTGAACACCAGATACAGGATGTAATTAGCATAGAGTTTCTATAATGCAAAAAGAGAGAAAACGACACACCAAAGAGAGTGCTGTAAAGGTGAGCACCGGATACAGGATGTAATTAGCACAGAGTTAAAGGATGGTAGGTGCAGAATGCAGTTCATGCAGAGCCTGGGGGCAGAAAAGCAAGCTTAGTTATAGGCTACACATTCAGTTCAGTTCAGTTCAGTCCCTCAGTCATATCTGACTCTTTGCAACCCCATGAATCGCAGCACGCCAGGCCTCCCTGTCCATCACCAACTCCCAGAGTTCACTCAGACTCACGGCCATCGAGTCAGTCATGCCATCCAGCCATCTTATCCTCTGTCGTCCCCTTCTCCTCCTGCCCCCAATCCCTCCCAGCATCAGCGTCTTTTCCAATGAGTCAACTCTTCGCATGAGGTGGCCAAAGTTTCAGCTTTAGCATCATTCCTTCCAAAGAAATCCCAGGGCTGATCTCCTTCAGAATGGATTGGTTGGATCTCCTTGCAGTCCAAGAGACTCTCAAGAGTCTTCTCTAATACCACAGTTCAAAAGCATCAATTCTTCAGCGCTCAGCTTTCTTCACAGTCCGACTCTCACATCCATACATAGGACCTGTTAAAAACTAGGAGTGATTAGGCCTGCTCACTGTTCTCTCCATCTTCTTTGTTCTCAGGAAAGAAAAGTAAAACTCATTCTTCTTTTTTCCCTTTTCATTGCAACAAGTCTAAGTGCAGCAATGAAGACGCAAGGCACCCAAAAATAAAAATAAAGAACAAATTAATTTTTGAAAACTCTAAAAAATGTTGCTTTTAGATATCTCTGGGTGATAAGAGTAAGTCTAATTTTTATATTCATCTTTATACTTTTTTCAGTTATTTATCTTTTCTAAGACCTTAAATTACCTCTAATTTTTATATTCATCTTTATACTTTTTTCAATTATTTATCTTTTCTAAGACCTTAAATTACTTAAGTACCTCTGGTTAGAGGCTTCCCTGGTGACTCAGACAGTAAAGAATCTGCCTGTAATGCTGGAGACCCAGGTTCAGTCCCTGGGTCAGGAAGATCCATCCCCTGGAGAAGGAAACGGCAACCCACTCCAATATTCTTGTTTGGACAATCCCGTGGACAAAGAAGACTGGCAGGCTACAGCTCATGGGGTTGCAAAGAGTTGGGCATGACTAATATTTTTACCCTTGGTTAAGTAATAATATGCCTTATAATGTTAATGATCAGAAAAATATATTATTTTAAAAAATTATTTCTCCACCCCCAAAGAATTCATTTTGTAGATTAGTCTGGAAAAGTTGCTAGGGTCCTCCTGAAATAATTAATTATTGAGTACCTAAGTTTCTCATCGAGCTACTAGATCAGTCCTAAAAGAGAAGATTCCTTCATTTATTCCTTCTCTTTGTTTCCCTCCCTCATGCCTGTCATTCTCTTTTTAAAACAGTAGTTAAGACCTGGCCCCTCTGCCTTTTGAAGCTTATTATCTAGATGAAAGAATGAAATTGCTATGTCATTGAATTGCTAATTCAAAACTTGCTATCTCCTCCTAAAATCTGATCTTGCAGTTTCTGCCCGAGTGGGGTTTATATCCAAAAGCTGTCCCTGCGATTTGGGCACCTAGCCCACCTAGCCCCTCCAGACTTCGAGAAAGGGCATTACCTTGAGGCTTTGCCTGCCTTTACCCAGTTTGCCCAGTACTTTTTCATTCCCAGCTTAATCAAAATCAAATCTCTTAATTCAGATAGCAGAACATTGGCAAACATTAAACAAGCATGAAAGCAAATTGTATATGAGACAATATGTAAACCAAACAAACATTAATTAGGTAATCGGGTAGTTAAAAAATCACGTTCTTTCCTACCCATGTCATTTTAGAGCTGGCTTCAGGCTCCCTGGGCACCAGCAGCTCTTCATGTTTCTCTCTGACAGAGCCTTCTCTTTTGCAACTTGCCCCCTACCCTCTGGGCCCCTTCAGTAAGGCCTTCTCAGTGATCAGAAATGAACAAAAGATACATCTCCAGTTCAGTTTTGGTACCTGCTTTCAGGCCCTTCCTGTTCTTTCTGTCCCCGAGGAACAAAAACAAGAGACACAACCAGTGCTTTCCCAATGCAGGTCCCCTCGACCACAGGGAGTTCATGTTGAACCAAACGCTGCATGTCACAAGTGACACATTCTTTTGTTCTGTTTTCAACTAAACAGTTGCCTTGGTCAGTCCTTTGAGAAATCATTTCTGAAAGAGCCCCATCCCTAATGTTAGAGCAGAGCCTTCTGAGAAGTTGGTTCATGTTGTAATCACAGATCAAGTGCCTGTCTCTCTCCATTTATATGTCATCAGTTCAGTTCAGTTGCTCAGGTCGTGTCCAATTCTGCAACCCCATGAACTACAGCACACCAGGCCTCCCTGTTCATCACCAGCTCCTGGAGTTGACTTAAACTCATGTCCATTGAGTTGGTGATGCCATCTAAACATCTCATCCTCTGTCGTCGCCTCCTCCTGCCTTCAATCTTTCCCAGCATCAGGGTCTTTTCAGATGAGTCAGCTCCTTGCATCAGGTGGCCAAAGTATTGGAGTTTCAGCTTCAACACCAGTCCTTCCAATGAACACCCAGGACTGATTTCCTTTAGGATTGACTGGTTTGACCTCCTTGCAGCCCAAGTAACTCTCAAGAGTCTTCTCTAACGCCATAGTTCAAAAGCATCAATTCTTCAGTGCTCAACTTTTTTTATGGTCCAACTCTCACATCCATACATGACTACTGGAGAAACCATAGCTTTGACTAGATGGACCTTTGTTGGCAAAGTAATGTCTCTGCTTTTTAATATGCTGTCTAGGTTGGTCATAACTTTACTTCCAAGGAGCAAGCATCTTTTAATTTCATGGTTGCAGTCACCATCTGCAGTGATTTTGGAGCCCAAGAAAATAAAGTCTCTCATTGTTTCCATTGTTTCCCTGTCTGTTTGCCAAGAAGTGATGGGACTGGATGCCATGATCTTAGTTTGCGGAATGTTGGGTTTTAAGACAACTTCTTCACTCTCCTCTTCCATTTTCATCAAGAGGCTCCTTAGTTGTTCTTTGCTTTCTGCCATAATGGTGGTGTCATCTGTATGCCTGAGGTTATTGATATTTCTTCCAGCACTCATGACTCCAGCTTGTACTTCTTCCAGCCCAGCGTTTCTCATGATGTACTCTGCATATAAGTTAAATAAGCAGAGTGACAGTATACAGCCTTGACGTACTCCTTTCCCGATTTGGAACCAGTCCGCTGTTTCATGTCCAGTTCTGTTGCTTCCTGACCTGCATATTATTTGTCATAGAAGTTAGATAACAATTAGAAGGCTTACATGGTAGATAATCTGTCTGCAGTGCAGGAGATCTGGGTTTGGTCCCTGGGGTGGAAAGATTCCCTGGAGGAGGGCATGGCAACCCACTCCAGTATTCTTGCTGGGGAAACTCATGGACAGAGGAGCCTGGCGGGCTGTAGTTCATGGGGACACACATAGTCAGACACAACTGAGAAACTAACACTTTCAGAGGTTCCATGTCAATAAGGCATTATGAGATGTTGGTATGTGATTTGAAGATGATAATGACAGATGTCCCCTCCGTCTTATCAAACTGTGGTGAAGGTTTTATCATTTGGGCACAACGATAGAATTTGAATATCTATCTGTTTAGTATTCTGTTACTGGAGATGCCTTTAACATTAAAGATGGTTTCTACTGAAGCAGGGTATAGAGGTTGGCTGTGCAGAGACTCAGAAGACTATTTTTAGAAGGAGGAGGACGTTAATTCATATCTGGCTGTATTTTGATGAGCAGAATCACCCCTTCTTCACTGTCAAGCTTGAAGGAGAGACTCTGGATGCAACTTCAAGGGACTTTTCCCATGTGGGACCCAGAGCAACTCCTACAGATGTCAGATCTGAGAATAGAAGTAGAGTGAGGTCACGTGACCTTGGCCTCATGAAGAACGTGCAGCAGTGTACATTTTATGTCTATGATAGGCCCTCTTATCATATGGAGCTTGTTCAGTTCAGTTCAGTCGCTCAGTCGTGTCCGACTCTTTGCGACCCCATGAATTGCAGCATGCCAGGCCTCCCTGTCCATCAACAACTCCCGAAGTTCACTCAGACTCACATCCCTCAAGTCAGTGATACCAGCCAGCCATCTCATCCTCTGTCATCCCCTTCTCCTCCTGCCCCTAATCCCTCCCAGCATCAGAGTCTTTTCCAATGAGTCAACTCTTCGCATGAGGTGGCCAAAGTACTGGAGTTTCAGCTTTAGCATCATTCCTTCCAAAGAAATCCCAGGGCTGTTCTCTTTCAGAATGGACTGGTTGGATCTCCTTGCAGTCCAAGGGACCCTCAAGAGTCTTCTTGTTTATTAAAAGTTTCCTCAGGAAAGTGGATTTTTTTTTCTTTTCTTATAGATATTTCCAAAATTGTAAGCATTTAGATATGCTGCAGAATTTCAGAAGCTTGGTGCTAAATGTCAGGATAGCATTGACTCTTCAGAGGTTTACAGAAGGCTCACAGTTTGAGAGAATCTTCCTTCGAGAAACCAAACTTAGAAAACATTTGTTTCAGAGTGTCATGATTTTTGTTATTAAAAGGACCATTCTCTTTACAAAACAGAACCTGCTGGGAGTACAGTAAGAGGAAGTTAAAGTGCAGTCGTCTTTATTAGCAAGGCTGTCACTCAGAAATTCTGGGGTAGAACCTTAACCAGTGGGCAGCCATTCTAGGGAGACAGATTTGATAAGATTTTTGCTTCCTTGGTGGCTCAGATGGTAAAGAACCTGCCTGCAGTGCGGGAGACCTGGGTTTGATCCCTGGGTCGGTAAGATTCCCTGAAGAAGGAAATGACAACCCACTCCAGTATCCTTGCCTGGAGAATTCCCATGCAGAGGAACCTGGTGGGCTGGAGTTCATGGGGTTACAAAGAGATGGGCACAACTGAGCCACTAACACTTTCACTTAAACACTGATGCCATCAGGACCTCATTTTTTTTTTTTTACTAGAAAATTGAATTTTTGTACTTAAAAATATTTTCAAAGGCTTATGCCATAGTGGAACAACTGAAGGATAGTTGAACCAAACTCTTGGGCAATTAGAGGAGCATCCATCAATGCAAGCTCTTGATTTGCCACTGGGAGACCCTTCATTAGAGACTTTGGGGAGCATCTCCCACTTTGTGGGTAACTTGTCATCTGGTTTGCAGCTCTAAGTGTCCATAGTCAGTATCAATCATCTAGTATCTTACAATTTATTAAAACCTACATATACATGTTGCTTTTTTTGAGGCCCACCTCTACTTTTAGGATGTGTTTTTTGCCATGTAGATTTTCTTCCTGAAATCTAATGTATCAGAACAAATTTCAGAGTCTTCAGAAGGGAATTTTTCACTTTAACTACCCGGCAGTTCCAAGTCATCTGAAAACAGCTATGAGCACTGGGCTGTGGGCACATCAGGAACTGGAAGACAGAACCGAGAAGCTGGAAGGTAGTTTCTCTGCCAGGACCCAGCAGACTGTGCTGGCCCGGCCATCTGGACACGTGGGAGATACGGCGAAACACAGACAGAGGGCCACCTGGCCAGTTTTCACAATGACTTAGACAGCGTTTTGCTGCTGTCAGCCAGGGATGGCTTCTTCAAAGAGCTGCCCGTCTGCAGTGTCTGTAGTTTTCTCTGCTGAACTCATCCTGTGGTCCCCTCCCCCAAGTCTGCTTCTCCGATAACTCAGAGAACCACGTCCATTCACTCAGTAAACACTTACGGAGCATGAGCTCTGTTCTGGTCCTGGGCTTGGTGCTGGGGGTGTAGTGATGAGCACAGGAAAGAGGGCTCCTGCCTCCTAGAGCTTGCGGCCAAGTGGGCAAGGCACACACATCACGCACACAGTTTGTCACTCTAGATCATGGCAAGTGCTACCAGGGGAAATACGAGTTTAGATGAGGGTGGGGAACCGATTCGGATGGGCTGAGTGGGACGGGGCTCAGGCCACCTTGTGCTGCAGAAGTGAGCGTGAAGTTGAGGTAAGGGTGAGCTAAGGGCCCTAATGTGTAAAGCAGGCAGACACACGTTAACTAAGTTAAATGTACACACAGTGCTTTCACAGTGAATTTTGGCTCTGTATCCAAATTAAGAGCAGAGCACTCTCTCTGAGTTTTCTTGGCTGTTCTAGAAATGCGGTCTTGTGTGCCTGGATTCTTGGCCCTTACTTCAGTTTGCCTCTGGGCTGTCCCTGTTATGGGTTTTTGGTTTTCATTTCTCCTTACTGTACTCACTGCTGTTGTGAGTACCCTGGTGGGCCAGGTTCCCTCAGCTGATCTTAAAACTTTCTCACCTACTGTGGTTCGGAGATCAGCCTGTCTGCTCCTCCTGTCTGGCTGTGCCCCACACATCACCAGGTAGAAGCTTCCCAGGGAGGCTCCAGCCCTTCATCCCATCCTACCGTAGCCTCAGAGTCTGTGCTTCCATGCCATTCACATCCGAATTCAGATTGTGACTCTGATCTTAGATGGGTGTCCCAGTCTGGTTATATGATCTCTTCAAACCTTGCTATCATTATCTGGAAAATAATTTTTGCTGTGAGGATTAGAGATAACGTGTGCTGAGCGTGTGGTACCTAGTTGGCATTCATTGAAAGCAACCACCCCCACCCCCCACCCCTGGGTGAGCCAGAGTGGAAGAAAGGCTTCTGGGGATGCTGTCCCAGAAAATATGTACATGCTCTCTTCACCTTCTTTATGCCTAATGCGCTCTGATTTGCAGGCAGAAGACAAGGCAGACGTGCTGAATAAAGAGCTTCTTTTGACCAAGCAGAGGCTAGTGGAGACCGAAGAAGAGAAGAGGAAGCAGGAGGAAGAGACGGCCCAGGTAACAGGCACGGAGGGGTGGGGAGCCAGGCTTTACACGGGTGCATTGGTTCCTGGACCTGATTAGTACTATGAACAAGAAGGAAAGTTGTTGTTGTTGTTGTTCAGTCACTCAGTCGCGTCCGACTCTTTGCGACCCCATGGACTATAGCACGCCAGGTTTCCCTGTCCCTCAACATCTCCCAGAGCTTGCTCAAAATCGTGTCCATTGAGCCAGTGATGCCATCCAGCCATCTCATCCTCTGTCGTCCCCTTCTCCTCCTGCCTTCAATCTTTCCCAGCATCAGTTAAATATGAAGTAGAGTTAAATTTGTTCTAAATCAAGGCTGGTGCTGAAGCGGTACATGTGAGTAGCACTGAGTCATTTCTCCTGAAGGGTGTTAGGAGAGGTGGCAGCATTTCCACCCTGGAACAGCTTTCAGGAATTTGCCTTCACCAGGATGTCTAGCAAGAGTGTTAAGTCTTCTCCAAGTTTAAGAGCTTGGAATTATGACCCAAGAGCTGTGACAGATCTGTAAATTTCGTGTTGCTCTCCAAGACGACTGGCTTCTCTGAAGTCATTTATGGGGATCGTTAAGCCGGATGCCTACAGAGATCTCTGCTGAGGTTTGCCTCCATCAGTCACGCTTCATTTTCTGGATTGATGACTTTGAAGAAGGAGCACCAACATTTCTGTTCCTGGCAGAACTTTCAAATCATATTCTCTGAGGAAATAGAAAGAAACCCTTTGGAAACCAGCCTTGAAGTTAGCTCCCTCCTGTCTTCATGTGAGTGGTGAGGGTGATCACCTGGAAGACACGCCATTGCCAAGGAGCCCCAGAGGTGACAGGTGACAGCTGGAAGCAGAGCTTCTGGCTTCCGTAAGGAAGAGCAGGTGGTCTCCATCTCTGTCTGTCCCAGCCAGGCACAATTAGCTCAATTGTTTTAATGAGTTTCATTCAGAGACATCAATAATACTAAATATAAAACAGAACACAAAGCATTTCAAAGACCTCCTTCCAAGCAACCAGCAAAAGTTCCAGTAAAGTTACTAATGAAGGAATGTGTTATTTAGCATCTTCCAGAATTTATAAAAAGTATTCCATGATTTTCATTTTTTCCCCTAAATAATGAAATGTTTTGCCAATTATGGTGGACCAGGAATTTTTTTTAACGTAATCAGAAATATTCAGGGGCTGATTATTGGTTTGATCTTGGCATTTTGATGGGGTTTACTCTTTTCTTTATTTCCTGCTTTTTGAGGGCCTACTTCAGTACTTTAGGTAAAGAATAAAGCTATTAACAAAGGAATTTAATCCATGATTTTCCTTTTGTGTGTGTGTGTGTGTGTATCCTATTTTAATTATGGTTCCCTTCTTCCCTGGTGGCTCAGACAGTAAAGCGTCTGTCCACAGTGCGGAAGACCTGGGTTCGATCCCTAGGTCGGGAAGATCCGCTGGGGAAGGAAATGGCAATCCACTCCAGTAGTATTGCCTGGAAAATTCCATGGACAGAGGAGCCTGGTAGGCTATAGTCCATGGGGTCGCAAAGAGTCAGACACGAATGAGCGACTTCACTTCACTTCACTTGTGAGACAGAGATTATTCTCATTTGTCAAATGAGTTAACTACAACTTAGAGAAACTGAGTGAACTTACTCAAAGCCTCTCAGCTACCTAAGTTGACCCTGAGTCAGTGGAACCTTATGGCAGAAGGGACAAAGGGCATGGTTGATGTCCTTGAATTATGGAAGATAAAGAACGGAGACCAATAAAAACAAGTAAGTTTGAATCAATATAACCTACAAATGCTCTTAAAATTTTAGAATGTAGCAAATATGAAGAAACTCCCAAATCTTCTAATGAGAAGTTCAGCTATCAGTTGTAATAACTTGTGAATTTGGAAGTACCAAGTATCCTCCATTCATATTTTGGGATGCTGCAAAGCAGAATTCATCAGTTGTTTTCTGATTGTGTACTTGCAGATTAACCAGGGTTGGTTTTTGTTTGGTCATCTTGGGAGAACTGAATTCTTTCCCTTTTATCTGGTGACATCTAAGCCTTTTCATTGCTCTAACCTTCTTGAGCTGCCAAGCTACAGAAATAACTGTGGTTTTAGGTTCAGCATTCATAATTCAGTATTTCTGTGACTGTAACAAGTACTGCATCGTATGTCACTTTAACTTCCAAAGTCAGTGTTTCTTTAGTCCACACCTCCGTTTCTGACTCCAGTCCCAAAGCCTCTTGTTTCTACCTCCATAGAGGTAACAACAGAGTCAATATGAGACGAGAAAGAAGGCCTGAAATGTTTTTTCAGTAGTCTGTGACAGAGCATCAAGAGTACATGCGGTGTTTGCCTTGATGTTTTCTGTTTTAGACTCATGAGAATAAAGATAGCTTCTGAATGGACCCTTATTCGACAGTTGTTTACCTTGTTGTTGACTTGGAATCAGGCACACTTGAATATGGATATTGGTGGAAATGTGTAAAGATTTGGATTGAGTCTTGATGTTTCTCATTCTTACTCTCTATAGCTAAAAGAAGTCTTCAGGAAACAGCTAGAGAAGGCGGAATATGAAATCAAGAAGACTACAGCTATCATTGCCGAGTATAAACAGGTAATGTGCCCTGTGGGCTTCATCATTGTGGAAGTATTTGTTTCACTTTTTTCTTTGAGGAAATTTTGTTTGGTTGTTTTTAGAGTTTCCAGAACAGTCGCTGCACTGCACAGATTATATTTGTTGGCTCATTTTCTCCTCTGAAACAGACAGTGGTTAGACATGCTTGCTGATAACATGGGAAGTTTAATTGAGCAAAACAATCTGTTGGTTGTTTTCAATGTTTGATAGATTTAGAGGAATGAGAAATCTTATTACCATTGGGATCCTGCCTCTGCTTTACACAGAAGCTAATTTCCAGTAGATCACATTTGCCAAGGACTAGAATTTAGCATTTGTGCAGCTAGGAGATCTGTGCGTCCTTTGCTGTCACAGTAGAGAGCACGGGAGCTCTTTTCTGGACATACCTGTGTGGCCTCACCCAACAGGGGCTAATGCCTAGCAGGAAAGCTCTTGTGAACCTTAAAATGATCTTTTAAGGTTGGCGGGTGGAGGCAGGGGCTGTTCTCCTTGAGGATGTTTCTGATCTCATCACCAAACAGGGTCTCAGAAAGCCTCCATTCCAGCTCTACTGGTCCCTGCTGGTTAGGCTGGGGCACAGCCAGGAATCCGCTTGTTGTCACAAGACCCTGACTCGACTGTTCAAGTTCCAGCTTTCCCAAATTATTAAGGCACCATATGCCACCTACTTATCCAGAAATTTCCCTAGGGTCTCCTGTTTCACAAAGGAGCTAGAAGTCTAAGTCTTACTTTTTAAAAAAATGGTTTTTTGCTTGTGAATAAAATGTATGTCCCTTGTGGAAGTGCAGAAAAACACAAAGCAAACAAACCTCCCTTAATCTTTCCAACTAGAAAGAATCACTTAATACACTGAGTATGCTTTGTTGCTATTGATATATAAATAAAAATGTCAGTCATATTGTTCATGCTTTTGGAGGAAAACCAGTTCATTTGTTATTATGAATATCTTTCCACAAGGATTTCCCCCTTTCTTGGAAGATTGCTTAGAACTAAGGCTTCAGAACTATCTTACTGTGTTTTATAATCTGTTTGTATCTATATGCTTATTTATCTATACATACATATAATCAATGCATGTTTATTTAATGCCTGCTGCATGTGAGGCTTGATACTTTGGAGGAATAAAAGAGAAATTGATTCAGTTTCTCTGGAAGCTGATCTTGTAATAGGTAAAACTTGGCCATAATTAAGAGGAGAGGGAATTATATGTGGGAGATAAGGAATCCCTTCCTGGGGAAGGAAGTGATTTGAGCTGTGCTTCAAAGATAAGGTGAGGTTCAGGCATACGGAGATGGAGAAGGAAAGGCTGGAAAGGTTGGAAAGAGCATGTGCAAAGGCATGGGAGGTTGGTTAGCCACAGTTTGGTTTAGTATGAGTTTCAAGTGCAGGCAAGAAAAGCAAAGATGAGTTGGGACCGAGTTCAGGCAGCGTCTTCAGGGACAGGCTGAGGAGTTTGTACTTCATTTTGTTTGTAGCAGGACAGTGGCATGACTGGGAACATGGAACTGGCACCACTCGGTCCCAGGGAGAACTGTGGAAGCAAGTGGAGAGATACACAGGCAAAGAAAGACAGAGAGCAGCCAGAGGCCAACAGCAGAGGCTGAGACAGAACGGGTCCTGAGCTACAGTAGATAGCAGTGAAAATGGAGAACAAGAAATACAAGAGAGTTAATAAGGACACTTTGAATTTGGATAACTAGGAGAAGGACTGGTTAGACATTAAGCAGTACGAGGAACATCAAAGACCACGTGCTTGTCATCACTGCGGATGCATTTTTTTCATCACAGTAGGCCATAGGTGGCCTCCATATGCAGCACTTTTCAAAGAGCAGTCCTTGGGACCATTCTTTAATATTATCTGGCAAGCACTTCAAGCAACAGGCCCATCTCTTTGAAAATAATTAAACATATAATCCAAATGCATTCTGTAGTTGGAACTGGCTATATTTCAGAAGGTTTGGGCTTATTTAAAATGGCTTATGGTTTGCCAGAATTGCTGTAGAGATCACTTCCTTTTAACATCAGCCAGTATAGTCCTGCGTATTGTTTCCAGGCCTGGATCTGGAGAAACTGGAGACTGAACTCAACAAGTTCTGATCTCTGAAACTATAGACTGGGATTTTTTTAAGTGTCTGTTTTGATAATAGAGGTAGACCTTTTATGTTTTTAATCCAAATTGCACTTGAAAATTTGACATCCCCTAAATGTTTTATTCCATTTTTTTCCAAAATAAAAAGACTCTCACTTCACTTGGACTTAGTAATACTTGACCTTCAAGTTTTATATGTATATATATAGTTTATATAGGGCTTCCTAGGTGGCATAGTGGTAAAGAATCCACCTGTCAATGCAGGAGAGGCAAGGGACACAGGTTCAATCCCTGGATTGGGCAGATCCCCTGGAGGAGGAACCCACTCCAGTATTCCTACCTGAAAAATTCCATGGACAGAGGAGCCTGGCAGGCTACAGTCCGTGGGGCTGCAAAGAGTCAGACATGACTGAGACACTGAGCACAGAGATATATATATATATCTGCAGAGAGATGTATCTCTCTGTGCTCAGTCTCTCAGTACACACACACACACACACACACACACACAATTTGGGAGACTTTGAAAGCGCTTATTTCTTTCTGTTCCCTGTACTTGTTAACACCTTGTTTCAGAATAATGAGATGTTATTTAATGGTCCTATACTAAACCTTTATGTAAATGTTCTTTCCCAGTGATTATCACAGCACAGTACTTTTCAGTGCTGTGAAAAGTGCTGAAGAAACTGAGGCTTAGAAAGATGAGTGAATATACCCAAGGACACCATCCTAGGAAGTCACAGAGCTAGACTTCCAGGCATTTCATTTTATTCTGTGTTGCCAAACCTCTTGTTTCAAGTTTTAAGTCTCTATTATTTTCTGGTCATTTTAACTTTTAAAAAATTCACTCTGCCACTTCCTAAAGAAACTTGTGATTGAAAACAGAAACTGTTTGTGTTGTAGGAGACACGAGACATTTCTGGTTCAGAATTATTTTCATCAGATTCCTAAAATAGTACCTTGCCCAAAGTAGACAGTCAGCAAGATTCTAGATTGATTCCAAAGTGAGGACAGGAATTCTCTGGAACCAGTCACAAAAGCTAGTGACAGACATAAATCAAACTTATCCCCTGTGTTTTTACTACTGACTGAGATAGAAATGTGCTTTACACACAGAACAGGCTTAGACTTTCTGCTGCTCATTGTGGGAATGACTGGCAAATTTGCAAAGTTTCTTCTACTGTCAGAGATGCTAGAGTGATATATGGGTGAATAAACAGCTATGTGCGCATGCTACATGAGTCGTACTTTCTAATAAAGCAGCTCTTTTCTTTCTCTTAGATCTGTTCCCAGTTGAGTACCAGACTGGAGAAACAGCAAGCAGCCAGCAAGGAGGAGCTGGAAGTGGTAAAGGTGAGAAAGAATGAAGCAGTTCTGTCATACAGTGTCTTCCCAATTCATGTCATCTTAAGTGAGTACCTGATCCCAATATATGATGACACACCACAGGCAGGACAGCCTGTAAATACAGCCCCCACCCTACCTTTGTTACAAAGGGTTTAGGAATTATGGAGAATAGGATTCGTCTCTGGACTGGGATGTGGGCCAGATGAAAGCCCATAAACCTTGTGGGCTGTCAGAGACAGGTAACAGGAAAAGAGGTTAGATTTCAGCCTTGGCACATGAGGCCCCTGAGCTTTCTTGCATGTTGGCAACCTGGGAACCCTCAGAAGCCGGCATCCCAACAGTGCCTGGATTGATGTGACTTCAGTGTGCAGCCCAGGAGGATCAATCCATTAATCTCTTAAACACTAGACACCATGGGCAGTATAGAACTCAGCTGGAGGTGGATTCTTCCACCAGTGTTTTAGAGATGTAAAGAAAACCTGTAGCATTTATAGGGATTCCCTGGTGGCTCAAACGGTAAAGAATCTGCCTGCAATGCAGGAGACCCGAGTTCTAATCCCTGGGTCAGGAAGATTCCCTTGGGCAAGGGAATGGCAACCCACTCCAGGATTCTTGCCTGGAGAATTGCATGGACAGAGGAGCCTGGTGGGCTACAGTCCATGGGGTCAGAGTCACATTTATTTATATGCTGCCCCCTCGTGGTAGAAATCCTTGTGTTTCTTTTCTATTTGAAAAAAGCAATAGCTTATTCTACAGAACCAGGAGTAAATTAAGTGGATTGGTGTTCTTTAAGCAGCACCGTTGGCACAGCCCACGCTTGGGACCAGTGTTATAGAAACCTGATGCAATTCAACTTGAATATACTCAGGTTTATACAGTACTAGTAAGTAAATGCATTCTAGGCACTTTGGCATATCATTTAACAACTTGACAAGTTATTTAACCTCGGCTCAGATGGTAAAGAATCCACCTGCAATGTGGGAGATGTGGGTTTGATCCCTGGTTAGGAAGATCCCCTGGAGGAGGGCATGGCAACCCACTCCAGTACTCTTGCCGGGAGAATCCCCATGGACAGAGGAGCCTGGTGGGCTACAGTCCATGTGGTTGCAAAGAGTCGGCCATGACTGAGCAACTAAGCACAGCTTTATTTTGTGTTCTGTAAACTAGAGATATTACCTACTTCATAAGGTCATGATTAAATAAGATGATGTATATAAAGTGCTTAGTCTAGAACTTGGCACACAATACTCAGTGAATACATACTTTATAAATTAGAACCTGAAAATCTGAGACATGAGAACTGAAAGATCTGAACCTTGCTCTGGGAAGGTGACTTTTGGGGCTTTGGGCCTGGGAGACATGCTTGGACATACCAGGGAAAGGATTTAATGACCGGTGGAATGAAGAAGCAGCTAATGACAAGATGACACCAAAGCCTTTAGGCCTACATGGTGGGGTCATGCACAGTGACACAGAAGTGTGAGCACGGTTGCTTTGTGTGTGTGTGTGTGTGTGTGTGTGTGTGTGTGAAGCGAGGAGCACGGTTATGGTTAGGGACATCTGAGCTTGTAACAGTAGGACATCAAAATATAAATGTTTTATAATATCCCTTATCTCTAAATTTTTTGAAGATATTTTAAGAAAACAGCAGTTTTGTTGCTATTGTTCAGTGCTCTCTGCTTGATGGACAGTCCAGGCATGTAACCCAGTGACTTTCATCACCTTGAACAATAACGACCATCTTTCCTTAAAGTTGAACAAAAGGACATATCTTGAGTTGGCCAAAAAATTTGTTTGGGTACCTCTATACCATGTTATGGAATAACCCAAATGAACTTTTTGGCCAACCCAATACTTGTTTGTTGCTAGGGTAGACTTAGGTTACTCATAATGACCTTCCTTGTCTACCATAGGCAAGTTTACTTGTACTCTTTAAGTTTCTTCATTTGTAAATGGGGATGATAATAGTACCTAATCATACGGTAGCTCTAGGGTTAAATGAGGTAATTAATGCATGTAGAGTATATGCCATGGGCTTGGCATCCAGTAAGGATAATGGTAGAATAAAATTTGTAGAACACATTCAAGAAAATGCTATAACACTTCCTATCTCTGGAGTTTTTCTATAGTTACTTTAAGAAAAAGTAGCACCTATCTTCGATAGTTGGGTTTTGTGCTCATTGTAACCATTTTGGTCATAGCCCAAGAAAAAATACTTTCATAAATGGGCGTTCATTTGATGATCAGAAGCAGTGTCCAAAGAAAAAGCGTGTCACAGTGTCTCAGGACATGATATATGCCATGAAGTGCAGTTCGATACTGGTTATCTCTTTTGGATATTTCAGGGTAAGATGATGGCATGTAAACACTGCAGTGACATTTTCAGCAAGGAGGGCGCTTTGAAAGTAGCGGCCATAAGCAGAGAGGACCAGGGGATTGAATCCGATGATGAGAAGGACTCTCTTAAGAAGCAACTGAGGGAGATGGAGCTGGAATTGGCACAAACCAAACTGCAGCTGGTGGAGGCCAAGTGTAAAATCCAGGTTGGTAATTTGATAAAAGACCAATAAGAAAAAAATAAAAGTTAGTGGTCCAGGATATTCTAGTATTAAAACTCAGAATCATGGAATGTTACACCATATATGATGAATACATTTTCTGCCCACTAATGAGTTGTATTTTACATTAAACACTGATATAAACCAGCCAATCCTAAAGGAAATCAACCCTGAATATTCATTGGAAAGACTGGTGCTGAAACTGAAGCTCTAATACTTTGGCCACCTGATGCAAAGAGCCAATTCATTGGAAAAGACCCTGATGCTGGGAAAGATTGAGGGCAGGAGGAGAAGGGGACGACAGACGATGAGATGGTTGGATAGCATCACCAACCCAATAGATATGAGTTTGAGCAAACTCTAGGAGATAGTGAAGGACAGGGAAGCCTGGCATGCTACCGTCTGTGTGGTTGCAGAGTCATGTTGCAAAGAGTCGAACACAACTGAGCAACTAAACAAAAATAAACACGTAGTTTTAAATAAATTTTTAATAATTAAATTTCACACACACACACATCTTATGGGAACTTAAGCATTGCCTTTTTAGTTTACTCTGAGTTTTTTTTTTGCCATGGTCCTTTCTCATTGAACTTGGTCACTTAGCTGATGCTTAGAGTTGAAAAGCCAAACCCCTCCTGCTATCCTCGCCCTAACAGTTGAACGTTGGCCGAGAGCCATTCTTTCCTTTGGAGTCCCTTTTCATCTTTACCCGATTTTGCCAAATCCCTTTCCCCATAATCTCGTTCCACTGTGGAGGATATCAGAATCGGGAGAACAGTCCTGGCTTCTGATGGACTGTTCCCATTTCCTTCTGTCAGTGACCCTCACCCTCACTGCATCCTGCCATGGCATCCGCTGCACCACACTAATGCTCCTGAACTTTCTGCACCAGACCTTGTACATTCCCAGGGCCACAGGCTGTGTGTTGGGACCCAAAACTCATTCATGCTTACACTATCAGTAAAACTTCTTTCCATCCATATGCTTACGTTTACCTGTGGTTTTAAGCATCTTCTCTCAGGTTGCAGCCTAAATTGGACCTAAATTGCAAGGGGGGAGGAAAGGGTAAAATGAGGTTTCCTGTCACTGATCAGAGAAAGCACAGATTCTGGGTTTTAGTGGTAACTCTTTTAGCTCTATGTTTTTTTTTTCCTGCATTCGGAAGCCAACTAAATCTCACCTGGGTGTGTAGGAAGAAAACTACGGCTGTGTGGATTCCAAAAAGCTGCACTCTGATTTTATTTTTGGCAGAGAGAAAACATTTATATAACTCAGATGACTTTCTTTCTTTAATTAGGAACTTGAACATCAGAGAGGAGCCCTTATGAATGAAATCCAAGCTGCAAAAAACTCTTGGTTTAGCAAAACCCTGAACTCTATCAAAACGGCCACGGGCACGCAGCCGCTGCAGCCACCACAGGCCACCCAGCCCCCCAAGGAGAGCACATAGTTCCAGCCTCACCCAAGCACAGGAGCACAACGATCAAAGTGACGGAAACCCAGGAAGAGTCCTGGTGTCCCTTTGAAAGGAAGGGAAGGAGGCCAGAAAGCAAGCCAGGATCTTTCAGTAGCTCTCAATCTTTCTCGTATGACGCTTTTCAAAGGGATGTTATTTAAACTAACCTGATTTATGTTGAATACCTGTGTTTGTGCTTCATGGAAGGCCGTGTTCCGATCCGTCATAGTATTATTACACATTATTTTATATGCCTGATGTCTGGTTGGAAACAAGTAATTCAGAGCTAAATGCTTTTTATTTAGAACTAATTATTCATAATTATTTTTATCTTACATGAAAATGGAGATGTGTTTTATTCCAAGGTTGAATTGATAGGAAGATATTTGTCACAGCAAAAAAAAAAAAGATTGAAACCTAAACCTCATAACTTTTCAGGACTTCTTCAGATAAAGCACACTGTGGGGCCAGCCACGACCAGTCAGGTTTCCTCCTGAAAGTGATTCCCTGGACAGCGATAATCCTATCCGAAGGAAAGAACAGATCTGGGGTTGGACAGTTCCCAAAGAGAATTAGTTTATTTTTATTTCCTGTGGGGTACATCTGGAAATTAAGTGCCAAGAACCATGGAATAAGATAGGTTATTGAGAACACACACTAGATAAAAAAGAACTGAAGTTTTCATAAATGCAGGATAAAATAAATCACTTTGGTCCTGGTCTTCTAACAGGTCGTTTGCAGAATCCCGCAGGAGAACTGCAAGCTCCTAGGCAAGCATACAGTTGCGCCTTCTGGCAAATGTGAAGTCAGAAGTGGGTATTACAAGTTTCATCTTTAGGAGACCTTTACCAGAGAAGCCTGAAAAGGCCCAGAACAATTACTGTGCTTAGAATGGAGTGTAGAACCAGGGACAGAGTATTTGTTTAATGTTGACATATACTTTGCGAAGGAAACACTAATATACTGTAACTTTGTTAAAGTTATGAAATGGGAAATAGAGGTCAGCTTCATATCACCTTAATTTAATACTAGGCCCCTTTTTCTGAGTTCTGTAGCTTCCTAAAAATGTGCCCTTGGTACCCCTAGATGAAGAGATGCAAATGCATTTGTAACATTTTCGATTACATATAAAACCTTTATAGAAATACTTATCTCATGGAAAGGCAAAGCTATTGTGTAAACGTTGATGGAAATATTTTTTTCAATTATATTTAACATGTCTTTATAAATAGTCTTTGCAAGAAATCCTTTGGTAAGGGAAAAACCAATTTTCCCATTTTTTAAGCTGTTTTGGAGGCCTTCGGTCCTTTTACGTCAACCAAACTACTGTCGTCTGTGTACAGTAACATTTATTGATGCTCATCCTTGGCTTCACTGTTGAAAATATTCTTTGCAGAGGATCTTAAACCCTGTAGTGGCAGAGTGACTCTCATCTGTGCCATATGTTGCAGTTAAAAGTAACACACTCTTGGAAGTAAAACTCATGTAAGAGCCACCTCAAGTCCAGGACCATGCACTACAAGTTGCTCACTCACGGTGGATCCTCTCCTCTAAAATACTCATTAAGCTCTAAAAAGTGAAGTTCCCCTCATCGGTAAGTGTTCTTCTATCATCTATAGCCTATAAAATTGATGTGGTTGTCTGCTATCCTTCATTACACTCATCAAATAATACTTTTCTTACAGAATTCTCTTTTTTGTCCTGACATCTTTCATCATAGTTTTCATTTCCTTTCACTCCAGAGGAAAATAACTCAGCATTCTGAGTATCTGTGTTGACTTTAACATTCCATTTGTGGTGGTTTAGAAAAGTTAATATTTGTTTTGTAAAATATAGTGGCTAGAAAATTGCATCTTGGTACTTGTTTTTGTAAATCATTCAGTAAAATTTGTTAGCTTTCCTGGTACTTTATGCTTTGATCCCAAGAAGCCTTGTACAAGTTGCCTTATCAGATGGCTAGCTAAATTAAGGATGTTCTTTTGTGTTTTGTGAATCTCATAATTCTACTGTACAGAGCTCTTTTTACATTTCACAGAATGCCTAAATTGCATAATTTTCCTTAAATGGTAGTTGAGAGAGAACTAGCTCTAGATTCAGTTCTTACCTGTAGACCTGGCTCAGTTTTATAGCCCTTAACATTTGTTTCTTTAAACAAAATCACCAGGTACAAACATTGTAAACATTTAATCAGTTGCATTTTAACTCTTTTAACAGATTATGATGGCCATCTATAGATTTTTTTTCTCCTCCAGTTCCACATCATACTTGGGTATGTGTATTAGTATCATAGTCTAAACTGTCCCTCACTACAATGCCTTTGGGTGAGTAGCAATAGCAAATGCAGAAAGAAAGAAAATTCAAAAGTTGGCATATGATATTATTCATACAATCTTACAATAGCACTATCCTAGACCACATGCCTTTCACCATATAGTTTAAAACTCATGCATTCCAGCATTAAGTATCTGCCAATGGCAACCCACTCCAGTACTCTTGCCTGGAAAATCCCTTGGATGGAGGAGCCTGGTAGACTCCTCCCCCTGGTAGTCCATGGGGTTGCTAAGAGTCGGACACGACTGAGCAACTTCACTTTCAATTTTCACTTTCATGCATTGGAGAAGGAAATGGCAACCCACTCCAGTGTTCTTGCCTGGAGAATCCCAGGGACGGGGGAGCCTGGTGGGCTGCCATCTACGGGGTCGCACAGAGTCGGAGACAACTGGAATGACTTAGCAGTTTTAACTTATCTTAACTTGAAGTATATTTGAGAATTCATACTTTTCTTTGGATTTTAGAAAGAGGTTGACCAGCTCAAATATCCAGGAAAATTTCAAATATTTTAGAGTGTTTTTCATCTTTTCCTTGGATACATTGTATAAAACATTCCTCCAAAAATCCAACATTTGCAGCATTCTGAAAAGTGAAGAGTTCTCCTTTCATTAAATTCTTCAATATAAGAGAATGAAGTTCAATTTGATAATTCAGTCATTAGCTTTTATATCTTGAGAATCTTAACACATTCCTTAGAGCTGAAAGAAACCAAGTTGAATTTTGCAGTGCATATGTTTTCTAGCTTCCCACATCCTGAGCCATGGCACAATTTGGTTATATTTAGTTATATATAATTTAATGCAAAGAAATTCTCAGTTACTGTATATGAGTGCCTATCAGAAACACTAAATAGGAATGTCACATAGGCCTATGGCCTATCTTTCCATGCAACCAATAATTCTCTTTCCCTCTCCCAATTACTAAGTTCGTGGTTTGTTCTTCATTGGCTTTCTTAAATTTCCATAATAAGGTAGAAAAGTAATCTTTGTACTGATGTTGGGATATTTAATAGTATGTATCTGGTTTCATTGTTTTCAAAACTTTCATCCTCTTATACTATGTATTAATATTTATGTTTCTCAAACCCTTACTCCATTTTCCTAAAATACTTTCCAGTTGATAACTAGTGGCTTCATTTCCTAGCTGAAGTGAGAGAAACAAGAGAATATACAATTTAGGGCACAAGAGATGAAAGATCCTTAAAGGAACGGATTCATTTCTGACGATAAGAATCACATATGTAACTAATGTAAGGGATTGAGTTTTCTTTTTCTTTACTTGAGATCAGTCTACTAATTATTCTGGTAAGGTGGTTGTCCAATTTCATGATCGTATTAGGGAAAAAGCAGCTTTTAAAAAGTGAAATATTTTATCTTTCTGGCACAGAACACTTTTAATTACTTAGTAAGATGATTCTGTTGTATAACTTACTCTTTAAAAAAAATTCTTCTTCTCTTGCTTCAAGTATAGGTAAACGAGAGCATGAACTATTGTTTGATTTGAATGCTGTGAGATTTGTGTGTGATTGGTATAATTTTATATGGCTTATCCCTGCCTCTTTGGTATACCCTGGTACCATTCAACTGAATATGCACATGGTGATCAGATACAGAAGGCCAGACCCAACTCAGTGGCCTGTGTTTCCTACTACCAGATACAAAACTCTTGCCCTCTAGCTGCCATGCTGATGGTCACATTGAACTGGAACTGCTCCAGAACATCTTCCTGTCTCATGGTGGCTTCCATGTAACACAGGCAAAGCCCTTAGGGATTTTCTTATCTTTCAAGAGCTACCAAAATGAAAACTTGCATGTGGGCTGCACCTCGATAGGAGATGATCATCTTGAGTTGTAAGGAGAAAAGTGGATGTTTATGAGTAGCTTAGTGACTATAGTCAGCTGTCAGACATTCCTGTCTTAGTTTCCATCTAAAACACTACACGTCAAGCTTATCTGCAAGTGTGTTTGCTCCCTGCTATAAAAACATCTTCATCAACGTGTCCCACTCTCCCTGCCTCCACCCCTGGTTTTTCGTTAGCGGTATTCTGGAAACTTAAAAAAAAAAAAGAATCATTGAGTAGAAAATGAATATTTTAAGTTACTTTCCTTTTTCATTGGCAATAAATTAACATGTAAAATCTTTTCTGTTGAAATGTAACTTTTAATAACTATATATTATATATGGAATAAAATATAGGAAACTGAATGATAAGGACATAAATTTGTCAAGACTCTGGTGTCATGAAAGCACAAGAATAAAGCCTGGAATGGTCCCAGAATCCAAGATCGTAATAGCCTTTGCATCAGTTTCTCTATTTTTGGTATTCTGCATAATGTATGGATCCTTAGTTCAAATAAGAAAGTTTCTCAGTCAGCCTCACTTCATTTCTTTCAACTCCTACCTTTCCCTTGCTGAGGAGGTAGTAGAAACTCTATGCCATCTGTTTTTACGAATTCTATGATTTTGCCCATGGCTTCTCCAATGAAAACAGGTTCCAGAATAAAAGAGTTGATTAGCTCAAACAGTGCTAATTGACTACGAAAGAAATTAGTGAGCAGCCTCTCTCCTCTATCAACACTGACCAATTAGATGTTTCCATTATTCCATGTATTATGTATAGTACACTCTATAAATGTAAATGTAATGCTTGTTAAGAAAAGTGCAATTTATTGTACATTGTCCCAACAAACAAATGTTTACTTTTATAATTGTTATGAACTTGAATTGGATTACTATCTTGTTTTCACGTGTGAATGAAGCCTTGTGAAATAAACAAATGCAACTGAAAAGGTAGCAAGGTGACTGTTTTTGTGAGCCAGTGATGTTCTCAATGCTTTGTGTTGCCCCTTTGGCCCCAATAAGCAGTAATAAACATTTGTTCTAAAATCCATCTATGTCTTAATTTTTCTTCTAGTTGACTTTATTCTGAATCATCTGAACCCGGCATTGGTGAAAAGCTTATCTGATACTAGACTCTAGTCACTATAGCAAGGAGAAATAAATAGGAGTTTGCCTTGCAAAATGATATCATGTACAGCAGGCACAGCCAAGTGCCCTGTATGCCTCTCTTTAGAGATTCCTTGGTTGCAAGTAACAAACTCTCTCAAGCTAGCCTAGTAATAAAAAGGTAGTTAATTAAAAGGGAAAAAGTATATTTAGCTCATACCACCAAAGGCCAAACTGTTGGGCCTGAAGAGGCACAGGGACAAAGGGCTGGAATGCCATCAGCAATGTGAGCAATTGTTCTCATAACCACTCTTCTGCTTGTCTTGACAGGTGATGCTTATCTGCTGCTGCTGTCTCTGAAAAGAGGCACCCCCTGCTTCAAAGTGTATAACCTCCAAGTTTATATGCCCCGTCTTCAAGTGACCGGCAGAGATGGACTGGCATCTCAGTGTCCCAATTCAAAATCTTGCAACAATCTCATTGGCTAATATTGGATTGGGTGGCTGCTGCTCGTCTTTCAGAGTACAACCCAGTGGGTGACATCATGTAATTCAGGCAGAACTTTGAGAAAATCCTGAAGGCTCTCCTGAAATGGAGGCAGGGTACAGAGAATTGTGATTTGTACTAGGTTCTAATTTGCATTTTGTTTTGGGTGTCCCTGGAGCCAAATGAAAGCCAGATTAATCAGCTCCTCTTAGAATTCAGCATGTATTAAAAAAAATATTAATCAGATTGCAAAATTAGTTTGTGCCCCGAACCCAGACTAGAGACATCTTTTGTTTGGCCCATGTAGCAATTAAAACAATGAGAAATTTTACATAAAAAGTAAAACCGTCAAACTATCCAGAAAATATCTACTGAACTTGGCAGTTACAAGGTCATGAATAGTCCTATCATGAAAAGTAAGTGGAACTCGCTGTTTATTATTGATTAAAGGTCCTAGTCTTTGTGAAGTTACCTGTTAACCTGTAGGTTTTGTGCAGGAGGGACGCAAATCCCATTTTCTTTCCAGTGGAGTAGATGACTCCAAAAGTTAGATACAGTTTTACTACTTTGTTGGACAGTAAGTAGTTTGTGTCTAACTTTGCAACCTTATACTAATATTCCATTGTTAAATTGTCTATAAATACTTAGCAGTGCAAATGCACTTTTTGACAGTTTTTACAAGGTACTGGTTCTCTCACTGGTTTATGCAATGAGTTGTATAAAATATTTGTTAACATTCAGTTTTTACTTGCATGAATCAATTTCACCTTTTTGAAATTATGCTTTTAACAACTTTTGAGCGCTGTCAAAGGGACACTCACAGCAAAATCTTTTAAGATTTTTTTTGATGTGGACCATTTTTAAAGTCATTATTGAATCTGTTACAATACTGCTTCTGTTTTATGTTCTGTGTTTTTTGGCTGTGAGGCCTGGGATCTTATCCCCCACTACCAGGGACTGAACCTGCACCCCCTGCATTGGAAGGCAAAGTCTTAACTGCTGTACCACTAGGGAAGTCCAGAATAAAATCTTCTGAGAGTTTACTTGCAAAGAAAGTTTGTGAGGAAGTTCAGGCTTTAGAAGAACAAGCTTGCCAAATAGAAATTATAAGAATTTATAGAAAGAAACAACACAATTTCCAAGGATAGAGTCTATAATTAGTTTGTTCATGGTTCTCACACTACTATCTATATTTTAAGACATCAGCATTGCAAAAATCAAAGACAAAGCATTTGATTTTAGGGAGTCTACTTTTAGAGGAAAGGCTCAGGTTCCCGAGTTTCATTTATTTGAGGGACTAGAACTAGACATCGTGACCCTGATGTGTGTGTCGTTGATGATGGTCTGCCTTTATCTCAGGATACAACAATCGTCATTTTCCCCTTGATTTGGGATCTGATGTACCCAGTTACTCCTGATGGCAGCAGTGCAAGGAGTCAGTTTGCTTCTACATGATACATGGAAGGACAATTACAGGATACAACTGGAGAGAAGCAGCACTGAATTTCTGTTGACTCTTAAAAATGGTAAATTCTAAGGTGTTTTTAAGCACTGGCAGAAAAGGAAGAGAGAAAAAGCTATGTGATGATCTGGAGGAAAACCATTCCAGACTGAAAGCAAGCACAGAGCACAGACCTGGATGTGAGAACAAACTTGGTGGGTTCAGGAGTGGCAAAAATGCCAGTGTTTTTAATCAAGGAGAGGGGACCTGGTGAGAGATGAGTTCCGAGAGACAAAGGAACTCAAAAGTGAGATTCAAGATCATGTAGAACAGTCTAGGTTGTGTAAGGAGTTTGGACTTTATTCCTTTGAAAAGATTACCTTGACTACTCTGGAAAACTAACTGTAAAGGCACAGTGGGTAAGCAGAGAAACCAGCTAAGAGGCTAACAGTCCAGACAAAACACTCACGCCTTGGCCTTGGGTGGTAGTAGTGGAGGTTGTGAGAAGTGGTTTTATTCTCAACAAACTTTGAAGATAAAGCCACCAAGACTTGGCAGAGGATGGGATGTAGGACAGAAATTGAAGACGCAAGTATGACTCCTCGGCCTGAGCCACAAAGAGAATGAGGTGACCATTCACAGAGCTGGAGAGTAACTGGAAAAGCTGATCTGGGGGGGGTGTGAGGATGAGAAATCCAGGTGGTTTTTTTTTTTTTTTTTTTTTTTTTCAAACCAGCTGAATTTGATGTGCTTATCAGACTTCCAAGCAGAGGCAGAGCCTGGAGCTCAGAGGAGTGGTGGAACTGAGCAGAGATTTCCCAGTCACTGGTAACTGGTGGTATTTAAAACTGCTGCCTTAGGCTATCTGGTGGGAGAATTTGCCCCAGGTGCATAATCGAGCAAATTTAAAAATCACTAGTAAGTGAAGTTGCTCAGTCCTGTCCGACTCTTTGCGACCCGTGGACTGTAGCCTATCCCCGTGGACTGTAGCCTATCTGGCTTCTCCTTCCATGGGATTCTCCAGGCAAGAATACTGGAGTGGGTTACCATTTCCTTTTCCAGGGGATCTTCTCGACCCAGGGATCGAACCTGGGTCTCCCACATTGGAGGCAGACGCTTTAACCTCTGAGCCTCCAGGGAAGATGTAAAAATCACTGGGTTAGGTCAATTTTGCACACAGTGAAATGGGATATTTATTCCTATTAAGTACCTAAAGAATTCCAGGTTTCCAGTTAGACCTTTTTGTTTTGGCTGTGCTGCAGGACTTGTGGGATCTTGGTTCCCCGACCAGGGACTGAACCCAGGCCTCAGCAGTTAGACAAGTCCTAACTATTGGGCAAGGAGATCCAACCAGTCACTTCTAAAGGAGATCAGTCCTGGGTGTTCATCGGAAGGACTGATGCTAAAGCTGAAACCCCAATACTTTGGCCACCTCATGCGAAGAGTTGACTCATTGGAAAAGACCCTGATGCTGGGAGGGATTGGGGGCAGGAGGAGAAGGGGACGACAGGATGAGATGGCTGGACGGCATCACCGACTCAATGGACGTGAGTCTGAGTGAACTCCAGGAGTTGGTGATGGACAGGGAGGCCCAGGGTGCTGCAGTTCATGGGGTCGCAAAGAGTCAGACATGACTGAGCGACTGAACTATTGGGCATTAGGGAATTCCCTAGATGCATTAAAAAAAACAAAAAACAAAAAAAACCCAACAAACCCACAGATCCTAGGAGTTAGTTCTAGGAATTCTGACAATGGCATGTAGCAGTGTAACATTTCTATCATCCAGGGAAAATTCCCTCCTTGGCCTACTTAAATATTGCTTTTAGTTAAATATATTGCTTCCCTAGTGGATCAAACAGTAAAGAATCTGCCTGCAATGCAAGAGATCCTGGGGTTCCATCCCTGGATTGGGAAGATCCCTCAGAGAAGGGAATAGCAATCTACTCCAGTATTCTCGCGTGGAGAATTCCACGGCCAGGGGAGCCTGGCGGGCTACAGCGCACTAGAACATACAAAAGAAAGCCCAAATTACAGTTCAATAAAATTTCTACAAAGTGAACACATTTGTAACCAGCATCCACAGCAAGTAAACAAATACTGTTTGAACCGCAAAAGCCCCCTCGTGGTTCCTTTCTGTCATTGTCTCTCCCGCTTAAGGAAAGACTAATCCGATTTTTAACGTCTCGCAGTTCTAGACTTCGTCTAAAAGGAACCAAACGATAGGACTTCCTCCTGGCTTCTTTGCCTTTAACATCAGGTTTGAAATTCGTGCACGTTGTGCATACCTGTAACTTGTTTTTGTACTGCCTTTCACATTCTTGACCATGATAATGGGGCGCCTGCTTTTTATACTCCTTTTCCTCCTTTGACTTGCTGATTCTAATCTCTACCTCGGTCATTATAAAGCTGAATGCGGGCTATTTGACTTCTCAGGGGTTGTTATGTTTTCGACGGGCTGCCAAAAGCTAAAATAATCTGAAGAGGGTTTCTTAAGGGTCTTAGGAAGCGAGATAACGGGAGCTAGAACAGGAGCAGAACGCATCCCCAGGAAATCTTGGCTCACATTTTCTACGGTCGATGTTGTTCAGTCGCTAAGTCGGTATCTATGGTCTACAGGCTCACTTAAACCGACTTCAAACCTGGGTGACAACTAGTTTCGCAGAATGGTCGGTGAGGGCTCCACGGAAGTGCTTCCGCGGTGTACAGAGGAAGGGGGAAAAGTAAGATAATCGCTCAGTCACGTCCGACTCTTTGCAACCCCATGAACTATTATAGCCCGTCAAGCTCCTCTGTGCACGGGGTTTTCCAGGCAAGAATACTGGAGTGGGTCGCGGGACCGCAAACGCCCGGCCCACGGAGATACCCATATATTAATACGCTTACTCCCCGAGCCGCGACGCAGGCCCGGGTCACGCGCAGCCCATCGTCCTCTTCTGGTCCGTAGTGACGTCACCACGTCGTTCACGCTGAAGTGACGTTTCCAGGTGCCGCTGTATTACTTGCCCCGCCGCGCCAACGGATCCGGTCACGTGGCCAATGCAACTCCACCTCTCGCGGCCCGTGATGACGTAACCACGTTGTACACGCTAAGTCGTGACGTCTCCAAAGCGCCAGAACCTAGTGAAAATTATTCTCTTCAGGACTCTGCAGTTAACGTTCTCCTTCCTTCTCACGTCAACATAAATAGGTTTCCTTTTCTCCCCTTTTTTTCTGGCCTCGTAGAAGCTCACGAATTAGTCTTACACAAGATGGCCGCCTCGATGGCCCCGGGACCTAGAGCGCACGGAAACAACCGACTCTGTCATCAACTTCCGGTTTGGACCCCGCAGATTTCCGGGGTTGGGTTATGGTTATTACCATACGGAAGGCAGCAGTTCCGAGCTGCGACTGCGCGGGCGGGACAAACGGGGTCAAAGTATACTCCGTAGAGTTTCCCGGGCTGGGAGGTGGAGGCATTACTCTTCTCGAACTGCCGGTTTGATCGCGAGAGTGGAGTGTTGCTAAGAGACGAGATGGGTGGGGCGGGGTCAGGAGAGGCGAGGCGGAGCCGAGCCCGGTAGGCGGTGCTTGAGGCTGGCTGGGCGGCGGCGAAGGACTCGCGAAGGTTCCAGAGGCGCCGCGTGCGGGAGGCGGGCCGAGATCTCGCGCAGGGTCAGGTGTGTTCGCCGGCTGCATCCGCCGCTACTCGTGCCGGTGTTGTCTGCGCTCGCGGTGAGAGCGCTCGGTGTAGCGTTTCCCGTTCTCCGTCCTACGCCGCTGCAGCCCGGGCCTTGCCAGACGCAGCCCGATCATGTCTTCAGCTTTGGAAGAGGTAAGGAGTTCGGCCCCATCTTCCTCGCTCGGCCTTGCTGGAGCTTTCCGCTGCGTGTCTCGTCCATTTCTTGTGCGGAGCTGCCCTTCGGCCTCTGGCGGCACCTGCCAGTCGGCGCGCCCGCCTGCGTCCTCGGGTTCCCGCCCTTCCCGCCTGGCCTCCCACCCGCCCAACTGCAGCGGCCTCAGTGCCGACCCGGCCGCTGCGGGCCTCGGGGCCTCCACTTCCCCCCGAAAAGTTGCTTTGCGACGCCTCACCGGCTCGGTGTGGGTGGGTGAGCGGGAGATGTGTTGTGGTTCCCGGTGGCAGGTAGGTGCGGTGGTGGACCTGGGGGCTGGTCACCTTCACGTTATACTCAGGCTCCTCTGCTTGCGTTACACTAGCCTGAGGACGTGAAGCTTTGTTAAATTACAGCTGATTGCAAAAACTGTTGTTCCGTGGTAGAGGGGGGTTGGAAATGGGAAATTTTAGGTCCTATCACTTAAATCTCTTAGTCATGTTTTCTCTGCACAGATTTTGGGCAAGTTATGGTGCTTCTGTGGGCTACAGTAGTATTCATTTCATAGAGTCGTAAAGACCAAGAGTTCTAAATGTTCAGAACAGTGCTTGGCAAAACAGCAATCTGCCATAGGCGTTTTCAAAAATGAATAAATTGGAAAGTTAGTTGTAACTTAGTAGTGGTAAATAGCTTTTTCTCTTTTAAGCCTTGTAAACTGAACAGAGGCAGCATTTTTGGAGACTGCGCAGTTACAGAATGGGAATCATAAACTTGCTTTGCTCTTTTTCTGACTTAAGATGTCAATACTGTTATTCACAGTAAAGTGTTGAGTATCCACTGACTAGATTTGTTCTTTGGAAATCTTCTGGTTAATATGAGCAAGACTGGGAAATCTCACAACTGACTTTGGTGATTCTGAAAATTTGCTTTAAATGAAGAAAACGCGCATGTGTGTGTTATTGTAGATAACTTGCTACAAGTTTGTTATGTGTTAAATACAGGCCTGATGGTACCATGTGCCCTGAGGAAAGAGTCTCTGAAGTGGCTTTTTTGTTTTTCAGTCGCTCAGTCTTGTCCGACTCTTTGCGACCCCATGGACTGCAGCATGCCAGGCTTCCCTATCCATCACCAACTCCTGGAGCTTGCTCAGATTTATGTCCATCGAGTCGGTGATGCCATCCAACGATCTTGTCTTCTGTTGTCCCCTTTTCCTTACCCTCAGTCTTTCCCAGCATCAGGGTCTTTTCCAATGAGTCAGTCCTTCACATCAGGTGGCCAGAATATTGGAGCTTCAGCATCAGTCCTCCCAGTGCATATTCAGGATTGATTTTCTTTAGGATTGACTGGTTTGATATTGCAGTCCAAGGGACTCTGAAGATTCTTCTCCAACACCACCATTGGAAAGCAACAGTTCTTCAGTGCTCAGCCTTCTTTATGGTCCATAAAGAAGTGGCTTTACAGTATGGATATGTATGGATAGTTCAGTATTAGTCATCTTCAAAGTAGGGAGCTTTCTAATCGCAGTGTATACATTTAGGGACAGTTTGGATTTATGGTTTTGAGATAAAATCCACAGGCTTTAGCCATTCTCAAGTATGCGGTGCAGTGCCTCTCAGTATGTTCACAGCGTTGTGCAGTCAGCAGCACTGTATAATTCTTCAGCCCTCAGAGAAATCTGTCAAGCAGCCATTAAGCAGTCACTTCCCATTACTACTCCTGCCAGCACCCACCAGTTTAGTTGTGTCTCTATGGATTTGCCTATTCTGAGCATTTCATAAAAGTGGAATGTTACAGTATATGACTGTTTGCTTTTTGGCTTCTTTTACTTAGCATAATGTTTTCAGGTTCATTCCTTGGTGAAGCATGTATTTCTTTATATGGCTGAATAGTATTCTTTTGTTTGGATATACCACATTTTCTTTATTCATAAATTGATAGACACTTGGATATTTTCACTCTTTGGGCCCCTAGAACAGGGTCGCCCTGAATACTTGTGTACAGCTTTTTATGTGGATATATGGTTTTCAAATCTCTAGTTATATATCTGGGAGTGGAATTGTAGGGTCGTATAGTAACTAAGGAACTGCTGAACTCCTTTCCAAAGTGCACCATTTTACATTGCCACAAACAGTGTATGGAGGTTTCAATTTCTGCACATCTTCACCAACACTTGTTGTTTGCTGGAATTTGTTGTTAGTCATCCTAGTGGATGTGAAGTGGATTTAATATGTTTGCTTAATGATGTGAAGCATCCTTTCTTGCGCTTGGTGGCCATTTGTATATCTTTGGAGAAATGTCTGCACAAGTCTTCTGCCTGTTTCGAGGCACTTTGGTTTTAATGCTTCCTAGTGAAGAATTTGGAAATAAAAAGCTACGAATAGGGATAAAAGGGAGATGTGATTTTGCATAAGGAAAACAAATGAATACCTAGACAGATTAGGTAAGAAATGCTGTATCTAAGGTAGGTGTACAGGAAAAGTCCCAAAGGATCAATTTTACTGGTCAGATCTCTGCAAATAACAGAGAACTGAGGAATACCTTAAACAGGCCTGCTGTAAGTTGCTTCAGACTTTGAGTGGATATCTTATTTTTGTAGTTCTGTAGAGTTAGACTGGCTGTAGAGAAGGCTTAGGGATCTCTTGCATAATTCTCAGCTTCTTTTTCTTCTAGAAAAAGGATTCCTATTTCAGTCAAGAAGTAAAACCTCTTGTTTAGACTATACATTTTCATTTGTTAAGTCCTTACTCTGAAAACAGAATATACTCATTGTGCATTTTAATTTTTTTGTCATCCTGTTATTACAACGTGAATTTTTAAAACCATGATAACATAAAAGATTGAACTAGAAGGAACTTGGGACTATGCTTAAAAGATGAGTTTGCAATTTTTGTCTTAGTAACATGAGTTTTGGGAGGTGGTGACAGAATTTGGACAGGAGAGTGGGCACAGTTGGACTTTTTATACCAAGTTAGCAGTTGCAGATAGGTGAAACAAGCGCATCTAAGTTAAATGAGATAAAAGACCTGGGGTAAAAGGCGTTCATATGAAAAATGCAAAAAGTCATTGCATTTTCTAAGACTCATAAACACTTTCAAGCTGTACTTTGGATATTATACCAAGTTATCAAGCATTTAAATATTTTTATATTGAACCTTACATGATCTCTGGCTATAATGTCAGTCTTCCTGTCAAATTGCTAGTATCAAGTGAGAACGTAAAGTCATTTTAACAAAAATGAATCCTTTGTTTATAAAGGTCTTATCCATTTGCAGTAGGTCAGAAGATAAATGGGAAAATGTTTTTAAGCCCATTAATTTTTTTGACAGTGTCTTGGTCTCTCTCTAGAAAGAAATAGAAATAGACTTGGGTAGGCCATGTATTGGCATGAGAAGAAAGAACAGGTGGCATTTTCAGTGATCCAGGAGTGTGTTGGATTGTTTGCCCAGGTTTTCCCCCCTACTGTGCAACCAAGTCCCAGACTTCTGATGGTAAAATTAACCAGGAGCTTTAGATTAACCAGGAGCTTTAGAATCAGACAGCTTCTTAGAAGAAATATGTCTTTTTTATGTTTTGTCTTAAAATAGTAAACTTTTTTATTTATACTATTTGGGGTGGGAAAGTAGAGGATTACCTCAGTCAAGTAGCTGTACCATTTCACCATGCTTATCATGGTCTCATTTATTTTAATATTTTAAAAATTCCTAATATCTGATGACAGGACCGCATGTTACAATGAAATCCATGAATCCCTTTTTGTTGAATTTATTCATCTTATCAGGAAATATTTATAAATCACAAACATATCTTGTAAATAAAATTTTGAAAACAAAGGCAGATAGCAAACAGACTACCAAACTGGAAAAATCTGGCTTGATTACCTATTGTTAATTCCAAGTTTTCCTTTTTAAAAGAAAGGGAACTTGAGTTATTTACAATTCATAGGCTGGAGGAAAGAATCCTGCTACTGCTAAGTCACTTCAGTCGTGTCCGACTCTGCGCGACCCCATAGATGGCAGCCCACCAGGCTCCCCCTAGTTGCTACCAATCCTAGAAAATTTAAGTGACCCTCTTATTCTTAGCTTTTAGTTCAGTAAGTTGAAATGATCAATATGTACAATATCAGACTGTCTTACTTATCATATCTAATTTATCTTTTATTTTAACACAGCTCCAGAAAGATCTAGAAGAGGTGAAGGTGCTACTGGAAAAAGCCACTAGGAAAAGAGTACGTGATGCCCTGACAGCTGAAAAATCCAAGATTGAGATAGAAATGAAGAATAAGATGCAGCAGAAATCACAGAGGAAAGCAGAACTTACAGAAAATGAGAAGCCAGCTGCTGTGGTTGCTCCTATTACAACAGGATATACAGTGAAAATCAGTAATTACGGTATGACTTGTCCCCCACATCACATCCAGCTCTTTCTGCCTCTGAGGAGGCCTGTTCTTCAACAGTGACTAACAGTCATTTTTGAAAAGTTTTGAGTGAATGTTTTTGGTGATTTGAAATAGAGGACCCGTCAGCTCTTATTTAATAAGATGTTTTTTAAGAGATTAAAAAGGAACGTATTCTGAAATATATTCAGTATATGTGGACCCAGCTTTGTGTCTGTGTTTATCAAAGAAAATTTGGATAATAGAAAAAAACCCAGAGATACTCCAGTAATAACCATAATACTGTTTAGAATACAATATTTTATAAGGGATATATTGCATGTCCCAATAAAACACATGTACAGTTAATATTTTTAAACTGAAGTGGAAAAGTATTAATCAATACTTGTTTATTTTACCATAAAATTGTAAGCATTCAGTATTTCCAACTCATTGGTAATAGTGATATATTGATATATGTTAGCTTGCTATTTAAACTTTTTTCTTGTGTGTGTATATATATACACTTTTTTTTAGATTTGCTGAATTTTCATATATATAGTTTTTTTTTTACTGGAGTATAGTTGCTTTACAATGTTGTATTAGTTTCTGTTGTACAGCAAAGTGAACTGGCTATGGGTATACTTACGTCCCCTCTTTTTTGGATTTCCTTCCCATTTAGGTCACCACAGAGCACTGAATCGAGTTCCCTATACTATATAGTCGGTTCTTATTACCTATCTGTTTTATACACAGCAGTGTATGTATGTAAATCCCAATCCATCCCACCACCACCACCCCATTCCCCCTTGGTATCTGTGTGTTCTCTGTGTCTGTGTGTCTTATTTTTACTTTGCTGGTAAGTTCACCTATACCGTTTTTCTCTTTCTGACTCCCTTCACTCTGAGACAATCTCTGGGTCCACTCACATCTCTGCGAATGGCACAGTTTGGTTCCTTTTTATGCTGAGTAATATTCCATTGTATGTATGTACCACATCTTTATTCATTTCTCTAGATGACGTATAGGTTCCTTCCATGTCCTGGCTATTGTAAATAGTGCATCAGTGAACGTTGGGACGCATGTATCTTTTGAATTATGGTTTTCTCTGGGTATATGCCCATAAGCGAGACTGCTGGATTGTATGGTAATTCTGAACCTCCAGACTGCTCTCCTCTGCGACTACACCACTTTACATTCCCACCAGCAGTGGAGGAGGGTTCCCTTTGCTCCATACCCTCTCCAGCATTTGTTGTTTGTAGATTTTTTGATGATGGCTAGTTTCATATATATGGACAGCTTTTTGTCTTCCTGTTCTTATTTCACTTTGCCAAACAACCACCCATATTAACTGAGGAAGGGAATCCAGTTAAATTCAAAAAACATTTTTGAGCATCTAATATCTTGTATTGTACTTGGGCTTGTGAATACACAACAGTGAGCAAGACCCACTCATGGTGTGGTTGGGACATAGACATACACCTGGTACCATAACAATGTCATAATACCATTTTTCCTCAGTTGACTGTAGACTTTGTTTTGGAAGCAGTACAGCTTGAAGTCTGAGGAATGAGCTCTCATGAAGGCAGGGATAATCTTTTTTTCTTTGTGCTCTCAATATCTAGCACATAGTAAGTACTTAATAAATACTTGCTTAACCAAATAAAGCTTTATAAAGTATTATGAGACTATAGCTGATAAAATAACTCTGCTGGAAGGTAAGAGTCAGGGAGAATTAGAAGAAACATCTCAGTTTAAAAGGTGCATTCAGCAATGGTGAAGAAAAGAGAATTGTATGAGCAAAGGACATAGAGAGATGAAGGTCATCATGTGTTTTGAGTATTGTCATAGCAAAAAAGTTTAAGTGCTGTGTTTAAGTGCTGTGCTGCAGTACGGTAGGAAATATGCTAAGTACTTTGACTGTAGAAAACTGGCCTGAATGTGGTAGGGTTATGGCATCTTAACTAGATAGGTTTGTGTTTAGGGAGAAACTGTTGTTGGTGAGGAAGATGGAAGTTCTCCAGAACCCTCTAGCACATTTTTTTTTTAAACACTACATTTCTATTCTACTGGACCAGGTAAGAAAATGTCATATATATATAGTATACAATAAATACATAAAAATACATTTTGTTATGTAATATGCTTTTTATATGATGTTTGTGTGTTTTCTGTAAACAATTCATCTAGGTTAGAGACCAAATAGTTTGATAATATATACTGAAATAACATTTTTTAGATGTTATTAGGTTAGTCAAATTTGATGTATTTGGTTGAATTTGACTCTAAATTTATATTCTGCTTAATCAGGGAAAGGGATTGAGGAAGCTAGGATTGCATTTGTTGAACTGCTTAGAGAAGTGGATATGATTATGGAATTAGATAATTATCTGAATTTTTTTAATGAACTATATGCATTTGTTGTTCCAGAGATAATATCAGGCTTTACTCCTGTTGTTTTCTGTTGTTACTGTTACCAGGATGGGACCAGTCAGATAAGTTTGTGAAAATCTACATTACCTTACCTGGAGTTCATCAAGTGCCTGCTGAGAGTGTGCAGGTGAATTTCACAGAGAGGTGAGTTCTCACAGTGGAGAATATTGCTTTATGATGGGTCCTTTCCTTTGCAGTTTCTAAAATTCCACTTGAGTATTAATCATCCTTTACATCTGCTTTAAAGGTTGAGTCTTCTGCTCTGAGATGGCCAAACGCACATTGTAAAATAGAATTGTGGCTTGTTTTCCACAGGAACTGATTATCCCGTTTTATAGAACCAGAAGGATAATGTGCTCACTATTGTGTTGTAGGTCATTTGATCTTTTGGTAAAGAACCTAAATGGGAAGAGTTACTCCATGATTGTGAACAATCTCTTGAAACCCATCTCTGTGGAAGGCAGTTCAAAAAAGGTACGTTTACGTTTTTGGTCATAATATTGTGAAATCTTATGAAATGAAGATGAACTGGAATTACCTTATTCTGCTGCTTGTTTCTTAAAGTTTTCTTTGGATATACCCGTGCTCACCTGTGTACGTGTTGTCTGTGGCTACTTTTGTGCTACGACGGCAAGTTTAAGTAGCTACAGCACACCATATGGCCCACAAAGCCTGAAATGGTAGATTTATCTAGTAGCTCTTTACAGAAAAAGTTTGCCAGCTCCTGCTTTAGAAAAGTAGATTATAAGAATAGTGCATTAGAATCAGGAGGGTATTAAACAAACAGAAAATAGCTAAGAATGAGACTTGGGTTTTAATGCCAGGTTTATCACTTATTGTGACCTTTGGCAGCTCACTTCATCATTTTGTTCCTCAGTTTTTTCATTTGTACAATGGGAATAAAATTTGTTTCCCAAAATTGAAATTAAGTATCTGAAAATATTTTTCGCTGATTGATCTCTCTTTTCTACCTAATTTAAATAAATGAAGTTTAATGCCTCTGGTGTATAGATGCGCCATTCTGCTGTGTTTACATAGTTATGAAGCAGCTGAAAGGGGACATTAGAATATAGTTTAATGATCAGCTTATGATTTCCTGCTCCTTCCTTTGTCCACTAATGGCATAGTTGAAGGTAGTACTCAAAGAACTCCTAGAATCATATGAATATTTGTTGAAAGGGTTGTATATTCTTGCTCTTTTTGCATATTCACCTTCCAAACTCCTTAACCAGTACTGCCTGACATGATTTTCTGCATGACTGACTGCTCTTACCATATTATTCTGTCCTTCAATCATCAGAATCCAGCCAATCCATTTTCAAATACACCAAAATCATCCCTTCTTGGAGCCTTTCTCCTTGCCATGTCAACTGCCTGGAAGGCCCTCTTTTGCTGGATCTTGGGCCACAGCTCAAATTTCACCTCAGAAAGGCTTTCCAAGTGAACTTCCTTCCCTAGTCCCCATTAATATCCTCTTTAATCTCCCCCAGTCCCATTAATACCCTCTTTTGATAGCACCTAGTATTTGAAGGCATTCCAGTTTTACTTGTATATGATTTCATTTCTCCATGAGTCCTCAGACTCCAGCCTATTTATAAAACTATTACTAACACCTAAACAGGTCCTGTACATAACAGTAACTCAAGTAATTGAGTAAATAATTATATTATAAATATTCATGCTTATCACCATGTATTCTAAGTTGTACCTGTTTTCTACTTTTTTCCTAGGTCAAGACAGATACAGTTCTGATCTTATGTAGAAAGAAAGCAGAAAACACACGGTGGGACTACCTGACTCAGGTTGAAAAAGAATGCAAAGAGAAAGAGTGAGTCTATTTTCATTGATTTTGAGAATTATATTTTTACTAGGATTATAGATTTTCATTGGTAATGGTCTGTTATTTGTATTATAGTCTATAATTGGACCACTTACCTTCTAATGTCCTCTGACTAACCAACCCAGTTATGTGTGCTTTCAGCTTGTCAGAGGGCACCAGAAGAGGGCATGTGTCTAGCAGGTTGCTTCTTAAGGAGGTCTTTGTACTTGTGGTTGGTGGTTTTTGCCAGTTCTTAATCTGGGGCTGTGGTACTTCTATACAGAGATTGCGTTTCAGTAGTTAGAGTAGCCCAGATACCCATATACAGTTTATGAGTTCCACAAGTTTCTGCTATATAATTAGAATTTCACTATCACTGCTGGGCTTCCCTCGTAGCTCAGTCGGTAAAGAATCTGCCTGCAATGCAGGAGACCTGGGTTCGATTCCTGGGTCGGGAAGATCCCCTGGAGAAGGAAATGGCAATCCACTCCAGTATTCTTGCTTAGAAAATTCCATGGACAAAGGAGCCTGGTGGGCTACAGTTCATGGGGTCGCAAGAGTCGGACACGATTTAGCGACTAAACCATCACCACCATCACTGGTATAGAGTGAAAAAGAGAATGTTTTTATCCTACTTAGTAACGGCTATTCTGAAAAAAATGTTTATTCAGAGCTACTGCCATTATTAGTCAAACATTCCTCTGTTCTCCTGCAGTGGTGATGTATTACACTGAGTCAGTTAGCCATCCACATCTCTTACCCCTCTTCTCATAGCCACTGGGCATTTGGGTTGTGGTTGGCTAAGAGTTAGGCATTATCTGTGGAATCGCTTTTAAATCTAGAATGGATCACCTGAATATAGGAACCTGTCTTACTGTTACTGTATTCCAAGAATCTGGCACTTAATGAGGTGAGTGGAAAAGTTAATGGGCCCAGTTTGCACACTGATTGAACTAGAAGTGTGCTTTTATACCACCAAGCCCAAGACTCTTGTATTCCAGTCTTAAGAGGAAGGCTTTTCTAATTAAAATATGTATGTGCTTCAGTATGTGCCTATGTGTTATAATGTATGTTTATTTTTCTCTCAATGAAATTTTCATAATACACGAGGAGACATGGTTTTAAAACATTAAAGCAGTTCAGAAAGGTAAATGATTATTTACTTACCTTTCCTGCTAAAACTCACCTGAAATGCCAGGGTCCCTTACTGTTTTTGATGACCATTCTTTGATGAGCTAAGTGTGGGTGTATATTGTCTTAGATAAATTCGTGCATGTTTTTATCCTTTCTTTGAGGATACTGTCTGGCTCTTATCTCATGTACTTCCTACAGCCTAATTTGTCTCTCTGTACTTAGTAATCATAAGGTATAAAATGTTACATATATATTCCTCCAATATTTATTGTGTTTTTTTAATAGAAAGCCCTCCTATGACACTGAAACAGATCCTAGTGAGGGATTAATGAATGTTCTAAAGAAAATCTATGAAGATGGAGATGATGATATGAAGCGAACCATTAATAAAGCCTGGGTGGAATCAAGAGAGAAGCAAGCCAAAGGAGATACAGACTTCTGAGACTTTAAAGTCTTTTTGGGAACTGTGATGTGGAAAAATGATGTTTCCAATAAGGAAATGTTGCTGAGCTGCACAAATAAATCTGACATATAACTACTTAAACAGCCTTCTTCTAAGTAAAGGCAATGAATTCTCCACTTCCTGCTGGAGGATTTATTTAAATAAAATACGCTTATTAAACACTTCCTCCATGGATGGTTTCTTTAGTAACCAGGTCATTTTATTCAAGAAGAGTAATGTTGTATTCTGGTGTGAAATGTAAAAAAGCAAATCTTGCCTAATGAAAATGCCACATTGTGTGTAATATTGTTCAGCTAAGGTAGAAAACAAAGTTCGTGCTTGCCTTTCAGTTCCTGACGTCAGCTCCTACCAGTGTAAGAATAAGTAAAAATAAAGCCTGAATTTTTACATAAAATGCAAATTTGTACCTGTGTTTTAAGGTGGTTATTAGAGGTTCATCGCTTTACTCCCACAGCTTAAGTAATGCATATAGCATGTATCACCATGGCCTAATAATCTAATCACATAGTTTTCTCTAGGCTTAAAGATATTTATGAATAAATTAGAACTAAATCTAAACATAATAGACAAATACATTTGTGTGGTACTAATAAGGAAGTTTTGCTATGAATCAGATAGATGGCTTATAAAAACAGTAACCCTAAAGCAACAATAAATGTGCAAATCCATGTATTTCATGCTCAGTAAAGTTAGTAAAGCTATTCTGTCCAAGAGTATGTTAGAAATGTCAGGTTTTTAGGAGTATTAGTTTATTTAAAGGTTATTATTCCTCCTAAAACGATAAGAGCAAGATGCACAACCCCCCACAATAACCAAAAACATTGAAAGAATTCTAAAATTATTAACAGTTTCTTAGAAAAAGGAATGTAAGTGACCTTTAATATACAAAAGTACCTTGTTCAGAAGAGAATTTTAAAAGTCTAAAGCAAACTGACTGTTATAGTATGGGGCAATACATATATCGTAATGGATTAAAAAGGTTGAGAAGCTTAAAGACTTGTATAGAGGAATACTTGGTAGTATTTATCAGAATTATATCTGTATTTATCCTTTCATAATTCTACTAGGCTCTTTCCCAAAGATAACACTGGCAAAAATTTGGAGTGATACTGAGGTATACACAAGATTGGAGACACCCGAATGTCAATTCATAGGGGAATGGGTGAGTAAACTAGTACTTTGAAACATCTACACTGAAAGTACTGATAGTCACCAAAAAATGAAGATTGTTTCCATATATTGATATACAGTGATCAACCAGGATACAGTAAGTGGAAAAGCAAAGTGCAGAACGTTGTTTGTGTTAAAACCTACCTTTTGTTGGCAAGGGTGAGAAATGTGAATACCTAATACATATTTCCCTGGTGGCTCAGACGGTAAAGCGTCTGTCTACAATGCGGGAGACCCGGGTTCGATCCCTGGGTTGGGAAGATCCCCTGGAGAAGGAAATGGCAATCCACTCCAGGACTATTGCCTGGAAAATCCAATGGACGGAGGAGCCTGGTAGGCTGCAGTCCATGCTAAGGGTTGGACACGACTGAGCGACCACTTTCATGCATTGGAGAAGGAAATGGCAACCCACTCCAGTGTTCTTGCCTGGAGAACTCCAGGGACAGGGGAGCCTGGTGGGCTGCCGTCTATGGGGTCACAGAGAGTTGGACATGACTGAAGTGACTTAGCAGCAATATATGTATGTATTTGCATAGAAATAGACAATGGAAGAAAAAATTCAAAACTAATAAAAATGGCCACCAATAGGGAAAGAAAAGAGATGGGATGGGAGCAATCCTGTGAATATGCCTTTTTCCATTGTGACCACCTAAAATTTAAGAATTTAAAACCTAAAAACCTGGGGACAGATCAAGATGGCAGAATAAAAGTATGTGGAACTCACCTCATAGAAATAGAGCAAAAATACACACACCTAAAGAATAATTCTCACCAAATACCCACTGAACACTGGCAAAAGATCTCAGAACCAGAGTGGCAAGGAAGACCACCACGTAGTTGGGCAGGACAAAACAAGAATCAGGGTGAGACCTGTGCCCCTGAGCTGTGACCAGTTTCCTCACCCTGGGATCCTTCACCAGCTGAGGGGTCAGCTGGGAAAGAAAGCCTCAGAGGCTCAAAGGAGAGTGCAGCACCTAGCTGGTGGCAGGCAGGGCAGAAAGAGAGGAGCATGGAGGGTCATGCCACCTCTGCACTTCCTGGCCCAAGCGAAGGGAACTGTACAGTGTGTTATAAAAACCTATAAGGGAAAAGAATGAAAAAATAGAGGTATATATGTGTATGTAGAGCTGAATCACTGTGGTACACCTGAAACATAACTGAATAAGTCAACTACATTTCAATTAAAAGAAAATGATCAAAATATCTTAGGAATGAACTTGGTGGCTCAGCTGGCAAAGAGCCCACAATGCAAGAGACCTGGGTTTGATCCCCGGTTGGAAAGATTGCCTGGTGAAGGCAGTATTCTGGCCTGGAGAATTCCATGGACTGTATAGTCCGTGGGGTCACAAAGAGTCGGACAGGACTGAGCGACTCACTTCAGGAATGAATCTAATCAAGGCAAAATACACGCTGAAAACTATAATAAACATTGATGAAGGATATAGGTGGTTCAAAGAAACAAAAACATGCCATGTTGTTGGATTAGAAGAATTAGTTAAAATGGCCATACTACCCAAAGCAATCTACAGGTTTAATGCAATCAGTGTACCCATGACGTTTATCACAGAACTAGAACAAGTAATCCTAAAACTTACATAGAACCACAGAAGATCCAGAACTATCAATGCAATCCTTAGGAGGAAAAAACATAGCTGCAGGCATAACCCTCCTGGACTTCAGACAATACTACAAAGCTACACTAGGCAAACTAGTATGGTGTTGGCACAAAAACAGACATGGATTGGTGGGTGGGAACAGAAAGTCCAAAAATAAACCCACAAACCTGTGGTCAGTTATCTTCGATAATGGAGGCAAGACTATATAATGCAGAAAAAGCCTCTTCTGCAAGTGGTGTTGGGAGAGCTAAACAGTTGCGTGTAAATCCACGAAGTTAGAAACACTTCCTCACATACAGAAAATATTCAGTATCTCTCAACTGATAATGGAAAAAAATTTGGAAAGGAATACATGTTTATGTGAATCACTTTGCTGTACACCTGAAGTTAACAATGCTGTAAGTCAACTGTACTTCAATATTTTAAAAAAGAAAAACCCTAAAACTTGCCAACAAAATATAGTGTTATACTACTTTCAAGTGACCTTAGAATACAGTGTTTTGTCCATTTTCTAGGGACAAAAAACCCACACAAGTCATAATGCAATCATTACTATTAACAGTAAAATAAAGAGTAAAAGTAGTAGTACATTGAAACCATATTTACATATTATGTGATGACAGTAGTAATTAGATTGACATTAGGAATTCAAGATTTTTTACAGTATAATTATCAGTATAAACTTACCATTATTAATCTTAAAAAAAGTACACATCTCCTAGAAATTTCCACCAAAAGGGCCTAAGTTCAGTTCAGTTCAGTTCAGTCGCTCAGTCGTGTCGGACTCTGCGACCCCATGAATCGCAGCACACTAGGCCTCCCTGTCCATCACCAACTCTGGGAGTTCACTCAGACTTACATCCATCGAGTCCGTGATGCCATCCAGCCATCTCATCCTCGGTCGTCCCCTTCTCCTGCCCCCAATCCCTCCCAGCATCAGAGTCTTTTCCAATGAGTCAACTCTTCGCATGAGGTGGCCAAAGTACTGGAGCTTTAGCTTTAGCATCATTCCTTCCAAAGAAATCCCAGGGCTGATCTTCAGAATGGACTGGTTGGATCTCCTTGCAGTCCAAGGGACTCTCAAGTCTTCTCCAACACCGCATCAATTCTTCGGCGCTCAGCCTTCTTCACAGTCCAACTCTCACATCCATACATGACCACAGGAAAAACCATAGCCTTGACTAGACGGACCTTAGTCGGCAAAGTAATGTCTCTGCTTTTGAATACACTATCTAGGTTGGTCATAACTTTTCTTCCAAGGAGTAAGCGTCTTTTAATTTCATGGCTGCAATCACCATCTGCAGTGATTTTGGAGCCCTCAAAAATAAAGTCTGACACTGTTTCCCCATCTAATTCAGAATTCAATAGCAATGAGCAGCACCCTAAAGGGCTCAGATATAGTCTCTACTGACATTTCCTACTGAAAAACCAACTCTTAAAAAAAATGTATGAGGCAGGAAATAATATCCAAGGTAAGCTTGGGTTATCTTATGCCAGAAGGCAAAGGAACTATCAAATACCCTGTACCAAATGAACAGGTTACAGGACCCAAGAGTGAAAGGATTATTTTGAGCATCAAAATCATGTATGGAGGGGACTGAAACAAACACACAGAAATTATAAAATTGTCACTATCATAATGATAGTGAAAAATCATATTACCTTTGGAAGTTGGTATAGCACCAACTTACTCTAAAAACTAACAGAAAATCATGTATGTATATCTAGTCTTTAAGAGACTTATTTCAGGAAAATAAATTAAGTTCCTTACAGAAAAATGCCAGCTAATGCAGAAAAAGTCATGGAATTTAGAAAATCACCATTAATTCAAACAGGTCAGGGTAACAACCATCAGCGAAATGCTAAAATCATTAGGTGACAGGCTAATAAACGGAGAACTTCAAATGCAGGAGTGATGCTGACCCCTCCTGAGTCCACTGAACTTAAATCAGGAGGCAAAGGATGAGACTGCCAGCAAAGAAGAGTGGAAGCAAAGGCATCAAACAGTGAAACTGGTCACTTCAACGTATCAGAACTAAGAAGCACACAACAAAGGCTGTATCAAGGAAGGCATCACATATGTGAAGGAGCTAACACTTAAATACCAGCTGTCAGAGTTTTAAGCAAAGGATTGGAATGATAGTTTGCTCTACAGAAAAATGACTAGAGCAAAAGTTGGACAATCAAATAGGAGCCTTCTGATGTAATGGAGCAGGATACACAGCATCCATTCCTAAAATATTAAACCTGAATCTGCTCAAGCCATTGGATGTAAATACCACTTTATAGGAATAGAGGACTAAGTTAAAGGACACATAAAGAAGCAAACAGCCAAATGTTGACATTCTACAGGACCAATAACCGGGCTCCTCCAACAAATTAATTGCATGAAGAAAAAAGGGAGGAGTAGAGATGGCAAAAAAAAAAAAAGTGAACAGTACTTGAACCCTGATTCAAAGGGAAAGGTAGGTTATCAGTGATATGCCAGACGTCAGCAGCTTTCATGTTCTTATGATCTGTAATCAGTCAGTAGTCACTCAGTCTTGTCCAACTCTTTGCAACCCCACGGACTGCAGCACTCCAGGCTTCCCTGACCAGCGTCATTTCCCGGAGCTTGCTCAAATCCATGTCCATCAAGTCGGTGATGCCATCCAACCATCACACCCTCTGTCATCCCCTTCTCCTGCCTTCAGTCTTTCCCAGCATCAGGGTCTTTTCCAGTGACTCAGTTCTTTGCATCAGGTGGCCAGAATATTGGAGTTTCAGCTTCAACATCAGTCCTTCCAATGAACATTCAAACTGATTTCCTTTAGGATTAATGGTTTGATATCCTTGCAGTCAAAGGGACTCTCAAGAGTCTTCTCCAATACCACAGTTCAAATACATCAATTCTTTGGTGCTCAGCTTTCTTTATAGTCCAACTCTCACATCCATACATGACTACTGGAAAAACCATAGCCTTGACTAAACGGACCTTAGTTGGCAAAGTAATGTCTCTGCTTTTGAATATGCTGTCTAGGTTGGTCATAGCTTTTCTTCCAAGGAGCAAGCATCTTTTAATGGCTGCAGTCACCACCTGCAGTGATTTTGGAGCCCCCCCAAAATAGTCTGTCACTGTTTCCATTGTTTCCCCATCTGTTTACCTTAAGTGATGGGACTGGATGCCACGATGATAGTCTTTAATGTCGAGTTTTAAGCCAACTTTTGCACCCTCCTCTTTCACTTTCATCAAGAAACTCTTCCTCTTCACTTTCTGCCATAAGGATGGTGTCATCTGCATATCTGAGGTTATTGATATTTCTCCCAGCAATCTTGATTCCAGCTTGCCCTTCATCCAGCCCAGCCATTTCACATGATATATTCTGTGTATAAGTTAAATAAGCAGGGTGACAATATACAGCCTTGACGTACTCCTTTCCCAATCTGGAACCAGTCTGTTGTTCCATGTCCAGTTCTAACTGTTGCTTCTTGACCTGCATACAGATTTCTCAGGAGGCAGATAAGGTAGTCTAGTATTCCCATCTCTTTAAGAATTTTCCAGTTTGTTGTGATCTACAAAGGCTTTCGTGTAATCAATAGAGCAGATGTTTTTTCTGAAATTCTCTTGCCTTTTCAATGATCCAATGGATGTTGGCAATTTGATCTCTGGTTCCTCTGCCTTTCCTAAATCCAGCATGAACATCTGGAAATTCACGGTTCACATACTGTTGAAGCCTGGTTTGGAGAATTTTGAGCATTACTTTGCTAGCATGTGAGATGAGTGCAATTGTGTGGTAGTTTGAACATTCTTTGGCATTGACCTTCTTTGGGATTGGAATGAAAACTGACCTTTTCCAGTCCTGTGGCCACTGTTGAGTTTTCCAAATTCTCTGGCATATTGAGTGCAGCACTTTCACAGCATCATTTTCCAGGATTTGAAATAGCTCAACTGGAATTCCATCACCTCCACTAGCTTAGTTCATAGTGATGCTTCCTAAGGCCCACTTGACTTAGCATTCCAGGATCTAGGTGAGTGGCCCTAGGTGAGTGATCACACCATCGTGGTTATCTGGGTCATGATCTTTTTTTGTACAGTTCTTCTGTGTATTCTTGCCACCTCTTCTTAATGTCTTCTCCTTCTGTTAGGTCCATACCATTTCTGTCCTATATTGAGCCCATCTTTGCATGAAATGTTCCTTGGTATCTCTAATTTTCTTGAAGAGATCTCTAGTCTTTCCCATTCTATTGTTTTCCTGTATTTCTTTGCACTGATAACTGAGGAAGGCTTTCTTCTCTCTCCTTGCTATTCTTTGGAACTTTGCATTCAAATGGGTATATCTTTCCTTTTCTCCTTTGCCTTTCGCTTCTCTTCTCAGCTATTTGTAGGGCCTCGTCAGACAACCATTTTGCCTTTTTGCATTTCTTTTTCTTGGGGATGGTCTTGATCCTCCTGTACAATGTCACAAACCTCCATCCATAGTTCTTCAGGCATTCTAACAGGCACTCTAATCCCTTGAATCTATTTGTCACTTCCACTGTATAATTCTAAGGGATTTGATTTAGGTCATACCTGAATGGTCTAGTGGTCTCCCCTATTTCCTTCAATTTAAGACTGAATTTGGCAGTAAGGAGTTCATGATCTGAGCCACAGTCAGCTCCAGGTCTTGTTTTTGTTGACGGTATAGAACTTCTACATCTTTGGCTGCAAAGAATATAATCAATCTGATTTTGGTATTGACCATTTGGTGATGTCCATGGGTAGAGTCTTCTCTTGTGTTATTGGAAGAAGGTGCAGCCAAATAAAAAAGTTGTCTCCTTTTCTACTTTGCTAATACTACTACCTTAATTCAGGCCCTTGTCATCCTGAACAATTAACATGTCCTCCTAGCTTATCTTGCTTGTAGTCTTTTCCTTTCACAGCCACCCACCACACAGGTGTTATATGTAGGGCAAAGTAGCATGTCATTCCTTTGCTTAAAACTCTTGACAGCTGGTATTTAAGTCTTAGCTCCTTCACATGTGATGTCTTCCTTGACATAGCCTTTGTTGTGTGCTTCTTAGTTCTGATATGTTGAAGTGACCGCAGTTTCACTGTTTGATGCCTTTGCTTTCACTGTTTTCTTTGCAGACAATCTCATCCATTGCCTCCTGATTTAAGTTCAGGTGTCAGCTCCAGGAACATCTTGTAGATGGATGTTAGGTAGGTGCTTCCATACTACCCTATGGATATTTTATCACTGGGCTGACGACATCAAGTTACTGCACAAGACAACTTTTTCTCCCTTTATTCATTTCTGTTACAGATGAAATAAATATGAATATAGCAAATATATACCTTTCTAGCAGGACTTTTCCTCCTGGGATAGGTTTTCAGGCCTTAAAGAGGCACATTTTGTTCTAAGGGCTCTTGAAGATGGAGCAAGAAAATAAGTAGTGATTCTTTTTTGATTCAGCCATCACACAGAGGTTGAGCATTAGTTAGATAATCCAGAACATCACACTTACTTTCCAATGTACTGTCTGTCTTCACAGTCAACTAAAAGTAAAGTGAGCTGTGCAGATCTGGGTAGCCAGCGCAGGATTAAAAATTGCCACACATGAGCTACATGTCAATGAGCTGGAGGAATAGTAAGATAATACTGCGGGATGAAGTAATGCTCTTCAAAAAACATTCAGGAACACTCACATGTTGCTAAAAGATTAAACTTGAAGGAAAAGACAACCATACAGAACATATTTTCACAAACTTTTTTTTTTATTACTCTTTGCACTATGCTTGGGAACAATATGTTTAGAAAAATATTATTCACTGACAGAACACTCAAATAAAAATCAGGTTTTTATCTATTAGAAAAGACTCTTCTTGCCTAAGTGGTTTTCCTGCAAGGTCAGTAGGTTCTGGAGCTGATCACCATATTGCTCGCTGGATCCCAGACAGTTGTCCATGATCAGCTAAGTGACGGAAGACAATACGGCTGAGCCTCCAGCGCCGCTTTACGCCTCGTGGACGGGATGTCATAACACATCGATTTCTGATTCTAACGGGGCAGCTATCCCGGGGAAGGGCAGCAATTTCTTCATCAGCCACCTCCTAAGGGAAGTTGCAACGTTATTTACACAGATCACATGCATTTATTTATTCTAGATGATGAGTCAATGCTCAGAGGAAGAGAACACAAAAGGCTAGATTCATTAATGCAGCCGAGTTTGGCAAAAGAACCCTGGGTACCATGATGAATTTTACTGAGTAGAAACAAACAAGCCAGAAAGAAACAAACAGGCCAGAAAGAAACAATGCAGAATTGACACACTTGCAATGTAATTTTTCAAAATTAAACTGAAACCTAACAAACATAACCAAGAATCCACAAACTAAGTGTAAAGCTCGAAAAGCTTTCACCAGTAGAAAACAGCTGTGTAACCAGCAACTAGACGAAGAAACAGTGTCAGTACCTAAGACTTCCCTCTCCTCTTTCGGTCACTGACCTCCCGGCTAACATTCTCATTTCTCTTTTGGAAAATACATGAATGCATTTCTGTTGTCTCCCCAAATGATTTCCCCAGCTTCGCTGAGAAAATCGATATAGAACACTGTGTAAGTTTAAGATGCACAATGTGATGTCATGATACATGTATATACTGTGAAAAATAATTACCACAACAAGGTTAACACCTCCATCACCTCACATAATTACCTTGTGTGTGAGAGAACACTGAAGATTTACTCTTTAAGCAGCTTTCAAATATGTAATACAGTAGTGCTAACTATGGTCCACATGCTGTACTTATTTAACCCCAGAACTTATTCACCTCATAACTGGAAGTCTGTACCCTTTGGCCAACACCTCCCCATCTCCCCTAATCCCCAGGCTCTGGTAACTACCATTCTACTGTTTCTATCAATTTGGTTTTTCAGACTCTAAATATAAGTGAGATCATACAGTATTTGTCTTTCTGACTGACTTCACTTAGCATAATGCCCTCAAGGTACATCTATGTTATTGCAAAGGGCAAGATTTCTTTTTTTAATGGCTAAACAGTATCATACTCTGGGCTTCCCAGGTGGCTCAGTTGGTAAACAATCTGCCTGCCATGTGGGAGACCCAGGTTCAATCCCTGGGTAGGGAAGATCCCCGGGAGGGCATGGCAAACCGCTCCAGTATTCTTGCTGGAGAATCCCATGGACAGAGGAGCCTGGTGGGCTACAGTCCATGGGGTCGCAAAGTCAACATGAGCACACATGCAGTATCGCACTACCACACTCTGTGCCGCTGTGTGTGTGCAAATCACACTCTTGGAGTGGCACGTTCACCTGCTGATAGACAGTCAGGCTGTTTCCATGCCCTGGCTACTGTGGATAATACTGGAGTGAACACAGGGATGCAGCTCTCTCTTCATTTCTATCTAGTGATTTCATTTCCTTCAGGTTTATACTCAGATATGGAATTGCTGGATCATACGTGGTAGTTCTAATCTTTAATATTTTGAAGAGCCTCTAAACTATTTTCCACAGTGGTTGTACCAATTTACATTCCCAACAGCAGTGCACAGGGTTCTCTTCCCCACATCTTCACCAACATTTATCTCATCTTTTGGACAGTAGCCATTCTGACAGGTGTGAGGTGAGAGCTCTTTGTAGTTTTTGTTTGCATTTCCCTGATTAGTTGAGCATCTTTTCATGTACCTGTTGGTCATTTGTGTCTCTTTTGGAAAACTGTCTATTCAGGTTCTCTGCTATTTTTTCATCATTTTTGGGGGGGGTGCTACTGAGTTGCATGGCTTCCTTATATTTGGGGGATATTAAGCTCTTGTCAGGCACATGGCTTGCAAGCGTCTTCTCGCACTTTGCAGGCTGCCTTTTCACGCTGCTGCTCTCAGCGTGACGTAGTCCACTTGCTTTCCTTTGTCGCTTGCACCTTTGGTGTCACAGCTAAAAAAAAATCACTGCAAAGGTCAATGTCAAGGAACTTTTACCCCTTGTTTCCTTCCAGCAGTTTCACACTTTCAATTCTTTTAAGTCTATCCCATTTTGAGTTTCTGTGAATGGTGTTAAGATAGGGGACCAATTCTACTCTTCTGCATGTGAGTATCCAGTATCTCCAGCACCACTCACGGAGAAGCTATCCACAACACCCACTGAGTATTTTGGCTCCCTTGTCGAATACTTGTTGACCAGTTATCTGTGGATTTATTTCCAGGTTCTCAATTCTGTTCCACTGGTGTATGTGTCTGTTTTTATGCCACTACCATACTGTTTTTTTTTTTTTTTTTAACCTTTCAAATCCACTTTTATTTTCCTTTTTCCTCCTCACATACAGAACTTTTCCACACACTCAATTTCTTGTAGCTATAAAGTCACTTGATGTTGGTCAGGTACCATTTTATCCCTTAAAACTTTGCTGGCATCAAAATATGACAGTTAACCAGTGTTAAATCTATAAAATATTTACATAGCACAGCACATTAAGCTTTAGACACTTGGCAATTAAACCACATAAAAATTGGACAAGAACCTACATGTTCAGAATCAGGTGTTCACAGTCCCTATCTGTGTACATGGTTCAAAAGGCAGCAGAGGCAACAGGCAGTTACTCCGAAGGACATGGACCACTATTATCTGGAAGCACATTATGTTATCCCAGTGTCATGTACCACTCCACCTTTCTCCAAGGCGGTCTCATAATTCTGGAATGGCAGGTCCCACTTATACAAAATGAAGACAGACAACACAACGTTTACTCTGTAGAGACATCCTAACTCCTACTATGCATGCATGGTGATCTTGAATGCAACGCGTCCTAAAAACTTGTCACGGTCATTCTGGGTTTTTAGGTTGGGTGATCCATCAATCTTGCACTCAACCATTACTTCTTTTACATCACCATCACTACCAAAGCTGACCTGGACGGCAACTAGTGGCTGCAGGTAGCTCCCATGCAGTTTTTTCCCATAATATGGAAAATATTTTAAATCTATCGTTCCATTGGAAGGATAAGTTGATAGAAATGCTGTGCTTTCACTCTTTGCAATACAGTCTATCCTGGGTTCTCCTTGAGGCTTTAATCCAATTATTCTGTTCATTTTCACAAGAATACAAGGCTTTCCTTCTTGGTAGCCAAACGTGGGATCATCCACACCACTGCATGCTTCAAGTAAAGCAAGAGGAAACTGACACGCTGTGTATTCTGGACCCTTCTGCTCAAAAAAGGTTCCACTGGTACAATCTGTGAGATTCTTCTGTTCTTCTAAGCCATATGGCTTTAGAAATTTCTTAAGGTCATCAATGTACCCTTGATAGGATTCTAAATCAGACAGGCTGAATGAAAAATCCAACACAGACACTGGTTTTGGAAAAACCATAAGTCCTGGACTAGGAATCTGGTCACGATATTTTGGAACCTCATCATTCAGAGTCTGAAGCATGGCCCACATTGTGAATGAAAAGAGTGCCGCCAGGAACCCATAAAAGACTAGGTAGAAGAGCAAGATCAAACCCCAGCTCTTGGCGGTGCGCCCCAGGAATTCTCCGGTTGTCCGGTTGTAGATGAAGAGCTTCCACTCGGCCAGGCTTTGGTTGAAGGACTTCTTGTCTGTCTTCGTCATGGTGTGTGTGCCGACGGCGAGAGGAGCGGCGGCCGCGGGGGTGGAAGCGGCGAGGAGCGCTGAGGCGCGTCCCGGCACGAGCGGGGAAGCTCGGCGGCGGCGGCGGGAAGCGGGACGGCAGAGGAAACCTTCTCGCTGCGGTGAGCGCTCAAGCAGACTGCGCTGCGCCGCGCCGAGCCAGGCCGCCACTCCGGCCGCCCATACTGTTTTGAATATTATAGCTTTGTAAACCAGGAAATGTGATGCCTCCAACTTTGTTCTTCTTTCTCAGGATTGCTTTGACTCTTTGATGGTCTTTTGTAGTTCCATACAAATTTTAGGATTATTTTTTCTATTTCTGTGAAAAAAATGCTATTGGAATTTTGATAAGAATTGCACAGAATTTATAGATGGCTTTGTGTAGTATGGGCATTTTAAAAACATTAATTCTTCCAACCTATGAACATGGAATATCTTACTTATTTGCATCTTGCTTATGGTAAATGTTTCTTTTAATGTGCTGCTGAATTTGGTCTGCTAGTATTTTATGGGGAATTTTTCCATCTCTATTCATTAGGTATACTGACCTGTAGTTTTCTTTCTTTTTAGTGCCCTTATCTGGCTTTGCTATCAGGGCAATGCTGGGCTCATAAAATGACTTTGGGAGTGTTTGTTTCCCTCTTACTCGATGTTTTGGAAGAGTTTGAGAAGAACTGGCACTAGCTCCTCTTTAAATGATTGGTAGACTTTACTCCTGAAGGCATATGGTCCTGCACTTTTTTCTGATTACTGATTCAATCTCCTTACTCATCACTGGTCACTTCAGATTTTCTGTTTATTCATAATTCAGTCTTGATAGGTTTTATGTTTCTAGGAATTTATCTCTTTCTTCTAGGTTAGCCAGTTTGTTGGCCTACGATTGTTCTTATCAATTTGTTATGATTCTCTGTATTTCTTTTGGTATCAGTTGTAATATTTCCTCTTTTGTTGCTGATTTTATTTGAATCTTCTCTCTCTTTTACTATGTTAGTCTAGCTAAACGCTCATCAATTTTATCTTTTCAAAAAAATCAGCTCTTAGTTTCACATATCTTTACTGTTTTTCTGGTTTCTATTTTCATTTATTTCTGTTCCAGTGTTGGATTCTGCTAATTTTGGGCTTATCTGTTTTTATTTCTAGAACCTTGAGGTATTAGGTTATTTCCCATAAGATTTTTGAAGTATGCAAGTGTGAAACCTCTGAAGACCAAGTAGAAGGAAATGTTTGACATGAAGATGAAGAGGAGGAAGGACAGGAGCACAGAACCTTGACATCTACAGTAAAGATTCTGACTGCTGAGATGCAAAGACAAGTGATCAGGTTAGATTTACATTTTTAAAACATCATTTGCAATGTAAGGAAATAAATATGGTAAGGGCAAAAATGGTTCAGGGGGAAAACACAGATTACTGCAGTAGCTAGCACTAAGGTTTTGTCAGGACAGATTTATTCTTACGTATGTGCTTAAAAGTATGTGTATTATTGTGCATGTGTTTGTATGGGATAGACCCTTACTAGACTATGATGTAAGTAAAATAATTACTCTAACATATTAAAAACACATAAACGTATGAAAATGTATATGAAAGCCACTAAGTTTATATTGAGCTTCCCTGGTAGCTCAGACCAGGTAAAGAATCCACCTTCAATGCACGAGACCTGGGTTTGGTGCATGGGTGCGGAAGATCCCCTGGAGAAGGGCGTGGGAACCCACTCCAGCATTCTTGCCTGGAAAATCCCCATGGACAGAGGAGCCTGGTGGACTGCAGTCCATGGGGTCACAAAGAGCTGGACATGACTGAGTGATAAGCACAAGTTTATATTAATTATTCAGCATTAAGAGTAGTTCCTGACCTCCAAAAGCTCATACATATGTTGCTATTAAGAAATACTGACAAATCTGTGTGCTAAAAATTACAAAACACTGATGGAGAAAAATCAAAGACCAAAATAAATGAAGTGATATACTTAAAAAAAAAAAGAAGTAATGATAAAATTATATGAAACATGATTAAGTCAATGAATGGTAAATAGTAAGAACTACAAAAGGAACTGAACAGGAGAAATGACTGGACTGGTAGAACATGAAGAACAGCTACAAATTGTTAACATGTGTATGAACATAAAGATTTAAGGCAGTGTACAACTGAGGAAACCAGAAGTGAAAGAGACACATGTACCCCAATGTTCATTGCAGCACTGTTTATAATAGCCAGGACATGGAAACAACCTAGATGTCCATCAGCAGATGAATGGATAAGAAAGCTGTGGTACACATACACAATGGAGTATTACTCAGCCATTAAAAAGAATTCATTTGAATCAGTTCTGATGAGATGGATGAAACTGGAGCCGATCATACAGAGTGAAATAAGCCAGAAAGAAAAACACCAATACAGTATACTAACACATATATATGGAATTTAGAAAGATGGTAATGATAACCCTGTATGCAAGACAGCAAAAGAGACACAGATGTATAGAACGGACTTTTGGACTCTGAGGGAGGAGGAGAGGGAGGGACGATTTGGGAGAATGGCACTGAAACATGTATACTATCATGTAAGAAACGAATCGCCAGTCTATGTTCGATACAGGATACAGGATGCTTGGGGCTGGTGGGGGATGATCCAGAGAGATGATATAGGGTGGGAGGTGGGAGAGGGGTTCAGGATTGGGAACTCATGTACACCCGTGGCAGATTCATGTCAATGCATGGCAAAACCAATACAGTATTGTAAAGTAAAATAAAGTAAAAATAAAAATTAAAAAAAAAAAGATTTAAGGCAGTGTACAAATGAGGAAACTAGGCAAAGGGAAAATGAGACAAAAGAGCATTCTGTGAGAGCCTGTAAATTCATTAGCACCAGGACAGAAATTCGCCTTGTAAGCTAGTTGGCAGGCAAGAAAGAGCCATGTTAAGTTCCCAGGATTAAGAGAGGCTCTACACAACTATTGATGGTTCTCAAACCAGAGACTCTTCATGGAGGTCTTCATAAATTTGTCCTCCCTAACATCTTAAGCTTTGTTTCTCAGGAGCCACTTCTTATTACTGCCTAAATATAGGCAAGTAGCTTAATGTCATTACAATAAAAGCTGTAACAGAATGGTCCAAGGCACTCTGTTGTCTGCTTATCTGGCTGAATTTAGATAAGATTTTAAAAGAATCCATGATAATGAAGAACCTATACATTATTCTCCAAATTTATATGAATGAAATAATTTTTACTCTAAGCTTTTGATAAGTTTAATGGCCTTGAGTATGAGTTATAGACTCTGATAAGACTCCTGCATGCAGGTATTTTATGCTGACAGTTGGGCCCAGGACTTATGCTTCAGGAAGCCTGAGCTGACATTCTCTTTTTCAAGTTAAAGAGTATGACAAGAAGTCAAACCTATATGGAAGGCCACCTCATGGGTAAAGGAATTCAGAAGCAGGCTTAGGGATGGCCTTGGATAAGGAATAATGTAGGTCATGTGCTGGGCACGCTGAAAGACTGGAATGAACTGGAGAGACACCATAGGTCAAATAACTATCCAATTTCTGTGTGGTCACCATGCCTCAGTACTTTCTAAGCATCACCTAATGAAATGGCTGCAAGGCTAGTTAAGAATGAATAATTTTTTTATTTGAAACTAATCAAAAGTTTCAATGGTATTTGTTTATGTTGACCAAGAAAACGAGATTCTAGTCTCTACAAAGTACACTAAGTTACAACCAACAGTATGAAGTGATTTGAGTTAACGATTTTCTGGCAGATACTCATCTTAATTAGCTAACCTGAAGGTGTTTTGGAAGAATAGTATTCTTCCTGAGAGAATTGATCCGTAGCCTCTCATCTGCATACTCATAGGCCATTTTTCTTCTCTTTACATCACGCAACATTCTCCAATCGACATAGTAACTTCGAGCTTGGCCTGAAGCTGATGAAGGAACCACCTAAAAGAGACAAGGAATAAGTGGAGGAGAGTCAGACCCAGGGTTTGCCAGAGGATCACAACCCAACTCCACCCACCAGCCTCTCAAAGAAAGAAAACTACTGTCCCACAACCCACACAATAATCTGCAAATTCAGGCCAGACACTATCCTGGGACTACCTGGCCCCCGGCCCTCAGTGGGTGAACACTGCTGGGATGTAAAAGATGTCTCTTACAGAGGAACACTTCTCCAAAGTTGAGAAACATAACCAACCTATCACATACATAAAGTACAAACAGCACTTGAGATAAAATGAGGTGACAGAAAAACATATATGAGGCGAAGGAACAAGATAAAACCTCGTAAGAGCAACTAAGTGATATGGAGGTAGGCAATCTACCCAAGAAACAGTTCAGAGTAATGATTGTAAAGATGATCAAAGGACTTGGCAGGAGCACAGATGCAGAGAGCAAGAAATTATAAGCTTTCAAAAAAGAATTAGAAAATACAAAGAACAATGAAACAGAATTAAAGAATGCAATAACTGAAATGAAGGATATCTCACACACTAGTAAAGTAATGCTGAAAATTCTCCAAGCCCGGCTTCAGCAATATGTGAACCGTGAACTTCCAGATGTTCAAGCTGGTTTTAGAAAAGTCAGAGGAACCAGAGATCAAATTGCCAACATCCTCTGGATCATGGAAAAAGCAAGAGAGTTCCAGAAAAACATCTATTTCTGCTTTATTGACTATGCCAAAGCCTTTGACTGTGTGGATCACAATAAACTGTGGAAAATTTTGAGAGAGATGGGAATACCAGACCACCTGACCTGCCTCTTGAGAAACCTGTATGCAGGTCAGGAAGCAACAGATAGAACTGGACATGGAACAACAGACTGGTTCCAAATAGGAAAAGGAGTACGTCAAGGCTGTATATTGTCACCCTGCTTATTTAACTTATATGCAGAGTACATCATGAGAAACACTGGGCTGGAAGAAACACAAGCTGGAATCCAGATGGCCAGGAGAAATATCAATACCCTCAGATATGGAGATGACACCACCATTATGGCAGAAAGTCAAGAGGCGCTAAAAAGCCTCTTGATGAAAGTGAAAGAGGAGAGTGAAAAAGTTGGCTTAAAGCTCAACATTCAGAAAACAAAGATCATGGCATCTGGTCCCATCACTTCATGGGAAATAGATGGGGAAACATTGGAAACAGTGTCAGACTTTATTTTTGGGGTTCCAAAATCACTGCAGATGGTGACTGCAGCCAAAGACACTTACTCCTTGGAAGAAAAGTTATGACCAACCTAGATAGCATATTCAAAAGCAGAGACATTACTTTTCCAACAAAGGTCCGTCTAGTCAAGGCTATGGTTTTTCCAGTGGTCATGTATGGATGTGAGAGTTGGACTGTGAAGAAAGCTGAGTGCTGAAGAATTGATGCTTTTGAACTGTGATGTTGGAGAAGACTCTTCAGAGTCCCTTGGACTGCAAGGAGATCCAACCAGCCCATTCTGAAGGAGATCAACCCTGGGATTTCTTTGGAAGGAATGATGCTAAAGCTGAAACTCCAGTACTTTGGCCACCTCATGCAAAGAGTTGACTCATTGGAAAAGACCTTGATGCTGGGAGGGATTGGCGGCAGGAGGAAAAGGGGACAACAGAGGATGATATGGTTGGATGGCATCATCGACTTGGTGGACGTGAGTTTGAGTGAACTCTGGGAGTTGGTGATGGACAGGGAGGCCTGGCATGCTGTGATTCATTGGGTCGCAAATAGTTGGACACGACTGAGCGACTGAATTGAACTGAATAGAAGGAATCAGTATGGACTCAGTGATTCAGAAGAATGGATCAGTAAGCTGGAAGACATAGGAGTGGAAATCACTCCCATGTAACAGAAAAAAGAATGAAAAATAATGAGGCCAGATTAAGGGACCTCTGGGATAACAGGAAGCATGCTAACAGTCACATTATAGGGATCCCAGTGAGAAAGGGTCTGAGAAAATATTTGAAGAAACAATAGCTGAAAACATCTGTGATTTGGGCAGGGAAACAGTCACCCAAGTACAAAAAGCACAGAGAGTCCCATACAGGATTAATTTACAAAGGAAATATACCATAACACATTGTAATAAAAATGACAAAAGTTAGAAAGAGAATATTAAAAGCAACAAGGGAAAAGCAACAAATGACTTATAAGGGAATTCCCATAAAAGTACCAGCTGATTTTTCAGCACAAACTGCAGGCCAGAAGAATGTGCATGAGGTACTTAAAAATGATGAAAGAGAAAAACCTATAATCAAGAGTACTCTGCTCAGCAAGGGTCTCATTCAGATCTGATGGAGAAATCAAAAGCTTTCCAGACAAGCAAGAGCTAAGAAAATCGAGCACCACAAAACCAGCTTTATAACAACTGCCAAAGAAACTTCAAGAGGCAGAAAAGAAAAGGCCACAACTAGAAACGAGAAAATCACAAAATGGAAACACTCACTGGTAAAGGTAAACATACCATAAATGTAGGAAATCATCCATGCACAAAGCTAGGAGGGAGGTTAAAGACAAAAGTAACAAGTAGTAAAACCATCTGCATCCACAATAAGCAGTTAAGGGTTACACAAAACTAGATGTAAAATATAAAATAAAGAGTAGTAATCATGAGGGGAAGAGAGTACAAATGCAGAGTACCTAAAATGCACTAGAAAATAAAAGATCAACTTACAACAAGCACGTAAAACTACACACTCCAATGCAAAACCTCATGGTAATTTCAGCAAACCAGAAGTCTGTAATATACATACAAAATGAAAATGAAATCCAAATATAACACCAAAGACAGTCATCAAATCACAAGAGAACAAAAGAGTGTAGGGAGAAAAAAGACCTACAAAAACAAATCCAACACAATAAACAAAATGGCAGTAAGAATATACATATCGATAATTACCATAAATGTAAACAGATTAAATACTCAAACCAAAAGACATACATTGGTTGAATGAATATAAACAGAAGACCCATAAATATGCTGTTAGTGAGAGACCCACTTCTCAAGAAATACAGAATGAGACAGGATGGAAAAAGGCGTTTCATACAAGTGGAAATCAAATAAATGTTGGAATAGCAATACTCACATCAGATAAAATATACTTTTTAAACATAGCTACAAGAGACAAAGGAGGACATTATATAATGATCAAGGGATCAATCCAAGAAGAATATATAACAACTGTAAATATATGTGGACCCAACATAGGAGCACCTCAATAGATAAGCCAAATGTTAACAAACATAAAAGGAGAAACTGAAGTAACAAAATAATAGTGAGGGACACTAACACCCCACTTGTATCAATGGGGTATAACACCCCACTTGTAACACCCCACAAATGTCTATTCTGTCTGGATAGATCATCCAGACAGAAAATAAATAACGAAACACAGGCCTTAAATGACACATCAGACCTGATATTTATAGAGCATGCAACCCCAAAACAGAATACACATTCTTTTCAAGTGTACTTTGAACATCCTCCTGCATAGATCCCATGCAGGGGCACAAAGCAAACTTTGGTCAATTTGAGAAAACTGAAGTCTTATCAAGCATCATTTCCTATCATGATGCTATGAAACTAGAAATCAAGTAAAAGAAAACACACACACACACTGAGATAAAACAATATGCTACTAGACAATCAATGAATCACTGAAGAAGTCGAAGAAGAAATCAGAAAATACCTGGAGACAAATGAAAATGAGATATAGCAAAAGCACTTCTAAGAAGGAAGTTAATAGTGATAAAAGTTTATCCAAGGAAACAAGAAAATCTCAAGTAAACAATCTAACATTACACCTAAAGCAACCAGCGAAAGAAGAAATAAAAACCAAAGTTAGTAGAAGAAATCATAAAAGTCAGGGCCCAAACGAATTAGCGACTAAAACATCAATAGAAAAGAGCAACGAAAGTAAAAGCAGGTTTTGTTTTTTTTAAGATAAACAAAATTTATAAATCTTCAGAGAGACTCATCAAGAAAAAAAGGGAGAGAGCCAAAATCAGTAAAATCATAAATGAAAAAGGAAAAGTTACAACTGACACCACAGAAATACAAAGGATGATAACAGACTAGTATGAGCAACAATATGCCAATAAAATGTGTAACCTAATTGAAATGGACAAATTCTTTGAATGGTACAATTTCCCAAGACTGAACCAGGAAGAAACAGAAAATTACTAGTACTGAAATGGAACCAATTATTTAAAAACTGCCAATAAGAAAAGTCTAGGAACAGATGGCTTCACAGAAGAATTTTACCAAACATTCAGAGGTGAGTTAACACCAATCCTTCTGAAACTATTCCAAACAGCTGCAGAGGAAGGGACATTTCTGAACTTATTCTATGAGGCCACCATCACCCTGATAAAACCAGATAAAGACATCACAAAAAAAAAGAACATCACAGGCCAGTATCACTGATGAACATGGATGCAAAAATTCTCAACAAAATTCTAGCAAACAGAAGCCAACAACACATTAAGGATCAAGTTGGGTTTATCCAGGGATGCATGGATTCTTCAATATACACAAGTCAATCAATATGATACACCACATTAACAAATTAAAAGATAAAGATCATATGATAATCTCAATCAGTACAGAAAAAGCTTTCGACAAAATTCAGCACCCATTTATGAGTGCTCTTCATAAACTCTTCAGAAACTGGGCATAGGAGGAACCTATCTCAACATAATAAAGGCCATATATGATAAACCCACAGCAAATATTCTCAGTGGTGAAAAACAAAGAATTTCCTCTAAGAGAAGGAACAAGACAAGTGTGCCCACTCTCGCCACTATTATTCAACGTAGTTTTGGGAATCCCGGCCATGGCAATCAGAGAAGAAAAAGGATTAAAAGGAATCCAGACTGGAAAAGAAGTGAAACTTCCACTGTTTGCAGATGACACAATACTCCACGTGGAAAACTCTACAGATACTATCAGAAAATCACTAGAGCTAATCAATACACAGAAATCCCTTGCATTACTATACACTAACAATGAATAATCAGAAAGAGAAATTAAGGAATTAATCCCATCCACCATTGCAATAGGAAAATAAAATACCTAGCAATAAATCTATTTAAGGAGACAAAAAACCTTGTACTCAGAAAACTAAAAGATATGGATGAAAGAAATCAAAGATGACATAAACAGATGGAGAGATATACCAGGTTCCTAGATTGGAAGAATAAACATTGTGAAAATGACTATACTAACCCAAACAATCGACATATTCAATGCAATTCCTATCAAATTACCAATGGCATATTTCACACTTCACAATTCGTATGGAAACACAGAAGACCCCAAATACTCAAAGCAATCATGAGAAAGAAGAATGGAGTTAGAGGAATTAACCTTCCTGACTTCAGATTATATTACAAAGCTACAGTCATCAAGATAGTATGGTACTGGCACAAAAAGAAATATAGTCCAATGGAACAAAATAAAAAGCCCAGAGATAAACTCATGTACCTATGGGCACCTTGTTTTTGACAAAGGAGGCAAAACTATATAATGAAGAAAAGATAATCTCTTCAATAAATGGTGCTGTGAAAACTGGACAGCTATATGTAGAAGAATGAAATTGGAACACTTCTTAATACTATACACAAAGAGAAACTCAAAATGGATTAAAGACCTAAATGTAAGACCAGAAACTACAAACCTCCTAAAGGAACACATAGGCAGAATATTCTTTGACATAAATCACAACAAGATTCTCTATGACCCATCTCCTAAAGTGGTGGAAATAAAAACTAAAATATACAAACAGGATCTAATTAAACTTAAAAATTTTTGCACAGCAAAGGAAACCATAAAGAAGATGAAAAGACAACCCTCAGAATGGGAGAAAATAACTGCAAATGAAACAATTGACAAAGGATTAATCTCCAAAATGTACAAGCAGCTCAGGTAGCTCAATATTAGAAAAACAAAGAACCCAATCAAAAAATGGGCAGAAGACCTAAACAAACATTTCTCAAAGAAGATATACAGAGAGCTAATAAACACATGAAAAAAATGCTCAACACTGCTTATTATTAGAGAAATGCAAATCAAACTACAATGAGGTACTATCTCACACTGGGCAGAACAGCCACCATCAAAAAATCTATGAACAATAAATGCTGGAGAGGATGTGGAGAAAAGGAAACCCTCTTGCACTGATGGTCAGATGTAAATTAATACAGCCACAGTGAGGAACAATATGGAGATTTATTTAAAAACTAAACTACCATATGATATGACCCAGCAATCCCACTATTGGGCATATACCCTGAGAAAACCACAATTCTAAAAGACACATGTATGCCAGTGTTCACTGCTGCACTATTCTCAACAACCAGAACATGGCAGCAACCTACATGTCCACTGACAGATGAATGGATAAAGAAGTTGTGGTTCATATATATAATGGAATATTACTCAGCCACAAAAGGAATGAATTTGAGTCAGTTCAAGGGAGGTGGATAAACCTAGAGCCTGTTATACAGAGTGAAGTAAGTCAGAATATTAACACTGTATATCAACACATATATATGTGGAATCTAGAAAAATGGTACTGACAACCCTGTTTGTAGGCAGCTATAGAGAAGCAACACAGAACAGACTCAGAGACACAGCATGCAAAGGAGGAGGTGGGACGAATCTAGACAGTAGCACTGAAACATATATTTTGCCATATGAAAAACAGATAGCCGGTGGCAACTCGCTATAAGATGCAGGGAGCTCAGCCTGTGCTCTGAGACAACCCAGAGTGGGACGCAGGTTCAAGAGGGAGGGGACATATGTATATCTATGGCTGATTCATGTTGATGAATGGCAGAAACCACCAGAACACTGTAAAGTATTATCGGCTAATTAAAAAGAAATAATTTTTAAATAAGAAAAAGAATGTAGACAGTAGCACTGAAACATATATTTTGCCATATGAAAAACAGATAGCCGGTGGCAACTTGCTATAAGATGCAGGGAGCTCAGCCTGTGCTCTGAGACAACCTAGAGTGGGAGGCAGGTTCAAGAGGGAGGGGACATATGTATATCTATGGCTGATTGATGTTGATGAATGGCAGAAACCACCAGAACATTGTAAAGTATTATCTGCTAATTAAAAAGAAATAATTTTTAAATAAGAAAAAGAAATTCAACATCCATTTATGATAAAAATTCTCCACAACGTGAGCACAGAGGAAACACACTTCAACACAATAAAGGCCATACATGATAAAACCACAGCTAACACCATCATACTCAACGGTGAAAAGCTGAAAACAGTTCCTCTAAGATCAGAAATAGTCAACAAGCTGGAATTAAGATTGCCGGGAGAAATATCAATAACCTCAGATATGCAGATGATACCACCCTTATGGCAGAAAGTGAAGAGGAACTAAAAAGCCTGTTGATGACCACTGGAAAAACCATAGCCTTGACTAGATGGACCTTTGTTGGCAAAGTAATGTCTCTGCTTTTGAATATGCTATCTAGGTTGGTCATAACTTTCCTAAAGGCAGAGGAGCCAGAGATCAAATTGCCAACATCTGCTGGATCATTGAAAAAGCAAAAGAATTTCAGAAAAACATCTATTTCTGCTTTATTGACTATGCCAAAGCCTTTGACTGTGTGGATCACAATAAACTGGAAAATTCTGAAAGACATGGGAATACCAGACCACCTGACCTGCCTCTTGAGAAATCCGTATGCAGATCAGGAATCAACAGTAAGAAGTGAACATGGAACAACAGACTGTTTCCAAATAGGAAAAGGAGTATATCAAGGCTGTATATTGTCACCCTGATTATTTAACTTATATGCAGAGTACATCATGAGAAACGCTGGACTGGAAGAAACACAAGCTGGAATCAAGACTGCCGGGAGAAATATCAATAACCTCAGATATGCAGATGACACCACCCTATGGCAGAAAGTGAAGAGGAACTAAAAAGCCTGTTGATGAAAGTGAAAGAGGAGAGTGAAAAAGTTGGCTTAAAGCTCAACATTCAGAAAACGAAGATCATGGCATCTGGTCCCATCACTTCATGGCAAATAGATGGGGAACCAGTGGAAACAGTGTCAGACTTTATTTTTTTGGGCTCCAAAATCACTGCAGATGGTGACTGCAGCCATGAAATTAAAAAATTAAAAGATGCTTACTCCTTGGAAGGAAAGTTATGACCAACCTAGATACTATATATAGAAAACCATAAAGATGCCACTAGAAAGCTATTAAGGCTCATCAATGAACTAGATAAAGCTTCAGGATAGAAAATGAACACACAGAAATCTGTTGCATTTCTCTACACTAACTACAAAAACTCGAGGAGAATTAAGAAAACAACCTCATTGATCATTGCATCAAAAAGAATAAAATACCACCCTTGTGGCTCAGATAGTAAAGACTCTCCTTGCAATGCGAGAGACCAGAAGGGACAGGCTACTCACTCCAGTATTCTGGCCTGGAGAAGTCCATGGACTGTATAGTTCATGGGTCGCAAAGAGTCAGACACAACTGAGCCACTTTCAGTTCACTTCACATCTACCGAGGGCTTCCCTGGTGACTCAGTGGTAAAGAACCTACCTGCCAATGCAGGAGACATGGGTTCAATCCCACCATCAGGAAGATCCTCTGGAGAAGGAAATGGCATCCCACTCCAGTATTCTTGCCTGGGAAATCCCATGGACAGAGGAGCCTGGTGGGCTACAGTCCATGGGGTCTCAAAAGGGTTGGACACAACTTAGCAACAACAATAAAGCCTACCAAAAGAGGCAAAAACCCGTACTCCAAAAACTGTAAGACCTTGATGAAACAAGGCACAACACATAGAAATATATACCATGTTCTTGGGTTGGAAGAATCAATATTGTGAAAATTACCAATTTTATTGTGAAAATTACCAATACTACCCCAGGCAATCTATAGACTCAATGCAACCCCTATCAAATTATGAGTGGTATTTTTCACAAACTAAAACAAAATTTTTTTTATTTGCATGGAATTATAAAAGATGGAATAGCCAAAGTAATCTTAAGAAAGAAAAATGGAAATAGAGGAAATTAGGCTCCTTGGCTGCTGACAATACTGCAAAGCTACAGTAATCAACAGAATATGGTTCTGGCACAACAACAGATCAACAGAACAGGACAAAAGTCCAGCAATAAATCCCTGCACTAGGGTGAATTCATCTACAACAAACAAAGAATATACAATGGAGAAAAGACAATCTATCCAGGAAATGGTCCTGGGAAAAGTGCACTGCTACATTTTCCTAGAGGAAACACAGGCGGAACAGTCTTTGACATAAATTGCAGCAATATGTTTTTGGATCCATCTCCTAGAATAATGGAAATAAAAACAAAACTAAACAAATGGAACCAAGTCAAACTTATAAAGTTTTGCACAACAAAGGAAACCTATAAACAAAATGAAAAGACAACGCATGGGCTGGGAGAAAACATTCACAAATGATGTTACTGACAAGGGCCTGATTTCTAAAATACACAAATAGCACACGCAGCTCCCTAACATAAAAACTAACCACCCAATTGAAAAATGGGCGAAAGGTTTAAATACACATTTCTCCAAAGACGACAGACAGATGGCCAAAAAGCACACACACAAAGGAGTTCGACATGATTAATTCTCAGAGAAATGCAAATCAAAACTACAATTAGTTATCATCTGATACTAGTCAGGATGGCCATCATCAAGAAGCCTACGAATAGCAAATGCTGGAGAGAATGTGGGGAAAAGGGAACCCTCCTATACTGCTGGGTCAGAATGTAAACTGGTACAGCCACTATGGAGAACAGCATGCAGTTTCCTTAAAAATCTAAAAACAGAATTACCAGCAATACGATCCAGCAATTCCACTCCAGGGCATATAGCTGAAGAAAACCCTAACTCAGAAAGATACATACACCCCAGAGTTCACTGCAGCACTACTTACAACAGCCAGGACATGGAAGCAACCCAGATGTCCATCAACAGAGGAACGGATAAAGAAGTTGCGGTACATATATGTGCATGTATATGCAATGTAATATTACTCAGCCATAAAAAAGAATGAAATAATGCCAACTGCAGAGACAAGGATGGACCTAGAGGTTGTCATACTCAGTGAAGTTAAGCTAGACAGAGAAGGACAAATATCCTATGATATCACTTATATGTGGAATCTAAAAATATTGTATAAATTATTTACAAAACAGAGTCACAGGTGTAGAAAGAAATCTTACGGTTTGGGGGGTGGAGGAAAGGGATAAATTGGAAGATTGGAAGTGACATATACACATTACTATATACAAAATATGTAATTAATAAAGACCTACTGTATAGCACAGGGAACTCTACTCAATACTCTGTAAGGACCTATATGGGAACAGAACCTAAAAAAGAGTGGACATATGTCTATGCATAACTGACTCACTTTGCTGCACAGCAGAGACTATCACAACAGTCAATCAATTATGCTCCAATAAAAAAAATTTTTTAATCTAATTAAAAAATGAGCAGAAAACCTAAAGAGACATTTCTCCAAAGACATACAGATGGCTAACAGGCACATGTGCGTGAGTGCGTGCATGCTTAGTCACTTCAGTCGTGTCTGACTCTCTGCGACCCCATGGACCATGGCCAGCCAGGCTCCTCTGTCCATGTAAAGATACTCAATATCACTAACTGTCAGAGAAATGAAAATCTAAACTACAGTGAGGTATCACTTTGTACAGGTCAAAATGACCACTATCAAAAAGTCTACAAATAACAATTGTTTGAGAGGGTGTGGAGGAAAGGGAACTCTCCTACTCTGTTGGTGGGAATGCAAATTGGTACAGCCTCTATGGAAAATGTTCCTTAAAACTAGAAAGAGTTACCGTATAATCCAGCAATTCCACTCCTGGGCATGTATCTGGAAAAAGCTCTAATTCAAAAAGATACATGCACCACAATGTTTATAGCAGCACTGTTTCCAATACGCAAGATATGGAAGCAACCTAAATGTCCATCACAGATGAATAATAAAGATGTGGGGTATATATACACACAAGGGAGTATTACTCAGCCATAAAAAATGAAACAAGGCCATTGGCAGCAACATGGATGGATCTAGAGATTATCGTATTAAGGGAAGCAAATCAAAGACTCATGATATCACTTATATATGGAATTTTTTAAAAAAAAATGATACAAATGAACTTATTTACAAAATAGAAATGAACTCACAGATACAGAAAACAAACTTATGATCATCAGAGTGGAAGGGGAGAAGAGATAAATTAGGAGTGTGGGATTAACAGATACACATTAGCATGTATAAAATAAACAATAAGAATTTAGAGTATAGCACAGGCAACTATATTCAGTATCTTGTAATAACCTATAATGGAAAAGAATTAAGAAAAAGAACACACACACAACACCAAATATAAGCATACTGTAGATCAACTACAGCTCATAAAAAAAGAACTAAAAAAAGACACAAAGTGGATTCATCCTCCCACCTCATCCCTTATCTGCCCAGTGACCATACCCCCATCCCAGAGGTATCCAGTTACTAATTTCTTTTCTGTAGCCTTCCAGAGATTTTTGCCTGTAAAATATACATACATACTCCCCCTCCCATGTTTCTCCTCCTACCCATTTTTTTCACATTTAACAATAGATCTTAGAGCTCTTTCTATATCCATGTTTAAAAGCTTCCACATTGTTTCAGGTTGCATAATATTCCACTATATGGAAGAGACCAGGTTCAGGAGATACTATCTCATAATAGGGCCTCTTTGGCATATTGTTTATTTCAAGCAAAAGGAATCTGAGAAACAGCAGGTCCAAGAAGGATTTTATGACCTTCCCCTGAATCAGGTCATAAGACCCTCACATGAGAGGGTCCCTCTGTATACCCAGGACATGAAAGAAGCATCCTTATCACTGAAGCCTGAGGAACACTGAGAAGAATCTAAATACCTGGCCATGCTAAGTTTCCTTTAGTTTTCTACACATAGCTCATGCCTTTAGTCTTACCACATTTTCCCATGGTTTACCAGGCTTCATTAACCCTAGCACAAGACCCACTTAGGTTTAACTCCTTTGGTTCTTCTTTCCTTATGAAAACTCCTGTGTTGGGTAAAACTTACAAATTTGTATGCTTTTCTCTTGCTATTGACACAAGGGCCCCAGCTGAGAATTTTTTCCCTCCCCACAAATGCATCATGATTTATTATCCTGAGACCTACTGGTAGACAACTAGACCATACCTCACCAGTTATCATTATAAACAATCTGCAATGAATAATGTCTTATGTAAACCATTTCATATATATTTGTATATATCAGCAGGATAAAGTCCTGGAAGCAGAACTGCTGGGTCAATGGGTACTTTGAAATTGTCACTCAAAACTCATTTCTTAGTGTGAGTTGTCCAGTAACAAGACAGAGGGTCCATCACTGTCTCATGTTTAAATGGTGATAGCCAACAGTTCTGACTAACAGTACACACAGAGTATAGGGCATTAGAAACTCAAGTCTTTCCCAAACCAGAGCAGATACTATACATTCATTAAATTACAGCTGTGGAAAATGATGGCTTATAACTGCTGCCTTAGAAAAAACACATGCATAGCATGATACAGAATATAAAGCTGAAAACGAGACTACTAGACTAGAAAGATAACCTTTTTTCAACCTATCAACAAAAGATAAACTGCCTTCAATGCTTCAAAGTCTCAAGAGGAAATATAACAACTCTAAAATCATCTTTTAGAAGTAAGATAGCATGTATCCAATCGATACTGAAATTTCATTCATGACTGAGTCAAATGAGTACCACGGTCACAGCGGCTGGAAATAAGCGTCACGGAAAGAGGGCTCAGGCAAGGCTTTGAAGGACTGACAGAATTCTGATACAGTTAGGAAGCGGGGGAAGGGAGAGAAGGTGAAGTTTTTCCAAACCAAACGGAAACGGACAAGATAAGAGTGGTAAGGTCCAAGGAGGTCATTCTGGCTGAAACAATTCACCTGACGGGGCAATGCAATGTCTGCTGTTACCTATGAAACTAAAAACAAAAGAGAATTAAAAACCAAAATTAAATACTTTCCCCTTCAATTCTTTGCCAGACTATCCCTAATCAGTGTTCTATCATCTCCTAACAGGTTTCTATTTATTTAAGAAAAAACAAGGAACTTTTTATTCTTTCTGTACAACTTTTTTTTCCTGACTATAAAGGCAATACACTTTTAAAATAAACATTTACTGGTCTCTTACATTAATTTCTTCTGTAATAGTTTATGTCCTTTGCCCACATTTCTATTATATTTTCTTGCCAGTTTATAACAGTGCTTTACATGTTAAGATTGCTTCTATTCTGTTCTGTACATATCCTAACCTACCCCTCTCTCTCACCCCTCTTCATCTCCTAAAACTATTCCATTGGACTTTCTTCAACTCATGGTCTACCATCATCAATATCTTCTAAATCCTCAACTTCTCTTAACAATTCCTCCAGATATTTGCTCAATAGTTTCCCCTATAGCTCTTTTTCTCCCATGACTGGGAGGAAGCTTTCTTGCTCTTTACTGCAGCTTCCAGACTGTCCCTCCTTCCTGAGAGGAAGCTGTGACTCTTGTGCAGTATAACTCACTGGGCTATACTTCCACCACTGCAGTCGTCTACCACAGCCCCCACCGTTCCCTTTCATTTTCCACTGTCAATCCTGGCGGTCACTCCTTCTGTCTTAATTGCTGGTGATCTCAACACAAGTGAAATTATACCCTGATCTCTCCACTCCACGAACTCTTTTCCTCCAGTCATTTTGTTCTCCACTCCTCTTTTCCTATTTACTTCCATACTGGAGCTCTTTTATTCCCAGGAGGTGAAAGCTTCTATTATCCAATTGTGTGTACCTCATACTCTGTCACTTCTTTCTAGCATGTTTCCTCTAACACCCTAATAACAGCCCCTCTGGAACTTTCAATCCATTGCTCCTGCCAGCTTTTCACTTGTCTCTCAGCTTTTGACTTCCTATCTCCTGCTTGTGTTGCTCAGTCGTGTCTGACTCTTTGCAACCTCATGGACTGTAGCCTGCCAGGCTCCTCTGTCCATGGGGATTCTCCAGGCAAGAATACTGGAATGGGTTGCCCATGCCCTCCCCCAGGGGATCTTCCCAACCCAGGGATCAAACCCAGGTCTCCCACAATGCAGATGGATTCTTTACAGTCTGAGCCACCTGAATTCCATGGTCTGTAAACACAATATTGTCTTTCATACACCCTCAACTCCCTGATCCCTCTTTCACTTCACCTTATTGGTTCTAATCCTTGCCACTATTCTTCTGATGTACTCTTGACTATTTTACACCATCTCTTCTTTCTTTAAATCCCTGACACCTGCTCCCACATCCCCATGTTTAGCTGATGACTTTACTTTCTCTTCAGTTATGAAATCAAAAGCATCTATAATCAGATATATAGGACAGACTTGTGGTTGCCAAGGGGGAGGGGGCATGGGGAAGGGCTGGATAAGGTGTTTGGGATTAGCAGATGCCAACTATTATATATAGAATGGAAAAACAACAAGGTCCTACTGTATAGCACAGGGAACTAAATTCAATATCCTGTAATAAACCATAATGGAAAAGAATATGAAAAAATATGTGCAACTGAATCACTTATGTTAATAAATTAACATAACATTGTAAATCAACTCTACTCAACAAAATAAATTTTTTTAAAGCATCTGCAATCATATGCACTACATTCCCTCCTGCTATTAAATTATTAAAGATCTGCTCCACTACAGTAGCCACTAACTGCACATGACTAGTGAGCCCTTGAAAAGTAACTAGAGCAATGAAATTCTAAATTTTATTTAATTTTAATTAACGAAAAAAATCTAAACTTAAACATTAAAAAGTTTTAGTTTTGATAGGACTACATTTTCCATCTTAACCGTGAAAAATTTAGAATCCAAACTAAGATGTACTCTTAAGTGTAAAATACAAACCTGATTTTGAAGATTTAGCATGAAAAAAAAGAATGCAAGATCTCACACATCACATTTATAGATTACATGTTGAAATACAATATTTTTGATAAACGTATTTAAAACATTTTAATAAAATTAACTTCATCTGCTAATTACTTTTTTTAATGTGGCCACTCGAAAACTGTAAGTTACAAATGTGGTTGGTATTTTATTTCTATTGGACAACGCCATTACAGATTAACTGTTCATGTTCTGAAGACCAAATAATCTAACACTAAACTCATCACCTCTTGCCTACACAAGCTACAGCTTCAGCAATTCTTCCCTCTCCTACATTATCTATTTTCCCCCCTCTACAGAATCTTTCCCTTTGACACATAAACATGCACTGACTTGTCACGCTAAAAATAAAAACCACCACAAAACACCCACTCTTAACCCATCCCCTCTTCAGCTATTGACCCAATTTTCTGTTCCTTTTTGCAGCAAAACGTCTTCAAAGGTTCGTCTACGTGTGTAGTCTGTGTTTGTAGTTTGCAGGAAAGATAGAAGGTATTTCTTTCCTCCCATTCTGTCTCTAATACTTTCACCCCCACCACACCACCGAAACTGCTATGCTGCAGGTTCCAACAATTCCCACGCTGCTAAACCCAGCAGAGGGGCTACCAGGTGCCGCAGTGGTAAAGAATCCGCCTGCCAATGAAGGAGTCCCAAGAGACGCCAGTTTGATTCCTGGGTCGGGAAGATCTCCTGGAGGAGGGCGCGGCAACCCACTCCAGTATTCTTGCCTGGAGAATCCCACGGACAGAAGAGTCCGGCGGGCTAGTCTATGGGGTCGCAAAGAGTCGGAAGCGACTGCGCAGGCACGCACGCAAACCCAACAAGCAATTCTCAGCCCTCTTAATTGACTTTAACCAGAGTTCCCCACTCGCTGCTCCTGGAGTGCTTCCAGGCCACCACGCTCTCCTCTCTCGCTCTGTTCAAGTCTCCTTTGCTCGGCTTTAACTTTGAGAGGTTTTGGGGGCCTCATTCTTCAGACATCTTCTGTCTCCACCTACACTTGTAAAGTGGAGTCAGTCTGCAGGCTTTCAACGCCAGTCAGCTCTAAGTATACAAATAACCCAATTTACGTTTGCAGCTCGGCCCTCCCCGGAATCCAGCCGGAGGAAAGAAGCGGACAGAGAGAGAACCCTGGAACAGGTCTGCACTGGGCGCTCCTGGTGGCAGAACAGTGGAGGACCTGTGGGTATGGAAGTTCAGAGAAGGGGAGGAGGGTATAACGGCGCGGGCCAGACCTGCCGGACGATCCGCAGCAGAGAGCCGAGCATGGAAGCAGCCATCTTGTTGACCGCAAATGTCAAACCGCTGCAACTTTATTAACACTGCCGCAGACAGCGAGGACACGAGGGGCGGGACCTGGGCCGCAGGGGGCGGGTGTTTAGCGTTCGAGAAGGAGGGGATAGTTAATTGGATTAGCGTTCTCGCGGTATTCGACGGAATTTGGGCAAAACGACAAGCTGGAAGTTTAGCTGTGATGTTGATGGTGGTCTGTGACGCTTTTCACCTGTTCCTCCCTTCTTGAGCGGTTTACACACCCTCTTAAATTACCTTTGTCCTCATTCACCTCCTTTTCTTCCACCCTTTCTTACCTGTCTGTTCATAGTCACCAATGTCTCTTTCTCTAAATTCGGGCTCAACCTGCTTCTCTTGTATCCTCCATTAGTTTAGGATGCTACTTGCTAGAAGCCCACAGTTAACGGCCAGTTCCTCCTCTGTCCAGTTCTTTCTTCGTCCCTCGTGTAAATTTTGCCGATCTCTCTTTTTCTTTCAGCTATAATGGTCATATAGCCATGTTGGTAATGGCAATGCTGCAGTTCCATGTGTATGTCTAGGACTTAAATATATATATATATATTAAAATATATATATTGTGTATTAGAACTCTAGGTGAAAAGCTCTTAAAACATTCCCCACCCCACCCCCACCCCGGAGCGGGGGTTGGGTAGCGCGGAGCTTTGCCATTTTGTTAAAACTGCTGTTTTCAGTCTGTAGTACAAGAAACTTTCATTTCATGTTTATAACTAAAGTCCTTGGGTCTGGAATGAACCTTTTGTGGGGCTCCTTTGTATAGCAAATAAGGCAAATACCACCCACCTGCTATCCTCCTAGACGAGTATATGTTAGCTTGGCAAAGCTAGTGTATTAATAGATGTGTTGACTTATGAATTGATGTCCCTGTGTGCCATTTACCTCTACATTATTGGACAGGAGTCTTCTGGAAAGGGAAGTTGAGTGCAGACTCCTTTCTTTAGAGGTTCAAGTTTGTTGGAACATGGCTTATGATCTGGGGATGGATTGACTGAGGCCAGCTGGCAGGAAAGACCAGCATGAGCTCCTATTAGGGTAGAATTAGAGAATTCCTGGACCAGTGTCAAGCAGGCATTTAGTCCTAACTCTAGCGCCTTTGATAACCTTTCTTTTCTCTCCCCACAGCTGAGGGTTATCTTCTGCAATTGTAATATGGAAGAACCTTTATATTCTACTACAAGTTAATCACTAAAGGGAAGCTACCTATAAGCTTCAGTTCAGTTCAGTCGCTCAGTCGTGTCGCACTCTTTGCGACCCCATGAATCGCAGCTCGCCAGGCCTCCCTGTCCATCACCAACTCCCAGAGTTCACTCAGACTCACGTCCATCAAGTCAGTAATGCCATCCAGTCATCTCATCCTCATCCTCTGTCGTCCCCTTCTCCTGCCTCCAGTCCCTCCCAGCATAATGGCACGTTTCTGTGAAACTTTGCCGATGGCTTAGCTGTAAATAACCTGCCTACCAATGCAGGAGACTTGTGTTCCATCCTTGGGTTGGGAAGATCCCCTGGAAGAGGAAATGCAACCCACTCCAGTATTCTTGCCTGGGAAAAATATCCCATGGACAGAGGAGCCTGGCCGGCTACAGTCCATGGGATTGCACAGAGTTGGACAGGACTGCATAACTAAGCACACAGGCACATTTCTGGGAACGCTGTCTTTTGGATAATGAGAATTAAGTTAAAAAAAAAAAAACTTTTTATTTAGTACACAGGCAACGTCCTGACTAGGCCTGTCTGTGAATGACTGAAGGAAGGAAGAAATTAACACATCCACTCTGGAGTCTGGCTGGAGCCAAGACAACCCCCTCCTGTTTTAGTATAAAGGAAGCCTAAATTGTAACTTCAGGAAGATAGTTCTTTGGGACACTAGTTTCCATCTTCTCCATCTGCCAACTTTCTGAATAAGGTCACTGTTCCTTGTCCCAGTAACTTATCTCTTGATTTATTGGCCTGTTGTCTGGTGAGCAGTATGAACTTGGACTCAGTGATGTTGCTAAAATAGTAACACGATCAGCTAGCATAATAGGTGAGTCAGCTTTATATGCAGCAGTCTTTTGCTTTCTTTCTGTAAAATTCATTCTGACAGCATCTTTAAACAGCTTTGTAACTTTTTAAAAAATTGTGGTAAAATATACACAGCATAAAATTTACCATCTTAACTATTTTTATGTATACAGTTCAATGGCATTAAGTGCATTCACGTTGTTGTACAAACATCGTTGCCGTAGATCTTCAGAATATTTTTATCTTCCCAGACCAAAACTCTTTACTCATTAATCAGTAACTTCCCATTACCCCTGCACCCTAGACTGTGGCAACCACCATTCTGCTTTCTGTCTCTGTAAGTTTGACTACCCTATGTACCTTATATAAGTGGAATCATACACCTGTTCTTTTGTGTCTGACTTCTTAATATCTTCAAGGTTCATCCACATTGTAGCAGGCTTCAATACTTCCCTGGTTTTTACGACTGAATAATACTCCATTGTGTGGATGTTACAGCATATTGTTTCTCTGTTCATCTGTGGATAGTCACTTACTTTGCTTCCACCTTTTGGCTATTGTGAAAGCTACTATAGATATGTATGTATTTATGATATCTTAAATATGAGCCATGCTGTGTAGGGCCATCCAAGACAGATGGGTCATGGTGGAGAGTTCTAACAAAATGTGGTCTACTAGAGAAGGAAATGGCAAGCCACTTCAGTATTCTTGCCTTGAGAACTCCATGAATAGTATGAAAAGGCAAAAAGATAGGCCACTGAAAGATGAACTCCCCAGGTCAGTAGGTGCTCAATATGCTACTGGAGATCAGTAGAAAATAACACCAGAAAAAATGAAGAGATGGAGCCAAAGTGAAAACAATACCCAGTTGTGGATGTGACTGGAGATAGAAAAAAGTCCAATGCTGTAAAGAGCGATATTGCAGAGGATCCTGGAATGTTACATCCTTGAATCAAGGCAAGTTGGAAGTGGTCAAACAGGAAATGGCAAGAGTGAACACTGACATTTGAGGAATCAGCAAACTAAAATGGACTGGAATGCGTGAATTTGACTCAGATGACCATTATATCTACTACTGTGGGCAAGAATCCCTTAGAAGAAATGGAGTAGCCCTCACAGTCAACAAGAGTCTGAAATGCAGTACTTGGATGCAGTCTCAAAAATGACAGAATGATCTCTGTTCGTTTCCAAGGCAAACCGTTCAATACCACAGTAATCCAAATCTATGCCCCGACCAGTAATGCTGAAGAAGCTGAAGTTGAATGATTCTATGAAGACCTACAAGACCTTCTAGAACTAACACCCAAAAAAGATGTCCCTTTTATCATAGAGGACAGCAATGCAAAAGTAACAAGTCAAGAAACACCTGGAGTAACAGGCATATTTGGCCTTGGAGTACAAAATGAAGCAGGGCAAAGGCTAGTAGAGTTTTGGCAAGAGAACACGCTGGTCATAGCAAACATCCTATTCCAACAAAACAAGAGAAGACTTTACACATGGACATCACCAGATGGTCAATACCGAAATCAGATTGATTATATTCTTTGCTGCCAAAGTTGGAGAAGCTGTATACAGTAAGCAAAAACAAGACTGGGAGCTGACTGTTGCTCAGATCATGAACTCCTTATTGTCAAATTCAGACTTAAATTGAAGAAAGTAGGGAAAACCACTAGACCATTCAGGTATGACCTAAATCAAATCCCTTATCGTTATATAGTGGAAGTGAGAAATAGATTCAGGGGATTAGATCTGATAGACAGAGTGCCTGAAGAACTATAGATAGAGGTTCATGACATTGTACAGGAGGCAGTGATCAAGACCATCTCCAAGAAAAAGAAATGCAAAAGGCAAATGGTTGTCTGAAGAGGCCTTACAAATAGCTGTAAATAGATGTAATAGATGGACAGGGAGGCCTGGTGTGCTGCAGTCCATGGGGTGGCAAAGAGTCAGACACGACTGAGTGACTGAACTGAACTGAACTGAATGATATCTTAAATAGTATTAGTGTGTTATTAGCCTCTTTTTCTTTAGAAGAGATTAAAGCTATGCTCCCTGGCTATTTGACAAAAAGTGGGGAAGGCTGTTGACTTTACTGTTCTGGAATTCTAAGATCAGGAGAACCATCGTCATTCATTCATTTATTCCTTCAGTTCAGTTCAGTTCGGTTGCTCAGTTGTGTCCGATCTTTGTGACCCTGTGGACTGCAGTATGCCAGGACTCCCTGTTCATCACCAACTCCCGGAGTTTACCCAAACTCATGTCCATTGAGTCGGTGATACCATCCAACCATCTCATCCTCTGTCATCCCCTTCTCCTCCTGCCTTCAATCTTTCCCAGAATCAGGGTCTTTTCAATTGAATCAGTTCTTCGCATCAGGTTGCCAAAGGATTGGAGTTTCAGCTTCAGCATCAGTCTTTCCAATGAACACCCAGGACTGAGCTCCTTTACGATGGACTGGTTGGATCTCCTTGAAGTCCAAGGGACTCTCAAGAGTCTTCTCCAAAACCACAGTTCAAAAGCATCAATTCTTTGGCGCTCAACTTTCTTAATAGTCTAACTTTCACATCCATACATGACCACTGGAAAAACTCATGGTTTTGCCTAGATGGACCTTTGTTGGCCAAGTAATGTCTCTGCTTTTGAATATGTTGTCTAGGTTGGTCATAGCTTTTCTTCCAAAGAGCAAGCATCTTTTAATTTCATGGCTGCAGTCACCATCTGCAGTGATTTTGGAGCCCAAGAAAATAAAGTGTGCCACTGTTTCCAGTTTCTCCATCTATTTGCATGAAGTGATGGGACCAGATGCCATGATCTTCGTTTTCTGAATGTTGAGTTTTAAGCCAACTTTTTCACTCTCCTCTTTCACTTTCATCAAGAGGCTCTATAGTTCTTCTTCACTTTCTGCCTGAAGGGTGGTGTCATCTGCATATCTAAGGTTATTGATATTTCTCCTGGCAATCTTGATTCCAGCTTGTGTTTCTTCCAGTCCAGCGTTTCTCATGATGTACTCTGCATAGAAGTTAAATAAGCAGGGTGACAATATACAGCCTTGACGTACTCCTTTTCCTATTTGGAACCAGTCTGTTGTTCCATGTCCAGTTCTAGCTTGCTTCCTGACCTGCGTACAGATTTCTCAAGGGGCAGGTTAGGTGGTCTGGTATCCCCATCTCTTGAAGAATTTTCCTCAGTTTGTTGTGATCCACACAGTCAAAGGCTTTGGCATAGTCAATAAAGCAGAAATAGATGTTTTTCTGGAACTTCTTGCTTTTTTGATGATCCAGCAGATGTTGGCAATTTCATTTCTGGCAATTTGATCCTCTGCCTTTCATAAAGCCAGCTTGAACATCTGGAAATTCACAGTTCATGTACTGTTGAAGCCTGGTTTGGAGAATTTTGAGCATTACTTTACTAGCATGTGAGATGAGTGCAATTGTGCGGTAGTTCAAACATTCTTTGGCATTGCCTTCCTTTGGATTGGAGTACAAACTGACATTTTCCAATCCTGTGACCACTGGTGAGTTTTCCAAATTTGCTGGCATATTGAGTGTAGCACTTTCATAGCATCATCTTTTAGGATTTGAAACAGCTCGACTGGAATTCCATCACCTCCACTAGCTTTGTTCACAGTGATGCTTCCTAAGGCCCACTTCACTTCACATTCCAGGATGTCTGGTTCTAGGTGAATGATCATACCATCATGATTATCAGGGTCATGAAGATCCTTTTTGTATAGTTCTTCTGTGTATTCTTGCCACACTTCTTCTTAATGTCTTCTGCTTCTGTTAGGTCCATACCATTTCTGTCCTTTATTGAGCCCATCTTTGCATGAAATGTTTCCTTGGTATCTCTAATTTTCTTGAAGAGATCTCTGGTCTTTCCCATTCTATTGTTTTCCTGTATTTCTTTGCACTGGTCACTGAGGAAGGCTTTCTTATCTCTCCTAGCTGTTCTTTGGAACTCTGCATTCAAATGAGTGTATCCTCCTTTTCTCCTTTGCTTTTCATTTTGCTTCTTTTCGCAGCATTCATTCAACAAACATATTAAATGTCTATCACATACTATGGTGTATGTGTGTGAGGTAGTATGACAGAAAAAAAAATCCCTGTCTGATGCAATTCAGCATGATAAATTTAGATGTAGTTAAAAATGCGCACTATTGCCACTTTTATTGCCTTTGTTTTTTTTCCATATAGTCTTTCCTTTAGAAAAGACTTAAAAATTACTCTTGGAGTAAAAAGATTAAAATTTAATTGTTAAATGTTTTGAGGTTTGTTTGTGAGAGACTATATTGGCTGCTGTTTGATTCTATAAAATAACAAGAATCATTGTATGTATGATGAAATTGAGGCACAGAGAGGTTAGACCACTTGCTGAGCTCATGGAGCTAGTCCCAGGCCAGGGTCTATGACTTTAATCCTCACTCAACAATGGGGAGAAGGAAATGGCAACTCACTCCAGTATTCTTGCCTGGAGAATTCCAGGGACGGAGGAGCCTGGTGGGCTACAGTCCATGGGGTTGCAGAGAGTCAGACACGACTGAGCAACTAACAATTTCATGTTCATGTATATCGTGTATGTAAGTACATCTGTTATGAGATGCAATATGCATATATTTTTATGTATTTTTGATAAATTGATCAATCATTTTGAAATATGCCTCTTAATTTCCTGTAATACTGTATCTTGAAGCTGATGTTGAAGCTAAAGTTACCAGCTTTCTTTCATCTTTTCACTTTCAACCTATTAGTGCCTTTATTTTTATTCATTCATTTATTTTGCCACACCAGGTGGCTTGCAGGATCTTAGTTCTCCAACCAAGGATCAAACCTGGGCCCTGGCAGTGAAGGTGCTGAGTCCTAGCCACTGGATCACCAGCGAATTCCTTGATTAGTGCCTTTATTTTAAAGGAGGATTTCTTGTAGACATCATATAATTGGGTCTTATAGTTTTAATATTTTTATTTCCTTTTAACTTCTTTTGTGACCTCTTTGAGCTGATCAAACATTTTGTAATATTACATTTTATTTTCTTTTGGCTTCTTAGTTATGCTTCTTTAAATATTATTTTTTAGTGATTACTCTAGTGCTAATAATATGCCTCCTTAACTTATCTTCCCTGGTGGCTCAGACAGTAAAGCATCTGCCTGCAATGCGGGAGACGGGTTTGATCACTGGGTTGGGAAGATCCCCTGGAGAAGGAAATGGCAACCCATTCCAGGACTCTTGCCTGGAGAATTCCATGAATGGAGGAGTGTGGTAGGCTACAGCCCGTAGGGTCGCAAAGAGTCAGACACGACTGAGCAACTTTACTTTCTTTACTTCAACAATGGGGAAGTAAGAGTTCAAGGACAAAGCCAAGCTCATGGAGCTAGTCCCAGGCCAGGGTCTATGACTTTAATCCTCACTCAACAATGGGGAAGTAAGAGTTCAAGGACAAAGCCTGGAGTACTGTCAGGAATCCTTACTTATAACCTTTTCAGTTGGTTAAAGTATAGACTTTTCCAAGCTGTCAATGCAAATTTTCTTAAAATAATACTAAAATGTATATAAAAGAACAAGTGGGATTGGAAAGAGATAGAAAGCTATGAAATTTTCAAGGAGGAAAAATAATGAATAGTCTTGCTCTATCAGATGTTAAAATGCCATATATTATAAAGCCATAGTGATTAAACTAGTGTGATACTGATAAAAAAATCAACAGACAGGCAAATAAACTAGCTTAGATAAGTCAGAAAGAAACCCCAGTGTAATTACAATTTGTTATATATTAAAGGAAGCATTGACTATGATAAAGCCTTTGACTGTGTAGATCACAATAAACTGTGGAAAATTCTGAAAGAGATGGGAATACCAGACCACCTGACCTGCCTCTTGAGAAATCTGTATGCAGGTCAGGAAGCAGCAGTTAGAACTGGACATGGAACAACAGACTGGTTTCAAATAGGAAAAGGAGTACGTCGAGGCTGTATATTGTCACCCTGCTTACTTAACTTCTATGCAGAGTACATCATGAGAAATGCTGGACTGGAAGAAAAACAAGCTGGAATCAAGATTGCCGGGAGAAATATCAATAACCTCAGATATGCAGATAACACTACCCTTATGGCAGAAAGTGAAGAGGAACTAAAAAGCCTCTTGATGAAAGTGAAAGAGGAGAGTGAAAAAGTTTGCCTAAAGCTCAACATTCAGAAAACGATCATGGCATCTGATCCCATCACTTCATGGGAAATAGATGGGGAAACAGTAGAAACAGTGTCAGACTTTATTGTTTTGGGCTCCAAAATCACTGCAGATGGTGACTGCAGCCATGAAATTAAAAGACGCTTACTCATTGGAAGAAAAGTTATGAGCAACCTAGATAGTATATTCAAAAGCAGAGACATTACTTTGCCAGCCGACTGAGGTCTGTCTAGTCAAGGCTATGGTTTTTCCAGTGATCATGTATAGATGTGAGAATTGGACTGTGAAGAAGGCTGAGCGCCGAAGAATTGATGCTTTGGAAGTGTGGTGTTGAAGAAGACTCTTGAGAGTCCCTTCGACTGCAAGGAGATCCAACCAGTCCATTCTGAAGGAGATCAACCCTGGGATTTCTTTGGAGAGAATGATGCTAAAGCTGAAACTCCAGTACTTTGGCCACCTCATGTGAAGAGTTGACTCATTGGAAAAGACTCTGATGATGGGAGGGATTAGGGGCAGGAGGAGAAGGGGACGACAGAGGATGAGATGGCTGGATGGCATCACTGACTTGATGGCCGTGAGTCTGGGTGAACTCCGGGAGATGGTGATGGACAGGGAGGCCTAGTGTGCTGCGATTCATGGGGTCGCAAAGAGTCGGAGACGACTGAGCGACTGAACTGAACTGAACTGAAAGGAAGCATAAAAATCACTGAACAAGTGATAGTGGGAAAACTGTTCAAGAACAACTGGGAAAAACTTTTAATTATACCTTTACCACTTACCATTTATCAAAATAAATTTCAGATAAAGAGTTAAATGCTAACAAAGCCTTGAAATATAAAAAAGGACAGGTGAACATGTTTTTAAACTTAAATCTCAGTAGCTAATTCTCCAAATGTCTAATAAGAAGTATCCATCCTCATTAGTTTCTGCTGCTGCTGCTGCTGCTAAATCACTTCAGTCGTGTCCGACTCTGTGCGACCCCATAGACAGCAGCCTACTAGGTTCCTCTGTCCCTGGGATTCTCCAGGCAAGAATACTGGAGTGAGTTGCCATTTCCTTCTCCAAAGCATGAAAGTGAAAAGTGAAAGTGAAGTTGCTCAGTCGTGCCTGACTCTTAGCAACCCCATGGACTGGAGCCTACCAGGCTCCTCCATCCATGGAATTTTCCAGGCAAGACTTTCTAAGAGAATGCAAATTAAAACGATGACAATTCAATCTTGCAAATTAACAAAGGTTAAAAAAAGTTCAGTGTTGTTATGGGTGTGGGGAAATGGGGAATTTCATATCCTAGAGGTAGAAATATAAATTGGTATAACTTCTCTACAAAATAATTTAGCAAGAGCCTATTCCAAGTTGTTATCTATTGACCCAGTTATACCACTTTTAGGAATCTATCCCAAAGAAATACTGAGTAACTCTAAAATTGATATACAAGGACACATACCCTGGGATTATTTATAATACGGACAAATAAATAACTTAAAAGTCTAGCAGTAGGGGGAGAATTAAATGAACTAAGAAATAACATGTTATAATTCTAGTTTAAAAAAATTCTGATGGGTTCCTAAATTTTAAATGTATATTTCAAGATAAAGGAATGTTTATAGGTTAGATACACAGATATACAGGTAGATAGAAGAAAGATGAAGGAAGTACACTTGAATACTAATAGGTGAGTGGCCAGATTACTGGTTACATTTATGTTAGAAAAATGTTTTCAGTTTCCTTATGATGTACACAAAATGTTGATTTAAAAATGTCAACCTGTCCTTGTTTTTTTTGCCTCTATTATTTCACCCAAAATATTTGAAAAATGTGTTTCTCAGAGGAAAAGGCCATGATATGGTCTCAGTTAGGGGATAGCCTGTGCTAACCCTTGGGGACAGGCACAGTAAGAATCCAGGGATGCCCCTAGTTCAGTTCAGTCGCTCAGTCGTGTCCGACTCTTTGCGACCTCATGAATCGCGGCACGCCAGGCCTCCCTGTCCATCACCAACTCCCAGAGTTCACTCAAACTCACGGCCATCAAGTCACTGATGTCATCCAGCCATTTCATCCTCTGTCGTCCCCTTTTCCTCCTGCCCCCAATCCCTCCCGGCATCAGAGTCTTTTCCAATGAGAACTCTTCGCATGAGGTGGCCAAAGTACTGAAGTTTCAGCTTTAGCATCATTCCCTCCAAAGAAATGCCAGGGCTGATCTCCTTCAGAATAGACTGATTGGATCTCCTTGCAGTCCAAGGGATTCTCAAGCGTCTTCTCCAACACCACAGTTCAAAAGCATCAATTCTTCGGTGCTCAGCCTTCTTCACAGTCCAACTCTCACATCCATACATGACCACTGGAAAAACCATAGCCTTGACTAGATGGACCTTTGTTGACAAAGTAATGTCTCTGCTTTTGAATATACTATCTAGGTTGGTCATAATTTTCCTTCCAAGGAGTAAGCATCTTTTAATTTCACAGCTGCAGTCACCATCTGCAGTGATTTTTGAGCCCAAAACAATAAAGTCTGACACTGTTTCCACTGGTTCCCCATCTATTTCCCATGAAGTGATGGGACCAGATGCCATGATCTTCGTTTTCTGAATGTTGAGGTTTAGGCCAGCTTTTCCCTCTCCTCTTTCTGCCCCACTCCTTCCTATTTAGTCCCAGCCATTCAGTCAGTCACTGCCCCTTTGGCCTTCATCTCTCTGCCTCCTTAGTGTCTACCATCAAATAAGCTGTTCCTTTGGCATTTAGTCTATACCTAATATGGGACTGATCATTTACTCTGCCTTTCCGATGTTTTTTTTTGGGGGGGGGCAGGTGGTGGGCAAGGATTATTTAATTATTCTTTTTGTTGTTTTTTAGTTGCTAAGTCGTGTCTGACTCTGTGGCCCCATGGACTGTAGCCTGTCAGGCTCCTCTGTTCAGTGGGATTTCCCAGGCAAGAATACTGGAGTGGGTTGCCATTTCCTTCTCCAGGGGATCTTCCAACCGAGGGATCTCCTTCATTGGCAGGCAGATTCTTTACCACCGAACCACCAAGGAAGCCCCGAGTATTCCTTTTTATTGTTTTGTAATTGTTAAATAACAGACTTAACTTGACTGTAGCCTTGGGAGTTGCAGAGTCAGAATATTGACCTTGGTTTATGCCTGTGCCTAGAGACCTTATCTGGCTCAGGCTGACTCAGCAACATCCTAGGACCTGAACACTCTTCCTGCTTCACCCCTGCAGTCCTTTCCCATTCACGATGCTCTCCTGGAGTGGCCTCCAGGGCCAGACCTTCCCCATGGGGAAAGCTGGATATGGTTTGACTCAAAAGAACCAGACTTCTTTGGCTTTCAGTGGTCTGTATATAGGGAAGGGCAAGAGGAGCAACGAAGAGAAAGAAAGTGGGAGTGAAAGAAAAGACAGTGTTGGAGGTTGGAGGGAGAAAGGCACACACAGACATACATACGCACACAACCATTTTCAACCCAGGCTCTGATATGGTGTGTATGGATAGTCTAGCTTTATTAAACACCAGCAGCTGAGTAGTAGTCCTTCTGGCCTACCAGCTTGGCTGTGGAGTGCAATGGCCTGAGCGCTTCTCTAAGCAGGTGCTCACAGCTCTGCCTCATGGAGCTGCATGCTATGCATGGGATTGAACACAAGGTGGCAGTAGTAGCACATTGGAGCGCCAAGGTCTGCCAGCAAACTGGAAACGCGCGCGTGCGCGCACACACACACACACACATACACATACACACACACACACACACACACACTCACTCACTCACTGCCAGCAAACTGGAAATACACACACACACACACACACCTGTTCTCCAAACACAATGATGACATGTTATCTATCATCAGGTAGCATCTGTGTTTGCAATTGAGTTTGCCTCTTTTGTTTTGTTTTGTCTCCAAGATCCCTTGGAGAAGGGAATGGCTACCCATTCCAGTATGCTTGCCTGGAGAATTCCATGGACAGAGGAGCCTGGTGGGCTACCATCCTCGGAGTCGCAAAGAGTTGGACACAACTGAGCGACTAACACTTGCCTCTTTTGTAGGGCTCAACAACTGGACAGGCCACATGATTTATAGGGCTCACTGCAAAATAAAAATGTAGGGCCCCTTGTTCGTAGAGGAGGAGAAAGCTGCAGTTAAACTTAGTGAAATGTAAAGTGGAGCTCAGGAGCAGTGAGACAGCTCCTCACTCGGGCTTTCCTCGGGCACCTCTCACCTCTTGGCCTGGGATGTCTCTGAGGTTGACATGGGACACTGGAGGAACCAGGGGATAGCCCAGCTCTCACATGTGCATGGCCACCGACTGCAGGACAGTAGATGCCCGTGGGACACCCTGAACCAACAGGTGATGGAAGACTGTGAATAACATGCTTCGTGTGACTCTTGGAAGGTATAAGCAATAGGGAAGTCCTTTCAGCAATGTGGTAATGCATCTTTGTGCGCCTTTTCCCTCTTTCTTGATCACCATCCTCACTCCTCACTCCTGCTCACCAGGGTTGCTTCCCAAATCAACTACTTGCACATAAACCTCTATTGAAGACTCTGCTTTTGCAGGTGGAGGAATAGGGAGAACTCAGGCTAAGACAAAAATATCCCACCCAACAGATCATTCACATCTTGTTGATTCTACTTCTTTTTCATTTTTATTAATTAATTCATTATTTTTTTTTTGCCTCACCGTGTGGCATGTGGGATCTTAAGTCCCCCAACTAGGGATTGTACCCACACCCCTTGCAATGCAAGTGCTGAGTCTTAACCACTGGACTGCCAGGAAACTACTGGCAGTCATTCTGCTGCTAATCATCCTTTTATTTTCTTCTTTCCTACTCCTGCTCCTCTTGGTCAGATCCTCTTTATCTCCACCTGAACTGGTAAGTAGATTTGTAACTGCTCTCTTTGCCTCCTTTAAAAAAAAAAAAAAATTAACCCATCTCCTTCTGGTGAAATGAAAATAGCTCCTGCCATATCAATAAACAAGAAATGTCACAGCCATCATTGATTTCTGGCCTCCGAAAGTGAATGAGGGCTCCCAAAACTGAGATCCAGCAGACTCTGCCGCACCCCATGGTGATTGCTGAGGAGTTGGGGGAATGCAAGAAGCAGTCATCTGCCACTTGGGTCAGTTAAGGTGAACAAAGAAAGGATTGCTTCAGATAGCTGAGGTGCATATGAAAGGAATGAATTCACGGAGCCCAGAGGCTTGCATCTTCCCATACACAGAGTGCTAAATTCCTTAGCTGGATATCTGATCTTTGATATTCAGATTGCCTGTTGCCTCTGTGGCAAACTTGTATATAGCCTGACTTCCCCTCCTGCCTCCTTGGAGCAGATTTCTCAGAGCTACTGATATGCTGTCTTCTAGCCTTGGAGTCCTAAACATTCCCACCAAATAATTCTCTACTTTCAGATCATTATTGTATTTTTCAGTCGACATTACCCCCCCAAACCTCCATGCTTTTCTGCTGCTGGAGTAAACTTTCTCACACGTTAGGACTCACTTTTTGTAGCTTGCTTTCTCTTACAAAATAAAGTCCAGACTTCTGAAGCGCCCTTTCCATCCCCCCAGGCACCTCTAACCACAATGGATAATCCCCTTTCCAAGGTTCCCCTTGGTGGCCCTTTCTCCAAAAGATTTTATTTCAGGCAGCCTTTCCACCCAGCTTAATTTAGTTCACCAAGTGCTTAATTGAATACCAAGTATACCAAAGTTTCTGCCATCTAAGGGGGTGAGGAGCAGATGACAAGATGGGTGGGTGGGGAGAGATACTTCAAGTTATTTGGGTTAGGACTGTTATCTGTCATGTGTCAACACAATCCCATGAAAAGGTTTTTGGCTAAGCCACCCCAGTGGAGGAGACTGAAAATGCTTTTGCACCAGGCCAAAACCACTGCTGGAACTTTGCTAGGGAAATAGGAAAATTTGCGTTTGTAGAACCCGAGATCTTGTGTATCAACAAGGTTCTGAGTGGGGGTAAATGTATCCTTTTTATTTTTACATTAATCATAAAGACTGGTCTCTAAATGAAGGTGATGTGATTAATATCTCGCACATTTTAAATCAGTAGTAGTGGATATGGTCCTCAATTTCCGCTTACCATCCCCAACTCACAAAATATGTTACATTCGCTTCCCAGCAGTTCCAAGGAGATGCTTGTGTATTTGTTTTGATTTGTTGCAGGTAATATGCATTCAAAAAGGTTTTTCTTTTCTGAGTCTCATTTTCCATATCTTCCTGGTACTGGGGACTTGGAATTGCTGATTTTTCCCCTCTTTCGTTCTGCCAGCAAGCTAGGTATGCTGTGCAAGTTGGCACTGCCTAAGGAGGCAATGACCTGATTCCGGCCCCCTCGTTTTGCCAAGCCTGGCTGCCTGGCTCGCAGCTGTACTGCTTTCCTTTAATTCTGCTGTGATCCAGAGATGTCAAGTAAGTTGGTGCTTGAGAAAGAAATGGTTCCGAATAATCTCATTTAACCAGTGAGGCACAGCTCAGCAGCTCACTCTCTGCCAATCCGTCTGTCCCGCTCCCAGGATTTATAATCCCAGTCATGGCCTTCGTATCTGTGTGCAGAGGAAGCTGCTGCCAAGTCCTCTTTCTATTTTAGCTACCTACCTCTTTATCTCAAGCTAATTCCCCATTCTAAGGACCTGGTTTACTTTTCCTCATTGTATTCATTTCCTGTGGCTGCCAGAACAAATTGCCCCTGACTGGGTGACTTAAAACAATAGAAATGTATTCTTCTAGGGTCTGGAGGCCAGAAGTCCAAAATCAAATGTCAGGGGGGCCCACTTCCTCCAAAGACCCTAGGAGAGGCTCCTTCCCCTTCCAGCTTCTGGTAGCTCCTGGCCTTCCTTGGCTTGCGGCATCATTATTCCAACCTCTGCTCCGGACTCCCCCCCCCCCCCCCTCCGGCCCTCCTCACTCTGTCTTTGCATTCTTTTCTGCCTCTTATAAGTACATTTTCATTTGAATGTATGCCATTTGGATGATCTCATCTCAGTCTTACCTTAACAACATCTGCAAAGACCCTATTTTCAAATACAGTCAGATTTTGGGCTGTGGATTCACATGAATATTGCGGTGGGGGGTGGGGATACTATTCAAGCCACTATACACACCAACTTTGTCAAGATGCCATTGCAGCGGGTCTACTGCTAATGTTCTTTCCAGTCTCATTTCCAAGTTCCTCTTTTCCTATCTGACTCCATTAGGAGCGACTCATAATATGTGCGCACAATATTCACCCATTCTGAATTTCTAAAGAGATATCCAAAAGCAAACATATATTTACTAGAATTTCTCATGGGGTAAAGTCAAGGTTAGGGAGGGTGGGACTGATACATACGGCTCTTTCAGTAATGTACTTGGTTGACATATTTCCCCCAGCTGTCTATATATGTATATATGTGTATATATATATGAAAAATGCAAATACTATAAACATCTATACATAAATACATAAGTACATACATAAGTACATAAATATACTATGTTTATTATTAATATAATTAATACAATTATTAATTTGTATTATTTTCCTCTACTTTTAAATTTTTTTCATGACTTTTTAAAAAATCACGTTTTTTAAAAAAATTATTTTTAATTGAAGGATAATTGCTTTACAATATTGCTTTGGTTTCTGCCATACATCAACATGAATCAGCCACAGATATACATCTGTCCCTTCCCTCCTGAACCTCCCTTCCAGCTCCCAACACTTCCCATCCCTCCAGGCTGTTGCAGAGCCCTGGCTTGCTTTCCTAAGTCAGGCAACAAATGTCCATTGGCTGTCTATTTTACATATAATGGTAGTGTGTCTGCTTCCGTGCTCCTCTCTCCATGCGTCCCGCCCTCTTCTTCCTCCTCTCCATCCATGTCCATAAGTCTGTTTCCTACGTCAGTTTTTTTAAAATTGGGAGATAATTGCTTTACAGAGTTGTGTTGGTTTCTGCCGTACAACCATACAAATCAGTCATAGTTACTTATATTCCCTCCCTCATGAGCCTCCCTTCCCTCTCCCATCCCTCCCTTCCAGGTCGTCCCAGAGTACCAGGCTGGGATATTCCAAGCTGCTGGGTTATAGAGCAGCTTCCCGCAGGTTATCTATTTTACACACGATAGGGTGTATATGTCGATGCTGCTTTCTCAATTCACCCTACTCTCTCTGTCCCCCACTGTGTACACAAGTCTTTTCTCTACGTCTGCATCTCCATTTGTTCCCTATAAATAGGTTTATCAATACTGTTTTTTCTAGATCCCACATGAAAGAAAGAAAGTGAATGTGAAAGTCACTCAGTCATGTCTGACTCTGTGTGGCCCCATGGGCTGTAGCCATGGACTGAAGGTATATATGCATAGATATTCCAGTTATAGGTATTCTTTTCAGATTATTTTCCACTATAGGTTACTACAGGGTATTCACTATAATTTCCTGTGCTATACAGCAGGACCTTGTAATGTCTATCTGTTAATCCCAAACTTCTAATTTATCTCTCTCCTCTTCCCATTTGGTAACCATAAGTTTGTTTTCTGTGTCTGTGAATCAGTTTCTGTTTTGTAATTTCTGTTTCTAAAATCAGGACAAAGTTTAAATTCACTGGTTTGCCTGACAACTGATAAACTCAGCAGAAGACAAGCATATCCAGGAACATTTTTCTTAGTCTGACCATGTTAGCCTGGAGGTAGGGGGTGGGGAAAACTTCAGGATTATGGGTTTCTGGAGAAAGCCATGGAGAGGGCTGTTGGACAGACATGTAAAGTATACTTTACAGGGATGTAGAGTGACTGGGCTCTCCTCTTGCTTCTTCGCAGGCCTCAGCACAGACCAGGGGCATGAGGGCACTCTGGGGCTGCTGGGTGGTCTGCAGGGTCATACCATGCATCTTCTCCAAAAAATGGGACCTCTGCCTTGCTGGCATCAACAGGACTCGCCCTGTGATTTGCAGAGGTTTTCTACCCTTGAAATCTCATTTACTTCTGATTCTTTGGTATTTTTGTCCCTATAGCTACTAAACGGAGAAGGCAGTGGCAACCCACTCCAGTACTCTTGCCTGGAAAATCCCATGGATGGAGGAGCCTGGTAGGCTGCAGTCCATGGGGTCATGAAGAGTCTGACACTTACTGAGCAACTTCACTTTCACTTTTCACTTTCATGTATTGGAGAAGGAAATGGCACCCCACTCCAGTGTTCTTGCCTGGAGAATCCCAGGGATGGTGGAGCCTGGTTGGCTGCCATCTCTGGGGTCGCACCAAGTCAGACATGATTGAAGTGACTTAGCAGCAGCAGCAGCTACTAAAAGCAATGTATTTCAGCTAAATTGCTAGTATTTTGCCTTTTCATTTGGATTTGACATGTAGAAAACCTAGGAAGAGAAGAAAGGGGGAAGAAAGAAAAAGGAAACAATGTGAAAAAAAGAAGCTGCTTTCCTATCAGCTGTTTATTCCAACTCAAACTCTACTAAGAACATTGCAAAAGAAAACGGGTGTGACCTTGTCCCTGAAACCACATGGAACATTTTGCTTTAGCTGGGGCCACAAGCATCTAGACGGATAGCATCTTGGACGTCCCTGAGTTGGATCCAAAACCTCATAGTATAAGTATAGACTTCCCTCTGGTAGGAGAAGAGGCACCCCCACAGCAGGAGAGGCAGGAGTGAACAACAGAATCAGCTTGATGATCAAGAGGACCATGACCAGGGGGAAAGGGCGAGGGGAGGGATGAATTGGGAGATCAGGATTAACATATGTGCTGGGCTGTGCTTAGTGGCTCAGCTGTGCCTGACTTTGTGACCCCATGGGCTGTAGCCTGCCAGGCTCCTCTGTCCATGGGGATTCTCCAGGCAAGAATACTGGAGTGGGTTGTCATGCCCTCCTCCAAGAGCTCTTCCCAACCCAGGGATCGAACCCAGGTCTCCCTCATTGTATGTGGATTCTTTACCAGCTGAGCCACAAAGGAAGCCCTGAACCACAAGGGAGCTACCAGGGAAGCCCACTACTAAATATAAAATTTACTGAATTGAGTTTGGCTTGCTGGACATCTGCTTTCAGGGTTTCACTTAGGGTTTTGTTTTTCTCTTTCTTAGGTATCATTCATGGTGACGAAGCATCCTTGATTTCTCTGCTCAGGAAAGAGAAGAGAGGGAAAGAAGTACAATGGCAATTACCTAAATTACTGCATCTCCATAGGATTCAAGCTGTAGGGCCGGTAGCATCCTATATAGCACTAAGAAATGTAGTGTGCACGCTTAGTCACTTCAGTCATGTCCAACTCTTTGCGACCCCATGGACTGTAGCCCATCAGGCTCCTCTGTCCATGTGATTTTCCAGGCAAGCATACTAGAGTGGGTTGTCATTTCCTCCTCCATTGAATCTTCCCAACCCAAGTACTGAATCTGCATCTCCTGCGGTTCCTGTATTACAGGCGGATTCTTTACCTCTGAGCCACCAGGGAAGCTACAAGCCACCTGGCAAATGTAGTATATATTCTGTATAAAACACATGAAGAACATGTGTGTGCTTATTTGTTCAGTCGTGTCTGACTCTTTGCGACCCCATTGATTGTAGCCTGCCAGGCTCCTCTGTCCGTGGAATTCTCCAGGCAAGAATACTAGAGTGGGTTGCCATTCCCTTCTCCAGGGAATCTTCCTGACCCAGAGATTGAACCCAGGTCTCCTGCCTTATAGACAGATTCTTTACCAGCTGAACTACCAGGGAAGGCTGCATGAAGAACATGAACTGCCATCCATTCGTTTACTTTTTTCATAGGACCACAGGGTAGTACTTCATTAAAATGAATTCCCTTCAGCTACAGGGAGAGCTAGTCTGTCCTTCCCTCTAGAAATGTGAACTCCAGAGGCCAGTGATGGTGATGAGTCTGTTTTGTTTACTTCTATATCCCCATCTTCTAGAACAGTCCCTGGCACAGAGTATGCATTCAATAAATATTTGAATGAATAGAGTTCAGGTTATATTCGGTATATCCTTACAGATTTTGGTAATCCACAGAGAATAGACTTGTCCTCTCATATATTTGAAGTCTGTCTTTGAGGTCTGATTCAGGCCGAGTGTCTCCCATTCTGATGTGATCTGGGATTCAGTACAAAACCTCAGCCTCATACTTCCAGTAACCACAGGGTCTGCTTCTGGAAGAGGAGGGGCAACTGTAGCATGAAGGGGAGTCACAGCCCAGTAGGAAAAGCTGATGTAATGTCGATGGAAGAACAGGCCCGCACACGTGGCCACGTCACTGTAGAATACAGTTGTGACAGAAGCCTTTTATAGGATTCTCTTTCTTCTTTTTGCTTCGTTTAGTTTTCCTTCACCCCTCTATTGTAATATGTTGGGTTTTCATGTTCATTTTAATACTGAGGAACAATTAAAGAGAATTAGCACCAACTAGTCACTGTCATATTTAGATTAATTAATCTGGGTGATAATTGTTTTCTCTGAGGAGATTCAGACTTCTCAGACAGAGACATGAATTTTTCTCATCTGTAGTGCTCTAATGAGGCCCAGAGATCATCAGCTCCATTTTTCAGACGGTGACACCGAAGCATGGACACTGACCTGAGGGCAGGAAAGCCAGTCCTCTCCTGGTGGTCCTTTACCCTGGTCCCCAGGCCCTGCTGAGCATCTACTGCCAGAAATCAGTAGGCCTTTGGCTCATCTCTATTATCTGATTGAGAGAATGATGTGCTTTGTGGTTCTAATATTATCTTGTTTTCTGTGGCTTATTTTTATATTTACCACTAGAATAAAAGCCCAGAGAAAAGTGATAATCTATAAAGTTTCTTGAATTTAGGACCTTCTAATTTCTACAGGGAAACAGAAGGAAGTAGGGAAGATGAACTGGTGGATATTATATAGCTTTAAAGGTTTTCCAAATAATTATGCAACTCTGGCCTGTACACGGAGAAGGCAATGGCACCCCACTCCAGTACTCTTGCCTGGAAAATCCCATGGGCAGAGGAGCCTGGTAGGCTGTAGCCCATGGGGTCGTGAAGAGTCGGACACGACTGAGCGACTTCACTTTCACTTTTCACTTTCATGCATTGCAGAAGGAAATGGCATCACTCCAGTGTTCTTACCTGGAGAATCCCAGGGATGGGGGAGCCTGGTGGGCTGCTGTCTATGGGGTCGCACAGAGTCGGACACGGACTGAAGTGACTTAGCAGTAGCAGCAGTGGGCCTGTACACTGTGGGCAAGCTCAAGATTCTTTTGCCTTTAGGTTTTGGTCCTGAGGGTGGGATGCAGTAGAAGCTGCAGGCTTGGAACTGGATGGCATTGACTCCACCATCTACTGTCTTTAGGACCTTGCCCAGGTTATGTGACCTCTCTGTGTGTCGACTGAAGTCCTCACTTCCAGCAATACCCACCTCTTTGGGTTATTGAAAATGAAATGATTTAGCACACTTCATACTTCAGTTCAGTTCAGTTCAGTCGCTCAGTCGTGTCCGACTCTTTGCGACCCCATGAATCACAGCACGTCAGGCCTCCCTGTCCATCACCATCTCCCGGAGTTCACTCAGACTCACGTCCATTGAGTCCGTGATGCCATCCAGCCATCTCATCCTCTGTCGTCCCCTTCTCCTGCCCCCAACCCCTCCCAGCATCAGAGTCTTTTCCAGTGAGCCAACTCTTCGCATGAGGTGGCCAAAGTACTGGAGCTTCAGCTTTAGCATCATTCCTTCCAAAGAAATCCCAGGGTTGATCTCCTTCCGAGTGGACTGGTTGGATCTCCTTGCAGTCCAAGGGACCCTCAAAAGTCTTCTCCAACACCACAGTTCAAAAGCATCAATTCTTCGGCGCTCAGACTTCATACTTAGAGCCCTTAAAATAGCATCTGGATCTTTGTGTTCAGTAAGTGCTCTATGATGATTATGATGATGATGATTTCCCTTCTTACTGTTGGCCACAGTATCCTCCCCTCCAATACTGCCTCGTATCATAAGATAGCAATTTCTGTATCTGATTGACATCCAGTTTATTGGACCTTACCTCAAAATGAAACTCTCTGGGCATTGCCAGCAAAGGCAAAGAAAAAGAAGAAAGCAAAGGAATAGTTAGAAAGATGCAAATAGAAAATGTAGCTAATCCTTGTTCATGCAACAACCTTTTTATAATCAGTCAAATGCAAAATGCTCTACAGGACCTTGGGGAATATAGATTATGCATATGTACATGTGTGCACACAATGTTATTTCTGCATTCAAAGCACCTATACTTGTCTTCTTCAGAAGGCTTTGCTGGGGACCCCAGACAGGATTAGGGTTGCTCCTCTGTGGGTTCCTAGCACCCTGGACCTGTAGCATTCACCATGTTAGCAGACCTTTAGGAGCCTGTTTGTCTGGAATACTGTGAGCTCCGTGAGTGCAAGAACCTTAGGATGCATGGTGCTCTGTGTGTTTGCCAAACGGGACAGGACTGGGTAGAACTAGCAGAGATTGTCTCTTTGGTGTATATTTTTCTCTTTTACCCCAGCTTTGACATCATATCCCTAGTCTTAGACCTCAATTTTAGGCCTAATTATTATTCTTGATCCCTTCTTGGTTCCTCTTTATCTGTGATTTTCCGTCTGGCTTTTTTGCCTCCTCAATTTCACTGGACACATTGGGCCTCACCACTGAGCCAAGAGCTTCCCTGGTGGCTCAAATTGTAAAGAATGCCTGCAATGCTGGAGACTGGGGTTCAGTCCTTGGGTTGGGAAGATCCCTAGAGAAGGAAATGGCTACCCACTCCAGTATTCTTCCCTGGAGAATTCCATGGACAGGAGTCTGGCAGGCTATGGTCCATGGGGTCGCAAAGAGTCAGACACGACTCAATCTCAATGACTAATACTTTTACTTTTTCACTTCCACTAAACCAAGAGTAAGGAGGGGCCTCTCTTCTCCAACAAGGCACATCTTCTCAATTTTTTAAAAATTGAAGTATGGTTGATTTACAATATTGTGTTAGTTTCAGGTATACAACAAAGTGATTCAATTACAGAATTTTTTTCAGATTATATTCCATTATAGGTTATTGCAAGAAACTGAATATAGTTTAATATCTTACACTACAGTAAATCCTTGTTGCTTATCTATTTTGTGTATAGTAGTTTTCATTTATATTATTTTTAGGTTCCACATATAACTGATATCATACACTATTTGGTCTTTGTCTGACTTACTTCCCTAAGTATAAAATTCTCTAGGTCCATCCATGTTGCTGCAAATGGCAATGCTTCTTTTTTTTTTTGTGACTGAGCAATATTTCACTATTATATTTCACAATATTCTCTATATATACCACATCTTCTTAAGCCAATCATCTGTTGATGAGGCTTGGGTTGTTTCCATGTCTTGGCTGTTATCAATAGTACTGCTATGAACTTTGGGGCAGAGAAGGCAATGGCACCCCACTAGAGTACTCTTGCCTGGAAAATCCCATGGACAGAGGAGCCTGGAAGGCTGCAGTCTCTGGGGTCACTGAGGGTTGGACACGACTGAGCGACTTCACTTTCACTTTCCACTCTCATGCATTGGAGAAGGAAATGGCAACCTACTCCAGTGTTCTTGCCTGGAGGATCCCAGGGACGGGGGAGCCTGGTGGGCTGCCGTCTATGGGGTTGCATAGAGTCGGACATGACTGAAGTGACTTAGCAGCAGAAGCAGCAGCAGCAGAACTTTGGGGTGCATGTGAATTCATTTTATTTTTGGGGATATATATCCAGGAGTGGGATTGCTGGATCATAAGTTGGCTCTATTTTTTAGCTTTTTGGGGAATCTCCATACTGTTTTCCATGGTGGCTGTGCCAATTTACATTCTCACCAACAGTGTAGGAGGGTTCCCCTTTCTCCACACCCTCTCCAGCATTTATTGTTTGTCAACCTTTTGATGATGGCCAGTCTGACTGGTGTGAGGTGATACCTCATTGCAGTTTTGATTTTCATCCCTCTGATAATTAGCATTGTGGAACATCTCACACATCTTTTCATGTGCCTCTTTGGCCATCTGCACATCTTCCTGAGAGAAATGTCTGTTTAGGTCTTCTGCCTATTTTTTGTTGGGTTGTCTTTTGCTATTGAGTTGTATGAGCTGTGTGCATAGTATGGGTATTAACCCCTTGTTGGTTGCATTGTTTGAAAATATTTTCTCCCATCTTTGTTTGATTGATGCTTTCCTTTGCTGTGCAGAGTTTCTAAGTTGGATTGGGTCCCATTTGCTTATTTTTACTCTATTTATTTTGCCTCCACAGGGGCACATCTTGAGGACACTTAGAGGGATTAGCCACAAGCTCCTTGTGCTTCAGAACATCAGCTACTTAGATTCTGGCTTTTGCATCCTTCAGAGATGGCCTCTCTCCTTAAAAGATTTCTCTGCCTTTTCACTCCCCTTCCCCTAGACGTGAAACTGGGGACTGGGGGGAGAGTTGATCGAAAGATTGGATCAAAGAACCTCCCATTCAACTGGGTTTGCCTTGCTCTTTCTTCTGAATTCTCCCCAACCAGGCTCTGGAGCACAGAGTTCTCAGGGCCAGCCCGTTTCCCCAAGGGCATCAGTCCTGTCCAGCTCATCTTCCAGTCAAGTCTCTGCAGCCTCTGGCTTCTGTCAGAGGCTGGAACCTTGGGGATTTCTGAAAGCAACCGCACAGTGTGTGTCTGCAAATTGTTTATGTCAAGTTCAGTCTCCTGCAGACATTCACAAACATGCTGCCAGTTACTAACCATCATCGATACTCTTTCCTTTGGTCTGAATTGCTATTCGTTTTTCCAGTCCACATGGAGAGGTTCACCCTCCTGTGACACACATGCTCCTTAATACACGCTGCCCACCAAGGCATCCACCCAGGAGCCTTCCTGAACATTCAGTTCACAGACTCACCATGCACCCCAGTGCCTTTTGCAAAGATGCAGCTCACCTCCCTCTCCCTCTTTGGTTATGTTTAGTCATATCCTTAGTCTGTGATTGTTTTTGAAGCTTAGCTTTCAGCCTCTCCCCAAGCTGCAGTGGTATGGTAGAAGGTACAGCTGCCAGGGTTTGGACGAGTCATGGTGCCTGTCTTCCCCTTGCCTCAGGCCATCTTCTTCTTCTTCTGGAACATTATAATGGAAATGAGGACAGACATTTTTCTGCACTTGTCTAATGGCTCTTTCTGGAACATAAACTAACACATGGCCCATGTGGCGCCAAAGAGGTTCATCACAGAGGCTATTGGATGATCTGTGGTTGGTTTTGGAGTTGGCTAGACCAGAAGAATTCCCGGGGGATATTTTTTGTCCTTCATCTTTGCTGAGGGCCTGGCTATAAGAACCAAACAAAACTAACGATGGTTTTTGGAAGTCTGGGTTTTACTCTTCAGCTTATTCAAGTCAGTGGTGACTTGAGTTAGATGACATAGAGTTTGATAAGAAATATATTGTTAATGGGCCACTCTCTACTTTCTATCTCCAAGTCGACTGTATGGATCAAGATTTTGGACCCTTGACCCACCAGTGTTTCTCAATTTACCTACAGGCCTAGGAGGCTCAGTCAGGTACAGCCAGAACATACACATTGTCATCACCGCTGATGACGAAGGTTCTGGATGAAGTCAGTTTCCTTGCCTTGTTTCAGGGACCTCCAAAATCTGGCCGCTACTTACCACTCCAGTGTACTACTTCTTTATCTGAACTCTTGCTTTGATCAAAATGGCACTCCTTGTTTCACGTAATCTGATATTCTTACTCCTCTGAATCCCTCTCAGTCTCCTTTTAGGGCATCTCTTCCTCGGTTAATATCAGTTTCTCCAGGGTTTTGATGTTGTCGTTTTTCTGCCCTTCTCATTGTGTGCATGTTCTCATTTACCTGATGGGTTCAGTTCTCTCCACTAAGTCTGCATGTCTGTCTTTGTCCGGGATCTGCTCATAAATTCTAGACCCCTATAATCTCATTAGATAGCTTGGATATCTCAATGAATACCTCAAACTCAACATATCCAAAACCTAATTAACATTTCTCCATAAGCTTGATTCACCTTCTTTATATCCTGTCTAAGAGAATAATTCCCTAGCTAAGATCAGCAATTCCCCCTCCATCTTCCCTGTCCTTACTTTACATCCAAAACTGGACCTTTGATGCTTCCCCCAACAAATGCCTTTTCCATCTCAGGAAAGTGTATCATCATACATCCAACTGCTCAAGACCAGAACTCTTGAGACCTTCTTGATATTTCTCTTTCCATCATCAGTTCAGTTCAGTTCAGTCGCTCAGTCATGTCCACTCTTTGCAACCCCATGAATCGCAGCATGCTAGGCCTCCCTGTCCATCACCAACTCCCGGAGTTCACTCAGACTCACGTCCATTGAGTCAGTGATGCCATCCAGCCTTCTCATCCTCTGTCGTCCCTTTCTCCTCCTGCCCCCAATCTCTCCCAGCATCAAAATCTTTTCCAATGAGTCAACTCTTCACATGAGGTGGCCAAAGTACTGGAGCTTCAGCTTTAGCATCATTCCTTCCAAAGAAATCCCAGGGTTGATCTCCTTCTGAATGGACTGGTTGGATCTCCTTGCAGTCCAAGGGACTCTCAAGACTCTTCAACATCACAGTTCCAAAGCATCAATTCTTCGGTGCTCAACCTTCTTCACAGTCCAACTCCCACATCCATACATGACCACAGGAAAAACCATAGCCTTGACTAGACAGACCTTAGTCGGCAAAGTAATGTCTCTGCTTTTCAATATACTATCTAGGTTGGTCATAACTTTTCTTCCAAGGAGTAAGCATCTTTTAATTTCATGGCTACAGTCACCATCTGCAGTGATTTTGGAGCCCCCCCAAAATAAAGTCTGACACTGTTTCCACTGTTTCCCCATCTACTTCCCATGAAGTGATGGGACCAGATGCCATGATCTTCGTTTTCAGAATGTTGAGCTTTAACAACTTTTTCACTCTCCACTTTCACTTTCATCAAGAGACTTTTTAGTTCCTCTTCACTTTCTGCCATAAGGCTGGTGTCATCTGCATATATGAGGTTATTGATATTTCTCCCGGCAATCTTGATTCCAGCCTGCGTTTCTTCCAGCTCAGCATTTCTCATGATGTACTCTGCATAGAAGTTAAATAAGCAGGGTGACAATATACAGCCTTGACGTACTCCTTTTCCTATTTGGAACCAGTCTGTTGTTCCATGTCCAGTTCTAACTGTTGCTTCCTGACCTGCATACAGATTTCTCAAGAGGCAGGTCAGGTGGTCTGGTATTCCCATCTCTTTCAGAATTTTCCACAGTTTATTGTGATCCACACAGTCAAAGGCTTTGGCATAGTCATTAAAGCAGAAATAGATGTTTTTCTGGAACTCTCTTGCCTTTTCCATGATCCAGCGGATGTTGGCAATTTGATCTCTGGTTCCTCTGCCTTTTCTAAAACCAGCTTGAACATCAGGGAGTTCACGGTTCATGTATTGTTGAAGCCTGGCTTGGAGAATTTTGAGCATTATTTTACTAGCATGTGAGATAAGTACAATTGTGCGGTAGTTTGAGCATTCTTTGGCATTGCCTTTCTTTGGGATTGGAATGAAAACTGACCTTTTCCAGTCCTGTGGCCACTGCTGAGTTTTCCAAATTTGCTGGCATATTGAGTGCAGCACTTTCACAGCATCATCTGTCAGGATTTGAAATAGCTCAACTGGAATTCCATCACCTCCACTAGCTTTGTTCACAGTGATGCTTTCTAAGGCCCACTTCACTTCCCATTCGAGGATGTCTGGCTCTAGATGAGTGATCACACCATCGTGATTATCTGGGTCATGAAGATCTTTTTTGTACAGTTCTTCCATGTATTCTTGCAACCTCTTCTTAATATCCTCTGCTTCTGTCAGGTCCATATCATTTCTGTCCTTTATTGAGCCCATCTTTGCATGAAATGTTCCCTTGGTATCTCTAATTTTCTTGAAGAGATCTCTAGCCTTTCCCACTCTGTTCTTTTCCTCTATCTCTTTGCATTGATCACTGAAGAAGGCTTTCTTATCTCTTCTTGCTATTCTTTGGAACTCTGCATTCAGATGCTTATATCTTTCCTTTTCTCCTTTGCTTTGTGCCTCTCTTCTTTTCACAGCTATTGGTACGGCCTCCCCAGACAGCCATTTTGCTTTTTTGCATTTCTTTTCCATGGGGATGGTCTTGATCCCTGTCTCCTGTACAATGTCATGAACCTCATTCCATAGTTCATCAGGCACTCTATCTATCAGATCTAGGCCCTTAAATCTATTTGTCACTTCCACTGTATAATCATAAGGAATTTGATTTAGGTCATACCTGAATGGTCTAGCAGTTTCCCCTACTTTCTTCAATTTCAGTCTGAATTTGGTAATAAGGAGTTCATGATCTGAGCCACAATCAGCTCCTGGTCTCATTTTTGTTGACTGTATAGAGCTTCTCCATCTTTGGCTGCAAAGAATAGAATCAATCTGATTTCGGTGTTGACCATCTGGTGATGTCCATGCATAGAGTCTTCTCTTGTGTTGTTGGAAGAGGGTGTTTGCTATGACCTGTGCATTTTCTTGGCAAAACTCTATTAGTCTTTGCCCTGCTTCATTCTGCATTCCAAGGCCAAATTTGCCTGTTACTCCAGGTGTTTCTTGACTTCCTACTTTTGCATTCCAGTCCCCTATAAGGACATCTTTTTTGGGTGTTAGTTCTAAAAGGTCTTGTAAATCTTCATAGAACCGTTCAACTTCAGTTTCTACAGCATTACTGGTTGGGGCATAGACTTGGATTACTGTGATATTGAATGGTTTGCCTTGGAGACGAACAGAGATCATTCTGTCATTTTTGAGATTGCATCCAAGTATTGCATTTCAGACTCTTTTGTTGACCATGATGGCTACTCCATTTCTTCTGAGGGATTCCTGCCTGCAGTAGTAGATATAATGGTCATCTGAGTTAAATTCACGCATTCCAGTCCATTTTAGTTCGCTGATTCCTAGAATGTTGACGTTCACCCTTGCCATCTCTTGTTTGACCGCTTCCAATTTGCCTTGATTCATGGACCTGACATTCCAGGTTCCTATGCAATATTGCTCTTTACAGCATTGGACCTTGCTTCTATCACCAGTCACATCCACAGCTGGGTATTATTTTTGCTTTGGCTCCATCCTTTCATTCTTTCTGGAGTGATTTCTCCATTGATCTCCAGTAGCGTGTTGGGCACCTACGGACCTGGGGAGTTCCTCTTTCAGTATCCTATTATTTTGCCTTTTCATACTGTTGATGGGGTTCTCAAGGCAAGAATACTGAAGTGGTTTGCCATTCCTTTCTCCAGTGGACCACATTCTGTCAGACCTCTCCACCATGACCCGCCCATCTTAGGTTGCCCCACAGGCATGGCTTAGTTTCATTGAGTTAGACAAGGCTGTGGTCCTAGTGTGATTAGATTGACTAGTTTTCTGTGAGTATGGATTCAGTGTGTCTGCCCTTTGATGCCCTCTTGCAACACCTACCATCTTACTTGGGTTTCTCTTACCTTGGATGTGGGGTATCTCTTCACGGCTGCTCCAGCAAAGCACAGCCACTGCTCCTTACCTTGGACGAAGGGTATCTCCTCACTGCTGCCGTTCTTGACCTTCAACGTGGGATAGCTCCTCTATGCCCTCCTGTGCCCACGCAGCCACCGCTTTTCAGGCAAGAACATTGGAGTGGGTTGCCATTTCCTTCTCCAACGCATGAAAGTGAAAAGTGAAAGGGAAGTCGCTCAGTCGTGTCCAACTCTTTGCGATCCCATGGACCGCAGCCCACCAGGCTCCTCTGTCCATGGGATTCTCCAGGCAAGAGTACTGGAGTGGGGTGCCATCGCCTTCTCCGTTTAGTTTAGGCACTATTTAACCTTGTCGATTATCACGATCACCTCCTTACTAATCTGCCTGTCTCCAGTCTTACATCCTTTATAGATAGAGCTGATCATTCCAGCAACATTTATGGAGTGACCAGTGTGCTTGGGAAGCAGATGTGGATAAGGTGAGTATGATGCATGCCCTGTGGGGTTTACAGTCTGGTCAGAAAATTGAACATCAGGTCCACAAGTCTAGGTATATCAAGTGGTGGGAGACACTCCCAGGGGCTAAGAGTGTCAAACATGCACACCTAACCTAGCCTTAGGGGGCAGGCAAGTCTTTTCAGTGAAAAACAGTTTCAACTGAAAACTAAGTAGTGATGAGGCAGCAACCAGGTGAAGAAGAAGAAAGCAAGAGCAAAGGAAGTGTATCCTAATGAGAAAAACATCAGATGACAAATGTGTGATGCATTTCTTCCACGCTGTTACCAGCTTGATCTCTATCTTCTTTCTCTAAATGTTTTTTTCTGATAAAAAATGTTGTACACATTTATTGTGAGATATTTGGAAAATGTCGAAAGATTTAGAAAAGAAAATAATGTTTATTCACAATCTCACCATCCAAAGATGAGCAGTGATTACACTGCAGTGCATTTCCTTTCAATTGTGTCTTTGCACATATGCATTTTCAGGATGATCTTACACTAAAAATCTCATCATATTATTTCCTGTCTTAGGAACAATCAGTGGCTCCTCACTGTCTAGAAGCTCAAGGGCCTAGCCCAATGCTTATAATAAATATTTGCTGAGTGGATGTCTAAATTCATGAGTCAGTGAGTAAATAAAAATATGCTTACCCACCTCCACGTTCTCTTCCACTTTTTCATTACCTGTTTGATGAAATCTTGTCTTGAGGTTTGACTCTATCCAAAGCCTTCTTCAAAGGTAAATCCTTATCTTTTTTTCAAAAATTTATCATTTTTATTTATCATTTATTGAGTTATCATTGATTTACCTCCCTATTATATTAGAATATTATATTAGTTTCAGGTGTATAGAATAGTGATTCAAAATTTTTGTAGATTAAGCTCCACTTACAGTTATTCTAAAGTATTGGCTATATTCTCTGCATTGTATAATAATCCTTGTAGCTTATTTATTTTATACATAGCAGTTTATACCTCTTAATGACACAGCTTGCCTGTAAGCACAGATGGTGTTGCTTCTCAGGTCCTTGTTGTTGTGTTGTTCAGTTGTCACTAAGCAGTGTCTGACTCTTTGTGACCCCATGGGCTGAAACACACCAGGCCTCCCTGTCTCTCACTGTCTCCCAGAGTTTGCCCAAGTTCACATCCCATTGAGTCAGTGATGCTATCCAACCATCTCATTCTCTGCCACCCTCTTCTCCTTTTGCCTTCAATGTTTCCCAGCATCAGGGTCTTTTCCAATGAGTCAGCTGTTTGCATCAGGTGGCCAAAGTATTGGAGTATCTTAGGTCCTTAGCACAGGTTAACTGCCTTTGATTTACCTTAGAAGCCTTTCATGGCAAAGTTGTTGACAACTCAGCATCATTCCACCCCTTCTATATTCCATCCTTATCTCAGGGGTTGGAAGCCTGAAAACCACACTCCCCAGAGTCCTTTACTTCCATTGTTTCCAGTTGGATTTCACCAATGAGAGGCTTTCCTCTGAGATCGGGCATGAGAAAGAGAAGCGGATGTGTTTTTAACTGCTTCTCTGACAGTGGAAGCACCTTTTTGCTTCCTATGTGAAAGCAGTGGTTTTCCCCTGAAAATTTCCCAGTGGCTGAGTGGTACCCATCCTGAAAATTTTTTCCCTTGGTGTTGGAGGCAGCTGGGATCATCAGTGGTGGTTTCCCAAGGTCCTGTAAGCTCCTGATTTTCTAAAGGATGGAAGCAAATGTGAGAGCTGGCCTTTACTCTTTTGCCCCTTCTCCTCACCTTCTGTGTTTGGGCTTCTGTTTTTCTGACCAAAGCCTCACTGAACTCCCCTGTGACTCACAGTACAGTGCCCCTTTTTATTCTCCTAACCTGCTCAGGGTGGGACCTGGCTTAGTTCCTCAACACATGCTGGCTACTGCTGAGAAAGACAGTAGCACCTGATCCTTCATCATCGTCTGCAAAACATCTTACTTAGTGGACACAGTTGCATTTGTTTAGTGATTTAACTTCTCCTTTATAGCAACTAATTGAGGGTGTGTGCATTTAAACATTGGAGAAGGAGATGGCAACCACTCCATTGTTCTTGCCTGGGAAATTCCACGGACAGAAGAGCCTGGTGGGCTGCAGTTCCTGGAGTCACAAAGAGTCGGACACAACTGAGTGACTAACACTTAACACTGCACTTAAACATATGCACATGTTAAACATATAACAGAAATGTATTATAAGACAGACGACTCAGTTCCCCAAGGCTAACACCTCACATTGTAGCACACTGCAACTGCGTGAAGTACCCACCAATATTTATTAACTATCTGTTGCATGCCTAGGGCCTGCATTAGGCCTAACTGTGGGGCGCATGCGGGGGAAAATTTAAACAAGCTTGTGTCTATCTGTTAAGGGCCTGTATGTACCAGGCATGGTGCTAGAGCAGCAGCTGTTTGCTCTTCCTGAACTTACAGTCTAGCAATCTCATTGCTTAATGGCATCGACATAAATAATCAATAAGAAGGCAATGGCACCCCACTCCAATACTCTTGCCTGAAAAATCCCATGGACAGAGGAGCCTGATGGTCTGCAGTCCATGGCGTCTCTAAGAGTTGGACACGACTGAGTGACTTCACTTTCACTTTTCACTTTCCTGCATTGGAGAAGGAAATGGCAACCCACTCCAGTGTTCTTGCCTGGAGAATCCCAGGGACGGGGGAGCCTGGTGGGCTGCCGCCTACGGAGTCGCACAGAGTCGGACACGACTGAAGCGACTTAGCAGCAGCAGCAGCAGCAGTAAGAATAGAAAAAGAATTTCATTTGAGCCAAACTGAGGACCAGCCCAAATGCCAGTTTCTCAGATTACTCTGAGAAGTATGCTCTGGAGAAGCAGGGTTTTCAGCACAGCTGTTATTTTTTTTAATTAATTAATTTTAATTGGAGGCTAATTACTTTACAATATTGTAGTGGGTTTTGGCATACATTGACATGAATCAGCCATGGGTGTACATGTGTTCCCCATCCTGAACCCCTCTCCCACCTCCCTCCCCATTAGCACAGCTTTATGTCTTGGCAGGGCTGAGAATATTAAAGCCGGGGATACATTTCTTCAAGATTTCAGAAAAACATGCCAGCACATACAGTATGGCCTTGGTGCCTGCGAGGGATGTCTTATCACTGAAGAAGGAGCAGCATCAGGAAGAGGGGCATTAGTGGCAGCCGGGAGGAGACACCTTGCTCCCAAGGCCAGGGGCAGTGACCCTGAGGAGCCACACAGAGCCTGAGGCCAGGGGCGGCAGCTGGGAGGAGCCACACACGCCTGAGGCCAGGGCTGGCAGCCAGGAGGAGCAACCCAAGGAGGGGTGTCCGTGCAGGCACAGGAGGGCATAGAGGAGCTATCCCACGTTGAAGGTCAGGAACGGCGGCGGTAAGGAGATACCCCTCGTTCAAGGTAAGGACCAGTGGGTGTGCCTTGGTGGAACAGCCGTGAAGAGATACCCCACGCCCAAGGTAAGAGAAACCCAAGTAAGATGGTAGGTGTTGCAAGAGGGCATCAGAGGGCAGACGCACTGAATCCATACTCACAGGAAACTAGTCAATCTAATCACACTAGGACCACAGCCTTGTCTAACTCAATGAAACTAAGCCATGCCTGTGGGGCAACCCAAGATGGGCGGGTCATGGTGGAGAGGTCTGACAGAATGTGGTCCACTGGAGAAGGGAATAATGGCAAACCACTTCAGTATTCTTGCCTTGAGAACCCCATGAACAGTATGAAAAGGCAAAATAATAGGATACCAAAAGAGGAACTCCCCAGGTCAGTAGGTGCCCCAATATGCTACTGGAGATCAGTGGAGAAATCACTCCAGAAAGAATGAAGGGATGGAGCCAAAGCAAAAATAATACCCAGTTGTGGATGTGACTGGTGATAGAAGCAAGGTCCAATGCCGTAGAGAGCAATATTGCATAGGAACCTGGAATGTCAGGTCCATGAATCAAGGCAAATTGGAAGCAGTCAAACAAGAGATGGCAAGGGTGAACGTCAACATTCTAGGAATCAGCCAACTAAAATGGACTGGAATGGGTGAATTTAACTCAGATGACCATTATATCTACTACTGCGGGCAGGAATCCCTCAGAAGAAATGGAGTAGCCATCATGGTCAACAAAAGAGTCCGAAATGCAGTACTTGGATGCAATCTCAAAAACGACAGAATGATCTCTGTTCGTCTCCAAGGCAAACCATTCAATATCACAGTAATCCAAGTCTATGCCTCAACCAGTAATGCTGTAGAAACTGAAGTTGAACGGTTCTATGAAGATTTACAAGACCTTTTAGAACTAACACCCAAAAAAGATGTCACTTTCATTACAGGGGACTGGAATGCAAAAGTAGGAAGTCAAGAAACACCTGGAGTAACAGGCAAATTTAGCCTTGGAATGCAGAATGAAGCAGGGCAAAGATTAATAGCGTTTTGCCAAGAAAATGCACTGGTCATAGCAAGCATCCTCTTCCAACAACACAAGAGAAGACTCTACATACGGACATCACCAGGTGGTCAACACCGAAATCAGATTGATTCTATTCTTTGCAGCCAAAGATGGAGAAGCTCTATACAGTCAACAAAAACAAGACCAGAAGCTGACTGTGGCTCAGATCATGAACTCCTTATTACCAAATTCAGACTGAAATTGAAGAAAGACCATTCAGGTATGACCTAAATCAAATCCCTTATGATTATGCAGTGGAAGTGACAAATAGATTTAAGGGCCTAGATCTGATAGATAGAGTGCCTGATGAACTACGGAATGAGGTTCGTGACATTGTACAGGAGACAGGGATCAAGACCATCCCCATGGAAAAGAAATGCAAAAAAGCAAAATGGCCGTCTGGATAGGCCGTACATATAGGTGGGAAAAGAAGAGAGGCGAAAAGCAAAGGAGAAAAGGAAAGATATAAGCATCTGAATGCAGAGATCCAAAGAATAGCAAGAAGAGATAAAAAAGCCTTCTTCAGTGATCAATGCAAAGAAGTAGAGGAAGAGAACAGAATGGGAAAGTCGAGATCTCTTCAAGAAAATTAGAGATACCAAGGGAACATTTCATGCAAAGATGGGCTCGATAAAGGACAGAAATGATATGGACCTAACAGAAGCAGAAGATATTAAGAAGAGGTGGCAAGAATATATGGAAGAACTGTACAAAAAAGATCTTCATGACCCAGATAATCATGATGATGTGATCACTAATCTAGAGCCAGACATCTTGGAATGTGAAGTGAAGTGGGCCTTAGAAAGCATCACTACAAACAAAGCTAGTGGAGGTGATGGAATTCCAGTTGAGCTATTTCAAACCCTGGAAGATGATGCTGTGAAAGTGCTGCACTCAATATGCCAGCAAATTTGGAAAACTCAGCAGTGGCCACAGGACTGGAAAAGGTCAGTTTTCATTCCAATTCCAAAGAAAGGCAATGCCAAAGAATGCTCAAACTATTGCACTCATCTCACATGCTAGTAAAGTAATGCTCAAAATTCTCCAAGCCAGGCTTCAACTATACGTGGACCATGAACTCCCTGATGTTCAAGCTGGTTTTAGAACAGGCAGAGGAACCAGAGATCAAATTGCCAACATCCTCTGGATCATGGAAAAAGCAAGAGAGTTCCAGAAAAACATCTATTTCTGCTTTATTGACTATGCCAAAGCCTTTGACTGTGTGGATCACAATAAACTGTGGAAAATTCTGAAAGAGATGGGAATACCAGACCACCTGACCTGCCTCTTGAGAAATCTGTATGCAGGTCAGGAAGCAACAGTTAGAACTGGACATGGAACAACAGACTGGTTCCAAATAGGAAAAGGAGTACGTCAAGGCTGTATATTGTCACCCTGATTATTTAACTTATATGCAGAGTACATCATGAGAAACGCTGGACTGGAAGAAACACAAGCTGGAATCAAGATTGCCGGGAGAAATATCAATAACCTCAGATATGCAGATGACACCACCCTTATGGCAGAAAGTGGAGAGCAACTAAAAAGCCTCTCGATGAAAGTGAAAGAGGAGAGTGAAAAAGTTGGCTTAAAGCTCAACATTCAGAAAACGAAGATCATGGCATCTGGTCCCATCACTTCATGGGAAATAGATGGGGAAACAGTAGAAACAGTGTCAGACTTTATTTTTTTGGGCTCCAAAATCACTGCAGATGGTGACTGCAGCCATGAAATTAAAAGACGCTTACTCCTTGGAAGAAAAGTTATGAGCAACCTAGATAGCATATTGAAAAGCAGAGACATTACTTTGCCGACTAATGTCCATCTAGTCAAGGCTGTGGTTTTCCTGTGGTCATGTATGGGTGTGAGAGTTGGACGGTGAAGAAGGCTGAACACCGAAAAATTGATGCTTTTGAAGTGTGGTGTTGGAGAAGACTCTTGAGAGTCCCTTTGTCTGCAAGGAGATCCAACCAGTCCATTCTGAAGGAGATCAACCCTGGGATTTCTTTGGAAGGAATGATGCTAAAGCTGAAACTCCAGTGCTTTGGCCACCTCATGCAAAGAGTTGACTCATTGGAAAAGACTCTGATGCTGGGAGGGATTGGGGGCAGGAGGAGAAGGGGATGACAGAGGATGAGATGGCTGGGTGGCATCACTGACTCGATGGAGTGAGTCTGAGTGAACTCCGGGAGATGGTGATGGATAGGGAGGCCTGGCGTGCTGCGATTCATGGGGTTGCAAAGAATCGGACACGACTGAGCGACTGAACTGAACTGAACTGAGCAGACATTCTTTACTCCTGGTCAGTGTGCCCTTTTCTTTAGTAATTAAGGCGTATGTATGTTTCATAGGCCACAAACAGGCTGTTTTAGTCAGTGTAAACTTCAAGTTAACTCATGTGTAAGCCAGAATGACTTCCCTATATCTCAGTATGTGACATTTTCTTTGATTAGTGGTCATGACTGAAAAGAAATGAGGCCTGTCACTCACTATTCCTACCCCAACTCCCTGTGACCTTGGCATGAATGTCATCAAGCTTACCAGCCCTACTAACCCCCAGTGCAGCACTAGAGTTTCTTGGAGATGTGGCTGCAAAACGGCTCTGTCCAGAGTTCTGCCAGTGAGCCCGCATCTCTATGGTCAGGTTTGGTTTGGTCCTTCCTGGATTGCTTGCTTCTTGCTTAGTATTTCATTCATTGTGGAAAGCTAGTTTGAAAGCCAGTGGCATTCAACCCTATATACTAGAAGAAAAGGCAAGGAGAGTAGTAATATAGTTGCTACCAGGCTGCGTTGGATAAATAAAAAGTGAACTGGAGCTGTCTTCGGTGCCATGCCACTGGGTGGAACACGGGGGACAGGGTAACACTTAAACACCATATTTTGAGATTTTTATGGAAAAGGAAAAAAAAAAACCCACTAAGCAAATGAATGGCAGTGCAAAGCTGGCTGTCCCCTTGGCTTAGCTAATGTTTATTGAGTGTTTACTATGAGCTAGGCACTGTTCCCAATAAGTTACATCAATGATTCATTTTCCCACCCCCAACTCCCATTGTGAGAAGGTGCTAGGGATTTTCCAGGTGGTGCTAGTGGTAAAAAAACCTACCTGTCAATTCAGGTTAGACATAATAGATGCAGGTTTGATCCTGGGTTGGGAAGGTCCCCTGGAGGAGGGCATGGCAACCCGCTCGAGTATTCTTTCCTGGAGAATCCCATGAACAGAGGAGCCTGGCAGGCTGCAGTCCATGGGGTTGCACAGAGTCGGACACCACTGAAGTGACTTACTAGGTAAGCGTGATGAAGTGCTACTGTGATTCCCATCTGAGAAGTCAGACAATTGGGGCAGGAGAGAGGAAGTGCTTTGCCCAAGACCATTTAAGCAAGTGGAGTGTGAACCTGGGTAGTTTGATTAAAACAAGGGGAAACATCAAGTCCCCATTCTTTGGAATTTCTCCTGGTTTCATCTGAGTTAGTATGAATATGGATGCCCAGAGAGAAGTGGTATTTTAAAAAATTACTTATTTATTTTATTTTGGGTTGCACTGGGTCTTCATTGCTTCACGGGCTTTCCTAGTTGCAGCCAGCTGGGGCTACTCTTGGTCGCGGTACACAAGCTTCTCATTCCTGTGGCTTCTCTTGTTGGGGAGCATGGGCTCAAGGGCGTGGGCTTCAGTCCTTGTGGCATGTGGGCTCAGTTGCTCCGAGGCTTGTGAAATCTTCCTGGATCAGGGATCGGACCCACGTCCTCTGCGTTGGCAGGCAGGTTCCTATCCACTGTACCACCAGGGAAACCTGAGAAGTGGTGTCTTTTAAAGGAAGCTGTAAAGGGGGCTGCGTTTCCCATGACTGTCAGGATCTGAGAAGAGAACACTCGGGCCCCAACAGTCATGTTTGTTCCTCGGACCTAGACTTTTGTCTTAAAATGTGACTGTACCATCTGATTGATAATCAGCATCTCGTGTGAATCTCCACATGACTCCACTTTATTTTTAAGACACAAAGCTCAGAACAGATAGGTTGTACTGAAGGAAGAAGAGTGAGAAGGGGCCAGAGAAAGAGGGGGCAGCAGAGAGATTTATCAAGCTTGTGTTACAGGATGTCGGGTAGCAAAACTCCTTCATAAAAATGTTCAGTGTATCCTTGCAATTGGAGAAGCAACACCTTGAAGATCAAAATCAACATAAGGAACACCAGCTTTCAGTGCTTCTGTTCCATGATATCAAAAATTATAAGGGTAGGAAAGAAGGAAGTTAAACAGTCATTATTTATTAATATATGATATGAAAATTTACATAAAACCTGTAAAAATCTATGGAAAAACTACTGGAATTAAAAGAGAATGAAAAAAAATATGAAGTACCTTAGAGTAAATCTAATAAAAGATCTATAAGATCACTATGGAGAAAATTGTAAAACTTTCTTAAGGAAGATCCAAATAAATGGTGAGAGGGCTTATCTTTGTAGACAGGAAAACTGAGTTGTGATTCTTTCAAAATTCCCTGTATTAGTTTGTGAGGGTTACTATAACAATACCATAGACTGGGTGGCTTAACCAACAGAGAATTTTTTTTTTTCATAGTTCTGGAGACTAGAACAGATCATGTTGTCAACAGGTTTGATTTCTTCTGAGACCTCTCTCCTTGGCTTGCAGCCGGTCATTTTTCCTCTGTGTCTTCATGTGGTTATGATGTCTGTGTCATAATCTCCTCTTCTTAGAAGGACACCAGTCATATTGGGTAAGGGTCTACCTATGACCTACTTATATTTAACTTTACCTCTTTAAAGAATCTATCTCCAAATACACATTGAAGGTACTGGGTGTAAACACTTCAACATATAAAATTTAAAAGGAAAATTTTCAGCTTATAACTTTCTTTAAATCAGTCTACAAATTGAAGACTACCCCAATCAAATCCCAGAAAGCTTTTTCATGGAACTTGACCTTCTGAATCTCAGTTTATATGAAACAACAAAGGTCTTATATAGACTAAATTTTTTTTGAAGAAAAGAATGAAATGGTAGGGAATGCCTGATTGGATAATAAAACATAAAATTATAATAATCAAGGCAGGGAATATTGGTATAGGAATAAACAAATAAATCAAGGAAACAGAATAGAGAACTGAGAAGCAAACCCACACACATATGAAACCTTGATAAATTAGAGATGACATAGCATATTAGAGGGGTTAACATGGCCTATTAAATAAATGATGTTAACACAACTAGATATCTACATAGGAAAAGAAAATAAAATTGGATGCTTTCTTTTACCCTGGGGAAAAAATAAATTCTGGGTATACTACTGATATAAATCTAAATGTGTTAAGCAAAACTTTGATGCCTTTAGAGGAAAATATAGGTGCCTATCTATTTACCTCAAGATAGGGAAATAGTTCTTAACTAAGTCATTAAAACAACAAATCATAAAGGGAAAGGCTGATAAATTTGAACAAATTAAAATAAAAAACTTTTGCACAGAACAATACCAGGAAAAATAGTTAGAAGCACAAATAAGAATAAAATAGCGTTAGTGCAATAATGCCAAGAATTAAGGTCTAGGATACATAAAGGACTACAAGTCAATAAGAAAATACACAAAATCCAGGACAGTTCCCAGAAGCAGAAACAAACAACAACCAAAAAAAAAAAAAGGAAAAAAACACTCAACCTTAGTATTGATTAGGAAAATAATAAATAGATCCAGCAGACACTATTTCACTCATGCCAGGTTGCCCATAATATAAAAAAATTAAAGTAATTCAATTTCAAGAGCAGGAGAGTCATATACTCCTGGGTAGAACAGAAATAGGTATAACTATTCCAGAGAATAATTTAGCCATATTTAGTGAAGCTGAAGACATGTGCTTCAGGGTCTAACACTTTTTCCCATGTATAGAAGAGACCTGTAAGGATTATTAAGCATAGCATTATTTATAACTGCAAGTAATTGGAATTACCCTAATCACCTAATCATTAACAGCAAAATGGGTAGAATTTTGTGGTGTATTCATACAATGCAGGTAACAACAGAAATAAGTGGACCAGGGTAACATGAATCAACATTGTGGCAGATCGATCCTAGGCAGACAAGATCCCAATAATTCCCATGTACCCATGTCCACATCTTTGTGTAGCCCCCTCCCCTGGAATGCAGGCAGAACTTGTACCTTGATTCCGATCAATGCACTATGGCAAAATCAACAAGAGAAATCTTATACATTATATGATTCCATTTTAGCAGACTAGAGTAAGAGATCTGCTGACCTTGCAAAGAAGCCAGCTGCTATAAGGTGACCTGGCCAGGGAGAGGGCCACATGGCACGGAAGTGGATGTCCTCTAAAAAATCCAGGGCTCTCATCCACATGAACTCATGGAAAAGAATTATGCCAAAACCAGAATGAGCTTAGAAGCAGATTCTTCCCCAGTCAGGCCTTCAAATGAGAATGTAGCATTGTCAACACCTTGATTGCAACCTCATGAAACCCTGAGCAGAGGACCCAGTTAAGCTATGGCTGGACTCTGGGTCCATAGAAACTATGAAATAATGAGTGCTGTTTTAAGCTATTACATTTGGGGTAGTTTGTTACACAGCAATAGAAAAATAATACAGAGTGTTCCCCAATGGTCAGTGGTTAGGATTCAGTGCTTTCATTGCCATGGCCCAGGTTCAATCCCCGGTTGGGGAACTGAGATCCTGGAAGATGTGTGGCACAGGAAAAATAAAAAATTAATACAAACATGGATAAAAACATAATATTAATAGATATAAAGCAAGTTTCAGAAAGAGACATACAATGTATATGATACCATTTGCATAAAGCTTAAAAGCACACAAACCAATTTTGTATACTGTTTTTAGGCTTGCATACAGACATGTATAGCAAAAGTATAAAGACAGGCACTGGAATAATTGTCTCAATTTCAGGAAGATGTTTCTCTCTTGCAGATAGGGCAATATGATCAGAGAGGCACATACAGATACTTTAACAGTGTTTATATAGCTTTATTTCATAAGCTGGGTAGAAGTTTAAGAGTGCTTACAATACTCTTCTGGAGAAAGGAATGGCAACGCACTCCAATATTCTTGCCTGGAGAATTCCATGGACAGAGGAGCATAGTGGGCTACAGTCCATGGGGTTGCAAAGAGTCAGACACTACTGAGTGCCTCACACACATAATACTCTATACCTTTCTGTATATCTGAAATATCCCATAATTCAAAACAAATTTTCTTCATCTTTAGGTTCCAGTGGGGATGACTTGTGTTGACAATGAGTTGTGCCCACTTTCCCAAACCTGTAACTGGGAAGAGAGTGGGAGAAAGAAGAGCCTTATAGAGCTTGGCTGGGGATGGATATAGGATAACAGAGATGGAAGGAGATGGGAGGAGAGGTAGTCAGAGGGATAAGTCTACAGAGGTACCCTCAGTCACCAGGGAGCCATGCATAGACTCATCTCCCAGAGACCACAGATGGGCTTAAATTGGTGACCTCAGCAGTTCCACAGTAAGACCTTATCATTAGCTGTGGCTTTGCCCTTGCTTGCAATGGAATAGCTACCACACAGCAGCCTTACTGTAATCCTACACTCTGAGAGAACAGCAGTTAAAAAAAAAAAAAACACACACACATAAATGAAAATGCTGGCAATTAGGCAATTAGGGGGAATCAAAGTTAAGTTAAAAATAAAAACAAAAACCGTAAAACAGGAGTCTGAACAGCCTGACCTTAGAAGGAAAACTTGAGATAGGAGGCTATGACTCAGTTTGTAGAACAACTGATTGAATTTTCCTATCATATTTCAGCAGTTAGTCATCTTCAGGGAGGGACAGTGGGGTCTTTCTCTTCTTTGGTTTCTAATCATGAAGTTTGGGAGATATTACGATACCTTGGTTGTATAAAGGAACCTCCAAGCCCCAAGAGGACAGAGAGAGGAATTTCCGGTGGTGTGCTGGTAACACTGAACACTTGGTTCTCCAGAAAGAGAAAGCTCCTTGCTGATTTCCATACTATAAATACTCGGTGATTTTTAAGCCACCAATGTGATGTCACTGAGTGTGGACCTGGGAAGAGTTAGGAAACTCTCAAAATCCCGTACGTGCCGGTTTCAATATACAACTGAAATTTCCATCCTATTAGGGTGGCGAGCAGCCCTGGCAGGAGAGGGACTACTATCAGGGCGGAGACTCGTATGTATGGCTTCTCCTGTCTCCCTCCCAGTCCAAAGATGTTGAGATTTTATTATTCCACTTAGAAGGAAATAGCATTCCCTTTGTTGTTGTTGTTTAGTCTCTCCTTCATGTCTGACTCTTTTGCAACCCCATGAACTGTAGCCCGTCAGCATCCTCTGTCCATGGGATCTTCCCGAACCAGGGATGGAACACATGTCTCCTGCACTGGCAGACAGGTTCTTTACCATAGTGCCACCAGGGAAGCCCACTTCCTGCAGTTTTAGAGGATACCAATCAATCCCTCATCAGTCGTGTCCAACTCTTTGTGACCCCATGGACTGTATATAGCCCACCAGGCTCCTCCATCCATGGAATTTTCTAGGCAAGAGTACTGGAGTGGGTTGCCATTTCCTTCTCCAATTTAGAGGATAAGGATATATTAAATACATTAATACCAAAATTCTATTCTTTTTTCAGTAAAGCAGTAGAAATGAGCTGCCCTCCCTGAGGAAGCCAGGGAGTCAGTGCTGGGACGAAGTTCAACCTATGTACCATAATTTTTCCATCATCGTCAGCCTAGAGAGTAGGTCACTTTGTAGATCTCTAGGAAGCTCATATGAGGCTGAGTTTGGGAACTCCCCTTGGAGAATGTCAAGTCCCTGGGTCACTGTGCTCAGTTTTACAGTCCCCTTAAAGTTTTGCAGTTTAAGGGCATTTTCTGTAAAAAAAAAAATCAGGAGGTCTGTATTAGTTAGAATGATCTGAATACAAGTAGCAAAACACCCTGGCCCAATTGCTTAAAAGAATGAAGAAATATATTGTCTCAGATCAAGAGAAGTCCCAAGGTAGGAAAGCTCCCAGGTGGGCTCAGGGGTTCAAGGAATGTCATTAAGGACTCAGATTCCTCTCGCAGTTCTGCTCTGTCGTACCTTGTCCTGCTTAGCTCCCTCATAGTTATAAGATGGCTGCCATATTCCAGGCAAGCGTGGCCACAGCCTCGGGAAGGAGAAGGACCCATTCTTTTCATACGTAAACATTTTTCAGAAGCCCCATTTGACAGAAGCAGATAAAATATTTTTTCCTTAAAAAAACCTATTTCATAGAGACTGAAAATCACTATGATTAGCTTAGAATAAATCAGGATTTAACCATGGGTCCCACAGGAGAGAGGAACAGACAAAATCGTAGTCCCACTTGACAGGCAACTATCATCCCAAAGATTCTTTCACTGCTCCGAATCTAAGACTGTTGACTTTTACAGATAAGTTTGGTCCTTCTGGCTGATTGGAGAGAGCCACTTGAATCAGACCAATAAACTTGATCAGAAACAAATTATGCTCTGTTTATGCAATTGATTAACCTTAAGATCAGTTTATCAAAAAGTATTTGTTAAGTACCCAGTGGGAACTGGCACTTGAAAGTCACAACTATTAGGCACTGGGCCCAGTGACGTGTGGATGTGAACAATTGGATTGAGAGCTTCTAATCAACTGACAGAATAAATATAAATTTCTTCCAGGTGAGCAGAGGTAAAACTCAAAAAATACATGACTATGATTTTTTAATATGGGTACCAAGACAATTTATTCAGGTACAAAAATCTTTCTAATAAATGGGGTTAAGACAACTGGACAACCACACGCAAAAGAATACAGCTGGACCCTTACCTCCCAGCATATACTAAAGTTAACTCAAAATGGGTCACTGACCTAGATATAAGCGTCTAAGCTATAAAAAACTTAGATGAAACTTGTAAATCTCATGATCTGAGATTAGTCATTGGTTTCTTATATATGATACCTGAAGCATCAGCAACGAAAGAAAAAAAGAATAAATTTGACTTCATCAAAATTAAAAATTTGTGTGCTTCAAAGTATACTCTCAAGAAAATGAAAAGACAATCCAAAGAATGGAAGAAAATATTTGCAAATCATATTTATTAAGGGTCTAATGTCCAGAAAATATAATGAACCCTTTCAATACAACAATAAAAAATGAATAATTCAATTTAAAGATGGGCAAAGGCTTTGAATAGACATTTCTCCAAAGAAGATATACAAGTGGCCAATAAGCAGATATAAAAATGCTCAACATTATTGATTATTGATAAAATACAAATCAAAACCTCAAGATATTACTTCACACACTGGTAGTGAAAGTTGCTCAGTCATATTTGATTCTCTGTGACCCCATTGACTATACAGTCCATGAAATTCTCCAGGCTGGAATACTGGAGTGGGTGGCCATTCCAATCTCCAGGTGATCTTCCCAACCCAGGGATCAAATCCAGGTCTCCCACATTGCAGGCGGATACTTTACCAGCTTAGCTACCAAGGAAGCTCCAAAGGGGATGCTGTGGCTGCATGGATTGGGAATTGAATCTGGGCTTCCCACGTGGCAGGTGAGAATTCTACCACTGAACCACTCATGCATCAGTCATCACACACACTAGGATGACTATAATCAAGAAATACAGACAACAAACAAGTGTTGGAGAGGATACAAAGAAACTGGAACTCTTGTACGCAGCTAGTGGGAATGTAAAATGGTGTAGCCACTTTGGAAATCATTCGACAGTTCCTCAAAAAGATACAAATAATAAAGTTACCATATGGCCCAGAAATCAATTCCATACCTAGGTGAATACCAAGAGAAATGAAAACATATATCTGCATAAAAACGTGTGCACAAATGTTCATAGTAGTAATATTCATTATAGGCAAAAAGTGGACATGACTCAAGTTTCCATCAATGGATGAATGGATAAAATGTAGTATATCCATATGATGGAATATTATTTGGCCAGGAAAAGGAATGAAGTACTGATGCATTCTATATGAACTTTAAAAACACTATGGTAAGTGAAAGAAATCAGTCACAAAGTTCATATACTGTGTGATTTCATTTATTTGAAGTGTCTAGAATAGATGAGATCAGTGAGACTGCAGGTAGATTAGTGGCTGTCACAGGCTTGGGGAAGGAGAAATGAGAAGTGACTATTGGGGATTTGTGTTTAGGTTGAGGAAAATGTTCTCAAAGTAAATACTGTTGATGATTATACAATCTGATGAATACACTAAGAACCACTGAATTGTATATTTTAAAAGAACAAATTCTATAGTATTTGAGTTACATTACAATGAGAATATTTATAGGACTACCTCAGGCCTTGGTGTTGGGGGGATAAAATCAGACCAAAACATCAGTGGGCTAATAAATGTTTATTTTGAAAAATTTGTAAAATTATTTTACTCTGAAATGTATACATTCCATTTTATCTCGTGCTTCTTTGGTCCAAATGAATTCTTGTGTATACTGGTGGTTCTCAACTTTGGCTGCATATTTTGGAGTCACCATTGGAACTTTCAGAAAATCTAATTCATTGGCCTAACCCATGACCAATTAAATCAGAGTCTCTAGTTCCCCTCCCCAACACCCTTGGCATTTTATTTTATTAAAAACTCCCTGGTTATTCCCATATGCTGTCAAGACAGAAATTAAACAGTAGATGAAAATCTGAGCAGAACTGCTTCATATTTTGAGGTGGTTCTTTAGCTAATTCTTTCCCCTCCCTTGGGTTTATTGAGATACAATTAATATATATTAAAATAGATCCTTTTTAAAGAATATGATTCAATGAATATTGACAAATCTATATAGTCCTTTGACAGCCAAGGTATAGAACATTTTCATTACTGCCCCCAATGCCTTTGTTTCCCTTTGTAATCAGTCCTTTCCCCCATGTATTAGATGTATATATTAAAATTCTATGCAGCATAAAAAGCAGGTCCTTGAAAGTACATAAAAAATTGGGAAAAATTTACTATATAAAATTGAGCAAAAATATGTAATATAATCTTAATTGTTTAATCTTTTTTATCCATAAGTACAGATATGGACATTTCTTCATGTATGTATACATCTGTGGAAAAAAAATCAGTTGTTATCTCTGGTTGTGGAAATTACAGTAATTAAATTACAGTTAATTTTCTTCTTTACATTTTTATGCATGTTCTAGTTAGTCTATAATTATGTTATGTTTATAATGAAAGTAATAATGATATCTACAAAACAGTGATCTATGGGCAAGGGATGCATGAAGAGCCTCATAAAGACCAAACTGCCATCCCGTTCAAGGTTCCAGGTCACTTGCTACAAGTTGGACATGACTGAAGTGACTTAGCAGCTACAAATCTAGCCTTCTGACCCCATACATTTCAGGTCATCAGCTCATTACAAATGTTATAGCAAAAAGAAATTAATAAGAAGATATCGACTTCTACTGAGATAGATATCACAGAATATTGACCCAGAGAAGAAAATATTGATGAAAGAAGAACCAAGGTCTCCCATTGCCTTGAAGGGAGTAATAAACCCTCCTGTTTGCTGAATGCCATGTTCTGTTTATTTTGCAAGCACCTGTGCATTTAAAAATCAAAGATGCCGTATCCCTGTAAACACTATTAGAATTTGAAATCAGTGTCTACCACGAAGGGAATGGGTCCCTGTGGGTATAGAATAGATAAAAACTTAGAGCAGAGATACAGTGAGCAAGTGAGCTAAGACAAGATCTTGACAGTGGAGGTCTGTTCAGTTTGTGTTTTAGTTCCTTTAGATTCAGCAGAATCTTAATTAAAGATACTAAGACATATCTTCCAACCAGCTCAAACCAGACCCAGACCAGCTAAAACCAGCTCCAGGTCTCCAAACTAGACACAAGTGATTCGGGTTCCTCCAGAGCCAGCAGATTGGTGTTCTGGGTTTTGAGTGATTTCTTAGGACAAATAAAATTGGATATGACTGCAGTTGGAATGCTTTTCCTACATCTTTTTCAAATAAAAGAAGATGATATAATAACATGTTGGTTGAACCACCATTTGAACAAGCAACTTTTTTTTTTCCAGGTTGTTCTGGGATGGGTTACATTTATTTGGACAGAATAATGGGTTGAAATTAGTTTCAGGTTAAACTATTCCCCTAGTTTGGGTACAGGCTCCATATGATTTTTCCATTGTTGCATAGCAAACCCCTCCAAAATACAGTGACTTAAAATAATGACTTATTTGCTCATAATTCTGTGGGTTGGCAGTTGGAGGAGACTGGGGCCAGGATGGCTCACGTAGTATTGGCTGGGCTCATTCAAATGTCTGTGGCTTCAGCGAGGCTGGTGAGGCCTCTTTTTCCTGTGCTCCTTCATCATTAGAAGGCATTAGTTTTCCAAGACGGTGAGAGTGGAAGCTTCAAGGCCCCTTGAGGCTCATGCTCATGTTCATAGTGACACTTAGCTTCAATCTTCCAGGCAAAGGAAATCACAAAAGTAAGCCGGCTTCAAGTGGTGGGGACATAAATTCAATCCCTTGCAGGGACAAGCTGCAAAGAATCTATGGCCATTTAGGGACTTCCCTGGTGGTCTAGTGGTTAAGACTTTGCCTTTCAATGCAGGGGGTTTAGGTTCAATCCCTGGTCAAAGAACTAAAATCCCATATGCCTTGGGCCCAAAAATCAAAACATAAAATGGAAGCAATACTGTAACAGATTCAATAAAGATTCAGTTCAGTTTAGTCTCTCAGTTGTGTCTGAGTGTGCCGATCTTTGCGACCCCATGGACTGCAGCACGCCAGGCTTCCCTGTCTATCACCTATTCCTGGAGCTTACTCAAACTCATGTCCATTGAGTCGGTGATGCCATCCAACCATCTTATTCTCTGTTGTCCCCTTCTCCTCCTGCCTTCAATCTTTCCCAGCATCAGGGTCTTTACCAATGAGTCAGTTCTTCGCATCAGGTGGCCAAAATATTAGAGTTTCAGTTTCAACATCAGTCATTCCAATGATTATTTAGGACTGATTTCCTTTAGGATTGGCTGCTTTGATCTCCTTGCAATCCAAGGGACTCTCTAGAGTCTTCTCCAACATCACAGTTCAAAAGCATTAATTCTTCGGTGCTCAACTTTCTTTATAGTCCAACTCTCACATCCCATACATGACTACTGGAAAAACTATAGCTTTGACTAGACAGACCTTTGTTGGCCAAGTAATGTCTCTGCTTTTGAATATGCTATCTAGGTTGGTCATAGCTTTTCTTCCAAGGAGCAAGCGTCTTTTAATTTCATGGTTGCAGTCACCATCTTCAGTGATTTTGGAGTCCAAAAAAATAAAGTCTCTCACTGTTTCCAATATTTCCCCATCTATTTGCCATGAAGTGATGGTCCTGGTTGCCATGATCTTAGTTTTCTGAATGTTGAGCTTTAAGCCAACTTTTTCACTCTTCCTTTTCACTTTCATCAAGAGGCTCTTTAGCACTTTTTCACTTTCTGCCACAAAGGTGGTGTCATCTGCATATCTGAGATTATTGATATTTCTCCCAGCAATCTTGATTCGTTTGTGCTTCATCCAGCCCAGCATTTTTCATGATGTACTCTGCGTATAAGTTAAATAAGCAGGGTAACAATATGTATAGCCTTGACATACTCCTTTCCTGATTTGGAATCAGTCTATTGTTCCATATCCAGTTCTAATTGTTGCTTCTTGACCTGCTTATAGATTTCTCAAGAGGCAGGTCAGGTGGGTCTGGTATTCCTATCTCTTGAAGAATTTTCCACAGTTTGTTGTGATCCACGCAGTCAAAGGCTTTGGCCTAGTAATAAAGCAGAAATAGATGTTTTTTTTCTGGAACTCTAGTGCTTTTTTGATGATCCAGCAGATGTTGGCAATTTGATCTCTGGTTCCTCTGCCTCTCCTAAATCCAGCTTGAAAATCTGAAAGTTCATGGTTCATGTACTGTTGAAGCCTGGCTTGGAGAATTTTTAGCATTACTTTGCTAGTGTGTGAGGTAAGTGCAATTGTGTGGTAGTTTGAACATTCTTTGGCATTGCCCTTCTTTGGGATTGGAATGAAAATTGACTTTTTCCAGTCCTGTGGCCACTGCTGAGTGTATTTGCTGGCATATTGAGTGTAGCACTTTCACAGCATCATCTCTTAGGATTTGAAAAACTCAACTGGAATTCCATCACCTCCACTAGCTTTGTTCATAGTGATGGTTCCTAAGGCCCATTTGACTTTGCATTCCAGGATATCTGGCTCTTGGTGAGTGATCGCACCATGGTGGTTATTCTGGTCATGAAGATATTTTTTATATAGTTCTTCTGTGTATTCTTGCCACCTCTTCTTAATGTCTTCTGCTTCTGTTAGGTCCATACCATTTCTGTCCTTTATTGTGCCCATCTTTTCATGAAATGTTTCCTTGGTATCTCTAATTTTCTTGAGAGATCTCTAGTCTTTCCCATTCTATTGTTTTCCTCCATTTCTTTGCACTGATCACTGAGGAAGGCTTTCTTATCTCTCCTTGCTATTCTTTGGAACTCTGCATTTAAATGAGTGTATCTTTCCTTTTCTCCCTGCCTTTAGCGTCTCTTCTTTTCTCAGCTATTTGTAAGGCCTCCTCAGAAGACCATTTTGCCTTTTTGCATTTCTTTTTCTTGTGGATGGTCTTAATAATTGCCTCCTGTACAATGTCATGAACCTCTGTCGATAGTTCTTTAGGCATTCTATCAGATCTAATCCACTGAATCTATTTGTCACTTCCTCTGTATACTCAGGGAGGAGCCACCCCACACCCGAGGCCAGGGGCAGCGGCCAGGAGGAGCAATCCTAAGTCCAAGGAGCAGTGGCTGCATGGGCACAGGAAGGCCTAGAGGAGCCATCCCATGTTGAAGGTCAGGAAGGGCAGCAGTGAGGAGACACCACTCATCCAAGGTAAGGAGCAGCAGCTGTGCCTTGCTGGAGCAGCCGTGAAGAGCTACCTCATGCCCAAGGTAAGAGAAACCCAAGTAAGATGGTAGGTGTTGCAAGAGGGCATCAGAGGGCAGACACACTGAATCCATACTCACAGAAAACTAGTCAATCTAATCACACTAGGACCACAGCCTTGTCTAACTCAATGAAACTAAGCCATGCCTGTGGGGCAACCCAAGATGGGCGGGTCATGGTGGACAGGTCTGACAGAATGTGGTCCACTGGAGAAGGGAATGGCAAAACACTTCAGTATTCTTCCCTTGAGAACCCCATCAACAGCATGAAAAGGCAAAATGATAGGATACTGAAAGAGGGACTCCCCAGGTCATTAGGTGCCCATTATGCTACTGGAGATCAGTGGAGAAATCACTCCAGAAAGAATGAAGGGATGGAGCCAAAGCAAAAATAATACCCAGCTGTGGATGTGACTGGTGATAGAAGCAAGGTCCGATGCCGTAGAGAGCAATATTGCATAGGAACCTGGAATGTCAGGTCCATGAATTAAGGCAAATTGGAAGCGGTCAAACAAGAGATGGCAAGGGTGAACATCGACATTCTAGGAATCAGCGAACTAAAATGGATTGGAATGGGTGAATTTAACTCAGATGACCATTATATCTACTACTGTGGGCAGGAATCCCTCAGAAGAAATGGAGTAGCCATCATGGTCAACAAAAGAGTCTGAAATGCAGTACTTGGATGCAATCTCAAAAATGACAGAATGATCTCTGTTCATCTCCAAGGCAAACCATTCAATATCACAGTAATCCAAGTCTATGCCCCAACCAGTAACACTGAAGAAGCTGAAGTTGAACGGTTCTGTGAAGACCTACAAGACCTTCTAGAACTCACACCCAGGAAAGATGTCCTTTTCATTACAGGGGACTGGAATGCAAAAGTAGGAAGTCAAGAAACACCTGGAGTAACAGGCAAATTTGGCCTTGGAATGTGGAATGAAGCAGGGCAAAGACTAATAGAGTTTTGCCAAGAAAATGCACTGGTCATAGCAAACACCTTCTTCCAATAACACAAGAGAAGACTCTACGCATGGACATCACCAGATGGTCAACACCGAAATCAGATTGATTCTATTCTTTGCAGCCAAAGATGGAGAAGCTCTATACAGTCAACAAAAAGAAGACCAGGAGCTGACTGTGGCTCAGATCATGAACTCCTTATTACCAAATTCAGACTGAAATTGAAGAAAGTAGGGGAAACTGCTAGACCATTCAGGTATGACCTAAATCAAATCCCTTATGATTATACAGTGGAAGTGACAAATAGATTTAAGGGCCTAGATCTGATAGATAGAGTGCCTGATGAACTATGGAATGAGGTTCATGACATTGTACAGGAGACAGGGATCAAGACCATCCCCATGGAAAAGAAACGCAAAAAAGCGAAATGGCTGTCTGGGGAGGCCGTACCAATAGCTGTGAAAAGAAGAGAGGCACAAAGCAAAGGAGAAAAGGAAAGATATAAGCATCTGAATGCAGAGATCCAAAGAATAGCAAGAAGAGATAAGAAAGCCTTCTTCAGCGATCAATGCAAAGAAATAGAGGAAAAGAACAGAGTGGGAAAGCCTAGAGATCTCTTCAAGAAAATTAGAGATACCAAGGGAACATTTCATGCAAAGATGGGCTTGATAAAGGACAGAAATGGTTTGGACCTAACAGAAGCAGAAGATATTAAGAAGAGGTGGCAGGAATACACAGAAGCACTGTACAAAAAAGATCTTCATGACCCAGATAATCACGATGGTGTGATCACTCATCTAGAGCCAGACATCCTCGAATGGGAAGTGAAGTGGGCCTTAGAAAGCATCACTACAAACAAAGCTCGTGGAGGTGATGGAATTCCAGTTGAGCTATTTCAAATCCTGAAAGATGATGCTGTGAAAGTGCTGCACTCAATATGCCAGCACATTTGAAAAACTCAGCAGTGGCCACAGGACTGGAAAAGGTCAGTTTTCATTCCAATCCCGAAGAAAGGCAATGCCAAAGAATGCTCAAACTACCGCACTATTGCACTCATCTCACATGCTAGTAAAGTAATGCTCAAAATTCTCCAAGCCAGGCTTCAGAAATACGTGAACAGTGAACTTCCAGATGTTCAAACTGGTTTTAGAAAAGGCAGAGGAACCAGAGATCAAATTGCCAACATCCTCTGGATCATGGAAAAAGCAAGAGAGTTCCAGAAAAACATCTATTTCTGCTTTATCGACTATGCCAAAGACTTTGACTGTGTGGATCACAATAAACTGTGGAAAATTCTGAGAGAGATGGGAATACCTGACCACCTGACCTGCCTCTTGAGAAATCTGTATGTAGGCCAGGAAGCAACAGTTAGATCTGGACATGGAACGACAGACTGGTTCCAAATAGGAAAAGAAGTACGTCGAGGCTGTATATTGTCACCCTGCTTATTTAACTTCTATGCAGAGTACATCATGAGAAACACTGGACTGGAAGAAACACAAGCTGGAATCAAGATTGCTGGGAGAAATATCAATAACCTCAGATATGCAAATGACACCACCCTTATGGCAGAAAGTGGAGAGCAACTAAAAAGCCTCTCGATGAAAGTGAAAGAGGAGAGTGAAAAAGTTGGCTTAAAGCTCAACATTCAGAAAACGAAGATCATGGCATCTGGTCCCATCATTTCATGGCAAATAGATGGGGAACCAGTGGAAACAGTGTGAGAGTTTATTTTTGGGGGCTCCAAAATCACTGCAGATGGTAACTGCAGCCATGAAATTAAAAGACACTTGCTCCTTGGAAGAACAGTTATGACCAACCTAGATAGCATATTCAAAAGCAGAGACATTACTTTGCCGACTAAGGTCTGTCTAGTCAAGGCTGTGGTTTGTCCAGTAGTTATGTATGGATGTGAGAGTTGGACTATGAAGAAAGCTGAGCGCTGAAAAATTGATGCTTTTGAACTGTGGTGTTGGAGAAGACTCTTGAGAGTCCCTTGGACTGCAAGGAGATCCAACCAGTCCATTCTGAAGGAGATCAACCCTGGGATTTCTTTGGAAGGAATGATACTAAAGCTGAAACTCCAGTACTTTGGCCACCTCATGCGAAGAGTTGACTCATTGGAAAAGACTCTGATGCTGGGAGGGATTGGGGGCAGGACGAGAGGGGATGACAGAGGATGAGATGGCTGGATGGCATGACTGACTTGATGGCCATGAGTCTGAGTGAACTCCGGGAGTTGGTGATGGACAGGGAGGCCTGGCGTGCTGCGATTCATGGGGTCGCAAAGAGTTGGACACGACTGAGTGACTGAACTGAACTGAACTGTATAATCATAAGGAATTTGATTTAGGTCATACCTGAGTGGTCTAGTGGTTTTCCCTACTTTCTTAATTTAAGTCTGAATTTGGTAGAAAGGAGTTCATGATCTGAGCCACAGTCAGCCTCTGGTCTTATGTTTGCTGACTGTATAGAGCTTCTCCATCTTTGGCCGCAAAGAATAAAATCAATCTGATTTTGGTATTGACCATCTGGTGTTGTCCATGTATAGAGTCTTCTCTTGTGTTGTTGGAAGAGGGTGTTTGCTATGACCAGTGCGTTCTCTTGGCAAAACTCTATTAGCCTTTGCCCTGCTTCATTCTGTACTCCAAGGCCAATTTGCCTCTTACTCCAGGTATCTCTTGACTTCCTACTTTTGCATTCTAGTCCCCTATAATGGAAAGGACATCTTTTCTGGGTGTTCATTCTAGAAGGTCTTGTAGGTCTTCATAGAACTGTTCAGCATCAGCTTCTTCAGCATTACTGGTCAGGGCGTAAACTTGGATTACTGTGATATTGAATGGTTTGCCTTGGAAATGAACAGAGTCATCTGTCATGTTTTGAGATTGCATCCAAATACGTGTATCAGACTCTTTTGTTGACTATGAGGGCTACTCCATTTCTTCTGAGGGATTCTTGCCCACAGTAGTAGATATAATGGTCATCTGAGTTAAATTCACCCATTCCAGTCCATTTTAGTTCGCTGATTCCTAGAATGTCGATGTTCACTCTTGCCGTTTCCTGTTTGACCACTTCCAGTTTGCCTCTATTCATGGACTTAATCTTCCAGCTTCCTGTGCAATATTGTTCTTTACAGCACTTACTTTTCTTCTATCACCAGTCACATCCACAACTGTGTTTTGTTTTTGCTTTGGTTCTGTCTATTCTTTCTGGAGTTCTTCACTGATCTCCAATCGCATACTGGGTACCTACTGACCTGGGGAGTTCATGTTTCAGTGTCCTATCTTTTTGCCATTTCATACAGTTCATGGGGTTCTCAAGGCAAGAATACTGAAATGGTTTTCCATTCTCTTCTCCAGTGGACCACCGTTTGTCAGAACTCTCCACTATGACCTGTCTATCTTGGGAGGCCCTACAAGGCATGGCTCATAATTTGTTTGAGTTAGACAAGGCTGTGGTCTATAAATTTAAATATATGGTGTGAAGTGAAAGTCACTCAGTCACATTTGACTCTTTGCAACCCCATAGTCTATATAGTCCATGGAATTCTCCAAGCCAGAATACTGGAGTGGGTAGCCTTTCCCTTCTCCAGGGGATCTTTGTAGGTGGATTCTTTATCAGCTGAACCACAAGGGAAGTCCCAATAAAGGTTTTAAAATATTAAAAAAAAAAAGAATTAAAAATCTGCCATGGAGTCCCAACCTGAAGGCCATGCAGTGCTGCTCAAGGAACAGAAAGCTCTGGAAACTGATTTACCTGTCTCTGAGTTATGGCCTGTCCCTGGCTGTGATGATTTCTTCCTAGGGTTTCTATCTCTCTCTCTTTATATTCGTAGTGGGATGTCAATAAATCACTTTTCTATCAAGAAATTAACAGAGAAATGTAGAATCCTGTGGGATGCTCTCAGTTCTAAGAAGCAAAATCCTGACTCAAGAAAGTGCTGAAGTAGAAAACGTGTGTGCTAAGTTGGATCTGGCTCTTTGCGACCCCACGGACTATAGCCCCCCAGGCTTCTCTGTGCATGGGATCTTCCAGGCAAGAATACTGGAGTGGGTTGCCATTTCCTTCTCCAGGGGATCTTCCTGACTCAGCGACTGAACCAGTGTCTCTTGCATCTCTTGCATTGGCAGGTGGGTTCTTTACCCACTGAATCACCTGGGAGCCCTAAAGAAAAACTTGAGTGGTAACTAATTCAGCAGCTTAGTAATGTCATTAAAAAACCCAGATTCCTGCCATCTTTCTGCTTGGCCATCCCTGATACATTTTCTTTGTCTTTGTCTAAAACTCCTTTCATTTGGTTGCAAGGTGTCTGACACAGTCTCAGGCTTTATATAAAGATGTGACAATATGTGTCTCCTCTCTGGGTCATTTATTTTTTTTAGTTAGGACCTTTCCTTGAAGCCCCATCAGTAGCCTCTCCTTACAACTCACTGATCCCTAAAGCATTGCATATTCTTGTCTGAATCAGTCAGTAGTAAGGACCGTGGGATTACCCTGGTTAGTTTAGATAAATTAGAACCTACCTCCTGGAGCATGGAATGGGCCTATACACCCCTGAAGCCCAAGATCAGGAGAAGGCAAGTGGCTATTTAAGTAAAATTGGGGTTCTCATGGGCAAGAGGAAGGGCAAGGGGGTTGGGGAGGCAGACAAAACAGTGCCTTCCACCAATTCATTAGGCCCAAATAGGTTTGGGGAATTTGCTTTGTCCTTGGGCATCTCGAGGAATAAATCGGTCATGCTGGAAAATTTAAAGTAATGCAATATGTACTTGGCAATACCATAGGTACTGAGGGGAAAAGAAGAAAACTAAGTCCTTATCCTCCAGGAGCTTGCATTGAAATTAAGGAGCCTCCGCATAAACACACAGAGAAGTCAACCAGCACTATGGATCTTGAAATGAGGGCTACTGAGAAGAAATCCTGTGATCTGAGAGCCAACAGAAGTCACCTTTCTTAGAGAGTTAAATAAAACCAGCTCCAGCGTCCATCTGACAATCTGTGGGAAGCCCCGCCCCTGTTCCCATGACTGATTCTGTCCATCCTGTCGTGAACAAGGTGAAAGTGCTTATGGCTTGTGGTTAGGGTCTTAGGTCTGGTTCTGGATTCTTGCTTCCTCTAAACTCCATTGCTCTATGTCTTACATCTTGTGACAGTTTCCTTCTCTTTGTGCAGCGTTGATCCCATGTGGGACCTGACTCCTCTCCTTTGATTGTTTTTCCTCCCTCTTCAGGCCAGTCAAAAATACACACACACACACACACACACACGTGCATATTGTTTTCCAGGTTCTTTTCCATTATAGGTTATCACAAGATTTTGAATACAGTTCCTGTGCTATGTAGTAGGCCCTTGCTGTTGATCTGTTTTATAAATAGTTTTGTGTATCTGTTAATCACAAATTCCTAATTTATCCCTTCCGCCCTCCCCTGAAGCTAACAGTTATTAAACCACCATTGTGTCCCTGGGATTAGTCAAAATTCTTCACATGTATCAACTCATTTAATCTTCACCATAATCACATTATTCTTTTTTAGAGATAAATAAGTAGAAGCAGGAAGAGGTTAAGTCAAAGTTCATCTGCCAGTAGCAGACACAAGCTGCAGATATACTCCATCCAACTCTGGACGCACCTTCACACTTCAGGAAGCAGCTCCTTGATCCCACGTCTCTTCTGTCCTCTTCCTTCTCCTGCTCTCTCTCCAACAACATTTGATGACTACTGGCCTGAACTAAACCATGTGGGCTCGTTCCATTATGTTGTAGATCTGTGCTCTAGAATCTACCTCAAGCAGGACAGGAGAGGGGTGGAGGGTAGGGCTGTGACCTATTGGAACAGCTGGTTCATAGAAAGGGTAAAGGCCTGGCCATCCGGGTGACAGGGGTCTTCTGTGCTGGTGAGTGGGAGGCCTCTGGGAAGGGCTGGGGGTCACAGTGGGCTGTGAAATGGACCCTCTGGGTCTTCTATTGCTCTCAGGTGCCCTCAGAAACCCACCACTCCCAGCTGTGAGCTGATGGAGGGAGGCGGGGAGGGAGTCACAAAGGTTCTGTCCCTGAGGTCTCCGCTTTTAGTTTCTTTCTATACTTGAGGTCTTTTCCTATTTTTAAAATGGTAGGCAATAAATTCCAGAGTGCCTGAAACAGTGAAAAAAGAGAGACTCGCTGAATGTACTTTCAAACCCAGAGACCCCGCTCTTGGCCAGGAGACATGCAAACTCTTTTAATAACCTTATTCTGGACCTACTTAAATGGAAACAGCCTCCAGTATTTTTAGCTGCTGCGTAACTGAAGTAAAAACAAAGTGGGGGGGAGGAAATTCTGTGTATATTTTTTCCTTTCCTAGTTAGAATAAGAAAGACCTGTTCATTATCTCTTAACTGAATTTTTGCTGGGAAGAGAAGGGAACACCCAAGAGTGCCTCTTGGCTCCTCCCCTGGCCTGGATGGGATTTAAACTCAGAGAGGACAGCTGAGGGAATTAGAGAACGAGGGATAGACAAGCACCAAGGTCTGCAGCCCCAGAGGCCTGGCTTCCAGGTAGCAGAAGTATTGAAAGTGGTACCCTGCAGCCTCCAAGGTAAGAGCACCAATCTCTGAAGATTCTACCTGTTGGGGGGAGGATGGTGGCCAGGTGCGAATGAATTCATGGGCTTCAATTCTCGATCCTGAATATCCAGAGAGAGTAATTGGTCTCCTGTCAACTCCAGGAGGTGATATTTATTTCCAATTAGGAAATACTGTTTCCTAATAATATTTCCCAGGACCTGAGTCCCTAACCAATAGTATACTTGATTCCCCAACTGAGCTAAGCACAATCTTCTTACCTGGCCAGATGCAGTCTGTATTGTAGGGAAATTCCCACATGGAATAATAGATTTTTATATTAAATGTTTCTTTTAAGTCTAGCATGTTCTCATCTCTATTTTTTTGTTGGCTTTACAATGTTAAAGACTTCTCTGGTTTTGTAATTTATCTGCTATATCTCACTTTTAAAAATTCTAAAATGGAGCTTTCATTTTAGTTGTGATCAGGAAACTAGACTTTTTTCTTTTCTGGATTTTGTATATTCCAATAAAGATGATGTTTGTGAATGAACTTGATGAGCTTTGAAGTTTATTCAAATATTTAATTTGATCAGTTTTGATTCTTATTGTAAGAGGACAATGTCTTTTCTCAAAATCTTCATGCTATTACCCTCATAATGCTACAAAGGAAACATTTTGAAACTGTTCAAGGAATAATGTGGTGGGTTAGTTTTGGGAGATGTTTTCATTTATATATCTATTTATCTATTTTTATGTTTGGGAGAGAGCTAGGAGAAGGAGAGAGAAAGAATGAGTGAGAACAATCACTTAAAAGCATGAAACTGAGTTGCCTATATAGGCATTAAGAAAAGAACAAGTCCTAACATAAAAATGAGAAACTGCCCAAATCTGGACATAGGTTAACCACAGTGCCCAAAGTCCACTGGTTCTTGGGGAAGCTGAAGTATTACTAAGGTATCGGGTGACACCTGCTCAGCCAAGACTATAGATTGGTGGCTGGCTGAGCACACAGACTACATGGAAAAAAATCAGTGTTTGTTGGCATTTGGACATTTGTTGGAGACTCAGAATCAAGGTGAGAGTGTTGGGAGAAGGAACTTAGGAAGGAATAAAGAGTACTAGCATCAGTATTATTTTCCCAGGGAGGAGGGGAAAACCACCTGACACTCTTTTATGTAATTCTGAATCCTGCTATGTCCCTAAGTTTGTGGGCTGCAGTTGACTCCTGGAAGAGAAAAAATAGGATAGCATGACTTGAAATCATCTTGTGGCTTCTGGTTTCCATCCCAGTCCTCGTCTGTGGTTTGAAATGAAGGGTAGACTGAGGTCTGTTCCCAAGAAGATGCCAGAGGAAATCGTGCCCAGACTCAGTGGAAACTCTTGTCCACCCAGTGCTCATTCCAGAGCCTTGGCTCCTATAAGGTCTGGATACAGACATGAGATCATGGTTGAGGTTCTGTAGCAGTATCTGGAGTCACCAGAATGTGAGCTGATGAAGCTGCGATCTCAGATCTGAGATCTCAGGGGCTTTGCTGGGTTTCAGCACAGTAGACCCACTGTTAATGTCAACCAGCCACCATCTGAATATGTGCTGTTGGTCTCAAAGAGAGATCCAGTGAGTGTGGGTGGAGCAGTGCAAATCCTTGGAAATTAACAAGGAAAGGCCTCTCCTCTTTGATAGAAGGCTGGAGCTTTCAAGTTATTTCAATATGTGGAAAACCACATGCTAAACTAAAGAAAGGAATTGCAACTTTTTCGTCATGTGCCTCTCTTCATTATCATTCAGCTGCAAGTATAGTTTCTCATCAGATGCCCCTCAGGACCATAGGGAACAAGGTTAATTTTGTATAAGGTAATATTCAGTCATTCTGCAGCCTGGGTGTTTGGTTTGATGTGGTTCGAGGTCTCTGAATTTTTGCCCTTGTGCCCATTTTGTCTTCTCCTCATGCATGAGCCTGTGCGTTCCCTTGACAGCAAAATGAAGGTCTTTTTGTGTGTGTGACCTTCCTGGGGGATAAATAAATATCTTTGCTGGAGCTTCTAAACATTCTTAGTATAGAGCCTGGCACGTAATAAGTGCTTAGAAAATGGTAGCCACTTTCTCATCACCCATGTGAGCCTTTGCAGGGCGGATTAAGATTCAGTCGATAGAGACTTCCCTGGTGGCCCAGAGTTTAAGAATCTGCCTTGTAATGCACAGGACACAGCTTCAATCCCTGGTTAGGGAACTAAGATTCCACATGCCTTGGGGCAACTAAATCTGTGTGCCACAAATACTGAGCCTATGCACCACAGTGAAAGATTTATGGTGTAATGAATATCTTGAGTGCCCTAAGACCTGATGAAAAAAAAAAAATTAAAGAGAGATTCAGTTGGTAGAACAAAACAATCACAGAAGCATTCCAAGAAAAAGTGATTGAGTGCTGAGGCTGGGTCAGGAATGCCATCCTTTATCTTTTCCAGCCTATGGCACATGGGCAGACTTGATAGAAAGAGTTCTTTGTGAGAAGGGGTATTGCATGGGAATGCGAGGTCTTCACAAGGATTTCTTGGCCACTTACTGGGTGTACTCCACTGAGCTAGCAGAGTGGTTGAGTTGGAGGAACAGAGGTCTGAAATATGACCATATTAAGCCTTATCACCTAAAATCAATTTTTCATCCTCACTCACAACTTGCTGACTCATGTCCTATAGAGAATGCCTGTGCAGAGTTCAACGTCACAAAGACTAGAAATGAAAGTGCTCATATACACTTGGTTTGTCTAAAGAGTGACCCAGACAGGAAAGAGTATGACCTTGTGCATCATTTGTTATTGTTGTTTAGCAGCTAAATTGTGTCTGACTCTCGCAACCCCATGGATTGCAGCCCACCAGGCTCCTCTGTCCATGGGATTTCCCAGGCAAGAATACTGAAGTGTCTTGTCATATTCTTCTCTAGGTGATCTTCCTGACCCAGGGAGTGAACCCATGTCTCCTGATTTGGCAGGAGAATTCTTTACGACTGAGCCACCAGGGAAGGCCTTGTGTATCACAGGTGTTTACAACCTGCAGGAGAAAAAGATACAGAGGTGAAACTCCTTGCATAAGGTTTCCAGGCCAGAGTGAATTGAGCCATGGCAAGTCCTCAGTTGCATGAGAACTTGCTCTCCTAGACTGAGTGTTTGAGTTAAAAGACCCTGGAGTCCCTCAGAGACCCTGAGTTAAAAGATCACTGGTGAATATGTCAGAGGGAGTTTGTGGGAGGAGTAAATTTTGCAGGGAACTTTTGTGACATCGCCACATCCCTAGCTACCCACCTCCTTCACTTTCCTTCCTAGCTCAGTGATGTTCACCCTTTCATTTGGGGACAGAATATCTTTTAAAGTGATTCCACCCTGAAATCCAAGATAATACAGTTTTTCTAAAACCCAAAGCAGTGCTCTTATTTGCTGCGGTTAACTGTAAGGGCAAGATGAGGTAATAAGGGAACCCGAGAAAGCCCTAATTTAAATAGATCTGTCATGGTAGCTAAGAAATTGGCTGCTACTCTTTTTGATCTAAGTAGTATATTTTATTCCTGCCCTTCTTTGGAGAAAATGAAGTGACATGAAGACCACCAGCCCTGGGATTGGAGAGGATCAGCTGGGATCAGGGTCCATCCTTCTCCTCTGGCGAAAGGCTTGGTTGACAATCACCCCTACAGACAGATGTCTTGGTCTGCGTCATATTTCCTAGGAAGAGAGCTTTCTAGCCTCTCAAGAGAACTGACCAGAATTTAACCTCTTTATGGGACAAGCAATAATTTATCTTTCCAGGGGTTTATCCTTGGAACTGCTCAGAAAAAGTTTGTGTTTAACTGAGCACTCAATATGCCTTGGGCTTCCTTTATGTTGGAGAATCCCTCTCTTTAACATTTCAGGAAGGCAGACATTTGGTCTCTTTCACATGTAGTAATTTTATTGGATTTTTTTCCTTTTGATGCAATAATTATAGCAGAGAAATGAAGAACACAGATATGGGGAGTGGACAGACCTGGTCTTGATCCCAGCTTGGGATATATTCCTTAGCTCAGATGGTAAAGAATCCACCTACAATATGGGAGACCTGGGTTCGGTTCCTGGGTTGGGAAGATCCCCTGGAGAAGGAGTTGGCAATCCACTCCAGTCTTCTTGCCTGGGAAATCCCATGGACAGAGGAGCCTGGTGGGCTATAGTCCATGGAGTCGCTGAAGAGTCAGACACGACTGAGCGACTAATACACTTGCTTCTGATTAGCTGTGTGTCCTTAGGCAAATTACTTAACCTCTCTGAGCACCTGTAACAAAGAATGACATCAATTGACTACCAGGATTTTGAGGATTAAATGAGAATGCTGTCTCATTATTAAGCATATGGCACAGTACCCATCATCTAATAAACACACAAGCAAAAACATACCAGCAAAAACGCAGTGGCTATTCTTATTTACACAAAATATTACTTTGGTGCTGTAAGGCTGTGAATCTGGAGAAGCTCAACAGTCACGGCCACTGTCATCCCTAGCTTACAGGGATGTCTGGGGTAGGAACTCACAGACAGATTGGGGAGCTCTCAGTGTTTAGTTGGAAATGAAAGCCACAGGGGTAGATGTGGCTGCCAAAAGAGAATGAAATAAAGCATAAATGCAGAGCCCAGTGACATCAGTTCAGCCTCAGGGCTGAACTAGGGGGACCATCCATCCAGTTCATGGTCAGCAGGATACACCTCAAAGAGCCTTTCTCAGAAAGCTCAGAGCTTTCTCAGCAATAGGAGGCAGCATTTGCCCTGAGTTTTGATGCACACTACTCCTATTTCTCCCCATTACCCACCACCCCTCCTGAAGTCAGAATTAAATGAAGGTTCAGTCAATGAGGGGCTTCCCAGGTGGCACTAGTGGTAACAAACCTGCCTGCCAATGCAGGAGATGCTAGAGACTCGGGTTCGATCCTTGGGTTGGACAGATTTCCCCCGGAGCCACTCCAGTACTCTTGCCTGGAGAATCCCCATGGACAGAGGAGCCTGGCAGGCTACAGTCCCTAGATTTGCAAAGAGTTGGACATGACTGAAGCGACTTAGCATTCGCTGCACGCACGTCAGTCAATGAAACTGATTCGTGAGGACGCCTGGTTTCCTGCGTGCGTTTTCCCGGCTCTCCTACAGCCTTTGCTGGTATATTCCTACAGCAATTATTCTTCTTTCCATGGAAAACTGTTCCCCACAGGATAATCATCCCCATTCAGAAACTTGCCCTGCATTTTTCCGGGTGACGTGTACTGCCCTCCCTGTCTCCTCCTCGTCCTCACAGAGCTCTGTCTGTGGTCACCGTTCATAGAACAGTGAGTGAAGTCATCCCTTTCTTTCCCTGAGCCTCCTGCCATGTGTCGCAGAGAGAGCCAGAAGGCATCTCCTCCCACCCATTACCCTTGACAGAAGAGCTAGGTTGAGGACTCCCCCATTCTCATCATCTTTTGAGAAATACCCCTGCCTAGGAAAATCTGACAGAGAAGGCAATGGCACCCCACTCCAGTACTCTTGCCTGGAAAATCCCATGGACAGAGGAGCCTGGAAGGCTATAGTCCATGGGGTCACTGACTTCACTTTCACTTTTCACTTTCATGCATTGGAGAAGGAAACGGGAGCCCACTCCAGTGTTCTTGCCTGGAGAATCCCAGGGACGGGGGAGCCTGGTGGGCTGCCGTCTATGGGGTCGCTGAGTCAGACATGACAGTGACTTCACTTTCCCTTTTCACTTCCATGCATTGGAGAAGGCAATGGCAGCCCACTCCAGTGTTCTTGCCTGGAGAATCCCAGGGACGGCGGAGCCTGGTGGGCTGCCGTCTATGGGGTTGCACAGAGTCGGACACGACTGAAGCGCCTTAGCAGCAGCAGCAGCAGCAGGAGAATCTGACCTCAATGTGTGGCATCCAAGAGGCTGTAATTAGCAAGGACATCTTGCTACAACTCAGAGGGATGGGTGACAGTGAACACTCCTACAAGGGCTTCTGGGGTTTCTCCTATCCCAGGCTTCAAAGACAAACACCAAGAGACTGGGTGGGCTATGCCCAGTCCTGCTGTGGTTTATGAAAGAGTCCATGGATTTTTTTGCATCTGTTCAGACCTTCTTCAGAAAACCATCTGCACTCCATTTATATTTTGGAGACTAGCAAGCCATGGCCTGGGGGTAGGGGGGTAGTTGGATAACAGCAGTGGGCAGAGAGGTCTGAAGCCTGCCTTTTTAGCTCTATTGTTGCCTGGGAAGAGGAGATTTGACAGTGGAAACTTGTGTGCAGCCCGTACCTAGAAAGTGCTTTTTCAGATCCATCTGTGTGGTAACTGGTGATGGCAGAGCGCCCAGGAGTTAGTGGCTCAGTTAGTGGACACTGTGCACCTGGGTTCCAATCTATGATCTTGCAGTCTCCTTGCACAATCAGGGGGCACGTTGCTTGTTGCCTCTGAGCCTCAGTTTCCATCCTAAGGAAGTAAGCAGAAAATGTGCGTGTGACTGATTTATCACTCAGCTGAACTTTGGAAGGCAGTAATGATGAAATACGGTCATTTTTATCCTACACCTACCTTCCAAATCACTCTACCGGTGCTCCTCACCTTCTCCATCTTCTGACAAAGATCTCCAGCAGATTCCAGAGCTCTGTTGGTCATTTTGGGGGTTTGAAGAGAACTCCTTTTGTGAAAGGCAGGTTCATTCCCTATCAGAGTCCTGGTCTCCTACCCAAGCTGCAGCTTTTCTTTTCACTCAGTTTAGGGTGATGTTGGAATCCAAAGATGAGTGAGGGGGTGGGGGTCACAGTTGGCCTGGTAAGTTGTTTTCCTTCTTCCATCTCCCCCACTCCAACTGGCACATTGCTCACTGAAGCAGGGTGGGGGGTCAGAAGAGAAGGGAAAAGGCATTTCGTTAAGCAAGGGCTGTTATAGTTCCCTCCGGTTATCAGATGCCTTGTTAAGGCAGCTGCTCCCAGAGCTGGTTCCACCTGCCCCCTCTTTTCTTCAAACTGTCCCCATTCTACCCTCTGAGCACCTCTTCTGGTAGTTCCCCGCCGTGGAGTGAGCTGTGGCGGGGTGCATCTCAACTCTGGCCCCAGCTGCATCATTTTTGTGGCATGAACTTCACCTATGGAAGGACTTATATACTTTGTCTCCCCAAACTCTGGGGTGCAAGCCCTCCCACTGTGGCTTCCCTCTAATGTCAGCCATGGAGCTCGTTCCAGGCAAACTCCCATCTCTGAATTCCTCCAGGCAAGGGGCCAGCACTGTATTCACCTCTTATTCACCACAAACTCCCCACACCCAGAAACCCTCTAGCAGAACAGCTTTCTCTAAAACGTGTGGGGACTTATTAACCAACTGTCTAAATCAGCTGACGACAAGAAATGTCTCACTGACCATTCCATTACCTCTGCAAGCTGTTGGGTCCAGTTCCTGGAATGGAATAAGTGATCAGAAGAGGTGTGCTATTACTATTATCAATAATACATGCTTTGGATAATATTAATAGAAAGAGCCAAGTTGGAGTGAGTGTGGCAAAGGGGTAACATGAAGAAGAGCTTTCCTTTGGGGCTGGTCTGCTTAGTTCCCAATGGCGGCACAATCTTTGGATACAACATATAGGACATTTGTTCAGAGGAGGGGATTGCATAGAAATAGTATATACTGAACTCATCCGTTATTTGTATCAGAATGTCCATAATGAAGAACAAGCAGAGGCTTGCAATCAGATACACTAAATGAGAATCCTGTCTGTGTTGCCTACTAGTTGAGCAGCTCCTGGTAAGTGAGCTTACTTTCAACACCTGGTTCTTCACCCAGGGTAAGGAGAATAACACCAATCTTACATGAGGAATAATGCATCTGGTCAATGCCTCGCACGTAGCAGCAACTTGACAAATAACATTTACTGTTGTAATGTTATTATTTTTTAAAGAACAGTTCTGCCAGGGTCCTTCAGCATTTATTTCCTCCACTTTCTGATACGAAATAAATGGTGACTATTAAGAATTAAAGATTTTACACAGTATTAGAATTTGGCTTAATGGCTAGGGAGTTTCCTTTTTTTCTGCGCAGAAGTAGTCTGCCCAGATTAATTCTTTTGATGGTGTTCTGCTGATTTCAACTACTGCTGTGGAGGAGAGGCAGCATCAGATGAGGACACGGGGGGATTTCTAGGATTCTAGCAGCTTCCCGAGTGGCTCAGGGCTTCCCTGGTGGCTCAGACAGTAAAGAATCTGCCTGCAATGTGGGAGACCTGGGTTCGATCCCTAGATCGGGAAGATCCCCTGGAGAAGGAAATGGCAACCCACTCCAGTATTCTTGCCTGGAGAATCCCAGGGACAGAGAAGCCTGGCGGGCCACAGTCCATGGGGTCATAAAGAGTTGGAGACGACTGAGTGACTAACACTTTCACTTTCACTAGCAGTATTCTAGTTCTTTTAAATAATTTTTTTAATTGACAACAATATTAAATTAGTTTCAGATGTACGATGTAGTAATTTTATATTTCATAGGTTACACCTCATATGAAGTTATAAAATAGTGACTATACTTCCTCTGCTGTACATTATATCCTTGTAACAATTATTTTATACCTAGTAGTTGCTGCTGCTGCTGCTGCTAAGTCGCTTCAGTCGTGTCCGACTCTGTGCGACCCCACAGACTGCAGCCCACCAGGCTCCTCCATCCATGGGAGTTTCCAGGCAAGAGTACTGGAGTGATACCTAGTAGTGTGTACCTCTTAATCCACTTCACTTCATTTGCCTCTCCCCCACCTCATTCCTCTTTGATAACCACTAATTTTCTCTCTCTATCTGTGAGTCTGTTTCTCTTTTATTTATTCATTTATTTTTAGGATTCCACATATTAGTGAAAACGTATTTTTCTCTGTTTGACATTTCATGAAGCCTAATATCTCCCATGTCCACAGTATTCTAGTTGTTAATTTGGATGGTGGTTTCATGACTGTTGCCTTTAAAACAGTTCATTGTGTGTGTGTGTTCAGTCACTAACTCATGTCTGACTCTTTGCAACCACAAGGACTGTAGCCTGTCAGGCTCCTCCATCCACGGGATTCTCCAGGCAAGAATACTGGAGTGGGTTGCCATTTCCTCCTCCAGGAGATCCTCGCAAGCCAGGGATCAAACCTGGGTCTCCTGTGTCTCCAGCGTTGGCAGGTAGATTCTTTACCACTGAGCCACTGGGAAGCCCTTAACAGTTCATTAGAACTATTCAATTTATGTTGTATATTCTTTTCAGTATCACCCTTCCCCAAAAAAGATATGAGAAAAAAGGATATCATACTGAGTAGCTGATTAAAAATAAAACCTCAAAATAATTATTGAGGCCTTACTATGTGCTTGGCAGGGCTTTCAGGTGGCTCATGGGGTAAAGAATCCCCTTGCTACTGAGGAGATGTGGGTTCAGTCTCTAGGTCTAGAAGGTCCCCTGGAGGAGGGAATGGCAACCCACTCCAGTATTCTTGCCTGGGAAACCCTATGGACAGGGGAACCTGGTAGACTATAGTCCATAGTGATAGCTTATGGTGAATGATGTCGGATTCATGATCTCCAAAGAAGATTTAGCTTCGGGACCAGGGACCAGGCTTGATCACGCAAGAGCTTTTGTGTAGCAGAGTTTTATTAAAGTATAACAAGGGACAGAGAAAGCTTCTGACATAGACATCAGAAGGGGGACAGAGAGTGCCCCACTTGCTAGTCTTAGCAAGTGAGTTATATACTTTTTAACTGGTTATTACAATAAATCAAAAGAATGTCTCAAGGTTGTAAAGGTCTTACTAGACCCACTCCCACAATATACGTTTTAAGATGACAGGATTAGCCAGAAGGTTCTCAAGAAGGAGACACATGTCCTCAAGCAGGATACATTGTTATATACGGAATTTAAGGGAAAACATATCCTTGAGCAAGATGAGTTGTTTTGTTGTGTAATCATCAGTTCTACGCTTAAAGAAAAAAAAGTTTGTCCTTTTCTCCTCCTTGAGAACTCCAGACCCCTTTCTCCTCCTTGGGGACCCCCAGACTTCTTTTCAGCCTACCTGGGAATTGACTCAGTAGGGTCACGAAGAGTCAGACACAGCTGAAGTGACTGAGCAGGCACACATGTGCCTGGCATGGTGCTAAGTGCCTTCCACATACAATGCAGTCAAGCAGCCACTGCTATTCCCACTTAACAACTGAGGAGGTTAAAGCTCAGCTGGTGATGGACAGGGAAGTCTGGCGTGCTGCAGTCCATAGGGTCGCAAAGAGTCAGACGTGACTGAGCGACTGAACTGAACTCGCAGGGATAAACACCTGGGACCCGCTCCATTTGTCTTTTCAGTACATAGGAGCCGCCTCGCACATGGAGACCCTGAGCTTGCCTGGGACATAGCCACCGGGAGAGGACTAGGATTCCTGACTTCTCCGGTCTCTAGTACAAATGCTTGTGAGTCTTGAGTTGGTCACAGGAGTCCATCGTTAGGAGGCAGCTCTGCACATGGGTTTCTGGATGACAGCTTGACTGAGAGATGCACTGGTTGGTGACTGAGTACCTGTGAGTCAACGTGAGGTGCAAACCAGGTCCCTGGCATCTGCCCTGACTCGGCTTGTTAGTGATCAAGAATGTGCCATCCCAGATGGGGGCCAGGGGCCCTAGGAGAGATGGGGTCCTCCTGCACACAGTTGGTGCCAGAGGTCTACACCTTCTGTGGGCGGCAGGGGTGGTGGAACCTAACAGCCAGCTCTGGTCCAGGTGGCCTGACTTACTAATCACCTGAGCACCAAAGGAGTTGGAGGCTGACTGAACCCCTCAGCATGTGGGGCTCTGTACTCCTGTCTTGAGGGTGGTCCCCTAGAGGACTTGGCTCTGGGTCCTGGCCTTAAAAGGCTTAGTCTTGTGTGGACACAGGTTGCATCCAAGAGTAATTACAAGACAAGAATCACTACTAAGAGATGCTCAGAGGGACCCATACACTGCTCTGACTGTTCAGCAGCTGCTGCTGCTGCTGCTAAGTCGCTTCAGTCATGTCCAACTCTATGTGACCCCATAGACGGCAGCCCACCAGGCTCCCCTGTCCCTAGGATTCTGCAGGCAAGAACACTGGAGTGGGTTGCCATTTCCTTCTCCAATGCATGAAAGTGAAAAGGGAAAGTGAAGTTGCTCAGTCGTGTCTGACTCTTCTTGACCCCATGGGGCTGCAGCCTACCAGGCTCCTCTGTCCATGGGATTTTCCAGGCAAGAGTGCTGGAGTGGGGTGCCATTGCCTTCTCCAATGTTCAGCAGAAGGAGAGCTAATTTCCGGCTGAGGTGAGGGAGGGGGTGTGAGAGAAGACTTTGTGGGGAAGTTATTTTTGATTAGAAATTCTGCTCTTTTGCTCGCTTGTGGGCAGAGCTGGTGAGTGGGACACTGGCCTGGAGGGCTGAGAACAGGTTCTGCCCTTTCTGGCCGTGGTACCCAGGTCAACACATCTGTCCCATGAGCCTCTGCCTCCTCGTCTTCATGAGGCAGCACGATGTCGTGGTACCAGAACAGACTCTGGTGTAAGATTTCTTGGGTTCACATTCTGCCACTCTCAGCCATGTGTGCCTGTGGGCAAGTCATTTGAGGTAGCTGTGCCTCAGTTTCCCTGTCTCTAAAATGGGGATAACCATATATTCCATGAAGGGTTGTTGTGACGACTGAATGAAATAATAAATGTAGAATGTTTAGAATAGTGCCTGGCACACAACTTGTGTCCCACGTACAGCTACAATTGTTAGTGTTGTCAGGATTGATTAGGGTGAGCAAAGCTTGGCACAAAGTATGCCCTGACTTCAAGAAGTTGTTCTTGTTATTATTATAGTGCAGGTGAAATACAGAATTAGAAATGAAGAGGAGGGCCTCTCAGGGAGTAGGAACAGTGTTAGCAAAGCAGGAGGCAGGAATGTGCAATGTGTGAAGAAGGAACAAAAAAAGTAATCTAATTCAAGCCCTCAGGAGATAGAGGATGAAAATTTTTTGCTGGTTTCTCAGCTTCCCGTGGACCCTTAGAATCCATTAAAAAGGCCAGTTTCCATCAGCAGATGTCCCTGGCTTTCTTTTGCATGTTCTTCTGGATGCAGGCTTCCAGGAGCATTGGTTCCCCGTCTCCCCAAGGATGGGTCTCCAGGGGAGGTTCTGCTTCCCCCTGGTGCTCCTGCTGGGCTCTGTGCTCTTGGCGACCTCGGCCCCAGCCACTCTTGAGTCTTCTGGATGCAGCGAGAAGGAGCAACAGGTTACCGTCAGCCACACCTACAAGATTGACGTGCCCAAGTCTGCCGTCGTCCAGGTGGAGGCTGACCCACAGCCCCTTCGTGGTGATGGAACCTCGCTCCTGGCCCCAGAGGAGACCGAGGAACAGAATATCGTCTTCAGGCACAACATCCGCCTGCAGACGCCACAGAAGGACTGTGAGCTGGCAGGCAGCTTGTGGGACCTCCTGGCCCGGGTGAAGAAGCTGGAGGAGGAGATGGCGGAGGTGAAGGAGAGGTGCAGTGCCCAGCGCTGCTGCCCAGGAGCAGCTGGTGAGTGTACCACCTGGTATCCAGTCAACAAACTCTGAATGAGCACCGCCGGGTGTTCTACCAGGCTCGTGAGCACCCTGCCTCTCACTCTGGGTTTTCTCTAAGGGAGATGTTATCACTGGTACTAGCTCTAGGGGTTATCTTCAAGCCTGAGCAGGGAGGGACCAGCAACTCTTAAAGTCTGGACTCTTGGGTCAGTGCTTTCAGAAGAGACTGCTTCTGGGTGCAGTTTTACCTGTAGATCCGATCTCTATTTCCCTTCATAAGGGGAAGCGACAGGTTGGAGAGGAAAGAAGACTGATGGCTTGGAGCTAGACAGGTTTGGGTACAAATCTCAGTTCTCGGTACAAACCTCCATTCTTTAGTGTGTGACTTTGGGCAAATTCCTCATGTCCTCAACTGTCTGTTGAGGAGAGTTCTATCAGCTAGTCTAGTTCTGAGAACTAGAGACGATGTACAGAAGATTTCTTGGCCCATTATTCAGCAAACTGTCCTTTTGTTAGTAATAAAGTACTACAATTTGACTTTACAAACAGTGAGAACTTCCATCACCACATTTTTTTTTTCAAGATAAACTGCTCATATTATTTTCCAGAGAATAATAATCAGTGATACTTCGGCATACATTTTAATGCTAGAAGAAATTGCTACCATTAAGAGCGCCTCCTATAGGCCAGACGCAGAACTAGACACGGAGGACGGGGCGGGCGAATAAAATGGCAATAAAAGAGCGTTAAATTGTCCCTGAGCAGCCCGAACGTCAAAAGTTTTTACGAAGGAAAGAGGATGTTCTGGGAATCAGGAGCTGGGGCTGGTGAGCAGACCAGGACTGCCCCACCCTCCAACTACCTCTTGCTGTCTGGAATTAGAGAAGGGAGCCTGGTTAATTAACCCTTCTCCCATCCCATAATGAGACTGGGCTGTTTCATAGATTCTGTAGGTCCACCTTTCAGGCTTCAACTACAGCTCATTTCCTAAGGACGCAGACTTGCTAGGTCCAGCTCCTCCAATCAAGACAAACTCCCACCCTGCCTAACTCTCTCCTGCCCATCCCAGGAGCCCTGCCCCTTAGTATAACCTGGCCCACTGATACCCAGGTTGGAGCATTTAAGGCACTTTCATAGAAAAGTACTAAATAATTAGCATCTTTTACAGGGTGGTGGTGGGGGGACCAAGTGAAGTCACAGGAGCACTTGGGATGCAAAGGGAAAGGCTAGGGTGGTCTCTGTGACTTTTCAGGCATAAAGTATAGATTTTGCAGGTTCGAGTCTGGCCCATGGTGGAGAGGGCAGGCTCCTAGTCTTCCCTATAGACCCCACCCTCCTCTACAGAAGGAGTCTTGCAGAATCCTGAAATCATCTGCTCTCAGGGTTCTCAGGGATGGAGAGTCCCTATTCACAAGCCCTCCAGCCTCCGCTGACTGTTCCCCTCTCTCTTGGGCAGGTCTGAGCCGCCACTGTAGTGGCCACGGGACCTTCTCCCTGGACACGTGCAGCTGCCACTGCGAGCATGGCTGGGAGGGCGCCGACTGCGAGTGGCTCGCCTGCCCCGGTGCCTGCAGCGGCCACGGGCGCTGCGTGGACGGCCGCTGCGTGTGCGAGCCGCCCTATGTGGGCGCCGACTGTGCCTACCCCGCCTGCCCTGAGAACTGCAGCGGTCATGGCACATGCGTGCGTGGTGTCTGCCAGTGCCATGAGGACTTCACGTCGGAGGACTGCAGCGAGAAGCGCTGCCCCGGCGACTGCAGCGGCCACGGCTTCTGTGACACGGGCGAGTGTTACTGCGAGGAGGGCTTCACCGGCCTGGACTGCGCCCAGGGTGAGAGTGGAGATGTGCCTGGGCCTGCCTTTCTTCTGACCCGGCTGCCATGGTCCAGGCACCCTTTAACCATCAGTTTACATTTTGTCCTAAGTAGGGCACTTCACCTTTATTTAGTCTACTCCAGAATCCCCTGGAGAGCATGTGAAAATAGATTCCTGGGTGCCTCTCAGAGGTTCTGATTCAGCAGGTCTGAGGTACGGCCCCAAGAACTTGCATTTCTAACAAATTCCAAGGTGATGCTGATACCACTGGTTTGAGGACTAGTAGTCTTAGGTGATCTAATGTGTATGTGTGTGTGTGTGTGTGTGTGTGTGTGTGTGTGTGTGTGTGTGTAGGTGTTACTGAATGAAGTCTTGTAGACCCTGCTCAGGCCTTGGCCCTGCTAAGGCTCTCTGCCTGGCTGGGGGAGGGTTGCGGTTCTAGCTGCCAATAACAAAACTTAAGCCGAGATCCCTACAGCACAAGCTTTATTCAGTGGTCGAAGAATGGAGAAGCCAGAACTAAGTGCACAGATCAACTTCTGGCCCACCTAGCAAGAGAGATTCAATTTTAAAGAGTAAAAACAAAGGAAGGAGGAGTGAGGTTAATGATGGGGAGCCGTGTACATTAGTCTGCCTGCGAAGGAGCAGTGCTTTTTCAAAGGAGTGGGGTGCCACTCTCTTTTTATCATTGTTTTGACTCCTAATGTCCCAATCAAGGCTGCTGGTAGGCATGTACTTTAATATGCCACTATAGAAATTCAGGGTAGAGTAAGACTCAGGGTCTGTTGGAGGTCATATTCACCATCTTGGTCCCAGCTGGTTCTCTCTCCCTCTCTCTATCTCGCTCTCTCTCTTTTTTTTTGTAGCTTTCTTTCTCATCTCTGGACTGTTTAAAGATTAATGTTAACTTCTGCTAAAGGCATAGGTTGGATGATTTTGAACTAAGACTTGGAGCATCACTGGCAACATAGGGGGTCGATATTAACTTCTAACTAGATAATAACTTCTGGGGGTCCACTGTGGTGCCTTATGCAGGCTGTGTATCCTCCACACCCACCATCATAGTGTTAAGCAGTGGATTGGCCAAAAAGTTCATTTGGGATTTTCCATATACTATGATTTGTCCAACCCAATATAAAGTAGGTGCTCAAGGAATACGTTTTGGCTGTGGATCCCCACCCCTGTTCCCTCACTGTCTCTACCCCTGTTCCTATTCTGTGTGCAGTGGTCGCCCCCCAGGGACTGCAGCTGCTCAAGAGCACCGAGGATTCCCTGCTGGTGAGCTGGGAGCCCTCCAGCCAGGTAGACCACTACCTCCTCAGCTACTACCCACTGGGGAAGGAGCTCTCTGTGAAGCAGATCAAAGTGCCCAAGGAGCAGCACAGCTACGAGATCCTTGGTTTGCTGCCTGGAACCAAGTACATCGTGAGCCTGCGCAATGTGAAGAAAGAGATTTCCAGCAGCCCGCAGCATCTACTGGCCACCACAGGTGAGGAAGCAGCCAGGTTTCCCAGGAGAGGTCCTGCTCTATACATCTTCCATCGTCCCCAGAAGTACCCTTCTACTACTCAGGCCATTACTCTGGATTGGAGTTTGTAAAATACAGCTGTAGCAATCCTAGGTTCTGAAGAAAAGTCTCCATTCTTATTCCCCTCTCTCTGCTCCTCCAAGCCAGTGATGGAGCCTGCTGGATTGGGAATTACAGGCTCTTCTCCATTCCCTGAGATTATTATTCATCAGTTGCTCAGTTGAGTCTGACTCTTAGCAACCCCATGGACTGCAGCAGACCAGGCTTCCCTGTCCTTCACCATCTACCAGAGTTTGTTCAAGTTCATGTCCATTGACTCAATGATGCCATCCAACCATCTCATCCTCTGTCATCCTCTTCTCCTCCTGCCCTCAATCTTTCCCAATGTCAGGGTCTTTCCAGTGAGTCAGCTTTCCATATCAGGTGGCCAGAGTATTGGAGCTTCAGCTTCAGCATCAGCCCTTCCAACAAATATTCAGGGTTGATTTCCTTTAGGATTAACTGTCTTGATCTCATTGCTGTCCAAGGGACTCTCAAGAGTTTTCTTTGGTTGCCCTGGCACTCATGTACAAGCAACCATGGAGGACACCTGCATCCTCATGCCTTCAATGAGCCTCTGAACAAGGTCAAGTTGGTATGATTGGGGGTCTGCTGAAGCCACCTGTATCAGTTAGATTCATCTCAGCAGGAAAGAGAGGGAACAAACGGGGCAGCTTAGAAAGTTTAGTGAAGAGGTTATTTATAAAGGTATAGATAGGGTTTGGATGATGAAATACTCCAGGGCTGGTGTCAGTGGAGATCTACCCCAGTCTGAAGGGGCAGGGGATGGAAGTTGGTACTGGGACCCAGAAAGAGCTTTAGGAGATGGCTGCCTGATGAAGTGCCTTTGGTAGAGGAACACAGGCAGTCCACTGTGTCCTCATCAGGAGGCAGTGAAGGGGAACAGTTGCCCAAACTCTCTCTCCTGCCCTCTGGTCTTCTGGTGACTCTCACTGGCTGCACATGACCGGAAATCAGAGGGCCAGGGAACCCAGCTAATACATTTCATAGAGGTCATAATCTGGGATACAGAACAGGAAGGTAGATGGATCTGGAGGGACAGAATCTCTAGGGCACCACTAAATGCTACCAAGATGTTTGGAAGGACAGACATACTGCTTATTCTTTAGAAATTATTCATTCCTATGAAACCCTAGGATCTTCAAGTGTTCAGAGAAACCTAGTTGTTTGAGTGATTCAAATTCATTCCTTTTCTCAGCATACTTTATTGAACATTTACTTGAACATTTATTTGAACATTGCCAGGCACTGTCTTGGGCTTCCCTTGTGGCTCAACTGGTAACGAATCTGCCTGCAACGTGGGAGACCTGGGTTTGATCCCTGGTTTGGGAAGATCCCCTGGAGAAGGAAAAGGCTACCCACTCTAGAATTCTGGCCTGGAGAATTCCATAGATTCTAGGGTCCATAGTCCATGGGGTTGCAAAGAGTTAGACGTGACTGAGTGACTTTAAAAAAATAAAAAGGCACTGTTCTAGGTGTGATAAAAATGAGCTGCCTCCATTTTCCCCTAAACTCTGAAGGAAAGTCCAGGGAGATCCAGGTGGATGGGCCTTTGGAATGCAATATCTTTGCAGAAATATCTGGCTGCCTGTCCATTTTGGTGGTAAGAATGGAGAAGGGTAGGGGTAGCTCAGTGTTTGAAAGAGCGTGAAGGACTTATCCTCTTTGGGAGGACAGTTTGTGATTGCCATCGTCAATGCCCTCTAGCCGAAGACCTCTCAGAACACCCCTGTAGTTGAACAAGTTGGGTTTATTCATTGTTGCCTCACGGGAGCGCATACAATGGCAGACCACAGGTGTCTCTGGAAGACAGTGCTTGAGGGGTCTGGTGTAGGATATGGACTTGTGTCAGATGATCTGAGAAAACGGTTAGGGAAGCAGGGATTTACTTTCGATTGCCTACTGTCATGAACTGGGGATAATTCTGTGATTGGTATCTTAGTGAATCTTATCTAGAAAGAGGGCAGACTAGAGGGAGACTAAAGCTGTCATTGGTTTTTTTTTTTAAAAAAAGGGAGGGGGAATAGTCACTCATATTAGTCAGAAGGGAGGATGTTTAGTCATTTTTGTGATTTGGACAATGTTCGGTTCATGTTTGGCCTGTGTGCAGACATGATCTTGGAATGGTCTTGTTTCATCTTAATTTGTCTGCTGCTGATGTCCTGTGAAATTGTATTTCTTTATTTAGGCTACTCCCAGTCTTGGTTGTGGCACTAAGGATCTTTGTTGTGGCATGCATGTGGGATCTAGTTTCCTGACAAGGGATGAAACCTGGGCCCCTGCATTGGGAGCACAGAGTTTTACCCACTGAACCACCAGGGAAGTCCCTGTGAAATTGTGTGTGTTCAATGGGAGAACACAGAGGCCCACCTGCGAGAGTCAAGCCAGCGCCCTGCTGTTGGGCTGCTTTTCTCTTTCTGTTTTTGTCTGACTGCCCCTGTCTTCAGCCAGGACAGTGCCCACAGTCTCTCAATGAAGAGCAGAGACATCAGTTCTGAAAGTCTTAGCAACTACTCCCGGTTTCTTGCCCTGGGGACTTGTAAAATCCTGCAAAGACGACTGCAAAGTCGTCTAATCCAATTCAAGTGAAACCCTTTCTGGTTTGTTCCTCTGGGGAACCTCAGCCTGAGAGACACTTATCCCCATGCTCACCTTGAGCTCTTTCATGAAGTTCCTGGTTTTTCGCTTGTGAGCCATGTGGTACCCCTTCTGTAACCCTTGGGTCATTTTCATTATTCACCTCTTGACCTGTTGTTCCCTCAAGGAACTGCCATCCTTGGGGAAGAACCTGGAGGCTGGCAGGTGAAAGGCAGAGGGAGTGCTTCAGGGAAAAGGCTCCGAGAAGCTCTTTATCCATAACAGAGAGATTCAGAAACATTCAGAGCCACAGGCCTTGAGATTTCGCCCCTTGACCAATACACAAATTCTCTGTTCTGTGTCCTTGACAAAGGGTCAGTCAGCCTGGTGGGAACACCTTCAGAACCAAGGCATGGGAGGCGAGGAGAGGGGCGAGGCTGAGAGTCTAGGGCTTGTCTTTCCTGTTCCAAACTTCAGGCCAGGTGACACTGGCCTGGGAGGTGACCATTGGAATTCAAAGCACTCCCAGGGACCCAGACCCCACTCTACCACCAGCACCCGAAAGTCCTTCCCACAGAGCCACGCCAGCAATCCGTTCCTTGGTAACAGGCATCATATTTTCATTTTCTCCTGAGTGGACGGGTGAACATTTAGCCATTAATACTTCATGTGGCACTGGTATGGTTTAGTTGCTCAGTCGTGTCCACCTCTTGCAACCCCATGAACTGTAACCTGCTTAGTTCCTCTGTCCATGGAATTTCCCAAGCAAGAATACTGGAGTGGGTGTCCCATTTCCTTCTCCAGGGGATCTTTCCGACCCAGGGATTGAACTCTAGTCTCCTGCATTGCATTGGAGAAGGAAATGGCCATCCACTCCGTATTCTTGCCTGGAAAATCCCATGGACAGAGGAGCCTGATGGGCTACAGTCCATTCGGTTGCAAAGAGTCGGACACGACTTTAATGACTGAACTCCTGCATTGCAGGTGGATTCTTTACTGACTGAGCCAGCAGGGCATGAAGAACTATGCAGTTACTTTCTTCCCTCACAGGATCAATAGGTAGAGCAGCTGAGGATATCAGGTATCTGGGAGAGGTGCTAAAATCTGGTAGAAGGTGCAGGAAGAATCCTTCAAAGGACCAAGTTAAAATTCTTCCATTTTACAGTTTTGCCTAGGGGTAAATCTTACAGGAGAATTTGAGAGAAAGGGAAGCAACTGTAATTTGGGAGACTGAGGAAGGAGCTGGTTGTATTACCAGTGTTGCATTCCAGGAAATTTGAAATATATTTCCCAAACTCCACATGGCCTTGAGAGTCTTGTCATGAGGCTGTGTCTCTGAAGAGCTAAAGAGTGAATGTTTGGTTCAGAGCTGTGTGACTGCCCCCCAACGCCGAGTGTGTTGACAGCTGGCCTCGGAGTTGAGGTTCAGGGCTTGGCCATGGCAACGTTGATGGGGAGGGTTGCTTGGCATCTGATGGGCTGGGATAGGGAAGAAGTTTTCCTGGAAGACAGTCTGTCCTCCATGGACAGTGTGAAAACCAACAGTTACGTGTTAGGACACATTTTAAGGACATGTCCTGGGGCTGCAGCCTGCATTCAGAGTGTCAAGAATGGGAGCTGACCTGGTAGCCAACAGCCTGTTGCAGACGGGGCCCCTGGTCTTCACCGCTTTCTCTTGCCCTCCCTGACCCCTGCATTAGATCTTGCTGTGCCTGGCACTGCCTGGGTGACGGATGAGACAGAGAACTCCCTTGATGTGGAATGGGAGAACCCCCTGACCGAGGTGGACTACTACAAGTTGCAGTATGGCCCCCTGACAGGGCAAGAGGTGGCCGAGGTCACCGTGCCCAAGAGCGGTGACCCCAAGAGCCGATATGACATCACGGGTAAGAGCCAGCACTGGGGAGGCGAGATGCTTGGTGTGGATGCTGAGGTGGGGACTGTGTGAGCAGGGGGGACCAGCAGCTACAGGGCTCAGCTGTGCACAGAGGATTCTGAGGCCTTGAGAATCACCTGAACCCTGACTCCAGGAGCTCACAGAGGTCAGCCCACTCTGAGGGGCCTGAAGACTCTGCTCCAGCATCCCAGGGCTGATTCCAAGATCTTGGAGCACCTGGGTAGCAGATTACACGTCTGAAATGTTCTTCCAAGTCAGCTAACCCCTTGGAAGCCTCTGTGTCTCAGAGGGGATTTGATGGCAGACAAGCTTTCTTTTTGGAAGAACTGAGTGTGTGTCTGTGTGTATGTGGTGTGGGAGAGAGAGAGACATTGAGAAATTGGTTGAACTTGGTTTGTTCAGTGCCATATGTGGAAGGAGTTGAGCTAGGCAGCCAGGAGTGGGGCATTCCTCATCACAGGTGACTGAGCAAACACTGGAAGACTGGAAATCAGATGGCTGCCACAGTGGGGCCACACAGGGCTAGGTAATGTTTTGTGGCACCTGAGGCTTGCAGTTTTCAGGACTCTCTTTAAGAAAAGTGACACATAAGCATGAATGCCCAAGCACATGGCCTTGGAAGGGGCTGGTGCAAGTGAGGGGCTCCTTGGTACGTCCCCCTCTGGGGTTTTGTCCTGCCCTCCACCCTCTGATTTCTGTCTTGAGAGGTTATCTTGGGGTTCTCAATGTTTTGTGGGGTGTGCCTCATACATTCTACCATTTGCCTGCATCTTGTCACCAAAGTCTGAATTTTTGTGCCACGAGGAACAAGCATTCAGGTGGCTGCTACAGAGAAACAAAAAAAAATTAAGAACAAAAAAGAAACAGAAAAGGCTGAGTAAAGTGAAGCCAAAAAAGAAAATGAAGAGGAAGAAGTTAAGTGAATTATTACAATAGGAAGGAAAGAAACTTTTGAGGGAAAATGATTGTCGGGAGCAGAAAAACATTTGGGATATAGATACAATTGGGAAATATGTGCTTAATGGCCCAAGGAAGAAACCGGAGCCTCATCAGATTCATCTCGGCCATTCTGGCCCGTAAACTCCTCAGTTATGCCTCATGTTCCGCTGGTCCTGCAGCTCTTCAGCTGTCTTAGGTAGGCTGTAGTCTTGAGGGGAGATGCACAGCCCTGCCCCTCGCCCTGCCAAATCCCCAGAAGAGCAGTGCTGGGGCTCCAGGGTCTAGAGCCCGTACTCAACCTGGCATTGGCTGCTTGTTTCCAGGTCTGCAGCCGGGGACGGAATATAAGATCACAGTCATCCCCATGAGGGGAGACCTCGAGGGCAAGCCGATTCTTCTGAATGGCAGGACAGGTAAGAACCACGTGGAGGCACTGTGAATGCACCCCATGCTCGCGTTCTGCTATATTCGTGGCTGACTCCTCTTTGGATAAAAACTCCGTACTTCTGTGTACAGAGACAGCCAGTCTCTCTGTGCACTGACATTTCTCGGGGAGGGTTGTGGGGCAGGAGAGGGGAAGCAAACTTCTTCTATCTCACATTTTTCTTGCTGTTGAAAATCTCCACCTGGCTCTTGGAGTCAAGGGGATAGGCCATTTCCAACACCTTTCTGCTTATTTTAATAGCTTCAATCACTGGGTTCTTTCCAAGGCATTTATTATCTTGGACTTAGGCACACAGCTCCACAGTACCCAAGACAGGTGATTTATAACTTTTTTCTTGTCATTTAGGTGTTTTTTCATGACAAACACACTCAGGGAGTTTGCTTTAAAATGTCAAGAGATATTAAAGACTTTCGCAGGGGACTAGCAATAGATTTAGCATCTGTGGATTAAGAAAATATATGATGACAAATGTTGCTATGAATCAGTAATATTTGACAGTAAGTTTGTAATTTATTAATCAGAAAAGAATTTGAAATCATGGTAGTTTTATATGCAAGATGTCCTATGTAATTTTTAGTTTTTAGACAGTGCTTGAGCCCGTATTGAATTGTGAGCCTCGTGCAAACACTCTGTGCTCCTGCCAAGTCACACTGGGAGGCTGTGAGCTTGATGTCGCTGAGTAAAGGCTAATCCTTGGAGCCGGCAAAGAAGGGATATTTGAATTTGGAGACTTTCTTGAAAAGTTTGGTAGTTCTTTTCAATTCAGTCCTGGCAATAGCTGGTTGGGGTGGTGAGAATAAGAATGACATGGTGCAAGAATTGAATTCACTGTTTTGGCTGCCTAACAGATTGCATTGCTGGGATGTGAAAGAATTATATAGTTGGGCAATCATAAAGGATAAAATATACATTAATTTTTTAACCATACAGTGTGTACTGTGCAGCCTGCATGAACGGTGGACTAGTGAATCACCATCAGTGAGTTGGAAAATGGCAGGTCTTTCCTTGCTTCTAGAGGCTTTTTCTTTAGCTGTGAATTAATCGAGAGCTTACCATGCCCCAGGCATTATACTAACTGTGCACTGCTCATGAATTATCTCATTTAGTTCTGATTATAATCCTGTGTGATAGGTCTTATCATTATTTTTAAGTCACATATGAAACAGCTGAGGCTTAGAGAAATTAAGCTTAAGATGGCCCAGCTTGGAAGTGACAGGGCTGGGACTGGAACCCAGGATGTCCACTTTGGTGGACGCAAAACTAAAAGGGCACCTACATTTATTTCCCTGTTCATTGTGAAATTGAAAGTTTCTGTCATTCAGTAGTGTCTTTTGTGACCCCATGGACTGTAGCCCATCAGGCTCCTCCGTCCATGAAATTCTCCAGATATGAATACTGGAGTGGGTTGTCTTTCCCTTCTCCAAGGGATCATCGTGACCCAGAGATGGAACCTGAGTCTCCAGCATTGCAGGCAGATTCTTTATTATCTGAGCCACCAGGGAATTTCTGGTTAATTTTCATACTCTTTACTCCCTGACTAAAATTCTGTGGCTTCTCCTTGTCTTGGGTAAGATAGATTCGTTTTATCTTGGCTTCTGTTGGCCCATCCAACCTGGGCCAGAATTTCCCCCCAGGAAGCCTTCCTGCAACTGGACTCTTCTTGGGGTTCCCTAACACAGAAGACTTCTCTCTACCTCGTGGGTTTGTTCGTGTTGTTACCCCTGCCTGGAAAATTCTCCACTGTTATCTCTAGCTGTCAATTAAGTCAGTTCAACAAGCATTAATTGCTGAGTATCATTGGGTCCTAGAAACACGGTTCCTCCAGATACATAGATGATGAGCCCTGGTCCCTGCCTTTCAAGGGCTCACAGAAGTAACGTCACACATCCCTCCAGGGTCAGCCCCTACACTGGCCGCTCCGCTGAGGTCTTCTAGGACCATGTTAAATGGCAACCATCTGTGCCCCTGAATTTCTAGAGCATTTAATTACAAATGGCCTTGAATTGCCAGTTAAACTTTCAAGTGTATTATCCTAGCTAGAACATGAGCGTTCAAGAAGTATTTTTATTGCTTATTATATTCTAAAAGCAGGATGGGATATTTTATTGGATTGCAAATAAATTTGTATTATGTGCCTTATTAACATGACAAAAAAAGACACAATAATTTCTAAGGTCAGGAAACACTCTCACACCTGGCTAGACTGTTAATGTAAGAGGGAGGGGAAGAATCTCTCTTTTCTCCAGATGTTTTGCATTCCATGAGATGGAAAAACACACTGGAATATAAGAATGGTATATGCACGTACAGGGTGGAGCTGGCACAGTTTAGATATTTTCCATTTAACGAATCACTTGGTGGAACTCAGACCATGGAAGAGAAAGTGTCGACTGGAAAATCTTACCCTGTTAACATGCTCAAAGTGCACTGAAAAGCACTTCTAAAAACCTCAGGACCAGGTCAGCTTCTGGAGAAGCACGCACCGGCCAGGCCAGGGTCTCCAGGGAGAAGCGTTCCCAAACTTCCCCATCAGACCCTCGCAGCTGCATCGCATCAGATGGCCAGAGAGGCAGGCCCCTCAGTGAGAGGTGGTGCTCCATCTGTAACGTGGAAAGTTGGACTGCATGAGTTTCAAATTCCTCCTCTTACTTTTTTATGTTTATGATTTTGTAATAACGTCTGTAATTCATGCCTTTCCATAGTGAGTCTGAAACAAAGGACCCCTTGCTTTTTCATAATCTCCCGTGTTCCCAGGCACATTAGAACATACGGTCTAGCATATTCACTTGTTAACAGTTTTCTCAGAACTTTTCCCCTGAGACTGTGCTATGAAATAAGTTTTGGCAACTCTTACTATCCTTTTCACTTGGTATTGCTTCCCATACACAGTGTTTCATTTGAAATGGCCCAGCCCCTAAAACTTTCCTTCTCTAGCTCCTTTTTGTTTCATGATGAGCTTCTGTATCATTCAGAACTCCTGTCTCTCACAGCCACCTCACATCTACACCCTGTAGCTGAAAAATAATGAGAATCTCTAGCCTTTGAGGCCCCACTGTGTTCTAGGTACAGAGGGGCTTCATGAACATTATCTTTGGTCCTTCTACTAACATTGCAAGCATTGTTATTCGCATTTTACAGATGAGAATGTTGAGGCCTACAAAGTTTAGGAGATTCAGAGTAAACTAGTGAATGACATTTGAGTTTAGTGTTGCTTTCCATATGCAAAGCTAGAGGAGGACAGCAGGAAGATGGACTGATCTCTGTGAGCACATTTTCTACATGTGATATCTTTTGAATAACTTTTTTGCCACAGTGAACAGCAGTGGAGGAGACCTGAGAAAACATAGCTACTATAGTTCTATACTAAAGAGGTACTATACATACCTCTTCAGTGAACTCACCTCCAGAATAGTAGTGTAGGCCCTGTCCCTGGTCCCTGACCTCAAGCCCATGTCTCCGTAGATTTTAGGCCCTGACTGTGCCCTTTTCCACTAAGCCAGCTAGGTGGCTCACATGTGGCTGTTGTGAATGGAGAAGGCTGTCCCTAAGCCTGTGGCCGTGGGTTGGAGCATGGACCCGTGCTGTTGAGTATGTCAGCATAGACCCAGGACAGCTGTAACCCTACCCAGCCATGTGGGGGAATCTTGTTATAAAGCAGAATAACCTGTCCTTACGTGCGAGAACTCCATAGTTACCTTTTCTGTATCCCCAGTTTGTAGATCTCTCTGAAATGGGCCTCACCTTTATTTGAGTGTGTGTGTGCTAAGTCGCTTCAGACGTGTCCGACTCTTTGCGACCCTGTGGACCATAGCCTGCCAAGCTCCTCTGTCCATGGGATTCTCCAGGCAAGAATACTGGAATGGGTTGCCATGCCCTCCTCCAGGGGATTTTCTTGACCTAGGAATCGAACCTGCATCTCTTATGTTTCCTGCACTGGCAGGCAGGTTCTTTACCATTGGCGCCACCTAATACATGCACTCAAAAGTGAACCTCTCCTATCAAGCCACATAACTCTTGTCTTAGATGTCCCTCACTCCCATGGCCCTGAGAAAGTTCCCACCAGGGCTGCTAGTGTCTAGCAGGTGGGAGATTGCAGCCTGAGGAGGAAGCTGGGGCTAGGGCAGGAGGGCCCATCTCCCAGTTGAGCTGCGGCTGTGACTCATCTCGGATCTGGCCAGCTGCAGCAGGCTACTAAAAGGCTTTGTTCCATGGAAAAGACTATTTATGTTCCCCATATTCGTTCTTGGCAGAGAGGGAGGTCTTGGTCCGGATAAGTTGGCTCCTTCCAGGGATGTAGTGCATTGTAGGGGGTCCTATCACTGAGACTTTCCTTCTACATCTGTATCTTGGCATCCGATTCCCATCCTGAAATTTACCAAGGAGAGGAGCAGCTCTTTAAAGAGCCTCTTAAACACTTCAGTTGTTGTTGCTGTTGTTAGGGAGTTGAGAGAAAGGGGGCAGGGAGTCCCAAGTTCCAGGCTGGCCTGGCCTCTCACTGACTCTATGAGTTTGGAGAAGTCACATGTCCTCTCTGAGTGAGGTCTCTGTAACCCTGACATGCTATGATTCTATTTTGCCTCCTATCTTCTCACTTCATAGCCAAGATGGCTTTTCCCTGGTTCTTCTCTGTTCCTGGGGTTGCTGGGACTGTTGCCGGGAGGAGGAGGAGCCTCAGGGCTGTGTGTCAAAATCAGGCCTTGTGCCAGAAATCTGTACTTCCCTGGATCAGTTCCCATAAACCTTGGTGGTAGCTTAGCCCTGTTCACCCAAGTGGGACAGATGCAGTCTAACACATCTCTTTAGGACTGTCCTTAATCCAGAGGCAGTGATGGAAAGAATTCAGTTTCTTTTTCTTTCTATCTTTTTTTAGAAAAAGACTTCCTTCATCTTTCTCTCTCTTTTTTTGGACTTATCATACTTTTATTATATGTAAAGGCAAGCCTGCCCTCATTACTGTTTATGTTAAAAAACGTTTTATCAGAGTATAGTTGCTTTACAATGTTGTATTAGTTTCTGCTGTATAGCAAAGTGAATCAGTTATACATATGCAAAATGGTACAGATGAACCTATTTGGGAAGCAGAAATAGAGACACAGTCATTGAGAACAAGTGTATGGACGCCAAGCGGGGAAAGAGGAGGTGGGATGAATTGGGAGACTGGGACTGACATATATAATATATACAACTATGTATAAAATAGTAAACTAGCAGGAACCTCCTTGATGCTCTGCGGTTATCTAGGTAGAAAGGAAATCCAAAAACGAGGGGATATATGGAAACATTCAGTTTCTTCTTTGAGGGTCATTCTCTAATCTTTCTGATCTCTGTTTCCCAGATATTAGAGTATTGTAGTGGCTGCCACAGAGCTAAACTGGTGTGTAATCCTAGAGGTAGCCCCTTGTCTCATGCTTATTCCTATGTGCTTTTTTTTCTCTAAGAAGAGGTGTGTTACATAACCTCACTTTTTGCAAATGACCTGTAAGACTATAATGTGTTGAAAAAGCCAGGTGCCATTGATTGACCACATACTACATGCCAGGTGCTTTTCATATAGTATTCTGTCCAACTTGATTATGATAACATAAGGCTTCCTCCATCCAGCCATGTGGATGTGATGGATCTCGACAGAGGTGCACATGCAGGCAGCCTGCACCCTACAAAGCTGTGGGCCTGGGCTGAGGGTCCTGGCAGCCATAGTGGCAAGCACGGGTCTGGGGCAGGGAGAGGTGGAGAGAGGCCTGCGGGTTGTACAGATGTGGGAGAGGATGGGGGCCAGGGACTTCAAGAGGCAGGACTCTCTGGGGGTTCCTCATCCTCACTTTGCCAGTCAAAGTGTCCCCACTCCCAACTGAGCACTGATTTCCCCAAAGTGACGTATTACCATTGGAGGCTCTCTTCATTTCCTCCCTGACATGTGCAGAATCATGCTTTGCACAGAAAGGGGTAATGGGGTGAGGAGGGAGCCCTCTCCCTCGGGGAACACACTTCCTCCTGAGCATCCTCGTAGAGCCTGCTTGAGCCTCCAGAGGCCCAGGACGAGGCCCTTCTGGTGTCTGTGTTCTGAACGCACTGCCCTTTCATCCCAAGAGGCCCACTCTGCCAGTGGGTGTGAGGTACGCCCAGCCCAGGTCTCAAGAGGTGACGGTCTGGAACCATGCCCTCTTTCTAGTTGCCCCTCCAGTCCCCCAGTGCTGCTGGATTTCAGGTGGCAAGGAATTTTCAGATCATACTTTATTTTATTTGTAACTTATTATTATCATTTTAGTAGTGGGCTTCCCTGGTGGCTCAGATGGTATAGAATCTGCCTGCAGTGTGGGAAACCTGGGTTTGATCTCTGGGTTGGAAAGATCCCCTGGAGAAGGGAATGGCAACCCACTCCAGTATTCTTGCCTGGAGAATCCCATGGACAGAGGAGCCTGGTGGGCTATGGTAGTAAAGAGTTGGACACGACTGAGCGACTAACACTTTCACTTTTTCTGCATTCTTAGTAGTAGTCATAGTTTCATAAGAAGAGGCTGATGGGGGCCTTTCCCTGATCGGTCTTGCAATCCCAGGGACATAGGTTCAATCCCTGGTGGGGGAACTAAGACTTCACTTGCCTCGGAGCAACTAAGCCTGCATGCGCAACCATTGAGCCCGCGCCACAGCTAGGGAGTCTGCCTGAAATCCCACATAACACAATGAAGGTCCTGTGTGCTACAACCAAGGCTGGATGCAGCCAAACAAATAAATACTAAAAGAAGAAGAAGAAGAGGCCAATGGTAGTGGTATAAGATGGAAATTTGTAATCTTAGGTAGATGGGAATGGATTCAAATCTTGACTCTACCAGTTACCAGTTAATAAGTCCAAAAGCAAACCTTTGATTCCATTCCTCTCCTCAGCCTCTTCTGGAGACTCTACCCTCCCTCATATCTCCCCATCTCTGTGTTTCCTGCCTAGAGAAGTTCCTTTAGCATTTGTTGTGATACCAGTACCAAAGATCTCCCCATCTCTGTAAATGTCACCACTTTCTGCAAATTGCTCAAGACCCAAGCCGACAAGTCATTATAGTCACGTCAAATTCCCAAGCGGACTCTGGCAGCTCTGTCTTTGCAGTCTCCCCAGTCCTCTTTCATCTGCCACGGTTGTCCACGTTCCTGTCATCTCACACATAAACTGTTGTAGCGGCCTCCGAGGGGACGCCGCTCTTGACCTGCGATAGTCTGTACTCTCTCCAGCAGCCAGAGGGGTCCTTTTATAACATGTCAGATCATACTATTCTGTGAACCACCACCCGCCTCTGCCACCCCCAGAAGCTTCTCATCTCATTCTGTGCAAAAGCCAAGTTGTTACAATGGCTTTCAAAAGCATCCCCTTGCCTCCTTAGCCTCACTTTCAGCCACTCAACCCCCTCCCCTACTCTGTCCTGATGCCCTGGCCTACTGCTGTTCCCCGAATACATGGAGCAGGGCCTTTGAACTTGCTGCTACCTTTGCCTGAAGTGAGGTCCCCCAGATTGTCCATGGCCCGATGCCTCTTTTCACTTTGCTGTTTGCTCAGATGTTACCTTCTCACTGGCCTTCCTTCTAAAATCCCAAGTATCTTTCTTCTCTCACTTTCTAGTTCCTTTACCTTGCCCTGTTGGGCTCCCTAACACTATCCCCACTTGTTTACTGTTTGGCTCTTCCAAGAGAAAGTAAGCTCCCTCGTAGAGGGTCTTTATTCTCTTCATTGCTTATATTAGTTTCCCAGGGCTGCTATAACCAAGTACCAAAACCTGGGTGGCTTAAAACAAAACTTGAGTGTCTCTTGGTTGTGGAGGCTGGAAGTCTGAAATCAAGGTGTCAGCAGGGCTACATTTTCTCTGACAGCTCAAGGGGAGGATCCTTTCTTGTCCCTTCCAGCCTCTGGGGTTTGTTGGCAATCCTTGTTTTTGTTTTTTTTTTCTAACTTTTTTGTTTGTATTGGAGTACAGTCTATCAACAATATTGTGATAGTTTCAGGTGGACAACAAGGGGACTCAGCTGTACACATACATGTATCCATTCTCCCCCAAACTCTCTTCTCATTCAGGCTGCCACGTAACATTGAGCAGAGTTCCCTGTGCTATACAGTAGGTCCTTGTTGGTTATCCATTTTAAATATAGCCATGTGTACATGTCCATCCCAAAGTCCCGAACTATCCCTTCCCCCCATCCTCCCCTCTGGCAACCATAAGTTTGCTTTCTAAGTCTGGGAACCTGTTTTTGTTTTGTAAACAAGTTTATTTGTTTCATGGCTTTTTAGGATCCCATTATATAAGGGATATCATGTGATATTTCTCTTTCTCTGACTTACTGAGAAGTCATTCTCTAGGTTCATCCATGTTGCTGCAAATGGCATTCTTTCGTTCTTTTTAACAGCTGTGTTCCATTGTGTGTGTGTATACGGATACATATTAATATATATCTTCTTTCCGTTCCTCTGTTGATAGACCTTTAGGCTGCTTCCGTGTCTTGGCTCTTGAGAACAGTGCTGCAGTGAACACTGGGATGCGTGTTCACACGTCTGTCTCCTCCTTGAGTGTCTTCATCTTGTCTTCCATTTGTATGTGTCTGTGTCCAAACTCCCCCCTTTTATAAGGATCGGTTCTACCACCCTAATGACCTCATTTTTAACCCTATGTCTCTAGACCTCTAAATGAAGTCACATTTTGAGGTGCTGGGGTTTAGTACTTAGATTTATCTTTTTGGTAAGGGGACACAGTTTAACTCATACCACTGCTGAGTCTCTGGCTCCAAGTAGACACTCAGTGTGATTGTTTAAAGAAGGAGTCAGGATCTATCATTTACTGTCTGTGTAGTTTGGGCAATTTATCTAATTTCTCTGAGTCTTGCATATAATTAGTGATCTCAAAATGGTAACCATTATTAATTTTGCAAACTAGTACATGGAGAACCTGGTAAATGCCTTATGTTGTTACTATGAGGTCTGATAAAGTCAGGAATTAAAAGCACCTGGCACTTGATATGTGGTCAATAAATGGCAGTTGATTTATTAAATAAAATATGCACTGTCTGGTGATAGAATGTATTTCATTTCCTTGCACACAAAACACGGCCACTGCGCTCAAGAAAAGTGCACTGATGTCAAAGAACATAGCTATGTAAAGTTGTAACTTCTCTCCTGGAAAATCCTTGGCCAGGAGAACTAGAGCAGGATGAGGAAGAAGAAAAACGCTTAGATTTCCTTTCTGTGTGTCTTCACCCAGAAGGATACCAATCTATATGTAAGACAGGGTCTTGGGGCAAGCATCTTTATCAGTGACCTTGATGGGTGCACTCAGATGAATCACTTATTAAGTTTGCAAATGGTAAGAACCTGGAAAGGAAAGTGGGCATCTTGGATAAAAGACTAAATTATAAATGGAATCTGTAAGATAAAATATAATGAGGATAAATGGTGGGTCCAGGACATGTACAATATGCAAAAATTGGGAAGATGTGGTTTAATGTGGAGATCCTCAACCTTTGATGTACATCAGAATCACCTGTGCAGTTTTGCGTATCTGTTTTTTAAATAGAGATGTCAGGGCATATCTCAGACCTTCTGAAGTAGACCCTCTGGTGCTGGTACTTAGTAGGTGTCCTTGGTTGACAAAGGTTGAAAACCCCTGGGGTAACTGGGACAAGTATGAAAAAAACAGGAATTTTCTGAGGCTCTAGGCTGAGGCTGTTATTGAGGGGTAAAGTGTCTGTGACATTTTGTTCTGGGTTAGTCCTTCTAGAATATGAAGTCTTCATGAAGAGGGATTTTTGACTGTCCTGTTAATTGGTGATTCCCGAGAGCCATTACATTCCATGCCATGGAATGGATGCTCAGTGAATTGTTGAATGAATGAATTGAGTTCTGGGAATTTTTCTTAGAAAAGGGAAAGACAAGAACATGTCTAGATGTAAATGCCGAGTCTAGAAACTAAGTGGGAAGTTGGTAATATAAGTTTATAATATGATAGAATAGATTTTAATTTACAAGTACATAAATTAGAGAGGTGAAGCTGTTTTGATTAGGGGAGAAGTAGGAGGAGACCAGGCCTCCCTGGTGACTCAGATGGTAAAGAATCCACCTGCAGTGCTGGAGACCCTGAGTTGGGAAGATCCCCTGGAGGAGGGCATGGCAACCCACTCCAGTATTCTTGCCTGGAGAATCCCCATGGACAGAGGAGCCTGGCAGGCTACAGTCTATGGGGTCACAAAGAGTCAGATCTGACTGAGTGACTAAGCACAGCACAGTACAGGAAGAGACCATCCACCTGCTGAATGGTCTCTGGGAAGAGGAATTAATTGTATTCTCCATGCCCACCAAGGGTAGACATACTTGAAGGCGTAGCCCCTTCAAGTGGCCACACTTGGAAGAGCTTTCTCTAATGTGTTCAGTGGTCTGAAAGTGGACATCCATCAGGAAGACCTTTCTCAGCTTAGGGTTCAAGCAGAGGCCAGTTGTCCCCTGTCATAGATGATGGAGAGTCTTGCATTGCACAGACTATGGAACCAGGTGGTCCAGAAGAATGCAACCTTGAAACATTTGTAACCTTGACCAGCCAGAGGTCTTCTCTAATTTTTCATTCTTGTGTTATGTTTATGAAGAAATCGATAGTCCAACCAATGTGGTCACTGACCGAGTGACCGAAGACACAGTGGCGGTCTCCTGGGACCCAGTCCGGGCGGTCATTGATAAGTACATGGTGCGCTACATCTCCGCTGACGGGGAGACCAGGGACACGGCGGTGCCCAGGGAGCAGCACAGCACTGTCCTGACAGGCCTGAGGCCGGGGGAGGCCTATGAAGTCTACGTGTGGGCTGAGAGGGGCAACCAGGAGAGCAAGAAGGCGGACACCGCGGCCCTCACAGGTAACAGGAGAAGGGGGGTCGTCTCTCATTCTTATTCTCTCCCGTCTCTAAATAGACTTCCTCATGGCAGGGTGAAGATTGATTCTTGAATTAAGAGACCAAATCCCACCTAGCACCAGCTCTTTTGTTTGCAGGTGTGGGGCAGGGGGTTGCCAAAGCAATTTTAAATTTCTTAATTATGAATTTTTTCCCCTTTTTAACCTCAAGCAAAAGAGACCATCCTTTTAGTTTGAATCAGAAGGTCATACTTTCGTGGGTTGAAATTCCACATGTGACTCTCTCAGAGCAGAGGAACACTTTCTAATTTTCATTTTTTTTGGACGTGAAAACTCAAAACATTTGGCTGACAGTGAATTTGAATGCTTATCTCAGCTGGCAGTGACTGCGCAGGCACTGTGTGTGTAATCTGGAGCTCTCTTTCAGACCATGAAAATGGTTTGCCTCCTGAGTCACCATTTACCAAATGTACCAGTTCTAACTTTATGCTTTCCGAAACTGTAAGGGCTCCCTTACGCCATCCCGCCATTCTGCTCGACTGGGGCCTGCAGGTGTCCTGAGGCTGCAAGGGGATGTATATTCCAGACATTCCTTCCGCTTAAACTCTCCTCTGGCACCGACTTTGAATTCAGAGAAGGCTGATCCTGGAGTCCAGTGGCGTCCCACACACGTGACGGGAATCCTAGTCTATCCTATTGATAGACTTCTGTTTTGGACAGCCTCTTAGTGTCAAGATGCTCAGAGAAGCTGATAATCAGTTAGGAATCTGGTTTCAGAAGCTTGACTGTCCAAGTTTTAATCTCAGCTCTACCATTTACTAGCCGAGAGATTTGGGGCAACTTATTCCACTTCTGTTCCTCAGATTCTTGTCTAGTAAATGGGACATGTGACTGTCTACATCACTGGGTTAGTGTGAGGATTACATGAATTAATCCATGAAAGTACCTGACATAGAGGTGGTGGTGGTTTAGTTGCTAAGTTGTATCCAACTCTGGGACCGCATGGACTGTAGCCCTCCAGCCTCCTCTGTCCATGGGATTCTCCAGGCAAGAAAATGGAATGGGTTGCCATTTCCTTCTCCTGACCCAGGAATTGAACCCAGGTCTCTTGCATTGCAGGCAGATTCTTTACCAACTGAGCTACAAGGGAAGCCCCTACCTGACACAGAGAGTGCTACATAAATCATAGTCGTGCTTATTTCTTGAAATGTGTCTTAGTCTGCTTGGGCTGCTATAGCAAAACACCATGGGTTGGTTGGCTTAAACAACAGAACCTTATTTCCTGCAGTTTTGGAGCCTGGAAATTCCCTTGATCTGGGTGCCAGTTGATTCATTTATCGGTGAGGGCCCTCTTCTCGACTTACAGATGCTTCCTTCATCTTTACATGCTGGAGAGGGGGAGGTTCTGGTCTCCTCTTTTTCTCAGAGAGACATTAATCCCACCATGAGAGCCCCATCCTTATGGTCTCATCTAAAACTCATTCCCTCCTAAGGGTCCCTCCTCCAAATACCATCAAATGAGGGGTTAGATCTTCTACATATACATTTTGAAAAGACACAAACATTCAGTGCATGTTAATCTGCATTTGACCTGAAAGCATTTCATGGTCCATAGCCTCCTGAGGCCACATGGTCTTTGTCTCCTCCAGGGGAAGAAGCCGTTGGCAGTAAGGGTGGTGAGATCTAGATTTGTTTAAAGTCAGGGTCAGAAAACCTTCTACAGAAGGCCAGAGAGTAAATATTTTCAGCTTTGGGGACCACACAGTTTCTGGTGGTCTACTCCACTCTGCCACTGAAATGAGAAAACAGCCATAGACAGTATGTAAATGAACGGGCATGACTGTGTTCTAAAAACACTTGATTTATGTCATTAGGCAGTGGGTCAGATTTGGCCGATGGACTGACCGTAGATTACCAGATCCCGGGTTATATTACATGTGGCCTACCATTTACCAGGATTTGGGGTGTTGTGAATAGAACATGTGGGTCAACCTTTCAAGAAAACATTTATTTATGTATTACTTATTTTTGACAATGCTGGATCTTTGTTGCTGTGCACGGGTTTTCTCTAGTTGTGGCGAGTGGAGCTAGTGGGGCCACTCTAGTCGTGGTGTGTGGGCTTTTCGTTGAGGTGACCTGCCTGGTTCAGGAGCACAGGCTCTAGGCTCGTGGGCTCAAGTAGTTGTGGTGCACAGGCTTTGTCTCCCTGTAGCATGTGGGGTCTTCCTGGACCAAGGACTGAACCCATGTCTCCTGCATTGGCAGGTGGATTCTTAACCACTGGACCACCAGGGAAGTCCCTGGGTCAACCTTTTTAAGACAGTGAAAGCTGTAATAAAGAAGAGGTTTCCTTGCTCGCAGGTGAGGGCGGTGTGAATAAGTACCACAGATTAGAGGAGCTACTGGTGTGGTACTGCCGGGGGTGTCAGGCACGGAGCCGGGCTCTGGGGATACAGAGGTAAAAGACATGGTTTGTGCTCATACCTTGTTCACAGTCCTCTGGGTAAAGAAGACAAGTGAGAAAGATAAAGTGCAGTGACTTATGTTGTATTAACATAACCCCGGAACTATGGGAATCTGAAAAAAGGTAGGGGTGAGAGGGCTCACGGCAGCCCACAGGCGGAGGGGACACCTGAAGAGTCTAGAAGGATGGGCGGCTGTTAGCAGTGGGAGCAGCGCATGCAGAGAAGGACGGGGAGGCCTGGCGTGCTGCAATCCCTGGGGTCGCAAAGAGCCGGACGCGACTGAGAGACTGAACAGCAAAGGTGTGGGAATATGACAGGCTGGTTTTCTGTCGTGGCTTAACATCAGCTTATCTTGGTAATGTTGTCTTCAGTGGTGTTTATGGTGGGTAGGTCTGTGAGAGGAGTGGAGTGTGGAAAGATGAGGCTGGGACAGAGAAGGCAGCTCCGAATCCCAGGATAAATTGTCCTTTCATGTCAGCTGTCGGTGGTACATTCTGAGCACCTGTGCTCCTTCTGGCATGTTCTCCCTTGTCTGTGTATCCCACCGAGCTGGCCTGGCCACCCTGGCAAGTTATGGTGTACAGGTCTGAAATAAAGCTGTTGTCACAGAAAGCTCAGCCTTTCAAGGAGGTGGTTTTTGAAACAGGAGATGCTAATCATGCTAGAGGCATGCTAATCATTATACCTGATTTCTTAGATTTTTGACTTTTTTAAGGGTTTACATTTTGAGGAGAAAGTGATATTTCATACCTTAAGTCGCACTTGTAATAGCAAAGAGCTCATATTTAAGATTTACTATGCAATATCTCATTTACCATTTATCATAAACAGAGGTAGGTACTGATATTTCCTTCTTTGTAGAGACAAGGAGACCAAGGTTTAAGTTGTACAGTTTGTTCTAAGTTGGCAACCAGGAAATAGTGGAACCCAGGTTTCAACTCAGTTTAACTGCATAGAAACTCAGACAAGTAGGATTATTTTTATCCACCTAGACATCAAATAAATTCATTTTGAAAGTCTCCCAGCTCTCTGGCCTCAGACAAAATGTTTTATATGGAAAGAACTGACAGCTTCTACTTATTGGATATTTTTCTTTCAAAAGAAAATATTAGATCTGATGCAAAGATTTATTGAAGTGTAACTGCTTTCCATGCTAAGGGTCGGACATGACTGAGTGACTTCGCTTTCACTTTTTACTTTCATGCATTGGAGAAGGAAATGGCAACCCACTCCAGTGTTCTTGCCTGGAGAATCCCAGGGATGGGGGAGCCTGGTGGGCTGCCATCTATGGGGTCGCACAGAGTCGGACACGACTGAAGTGACTTAGCAGCAACTGCTTTCCAGTACAAGGAGTCAGGAACTAAAAGAGTACACTATGTAAATCCAGGGTAATGGACAAATGTGTTTATGAAGATGAATTCTTTTTATCCAAAGGCAACTTGTAGAGAAAAGTTTATAGACTTGAGACTCAATATAGGCTTTGTCTGTAAACCTTACTTTTCATTAAATGCAAATGGCTCATTCTTGGAATCTTTAGATCACTTACTTAATTAAACCCTTAAGTTATCCCAACTATTGGCATATAACACACTCTGAAATTTGTTGAGGTCGTCATTTTGGTTGTTTGTGTGCTGGCCTTTCACAAATTAGTCAGTTGGCAAATGGTACACTTTTTCATCTCTTAAAGAAATTGACAGCCCCCAGAACCTAGTGACCCATCAGGTGACGGAGAACACGGCCACCGTCTCCTGGGACCCGGTGCAGGCCGTCATCGACAGGTACCTGGTGCGCTACACCTCTGCTGATGGAGACACCAGGGAGGTTCCGGTGGGGAAGGAGCAGAGCAGCACCGTCCTAACGGGCCTGAGGCCAGGCGTGGAGTACACAGTCCACGTGTGGGCTGAGAAGGGGAACCGGGAGAGCAGGAAGGCTGACACCAAGGCCCCGACAGGTAATAAGAGAAAGATGGTCAATGGGGATTGAAGTTTGAGGGTGTGGATTTGAGTGTGCCTGGTAACAAAAGATGTGTCTTGAGTTGAGAGGCTTTGCAAAGAAGAGACTGAAAGCTCAAAGGAGACAGTGAGTTCTAGTGGTGATCTCATTGGGCTGCCCTTCCTGACAGTGACAGCTACTCATGGAGCCACTCAGCCAACTAGAAGACAGAAGGAAAGCTGTGCGGTGGCTGTGTTTTTAGCAGACTCAGTCAAGATACTGATAGGATCTGGTCATTGCAATGATTATGATAGTACTTCTGGAATGATTGCTTGGGAAGTAGCCCCTGATAGAATGGTAAATTAGATACCCCAAAGTCATGCCAGATACTTAATGGATTGTTTTGATGTGCCATAATATTGCTAAGAAGACAGTGTTCCTCCCACATTTTAGGGAGTCGGAAGCTAAGGAAGTATGTCAGGTTTATAACGAGCAGTCCTTTGATGTGGAGAACAAGGGGTTACTTTCTCCCTTGACTCCCACCAGGGAATCTGGGATGGGAAAGCCATTGTCTTGTGCTAAGAGGGCTCTAGGAGATAAAAAATCTCTGTGATGGGGTGATGGGTATCTTGTTGCTTCAAGGCTTAGTCTTTCCCAAATGTTTTCTTAAAGATATCGACAGCCCCCAAAACCTGGTGACCGAGCAGGTGACAGAGAACACGGCCACCGTCTCCTGGGACCCGGTGCAGGCCGTCATCGACAGGTACCTGGTGCGCTACACCTCTACTGATGGAGACACCAGGGAGGTTCCAGTGGGGAAGGAGCAGAGCAGCACCGTCCTGACGGGCCTGAGGCCAGGCGTGGAGTACACGGTCCACGTGTGGGCCCAGAAGGGAGACCGGGAGAGCAGAAAGGCCGACACCAAGGCCCCGACAGGTAATGGAGCACGTATTGTCACTGTGTCACTGCTAAGCTCATGGTCTGTCTAGGTCGGTTTTCCTTCTCTCACCTTAACAGAAAGAGAGGCTTAAGATGAGCAGACTGGTATCCTCGCATAGGAAATTGTGTATCCCTTTCTTCCATGGCATGGCTTCTCTTAGAATGTGTAGCTTGTCCTGTTTGGTTAAAGACCAAAGTTTAGGCTTTCAACACTGACGTTCCTGCTCACAGTCCTTTGTTCTCAGTGCACCTGCTTTGTTGTTTACAGCTAAAGCCTTCCCCTTCATAAGGAATAAATATAAAGAACGCACAAGTAATGATCATCCAGAGGGATGGGCTGATCCAAAACCAAATTTCTTCCTTCCTCACCAGTTTAAAGCCTTTCCACAGTGCTTATTTTTGTTTCTGCCCTTTGGATGAACATTTTTGTAGAAATGATGGTGTTTTATTGGTTCAAAGTAAGCAAATGTCTAAGTCACTTTAAGCCCCCAATATGTTTCATCTTGATAATTAAGATATCTACATCCAAGTAATTGTACATACTTTATTGAAAGTTAAACCTGCTCTTCTTCATCAGCTTGGGCCGTTTGTGGGCGGACTGCCTGCCACGGAAGGGGTCGTGCTCGGCTTCTCTTATATTTCTCCTCTGTTCTTCAAGCACTGTTCTTCCAGAGTGCTAGCTAGACTTTCTGACCCATTAATGTTTAGTGTGTGGGAGTTAAGGGGTCAGCAGGAGGAGAGGTGAGAGATCTCACTTGATAGTAACAGTCACAGCTGGCTTAAGTCTACCAATGGTGCCTAACAAGGATTAAAACCAACTTTTCCTTCATGGAACACTTCCTCGGGTTCTTCAGAGACAGCTCATCTGTCCTCTTCCCTCAGCTTTCACTGGTGGGTGAAAGTGACCTGTGGGCACCTGTATCTCTCTTACTGGTCACCCACTTCTCTTCCTCTGCTCACACATCTGGGGGTGCCCACCACTGCCCTTCTGGTGGGGTCTCTTCACCCCTCTGAGTGATTCCCTTCAATAGCTCCTAAAGTAACCCCAGGTGGGCTATCCTTGCCTTGGTCCACATCTGGTCCACGTGGAACACACATGCACCCTTTGTCCACGCAGCCAGATATATGTTTTTTTCCCCCCCAATGCTGCAGCGTCTCCTTTCTCTGCGGCAAGGCAACCAGCAGTTTTTTCACATCTCAGATATTTTTTGCACAGGTCAGACACCAGCCCATGGTGTTCCCTAAGCCCTGGTCATGTTTTCTCAACCTGGGCACTGTTGATAATTCTTTGTTGCAGGGTCTGTCTTGTGCACTGTAGCATGTTTAGCAGCACCACTGACCTCCACCCATTTGGGGCCAGGAGCCTCCCTCTGCCGCACTGAACTGAGGTCACCCCTGGTTGAGAACTTTTGCTCTAGAGTACACCTGTGCAGGTCGGTAAGGGATGCTATTGCAACTGCTTACTCGAGGCTTGGCCCTCACCCATGGGACTCTCCGTGTAACTCTTTTCAAAGAAATCCACTCTTTAAGTCCCACCTCTTTGTGCTCTCCAACCTCATTCATAGTCTAGTTGATTGATCAATCAAAGGCCACAAAACTGTTGCACCCACCTTGGCTTTGGGCCCTCAGGTTGGAATGTATATACTGATTTTCTTGGGGTCAGGCCTAAGCTAAGATAAGAATGGTCTCACTTGAACATATGATTGTAAGTCTATGATAAGACCTTGGGTAATGGCTTTTGCAATCAACTATAGGCATATCTCTAAAATATTGTGCTTGTTTCCACATTACTGCAATAAAGTGAACATCATAATAAAGAAACTCACATGAATTTTTTGTTTGCCAGTGCATATAAAAGTTACATTTACACTGTGCTATAGTCTATGAAATGTACAATAGCATAATGCCTAAAAAATGTATATACTTAATTAAAAATACTTTTTTGCTAAAAATGCTCATCATTATGTGAGCCTTCAGCAAACTGAGTACCATTGAAGATCACTTATCCCAGATCACCAAAACCAATATAATAAGAATGAAAAAGTTTGAAATATTATGAGCATTACCAAAATGTGCCACAAAGACATAGAGTGAGCAAATGCTGTTGGCAAATGCAAAATGGTGCCAATAACTTGCTGTGTGCAGGATTGCCATAGACTTTTGATTTGTGAAAAGTGTAATATCTATGATGCACAATAAAGAGAAGCACAATAAAACTAGGTATGCCCGTATTTGGAACAGAGAAGTGCTGTTATTCTCTTGGTGAATACATTTTTGAATACATTATCTATGTGCAGTATGGAGAAATATAATCTTGTGCATTTGTAAAATATCGACAAACTGCATCATTTAAAATAGCTTGTGGTCACTGGACATGCACTCTGTGCCAGAAACTGTTATAAAGGGCATGTTATTAAGTCCTATGCTACCCAACTCTACAGAATATGTACTCATTATCTCCCTATGCCTTTTTTTCCCATAAACACTGATAACCATATTATAGTCAAGACCCCTTTCTACATGACATTTGTTTGTCTTGGTTTTCAGAGCTACCCTGGAGAGATGTACAATAACTATTGAACACCCCCGTTTTACAGATGCAGAGAAGTGAAGTGACTTGCCCAGGGTCACAAAGCAAGTTAATAACTTATGAGATTAGATGCATGCATGGACCAGTAGGGCTCAAAGGTACCTGAGTCCATCCAACCTGAAGGCAAGATTTACAGATTAAGAAACTGAGGCCCAGCCAGAGACAGCTGGGTTGTCCAGGGCCACGGCTCTCCTGACTCCGGGTCTACTACTCATTCCGCTGTTCTGTGCTTCCTCCTTGAAAATGCTCACGTCTGGATGTATAAAGAGGTCTATGTCTACGAAACGACTGAACCCTGACATATGAGATGGGAAAATTATGAGAACAGGAAACCACCCCACCCCAAGCAACGTGGCCACAAGATCTCGCTCTGTGAATAGTGTTTATTGATCAGCATCTTCCTTTCAGACATTGACAGCCCCAAAAACCTGGTGACCGAGCAGGTGACGGAGAACACGGCCACTGTCTCCTGGGACCCAGTGCAGGCCGTCATCGACAGGTACCTGGTGCGCTACACCTCTGCTGACGGAGACACCAGGGAGGTTCCGGTGGGGAAGGAGCAGAGCAGCACCGTCCTGACGGGCCTGAGGCCGGGCGTGGAGTACACGGTCCACGTGTGGGCCCAGAAGGGGGACCAGGAGAGCAGGAAGGCCGACACCAAGGTCCCAACAGGTAAGGGAGCATTGCTCTTTAGAAATGGAAGCCCTGACATGCTAAAGTCAATGGCTGGTCAAGTTTTGTGTTCCTGAACTGACAGTGGCAGAATTGATGATTTCTGGAAGAGCAGGAGAGTAGACTTCTGCCAAACCACACACCATCCCTCACTTCCTTTTTACACATTACATCAAAATAAGGGGCTCACATTTGGCCTCATACTTTGATCTTGCAAAGATAAATGGTGATTGGTTTTATCCATCTACTGTCTCTCCAACTATATATTTAGTTTGTGATCAATCATTAAATATTTCTTCTTGAAAGGAAACAAAGAAGCCACATGTTAGGATCTGTGAGGTAAGTACCTTAGGAAAATGACTTGCGCTGCAGTCTCTTCAGAACAAGGAAGTCTTACTGCTTTCTTAGTGGATAAATTCTCTTTTGATTACTCTGTACTCCATTCTGAGGATCCTAAGGTTGCACTTTTAAACAGTAATGGTTCATAATTTTTAAAGCTCTTTCATCTCTGTTTTTCATTTTTTAAGAACAGACTTATTGAGTTATAATTTACATACTATAAAGTCCACCTTTTTATAGTGTGTGTGATTCAGTGGCTTTTAGTATATGCAGAATTGTGCAGCCATCACCACTGTCTAATTCAGAATTTTTTCATCATTCCTAAAACAAACCCCAGACGTTAGCAGTTGTTCCCCAGCACTGCTTCCTCCAGCCTTAGAAAGCTACATACTTCCTGTCTGTAGAGAGTTCCTTATTCTGGACATTTCATATGAATAGATTCATGGAATATGTGGCCCTTTGTGGCTGACTTCACTCACTAAGTATTATTTTCAAGGTTCATCCATGTTGTAGCTTGTGTCCATACATTTTATTGCCGAATAATATTTCATTACATGGATCTAATTCATTTTGTTTATCCATTTGTCAGTTGATGAGCATTTGGGTTGTTTACACTTTGGGGCTATGGTGAATAATGATGCTGTGAGCATTTATGATTGAATTTTTGTGTGGGCATATGTATTCAATTCTTTTGGCTATATACCTAAGAGTGGAATTCCTGGGTCATATGGTAACTCTGCGCTTAACTGTTTGAGGAGCTGCCAAATTGTTTCCAGAGCAGTGGCACTATTTTACATTCCTACCAGCAATGAATGAGAATTATATTCTTCATTTCATTGGTACTCAGAGGAATTCATTGAGATGGGTAGAGCAGGAATCAATATCCCCATTTTACAGTTGAGAAACCTCAAATACAGAGATGTGAATGATTTCGACAAGTCACAAAGTTAGCTGATGATTCATGGAAGATTCATGGAATATTATGGTACCTTAAAATCTATTTGGCAAGGCCCACATTTTACAAATGAGGGATGGAGACCCAGCCAGGGGAGGCAGAGTTGTGCAGGGCCGCTGCTGGCTGATGATCGAGCTGGACCTAGAGCCCAGGTCTGCTGGCTGCAGCCCGCAGCTCCTCCTGGTGGTCCTCCACTCTGCCTCTCGGGCTGGGATTGGAATGGAGCTCTTCTGACTCTGGATCCGGTGCCCATTCTGCTGTCCCGTGCCGCCTCCTTGAGGATCCAAGACTCCAGCTGTGGTGAGAAGACCTACATCCATGAAACAACTAAAAATAGGAGACATAGGAGACAGGAAAACCATAAGAGTGGAGACTGCCTCACCCCAAGGAACATGGTCTCACTCTCTGGTGCTTGCTAATAGTGTACTTCACCTTTTAGACATCGACAGCCCCAAAAACCTGGTGACTGAGCAGGTGACAGAGAACACGGCCACTGTTTCCTGGGCCCCGGTGCAGGCCGTCATCGACAGGTACCTGGTGCGCTACACCTCTGCTGATGGAGACACCAGGGAGGTTGAGGTGGGGAAGGAGCAGACCAGCACCGTCCTCACAGGCCTGAGGCCGGGCATGGAGTACACGGTCCACGTGTGGGCCCAGAAGGGGGACCGGGAGAGCAGGAAGGCCGACACCAAGGCCCCGACAGGTAACACAGTACTGTTCTTTGGTAATGTAAGGCCTGTCATGCTAAAGCTATGCCTCATCTAGTTTTGGTTTCCTGAACTGAAAACTGGCAGAGCTGATGATTTATGGAAGAGCAGGATGGTGTTCCATCATAATGTACTGCATATTCCACCTCTCATTTCCCTTTAACTGGTTTCTTTACAAGTCAGGGACACCTGGCAGCCTCCAAGCTACAGGTCTGCTGTGACTGATGGTCAGGTCCTGCCAGTGCTCCTTCCCAGTGTGTGAGCCTACTCTTCAGTATTGAGGCTCTCCTGTTGAGTTTGTGATTGGAAACAGAAAATGAAAATCAAATGCCATGAATATTAACTGTAATGTGTTCAAAACTCAGCTTCAAAAAGTAGACTTTACATCTACCAAAGTGAGTAGTTGTATATGGTTTGTGTTACTATAATGAGTTATTTGAGGATAAGGATAATTTCTATGTTATGTTCTGGCTTCCCTGGTGGCTCAGTGGTAAAGAATCCACCTGCAATGCAGGAGCTGCAGGTTTGACCCCTGGGTCAGGAAGACCCCCTGGAGGATGGCAAGGCAACCCACTCCAGTATTCTTGCCTGGAGGATCCCATGGACAGAGGAGCCTGGCGGGCTACAGTCCATGGGGTCACAAAGAGTCAGACATGGCTGAAGTGACTTAGCACACACACACATGTGCATGGGTTTATGTCTGAACTGTCTATAGTTGATTTATAATATTGTGTTATTTTCAGGTGTAACTTCTAGGTTATATTCTCACCTTATTGTGAAAGAGATGTATGATTATATCTCTGTACCGTGATTTAGCCAGCAAACCAGCATTACAAGTTAATCTATGATCTGCTAAAGCATATTAAAACTGGATTTTAATTTTGCTGATTCATTTAACAACATATATTGAGCATTTTCCATGGGCCCTACTCCTTCCTAGGCAATGGGAACCCCAAGGGGAGTAGAATATAGCCCTCTTCCTCTGGGAGCTTATATTGGCATCTGGCTGGTAGAATCATTTTGTATGAACTGAGAGGTCTTTGTTTCCATGATGCTAGAAACAAAATTTTTAGCTACTGTGGTGTTGGAGAAGACTCTTGAGAGTCCCTTGGACTGCAAGGAGATCCAACCAGTCCAGACTAAAGATCAGTCCTGGGTGTTCATTGGAAGGACTGATGTTGAAGCTGAAACACCAATACTTTGGCCACCTGATGCTAAGAGCTGACTCATTTGGAAAGACCCTGATACTGGGAAGTATTGAGGGCAGGAGGAGAAGGGGATGACAGAGGATGAGATGGTTGGATGGCATCACCAACTCAATGGACATGGGTTTGGGTAAACTCCAGGAATTGGTGATAGACAGGGAGGCCTGGTGTGCTGTGGTTCATGGGGTCGCAGAGTCAGACATGACTGAGCGACTGAACTGAACTGCACTGATCAGAGACCATGTCTTCTTCAACTGAACCCTGCAAACTGTCTAGTCCCATCCCTTGTATATAGTGGGCATTTGACATATGCTTAATGAATGAATAAAGAGATTTGTCTTGCTTAAAGTCTTGGTAGAGGTAATAGTATAGACGCTCAGACTTTGGTCTACTGTACGTTCTCCTTGAGGAGTCAAAGTCTTTATGGGGAGAGAAGACATACGTCCATGATGCAGTTAGAGCATGCAGGATGGAAATCTCATGAAACATGAAAGGGTGTCACCCCCAGCAAGGTGGCTGTGATTTTCTCCACTCTGTGGCCTATTACTAATGCTTATTGATTGTTGTTGTCTTTTCAGACATTGACAGCCCCCAAAACCTGGTGACCAAGCAGGTGACGGAGAACACGGCCACCATCTCCTGGGACCCGGTGCAGGCCGTCATCGACAGGTACCTGGTGCGCTACACCTCTGCTGACGGAGACACCAGGGAGGTTCCAGTGGGGAAGGAGCAGAGCAGCACCGTCCTGACGGGCCTGAGGCCGGGCGTGGAGTACACGGTCCATGTGTGGGCCCAGAAGGGGGACCGGGAGAGCAGGAAGGCTGACACCAAGGCCCTGACAGGTAACAGGAGGGACAAGAAAAGTAAACTAGGGTTTTTCACTCTGGGCCGATCTACTGCTGCTGAATTATGTCACTGCTGCTTTTGTGGCCCATGTCATCAGGGACTGTGGATCATTTTAGGAGTTTACAGTAAAACAAAACAAAACAACAAACTCCAGTCACCTAAAGAAAGAACGAAGCGTAATAATGGGCTCAGTACTGAGTAATACCATGAATGTCTTAAAACTGTTTTCCGAAGCCTGTGTTTTTAATGACGATGCTTCTTCAGCTATAGGAAATTATAGGGAATAAGATAGAGCCAATATAAAATTCTTAAAGCCACTGCATTAAAGTACTGTTTTGTAGCAAGCTATTTGATTTTATTTTTTACTTAATAGGTGTTGTTTAGATTAAAGGAACAAGTGTAACTTTTGGCAGTTGAAGTTCAGTGTTCATTTCAACATGCAGCTAAATTTTAATGAACATTTTCTAAGTGCCAGGCCTGGAATATAGCAGTAAACAAAATAAACATGATTCCTACTATCTTGAAGTCCAGTGGGAAAGACAGATAGTCAACAAGCAAATGCATTTATAACTATAAATTATAAGTTTTGTGAAGGGGATGAACATGGTATATGTGTAGAGAATAACAGGGCAGGGATGAAATGGGGGAGTAGTAGATAACACAGGAAGCTCAAGCTGGTACTCTGTGACAACCTAGAGGGGTGGGATGGGATGGGAAGAGGAAGGGAGGTTCAAGAGGGAGGGAACATATGTATACCTATGGCTGATTCATGTTGATGTACTGCAGAAAACAACACAACATTGTGAAGCAATTATCCTCCAAATAAAAATAAATTTAAAAAAAAGATGCACATTGACAGAAACACCCAAATAACAGTGGCTTAAACAAGAAAGAAATTTATTTCTCTCTTGTGAAATGGTCAGAGCGTAAGGTGCCAAGGCTGATCTGATAGCTCCATGGTTCAGGAGACCCAGGCTCCTTCCATATTGTTGCTCAGCCATTCCTAGGGAGTTTTCCCAGAAAAGCCCAAATGAACTTCTTGGCCAATCCAATACATGGTCATCACCCATCCTCACTCCAGCCAGTGGAAAGGGGCGTGGGAAAGGGAAGAGATGCCTGCTCTGCGCATGTCACTCCTCACATTCCCCTGGCTAGACCGAAGACACAGTGTCCCTCACCACAAGCGGAATGGGAAATGGAGTCTTTAGCTTGATGGCCATGTGTCTAGCTTACAGTTCTGTTATACTGTCCCATCCAATACAGTGGCCACTAGCAACATGTGGCTATTTAAATTTTAATTAATTAACAGTAATTTAAAAATTACTTTGTTCTTGAAAGAAAAGCTATGACCAACCTAGACAGCATATTCAAAAGCAGAGACATTACTTCACTGACAAAGGTCCATCTAGTCAAAGCTATGGTTTCTCCAGTAGTCATGTATGGATGTGAGAGTTGAACCATAAAGAAAGCTGAGCGCTGAAGAATTGATGCTTTTGAACTGTGGTGTTGGAGAAGACTCTTGAGAGTCCCTTGGACTGCAAAGAGATCAAACCAGTCAATCCTAAAGGAAGTCAGTCCTGAATATTCATTGGAAGGATTGATGCTGAAGCCGAATCTCCAATACTTTGGCCACCTGATGCGAAGAACTGACTCGTTGGAAAAGGCCCTGATGCTGAAGACTGAAGGCAGGAGGAGAAGGGGATGACAGAGGATGAGATGGTTGGATGGCATCACTGAATCAATGGACATGAGTTTGAGCAAGCTCCAGGGGTTGGTGATGGACAGGGAAGGCTGGCGTGCTGCAGTCCATGGGGTCGCAAAGAGTCAGACACGACTGAGGAATTGAACTGAACTGAACTGAATTTGAAAATGATTTCCTCAGTTGCACTAGTTACATTTCCAATGGTCAGTAGCCACGTGTGACTAACATATATATTCTACACTATTCCCATCATTGCAGAGAGATCTCTTGGACAGCGTGCTTGTAGAGGAAGGGCAGAAGGGGGTTGGGGAAAACTAGCCATCTTGGGCAGAGGGAAGAACAAGTGTGTGGCCCTGATTTGGAACAGCACAAGATGGTTGAAGAACTTGAAAGGAGGCTGGTGTTGCTGGAGCATAGAGGCCGGGAGAGAAAGTGGCATGAGATGATGGGGGCAGGGGGAAAGGTCAGGTCATATAGGACCACCCAGTACCTCAAAGAGGGAGCATGCTATATCTATTAGGAGAAGAATGGAATGAGGTAATATTCGTTTAAAAAAGGTCATTCAGGCCACAGTGAGGAGAATAAATGGGAGAGATGACAGGAGTAGAGGGGGAAGATTAGTCGAGTTGATAGAGAGAGATGGACAAGTGTGGCTGCAATAGGGATGAGAAAAGAGGACACCAGGGCACATATTTTGGAGGCATCAGTGATGGTGTTTGTTGATGGATGAGATGTGGAGCAGGAAGAAGGTGAGGAACCAAGTGTGACATCTATATCTGACTTGAGCAACATGGACAATTGGGGCATCTTCTGAGCAATAAACATTTGAGGAGGAACATTAAGACTTTTAAATGCTTAAGCTTGGGGTATTCATGGGATTTCTTGCTTAATTGAGAGACTTATTTATTGATTCTACAAGTATTTATTGAGTGTTTAGTACATGCTAGGTGCTGCAGTGGATATGCTCTTGTAGATATAAGTCAGGGACTCAGAATTGCTAGAAACACAGGGGCTCAGAATTGATAGGCACTGGGGAGCTGTGAGCATCCAGCTGGTGTTTAAAGCTGTGGAGGGACTCCCCTGGTAGTCCAGGGTTGAGAATCCATCTTCAAATGCAGGGGATGCAGGTTCGATCCCCAGTCAGGGAATTGAGATTTCACATGCTGAGCACCTCAACTAGAAAGCCCACGTGCCACACCTGGAGAGAAGCTCATGTGCCACCAGAAAAGATCCTGTGTGCTTCAACGAAGATCCCAAGGGCTATGACTAAGACCTGACACAACCCTAAGTAAATGATTAGAATGTTAATAAAGCTGCGGACATGGCTGAGATCACCTATAGACAGAGAGGAAGAGAGGGCACCTCAGGTTCCCCTACATTTTCAGGTTGCTGATGGAAATCAAAGAGGAGGAGGCAGTTAAGAGAAACCCAGTGGAGTGTATAGTCATGGAAGCCAAGGGCTGAGAGTGTTTTGAGACAGTGGCTCAGCTCTACCAAATGCTGCTCAAAGGTCCAGCAAGGTGAGGATGACAGGTGTCCATTGAATTTGGCAAAATGAGGTTGTTGGTGACCTAGACTAGCAGTTATAGTGATGTGCTGTAGAAAATGCTAAACTTCGCTGAGCTGAGGAGTGAACAGAAGGTGGGATATACAGGCGGGTTCACCTGAGAAGTCTGTCGGTTAAGGGGAGCAGAGGGACGGGAGAGCCTAGAGCTTGTTTGTCTGGGAATGACGGGAGATGGGGAGAGACTGATGGCACAGGTGAGAGAGGGCAGATGAAAGGGAGCAAAGGCCTTGAGAAGGTGAAAGGGCTCAAAATTCAGGAGGAAAAGTGTCTAGGTTTTTTGTCTAGTTTTTTTTGTTTCTTTATCTTTAGGCCATGCCACACAGCATGTGGGATCCCAGCTTCCTGAACAGGGATCGAACCCATGCCCCTGAATTGGCAACACAGAGTCTCAGCCACTGGACCACCAGGGAAGTCCCCAGAGTCCAAGTTTTAATGCAAGAAAACAGCAGGATCTTGGACAAGTCTTTTCAGTTCTCTAGATCTCCCTTCTCCTCCCCTTTTATGAAAGGGAAGAAGTTTGAAAGATGTAACTTCTCAGCTCTCGAATTCTGTGGAACAAAATAGCTATATACCATGGAGATAGCAAAACAGGTCCCTTCAGCTGCCATTTGGGTCGCTTGTCTTGTTGCTCAGAAGATTTTTATTTTTATGGGAACTAGAAGGACAAAAAATTTCCAAGGTCGATAAACTTGGAGAAGATCAAATTCCTTTCAGTTTTAATATAACATTTTTCCAGGGGTTTGTTTCCCCTGGAAAAATGTTTTCAGTGGAATTGTATTGTTAATAAAAGTATCATGAATGGTGATATGTTCCTTTGGCCCTAAAATTCAGCATTTCCTTTTTAAAAAGAAATTGACAGCCCCCAGAACCTGGTGACCAAGCAGGTGACGGAGAACACGGCCACCATCTCCTGGGACCCGGTGCAGGCCGTCATCGACAGGTACCTGGTGCGCTACACCTCTGCTGACGGAGACACCAGGGAGGTTCCGGTGGGGAAGGAGCAGAGCAGCACCGTCCTGACGGGCCTGAGGCCGGGCGTGGAGTACACGGTCCACGTGTGGGCCCAGAAGGGGGACCGGGAGAGCAGGAAGGCCGACACCAAGGCCCCGACAGGTACTGTGAGGGGTGGGGCCACGGAGCCCTTCACACCTAACAGGAGATTGCCTTCCTCCGCATCTAGTCTGAGGAGGGGAGCAGGGAACACAGTGTTGCCCCAAAGGCATTCTTCAGAGTGCTTCCCTTTTCACCTTTCTGAGGTAATGCGTTGACAGACAGTTTAGGAAGGAAGTGGTGTGAAGGAAGCCTGTGTGGAAGGGGGCCTCCCTCACACCGTCTTCACCCAGCCCAGTGCCCAGCCTCTCCATCTTGACCTGAGGACCTGGCTGGGCCTCCACTCCAGTTTGGGGAAGAGGGAGGCGAGAAGCCCTTTCTGCCTCCATCTCCACACTGGGGGCAGTGGTGGAGCATCTTCCTTCTCTCACTGTCCCTCTCCAGTTGGCCACCAAATGGGCCTAGACTGCCTGTATTTTGTGTGCGTGATGAGGCCTCCCTGGGGCCTGACAGGATCACACAGCCCCCACTGACGTCCTCGGGTCTGTTTGGACAGTCTGGGCACAGCCTGGCCATCCCCTGTGAGGCCACAGTATTACCATGCGTGGCCCCTGGAATGAGAGGTGCCTTGAATGTATTCATTATTTTTATCAGTTACAGTTAACGGACATTTTTAGTAAAAAATAATACACGCTTATAGTGAAAATTTCCGAACTAAACAAAGGTGTGTAGAAAGAAACTCTTTTTCACGCCCAAGGCTCCCTGATACCCAGGACTTCTCTCTTGGGGTGGTCAGCATCTTCCTCCTTCCTTCTCCCCTTCCCTCCCTTCCTCCATCCCCGTCTCCCCCCAACCCCCAGTCTCCCTCGGTCTTCCTTGCTCCTCCTCCTCTGTTCCTCTCTCTCTCTCTCTTTCTTCTTTATCTTCTCTTTGTTTCACTTTCCCCATTAATTTTTTAATTTTTTGCCTGCGCTGTGCAGTGTGTGAGATCTTAGTTCCCTGACCAGGGATCAAACCTGCACCCCCTGTAGTGAAAGCTCAGAGTCTTAACCAGCGAATCACCAGAGAAGCCCCCTCCCCGTTTTTAAAGACAATATGTAGAAATAACTAAGACAGACATCTCAGGTTCATAACCTGGGGATGATGGGTGGGCAGTCAAAGGGGCGGCAGAAGCCAGCTCAAGATATTTACGTAGTTTAGGTTTTCCTTTGATTTTGAAACCAGGAAATTCAGTTTTTCCACGTGATGGATGGAATAAAACCCAGACCAGATGTTATGCTTTAGAAAGCCATACCACGCTGATATTACAGAAACTCAAAATTTGTCAAAACATCCTAATTCGAAACAACAGCTGCCTGATTTCTATTAAAATACTGCATTTCAGTTCTCAGCTGAAATGCTACTGGGTAGAAAATAGCCTGGAGACATCTTTTTTGGAAACTTCTAAATTAAAATCACCCTCTATGATAATGATTTTGTAAAATGGAAATTTCCATTCATATCTTGTTTACTTAAAAAAAAAAAGTGAGCCGTCTGACCAATTACTGTGGCGTTGACTAGAATTTTTGCTGAGACGTAGTCTTCCTGGCCTAAGTGCATGCACACACCCGGGCTTTCCCTCTGGTGTTTGAGTGGAGAAGCGCGTGGGGATGAGAAGACATCTCTGCTTTTCCACCATCTCCGCTATCCCGTCTCCCTTTCTCTCCTCTTTTGTGCAGGCATCTCCTCTGCTTCCCCATTTTGTACAGGGTATGCTTCTAAGGCTGCACACTTAGTTACCTAAGACACAGAAGTTTATATTGCTGTACCAACTTAATTTCTATTATACGTTCCCATTCTGTTTGCTAGTTGGAAATCGCAGTAAATTTAGAGTCACGCTCTTCCTCAGGGCTGAGTGTGAGGTCTCAGGTGATTTTCCAAGGCCAGGCATGGGGTCCCATCCGGTTTTTCAGTCATCTTTCTGGGCAGGTGTTTACTGAGTGCCCCTGGTTTCTGTATGCAGGGGCCTTTCAGATCTGTTTTCCTCTGCTACGCCCAAACTCAGAGTGCCATTTACCACATCATACATACATATATATGCTGCATTGGGTCTTAGTCCTTCCTTGCCACTTTGGGAGCCCTGTCATCTCCAGGACTTTGCTGATCGAGGTTGCTCATACTCACCACTCTCTGTGGCTTCCCTGGTGGATCAGTCAGTAAAGAATCTGCCTGCAGTCCAGGAGACCTGGGCTTGATCCCTGGGTCAGGAAGAACCCCTGGAGAAGGAAATGGCAACCCACTCCAGTATTCTTGCCTGGAGAATCCCATCCCATGGACAGAGGCGCCTGGTGGGCTACAGTTTATGGGATTACAAGAGTCAGACAGACTGAGTGACTAAACCACCACCACCACCACTCTCTGCAGATCTGCTGGGGAAGTGGGAGCCCAGGTTCACTCCCTCTGAAACTTACCTCTTAACCATCTTGTCCTCCATGGGTTTATACTTTTAGAAAAATAGATCCTAAAAACCTTATGGCAAAGAGGAATGGAGCCTGCTACTTGCTTGATAGGAAGAAGAAAATGGGAATGTGTAGGGAGAGAATATAAGCGGAAATCTCAAAAATTACCTCTTCTCATTACCTTAGTAATAATAATTACTTGATGTTTTATATACAGACATTGACCCTCCCCAAAACCTTCATCCTTCTGCTGTAACCCACTCTGGTGGGGTATTGATCTGGACACCCCCCTCTGCCGAGATTGATGGCTATATTCTGACCTACCAGTTCCCGGATGGCACTGTGAAGGTACTGGACACTCGTCTTTTCTCTTCTGCCCCAGTCTCCATGTATAGCAACTCACTGGTGCCAACCAGTTTAATAGCTGGTCCCATGGCAACCTGCTTATGAATGTGTTGATCCCTACTGATCACTTGCTGTATGCAAGGGAGAATGCTAAACATGGTCATTTTTGAACAGTATACATGTGGTCTCATTTTATGGGACTTAGCTTCATGCCTGCTCCTTCCTAACTGCCTGTCACGTATCCGCTGGCCACACATCTGTCCTATGTTACTTCCCCAGTAAATGTTAGCTCCACGAGGACAGGGAATTTTTGTCTGCTTTGCCTTGCCTTGTGTCTAAAGTGTTAGGAACTTAGCACATGGTTTGTGTTCAATAAATATTTATTTAATGAATTTGATTAACCTTATTTCAAGAGTTATACCTCTCACCTGGAATTAGAAAGCCAACATATTTTTGTGACTTGTCCCAGTGGAAAGTTAGTGTTCTCTTTCCTTGAAAGAAAAAAGGGGGGAAGAAAAAAAGGAAAGGTACCTTGATTTATTCATTATCTCAGTGGTAAAGCTGCTCCTATAAGCCTAGGGAGAAAGGTTATTGAAAACCCAGTTATCTTCCTGCCTCAGATATCAGTGGCCAGCTTCACCTTGCCCATTGCTTTCTCAGCTTGGTGTTGCTAGCCTGTTGCTGCCAGGAGTGGCTGTTGTTGGTGCCCCAGCTTGTATCTGGAGGGCAGGAGACCTCCTGTGTGCTCCCCTTGAGGGTGCTCCCCTGGTGGCAGTGTGAGGTGCTGGTTCCCAGCTAGAGCTCCCAGAAGTGCTGAATCTCCATGGCACAGCCCTAAAGAGAAGTGGCTAGAACCTACTGGGATTCTGGGTTACTACTGAGCCCTCAAAAAGACAAAACTCTACCCTCCCAAGGAGCTTCTCTCATTAGCACCAGGGAGTGCTGTTGACACTGAGGGTGCTGTGGGTGATGAGTGAATGTCTACTGTCTTTGTTTGGTAGGAGGTGCAGCTTGGAAGAGGGGACCAGAGGTTTGAGTTGCAAGGCCTTGAGCAGGGTGTCACCCTCCCTGTCTCCTTAGTTGCCTTTAAGGGTGATCGCCGGAGCAGGAGTGTATCTACCAACCTTTCCACAGGTAATGTGAGCTCGTGCACTCTGAACGAGAATGCAGTGCAGGACAAGCATGGGACAAGCCAGAAAATGTGTCCAAGGAAGAGCGAGTGGCAACAGGGCTCTGGATTTCTCTAGACAAGGGGAAATGGAAGTGGGGTTATGAATTCAGAAGAAATCCATCCCATGGTAAAGAGACGAAGGAAGGGAGTGAAGTGGAGTATTGTCTGGTGGAGGGGAAGGGGGGGTTTGGTCAGAGGAGGAAGTGATGTGAACTTGACCTTATTTGGTGGCACCAGTGGTAAAGAACCCCCCTGCCAACACAGGAGATGTAAGAGACGTGGGTTCAATCTCTGGGTTGGAAAGACCTACTGGAGGAGGGCATGGCCAACCCACTCCAGTATTCTTGCCTGGGGAAATCCCACAGACAGAGGCGTCTGGCAGCTTGTGGTGCATAGGATTGCAAAGAGTTGGACACTGAAGTAATTTAGCACACACAACTAGTACATTTGGGGGTTTTTGATGCGAGCAAGGTGAGTGAGAAAAATAAGACGTGAGTGAAGAGTTGGAAGATGCAGAGTAGTAGGAGTTTCCAAAATATTATATTTCTAAACAAAATAAATGATCTTAAAATATGGGACTAGCCCCACTCCCCTCCTCCCTTGCCTTTCTCCCAACAACGCTGTCCTTCTGCTTGCTTCCCAGTTGGTGCCCGTTTTCCACACCCTTCGGACTGCAGTCAAGTTCAGCAGAACAGCAACTTCGCCAGTGGCCTCTACACCATCTACCTGCATGGGGATGCCAGCCGGCCCCTGCAGGTGTACTGTGACATGGACACAGATGGAGGCGGCTGGACTGTGAGTCACACAGAGCCCTGGGCAGTGTCTTGTTTCTCAGCCCAGGGAGCTCTATTTCTTCTTCATCCACGGGAGAGAGATGTTTTGGTGCCTTGCAGCTATTTTCAGAGAATAGAGAACTGTAAGAACAGAGCCCGAGGTACTTGATTCCTGGGATAGAGCAGGCTTGGTTAAATTCAGGCTGATGTTTGAGAAGGCTTGTGGGTTTATCACCATCTATTAATACTAATTTCCTCTTTACATGAGTTGCCTACATTTTACTCTCTGCAAAGCACACTCATAAACATGACCTTCACATATAAGCTATAGAATGAGAGAGATTACATTGCTCATACTTTATAGATGGGTAGATTGAAGCCCAGAAGGAGAAGCACCCTGAACAAGTCACATATCATTCAGTTATCAGTCATGTCCGACTCTTTGTGACCCCCTGGATTGCAGCATGCCAGGCTTCCCTGTCCTTCACCATCCTCTGGAGTTTTCTCAAACTCATGTCTACTGAGTCGGTCACATGAGTTAATAACAAAGTTGGGACCAGATTCTAGGACTCCAGCCTCCTGGGTCATTGCTTTTCCCAGTGGGTCATCTCAGGTCGTCCGAGATGGAAACACATGGCCTCTTTGGGGGCTCAGTCTTCTGAATTTTGGAGCCTGTTGCCCAAGCTCTGCATCCTGGCTCCACCTACAGAAGCAGGGCCTTTGGAACTTTGATACGAAAGGCTAAACCCTGAAAGAGGGAAACTTGCAATGTTCTGATCATCTCACATCTGTGTGGAGGTTTTATTCTCTGTGGGCCATTAAACTGCATGGTACCTTCTTTGATTGCATCTGCTGATCCAATTATATGATGAGCTGCTTTTGAGACTTTCAATCTGATCTTTCCATCTCTCCTTACCCCCTTCTCCCTGTACCTGAACAGTGAGAGGTTCTCACTGCTCCAAACCAGCCTGCAGGCTTACCCGCTGTGCTTCCACCACTTGCTGTGGGAAGGAGAAAGCATGATCTCATAGAGCGCAGACTATGTTCATTTACACATTCGCTCAGGGGCCTGTGGAACCAAAGACACTGCAGCAGCCGCAGATAAAATGATACCATCTGATAAGCAGGAAAGAGGAAAACTTATTATCCGCAAAGCTGCATCTGATGGCCAAAAGGCAGAAATGGATCAGATGGGGGACATTCCTGGTTGATTTGTAAAAATAAAGGAACCGAGTGTCACATGGGAGGCCATCCACCTGACTAGACTCATAGGGCTGCACCTGCTGCTTCTCATCAGCACTACTATGCTTCTGTCCCTTTAAGCTTGAAGCCAGTTCCCTGCCTTTGTCCCTGTAGTTACCCATTGGCAGGATGTCTGTACTGTCCAGTGTGGTATTTTTGTTGTTTGTTTGTTTGCTTTCGGGGGTGGATGGTGGTGTGCTCCATGGCATATGGGATCTTAGTTCCCCAATAAGGGATGGAACCCATGCTTCTTGCTTTGGAAGTGCAGTATCTTGACCAATGGACCTTCAGGGAAGTCCCTGTTGATGTGGCCTTTTTGAAAGCCAGCCTCACACAGGCAAAGAGATGTGTGTGTCTAGGACAATTTTTTGAAAGATACCTGTTGCTAGTCTGTCTGCCTGGGAGTATCCATGATTCTTTTCCACTAATATTTATTGAGTGCCTACTATGTGTCAGGTACTGTTTTGTATATTTAGGAACCAGCAGTGGACCAAATAGACAAAAATCTCTGACCTCAAGGAGCTTGCCTTTTACATCTTGCCCACACAAGTGACCTTTGCCAGAACACAGAGGTCAGTTCCAGAAATAACTCTGGGTTCCCACCAATGCCAGTGCCCCATCCCCTCCCTAATCTTGTTTTCTCACCCAGGTTCCTGAAGATGCTACATAAACTGAGACTCTGTAGGGTTCTCCTCAAAGCCACTACACTCCAGAAAACATGTGGGGTCCTGCAAACCTCTCCACCGAATCTTTTACTGGCAATTTCCACGTTCTGGGGTGTTCAAAAGTCTTCTGTCCCTGAAAGATGATCATAGTATGTTACCCTTATAAACTGAGCTTCTCAAATCCTTTTAAGGAAATTCTTCTCCACTCAGGCAGCAAGAACACAATTTGATTAACTTGGGTTAGCCAGAACTCTGCCCTGAGGTAGCTGAGGCTACGGGTGGGAAGCTGGAATGGAGACTATTAAGGAACACTTAAGTGTCTCAAATATTTCCATTTCTGTTTCCCATCTTGCAAGTCCTAAGAACTACACGAGAGGCTCTTTCCACAGGCACCTAAGTGAGATTTTCATTTTTTCCTCCTAATTTACTCATTTAGGACTGAAAATTCTAGAGTACAAGTAAGCTCTGTTGTTAGAATCAGACAAAGATTTTTTCTCCTTTGAGATTTATTTGGCAAGGGGTTTCTGTTATCCCAAATAGTTCATTATGAGGTATTTCACCTCACAGAAGGGAATGGACTAGATTCTCAGTGAGTCAATTAAGGCTGCCTGATCAAGATGTACAAATGATCCCCGTGGGTCAATTCATTTGAAATCTGACATTATAAAATGCAAGCTAACACATTTACTGAGATATAATAATCACTTATTATATCTGTATGAGCCAGACTCTGGCCTTTATGATTTATCGTGATTCATGACCATGCTGAAGCCTTGATTTAAGAGAATGACAAATAAGCTATTAACATCTTGATCTCATAGTTTAGAGAGGTGAGGCTAGTCAAGGTTAACTGATTTGCCCAAGGAGACAGCCAGTAAGTGTAGAGCTGAGTCTAAATAGTGATGCAAAGAGTATCAGAACCTTTTTTTTTTTTTTCCAATTTCCCTAGCCACACTGAAGCATTAGTAAAATAAACAAAGAAGCAAACAAAAAAATGCTTTGGCACTACGTTCATGGATTGGAGATAGAGACCAAATGTCTTTGTAAAGCCTCTGTCCTAGGAGAGTGGGATCAGATTTGAGCCTGACCTTACACGGGAACTAACTACATTAGTGGGAAAAGAATTTGATGCAGTGTGTATGGAACCAAATGGTGCTGCCCTAGGATTTCATTGTTCATGATCCAGGAATCCCAGGTGCTGTGATAGGAAATGAACAGCCTCAGAATCTTAAGGCATGCTCTTTAAACAGTAGACTCCACACAGCTGGTGTTTTCAGACTTCCTCAGGGAAAGATGAGGCAGTGTTTTATCTTTGCATCAGCCACCGAATAGTTGGCTGTGTGACTCTATTTCTCTATACTTTCTCATCTGTAAAATGGCATTGTATATTCTTGCCCTGGGTTCAGCCTTTAAAAGGGCTCAACGAGTGCTTGTTACATAGATCAGTAAGTGAAAAAAGAAATCAAGGAAGCTAGGGAAGGAAGGCGATGTCTCTACAAGATGGACACGTAAGAAGAGGGGAAAGGGAACAGCAGTGTTAGTGAGTGTTAGTACAGTTGTTCACCGTGAGCATCCCTACGTTCTGCTCACGGCTCTACCTTTCACACACCGTCTCAAGAGTCCTCCTAGCACCTCTAGGGGCAGACACCTCCTTCCCGCTTCCAACCCTGTTGGACAACAAGTCGACTGACGCTCAGGAACAGAAATGACTGAGTCACCAACCCCCTGCCAGGACCCCCACCCTTCATTCAGTGCCCCCCAGGCCAGCAGACAGGGACTAATGCTTCAGGAGTTGGCGGTGAGCTCTGGGCACTGTTGTGGGCAACCTGCTCTCTCCTCCCTCCCTGTCTCTTCCCAGAGAAAAATGTATCAAGAATGCTCAAGTATTAGGAGGTCTACCTCCCTGACTTCTTACCAGCACTTGGCACTGTCAGGCACACTTTTCTCTGGTGGCCTTTCTGATTCCCCATTTTCCCAGTTGTCCTTCACATCACCAGCTGCCCCTCTTTCTCCTTCATGAACTCATCTTGCAGTGCATGGCTCTTATATCTTGGGAGCCACAAGGCCTCATTCTAGGCTACTTGCTCCTTTCAGTCCTGTTTTGGTCTCATCCTTCCAATGGCTTCATCTCCCTCTGTGTCCTGATGGCTTTTCATGTTAGTTAGGATGGAATGGGCTAAGCCGTAGTAGCAAACTAACACCTAATTCCAGTGATTTAACCCATAAAAGGTTTTTTTCTCATGTGTGCAAAGTCACTATTAAGTGGTGACTCAGGGATTCAGATTGATTCCAGCTCATGGTTCTGCCCTGTTGACATGTGGCCTTCACCATGGCACCGTGACCTGGGGCAATGGGGGAGAGAGTGGGGAGACCCCCACCCCACACCCTGTGCTCCCGCTTTTAGTCCTGTAGCTGAAACAAGTCACATGGTTCCAACTTAACTGCAAGAAAGGCTAAAACAAAAAGTCTCTTTGTGTCCTGGAGGAGAGGAGAGCGATATTGGACTTGGTGAGTGCCAGCACTATCTCAGACACGTTGCTCACCTTCTAAGTCCAGCCTGGCCTGCTCCTGAGAGCTCTGGGCCTTACGTTCAGCAGCTCCTATGGCACCTTCATTCACCAGGATGCCTCAGAAGCCACTCACACTCACCAGGTGCCCAAATGAGCGATGTTGCCCCATGGAAACTGTCCTCTCTCAGAGCCCCTTTCTCAGTGATCGGCAGAGTGAATGGCTGTCAGCACTGGGAGCCTAGAACTCCAAAGCCAGTCTTGATGTCCTCCTCTCTCTCAGCTCCACTTCGGTCCATCACCACCTCTGTCAGTGTCACCTCCTGGCCACTTCTGTCCATCTTCAGGGCAGCCCCCAGCGTGCCATGCTGTCCTCTCTCATTCAGCCACGTCTGTCCACGTGTGTCAGAGAGAAACTCCAGTCTCCCTCTTCAGGTCTTCCAGAGGCGGAACACCGGGCAGCTGGATTTCTTCAAGCGCTGGCGGACCTACGTGGAAGGCTTCGGGGACCCCATGAAGGAGTTCTGGCTTGGTATGATCTTTGAGCATCCCTGAAGGCTGGGGTGTGGAGGGGAGATTCCTCCCTAAGAAGCTGATCAGGCAGCTTGAGGGAGCTCCCTGCATTTAGGAAGAGCTCCAGGTGATGGGGGCACTGAGGAAGCTGCCCACCAGGGTGTCGGTGGGGCCGGGTCATTGGGGAAGGTTCTCGTGTGCACTGAGTGTGTGGGAGGGTGGGACTGTCACACGTGGGCTTTATGCTGCATTTGAGCCCCACACAATCTGCCTGCAGCCTGAACTTCTCAGAAGCCACAGGAGGAGAGCAGTTATTGATTGACTGGGATTCTGGGCTCTCACTGGGCGGTCACACAGGGTCCCTGGAATTCTGTGAGGAATGCCAGTCATTGTGGCATTGTTTTCTCCCTTTTCCTTCTGCTCTTTTCTGGAGCAGATGTTTGTGGAGAATGAAATAGCCAGAAGCATCAATTGGGAAATGAAGAATTAGAAACTCATCACGTGGATTCGAAGCATCTGATAGAGTAGATGAATTTTGTGGTTTGCTTGGTTCAAAAATCCCATCAGTGACCTTGGAGTCAGGGGTTGATCTCCTCTCCCACTTGGTGAGATAAGTGGATAATAGGTAGGAATGCTCCTGCTTGAGAGAGAAGGAGTCATCCCATGATTACCCACCCCCCACCCCTGCTCCCTCCCAGAGGGCATGGTTTCCACACTCAGAAGCATGACTGTGCCAAAGACATAATGGGTTGAGAAAACAGCCTCCTGCCCCCAGAAGAGATGAAATAGGAAGGACCCTCCCATTATCACAGGAGGAAAAGGCCAAGGCATCTTTGGGGGACTGAAAGTCTCAGATGCAAACGGTGGGTGCTCACACACACAGGGTGATTGGTTACCAGAATTCTGTTCCTTGATCTTAGGACTTGACAAGCTACACAACCTCACCATGGGCACGCCCACCCGCTATGAGGTGAGAGTGGACTTACAGACCGCCAACGAATCTGCCTATGCTGTGTACGACTCCTTCCAGGTGGCCTCCAGCAAGGAGCGGTACAGGCTCACAGTCGGGAAATACAGAGGCACGGCAGGTAAGACGAAATGTGTCCTTCCTGCTGGGGTCTCCTGCCTGGTGTGTCTTGAGGATGGGTCGGCCCCCTGCCATGGACCTGGGGGATGGAATATTGTTTTACGAAGGTGCATTGTCCTCATTGAACAGCTGAGGCCCGCTCCCTGTAGGGGGTTAAACAGAATTGTCAAAGCAATCTTTGACCATCATAAAATCAGAACTTCTGTATGTTACACACTGATCCCGCACCAGTAAAATTCTTCCTCTTCTACTGCCCGAATTCAGGCTGTTGTACATTAGCTGATGAACCCACATTCCGAGAGATTTCACTGTGTCTGCCCACCTCTTATTAGGCTTCAGTAGTGTGGCTACCACTCTCGTACAGTGGTGCCTGTGTGCGTGTTATTTAAATTTATTGTGGTACTTTGTCATAAATAAAGACAGAAGAATGAAAGTGCTGATTCACATAGTAAGAAGTCTAGGTCTCATTAACTCCACACAACTATGACAACACAGAAATTAACGGTTCAGCTGAAAAGGAGGGGAACGGTAGCCTCAATTAGCATCTCACTGGATTTAAGCCAGTTGGTGGTGTGTTAAGTCGTGAAAGGAAAAGAACAAAATTAAGCAGCTGATGAAATACTGGAATTATGACCCTGAGCATTTTCTTTAAGAGTCAAGGTGTGGTTATTGTTTTAATACTATACTTTAAACCTATATTTATCGTCTTTAAACCCTAGCAAGTAAGTCTAGTGTTTGACTTAGCATGATTTTGACTTTGTTGGGGCTATGTAGGAATGTGTGTGTGTGTGTGTGTGTGTGTGTGTGTGTGTTAGTCACACAGTCGTATCCAACTCTTTGGGACCCCAGTGACTGCATCATACCAGGCTTCCCTGTCCTTTACTATCTCCCAGAGTTTGCTCAGACTCATGTCTATTGAGTTGATGATGCCATCCAACCATCTCATCTTCTGTTGTCCCCTTCTTCTCCTGCCCTCAGTCTTTCCCAGCATCAGGGTCTTTTCCAATGAGTTGGCTTTTTGCATCAGGTGGCCAAAGCTTCAGCTTCAGCATCAGTCCTTCCAGTGAATATTCAGGGTTGGTATAAAAAACATGGAAGTCAGGCATAGAAAAAAGCCAGTTAAAACACAATTGGGAAATACAGATGGGCATTTAGTTGAGTCTAAGGATATTAATCAAATGAGACGGATTTCAAGACGCCCTTTTGTAAGAGTGAGCGCGCTGCCTCTCATCCTCTTTCACCAACTGTAGCTGATCAGATTGCATTCCAGCCAGAGGTGGAAGGGGTGTGCACACTGCAGTCTCTCTTAGACCTGTCAGTGAAAAGCAAGAAAGACATGGAAGGTTTATTCCAGCCAACCCAAGGATTATAACCCGGGGGGCAGTCTTTCAGAAAACTCAGAGGACTGTCTCTCTGGTTAGAGGTCAGAGCACAGTTAGGTAAGTTTTTGAGATAGAGGGTTATAAGTCCGCCAAATGATGTGTCACTGACAGTTTACAAAGTCCAGATCTACACGGCATACAAAGTATTGGATCACAGGTCATGCTTCATGGTGGCTCCTTGAGGATATTAAGAGGGAGCACCATGTCCTTAGGAGGTCTGGTTGACCCAGATGCGTGGTACACACTAAAGGGGAAGGACGAGGCCCAAATGGGCCCCGTATCTTGCCAGAAAATATGAACTTTATTTCATCAGACCCCTCGGGCCTCCTCCTGTTCTATCTCAGCCCACATGGTTAAATATCTGGCCATCCCTTTTCTTCCCAATATCCTGTTCAGTCTTGACCACAGTGATCAGTCAGCCTTCCTTTCTCAGGCTGAAACAGCCCAGTCTTCAGAGACTCCACTCAGGGCACCTTCTGCAGATGAGATATGGGGTTGGGCTGGTTCCTTTTGGCACTTGTGCCCACATCCCTCCCTGAACCAACTGCCCTCATGGGCCTTCTGCTGGGGACCTCACTCAGGCCTGCTCTCCCAGGCTACCTAGTCCCCTCCCTCTAGTATTCAAATGTCCCTTCTCTGAGGTCTATCCTAATCCAGTAAATGACCTGATGCTAATGGGAAAATGAGTGAAAAGGAGTCAACATCTTTGTGAATTACTGTGATTCTCCTCCCGGGGACTGTATTTGCATTTTAACTGCGATTAGGGGCTAATTCCCATTCTAAGGTTGTGCAGGCCAACAAGTGCTGGTCAGTGGAGGATGTATTTTTTAATAGGAAGCCTTGGGAGACTCAGAATTCATGCAGTATTTAGGCAGCAATCTAATCTTCCCCTGTGTACTATCATTCTTACTCTTAAATTCTGAATTACAGTGGTGGGGTTAGTGGAGTTTGAGCTTTCCTTATATGTGCTGATTGGTCCCCAAGGAGGATTTTGAAATTTAGCAAGCTTCTGGCTGCTTATGTCCTAGATGATGAGGTACTGTTTAGAGGACATGGCATTCAGATAGAAAGTGAACATTTTGATATCTCCAGGCATGGGCCAGCTCTCCCCAGCTTTTAACCCTGTTGTCACTCTTTTTGGAACTAGAGATGTACAGCTCTGGTGGATAAGTGGGATTTTAGACTGTTTCCCTACTCAGACTATCCAGGTGGACCCTCAACTTTTACTTCTACTGAAGTCAAATCAAGAAGCTGCAAAACAGAGTCAGAGACACAGATGTACAGAACAGATATATGGACACCAAAGCAGGAGGGAGGGGTGGGCTGAATTGGGAGATTGGAACTGACATATTCACACTGTTGATGCCATGTATAAAATAGATAACTAAGGAGAACCTGCTGTATAGCTCAGAGAACCCTACTCAGATACACATGTATGTGTAGCTGATTCACTTTGCTGTACAGGAGAAATTAACACAACCTTGTAAAGCAGCTATTGTGCTAAACAGGGCTTCCCAGGAGGTGCTAGTGGTAAAGAGCCCGCCTGCCAATGAAGGAGACATAAGAGACACGGGTTCGATCCCTGGGTCAGGAAGATGCCCTGGAGAAGGACATGGCAACCCACTCCAGTATTCTTGCCTGGAGAATCCCATGGATAGAGGAGCCTGGCAGGCTGCAGTCCACAGCGTCTCAAAGATTTGGACATGACTAAAGCATATGTGTTGCCGATGCGCTTTGCTGTACCGTTGAAACTAAAACAACATTGTAAAGCAGCTATACCCCAATAAAAATTAATTTTAAAAAAATCCAGCACATTATTCCTCCTTGAAGGAAACTCCAGCAAGGTAATGCTGGGTCAATTGTAATGGTAAGGTAATGCTGGGTTATGATTCTTGGAGTGAGACAGGTAGGACATTCTATGAGCTCTACCTTCAGGATGCCGCTGTTCATTAATTTGGAGACTATTTTGGCAGATTAAATAGGCAGACATTCAGGGTGGTGCAGAAGGATTTCTGTGGGCTAACTAGCCACTTACAGCTGATTTCAGAGGCTTAGAGCTGCTCAAGGGATGGTTCACCCCCTACAGACACTTAGAAATGTGAGGAGGAACTCAACCAGCATTCAGTGGGCTGGGGCCAGGGTTGCCAAATACCCACAGTGAACAGTTGTTCCACCCCAAATGCCAGTGCCTTCCTAGCTTTGAAGTGAATTTTTTAAGTACTGGCACTTAAAGAAGGAAAACATCGTTGAACACATGAATAAAAGGGAAAGCTGGAGGTGACACAAATCACACTTTCATCAGTCCATTCTTGGTTTCAGAGTGGAAGATGTTCCAGGTCCAGACGTGTGATCCTGTGCCTGTGTGTCATTAACAGGGGATGTGATGCTAACAGCTTCTTCTGGCCTGAGACGGCTTAGCTGCCTGGCTCATCTTTCCTATCTCAGGAAGTATGAGAGGAGAAGAGTTGGTCCCAGAGTGATTCATAAATATATATATATATATTTAATATTCTTTATTTTTATCTACTTATTTTTGGCTGTGCTGGGTCTTCATTGCTGTGTGTGCATGGGCTTTCTCTAGTTGCAGCGAGTGGGGCTACCCTTTAGTTGTGGTACACAGGCTTCTCATTGCGGTGGCTCCTCTCGTTGTGGAGCACGGGCTCTAGGGCTTCAGTAGTTGCAGAGCATGGGTTCTGGATCATGGGCTCAGTAGTTGTGGCACACGGGCTTAGTTGCCCTGCAGCATGTGGGGGCTTTCTGGACCATGGATTGGACCTGTGTCCCTTGCAATGGCAGGCGGATTCTTAACCACTGGACCCAGTAGAGACTCCCCTGGCCACTGCCCCCACCAAGAGATATTTTGGTGAGATGGGTGCTGACCATCTCAGCAGCCCCACCTGGGCTTGGGTTCAGACCTCTCATGGGCTTGCCACTGACTCCTCCCACCCGAGGCCGTCACACTAGAAGTGGGGCACTTATCTCTCATCAGTGTTTTCTCCTAAAACTCCCAGAGAGGGAGAGAGTCTAACCACCATTGACTTTTCTGCTTTATTTTCCTTGGGGAGATAAGCTTAATACATCAGAACACTGTCTTGGCCAGGGCCTGATGACCAAAGAAAAGTTAGTTTTTGATTTATGAGAGCACTCACTATCTACACTTGGAACATTAGAAGGTAGATAATCCACCATGGATTGGGGGTGGGGGGGTACTCTCACACTCAGGCCACAACCTGCTTCACCTTTCTTTCTCCCAGCGCCCCAGGTTAGATAGCCATGAGGAGATCTTTAAGAAGCAGCCTCTGCACAGGTGCTTAGAAAACAGCTCTTGGAACTTAATTGCAAGTAAGGTAAACTGTGCTCATTAAAAGTGTTACTAAGGGAGCCATTGTGCAATATTTTGAACTGTAGGGAACTATCTGCAGAAAATCTAAGGAGATAAAGAAATGTCTGTGAATGAAGTGACAGTTTGCTCTTCTTTCATTGGAGAAAATTAATGGGGGAAGAGGTTTTGCTGTGTCTCAGAAAAGACCCTGATGCCAGGAAAGATTGAAGGGAGGAGGACGAGGGGACAACAGGGTGAACTGGTTGGAGGGCATCACCGACTCAATGGGCATGAGTTTGAGCAAGCTCTGGGAGATGGTGAAGGACAGGAAGCCTGATGTGCTGCAGTCCGTGTGGTCACAAAGTGGTGGACGAGACTGAGTGACTAAACAGTAACATAGGTGGACACGAGGGCTACCTGGGTGGCCTGCTGGAATCCACCTACCAGTGCAAGAGACATGGGTTCAATCCCTAGGTTGGGAGGATCCCCTGGGGAAGGAAATGGCAACCCATTCCAATACTCTTGCCTGGAGAATACCATGGACAGAGGAGCCTGGCAGGCTATATATTGTCCATGGGGTTGCAAAAGAGCTGGACATGACTTAGCGACTAAACAACACGGTGGATGTGAAAGGGCCACCGTCTGAGCTCCCAAATGAGAAAGACAAGCTGGGACCTTCCCTTTACACCGTTCTGTCAACGCTTTATGTATCTACCCCAGCCACCCGCAACTAAGAGCAAGGACCAGCCACTGTTTGCATTCCTGGAGGCCGGGCCATGGCAGGTGTACCCGATGTTTCCTGAATGAATGAATGAGGTTGCAGGACAAAAGTTCTCAAGCTTCAGCTGGACTCTGAAGGGCTTGTCAAAGCACAGACTGCAGGGTACCACTCTGGAGTTTCTGGTTCTGTAGGACTGGGGTGGGCCTGAGAACACGAATTTCTAACAAGTTCCCAGGTGATACAGATGCTGCTGGCCCGGGGACTGAACTTTGAGAACCATTGCTGTAGATTGTCAGAGAGAGCTCATTCTTGTTGGCATAACCAAAGCCTGCTATTGAAATAAGGAAACTGCAGATGCATTGGTGGCCCAGAAAGAACCCTGGGCTTGGGGTCTCAGGTTGGAGCTTTGAGTCCTGGCTCTGCTGCCAGTGGACTGAGAGACTGTGGCAAGTTCCTAGAACAAACTCTGTGAGTTTCCTTCCTCATGGGACTAAGAGCTGCCTGACTCACCCCTCAGGCTTGTCAGGGCCATCAGATGAGAAGGTACATGTGGAGGTGATCTGTAACTCGGAAATCAGATTAAATGGAAGTATTGTTATCATAGGAACAGACTTGATTAAGCTTGGGGTTTATATGAGCCCTTATTGCCGTTTATGAGCTGAATTAAAACGTAAACTTGTAAAAGAATGACAAATGTGATGGGGAAATAGTGAAACACGTCAAGTAATTAAGGCAGGTTTCTAGACAGTTTGTAATGAGCACTTAATTGTACCTGTGTGCCCAGAAGGGCTCTAGAAGTTCAGGTGTGTGTGTTAAGAGGGCACGTGGGAGGATTAAGAAGGAGACTCTTCCTCAGGAGTGGGGTTGAGCTGGGCTTCGAGGAATGGTGAGGACTTGGACTGATGAAGGGTAGAGAGAAGCAGGTAAGCAGAGGCATGGACGATGGACTCGTCCACCCTACACATTCAGTGCCTTTGGGGACAGCAGGCTATGAGGTTGTACAGAAGGCATAGCCAAGGTACAAGCCTGCAAAGCCAGGAGGAGTAATTCACTCCTGGTGGGAGGAAGTAGATCTGAGATGATGGAAAAGGATACTTCTTAAGCTTTGGAAGAACTGGGAGGCCTGTTGTGTTGACACAGGTCTGGAGAGGTGAGAAGACCCCAGGGTGGCAGCCGTGGGGGACAGGGGTGTATTGGAGTGATCTGCAGAAGGAAGGGCTGGATCATTGGCGGGGGAGGGGGGGAACAGGATTGTCAAAGGTGGCTCAGGAGTGCCCAGTCTGGGCCACTGCGGGGATACTGAAGCAGGGACAGAGGCAGGGGACAGGGGTCAGTTGTGCGAGTTCGGTCTGGTACTATGAGGAATGTCGAGGAGTTCGGTTTTGGATGTTTGGATATTTTACTGTGAAGCCTCTAAGTGGAAATGCTATTCAAGCTGCTGGAAAAACAGGCCTGAAGTTTGGGTGGCAAGCGAGGAAAGAGAACCTGTTCATTTGTATTGTGTGCTCATCTTGGCGATTTTGAGAAAAGCGTGACTCCTTGTGGCATAACCGACTGCACCCCTGGCATTTTTGTGCCTGGAGGTTTTCTTGCCGGGTCCTCTTTCAGGCCAGAGGAGGATCCCACCCACCTCTGTCACCTCTGCTTGCCCGCAGGGGACGCACTCACTTACCACAACGGATGGAAGTTTACAACCTTTGACCGAGACAACGACATCGCCCTCAGCAACTGTGCCCTGACGCATCACGGCGGCTGGTGGTACAAGAACTGCCACTTGGCCAACCCCAACGGCAGATACGGGGAGACCAAGCATAGTGAGGTAGGTGACAGGCGAACATCTTTTTTGTCCCAGTGAAAGTGTTAGTCACTCAGTTGTGTCTGATGCTTTGCGGCCCCCGGGGATTGCAGCCCACCAGGCTCCTCTGTCCATGAAATTCTCCAGGCAAGAATACTGGAGTGGGTTGCTATTTCCTTCTCCAGGGGATCTTCCCGACCCAGGGATCAAACCTGCATCTCTTTCATCTCCTGCATTGGCAGGCAGGTTCTTCACCACTAGCTCCACCCGTATTCTGTTCCCAGAGTGACACCCTCCAGCGGGTGTTCTGCCCCTCTCCTTCAGAGGCCAACAGACAGAGCAGTAGGGCTCCTTCTCCAGGCTCCGTGGCCTTGGGGCCTACATCCTCTCTGCCCATCTGCTGCAGCCCCCCACTCTCTGCATTCCCACCAGTGCTTCGGTGTAGGGCAGGACTCAGGCTGCCCACTGCTTAACAGAGATGGTATGCGTCACACATCATCCTGCTTTACAAATTCACATGTGGACACTCTTCGTCAGCTTGAACTGCTGTAAGAAAATAATAGAGACTGGGTGGCTTTAACAGCAGGAGTTCATTTCTCATGGTTCTGGGGGATGCAAAGTCCACGTTCCCAGCAGATTCAGTTTCTGGTGGGAGGCCTTTCTGGCTTGTGGATGGCCGCCTTTTCACTGCGTCCTCACACAGTAGAGGCAGAGAGCGAGCTCGCGAGTGAGCTCTGGTCTGTCCTCTTCTCGGAAGAGCACTGATCCTACCACGGGTGACGTCATCTAACCCTAGTTACCTCCCGAAGGCTCCGCTTGCGAATACCATCACATTGGTGGTTAGGGCTTCAGTGTATACATTTTGGGGGGTTGGGAGGGGACACAAACATTTTATCTGTAACAGACACATCAGAATTCGATCCAGTTGTTCTTCCAGTTAAAAGTGTAAATTTTAAGTGTTAGTCACTCGGTTGTGTCTGACTCTTTGCAATCCCAGGTTCCTCTGTCCATGGAATCCTCCATGCAACAGTACTGGAGTGGGTAGCCATACCCTTCTCCAGGGGATCTTCCTGACCCAGGAGTCAAACCTGGATCTCCTGCATTGCAAGGTGGATTCTTTACCATCTGAGTCACCAGGGAAGTCCTTCTTCCAGTTAAACCAGAGCTATTTTTCTCTGTCCTTTGATCATGGGGAACACAGTTTTCTGCTTTAGGTAAGACCCATAGGGTCACTTAGAGTTGGAAACGACTGAAGTGGCTTAGCACGCACACACACCCTTGGATCCACTTCATCCTGCTGCTGCTGCTA